>NC_079565.1:12805762-13431362 GCF_015846415.1 Triplophysa dalaica | reverse complement strand
TTTCTCACTCTCCCAGCACTCAGATGAGCATGAAAAATTAACTCTATCCGTTCCTAAAGCACTTTTATCATGCACACAGCCTGTTTTACACAAAATGAAGTTTTCATGCAAAGCCCATGTTTTTCTCCCCCACACTCAAATGAGCTTTATGAAAATTAACTCTGATCTGTTTCCTAAAGGCACTTTTTCATTATGCACGCAGCCTGTTTTACACAAAATGAAGTTTCAGTGCAAAGCCCATGTTTCTCATCTCCCAGCACTCAGAATGAGCTATTTAAGAAAATTAACTCTGATCTGTTCCTAAGGCACTTTTTCATTATGCACGCAGCCTGTTTTACACAAAATGAAGTTTTCAGTGCAAAGCCCATGTTTCTCTCATTCTCCCAGCACTCAGAATGAGCTATTAAGAAAATAACTCTGATCCGTTCCTAAAGGCACTTTTTCATTCTGCACACAGCCTGTTTTACACAAAATGAAGTTTTCAGTGCAAAGCCCATGTTTCTCACCTCCCAGCACTCAGAATGAGCATTATGAAAACTAGCTCTATCTGTTCCTAAAGGCACTTTTCATTCTGCACACAGCCTGTTTTACACAAAATGAAGTTTTCATTGCAAAGCCCATGTTTCTCATTCTCCCAGCACTCAGAATGTGCATTAATGAAAATTAACTCTGATCTGTTCCTAAAGGCACTTTTTCATTATGCACGCAGCCTTTTTACACAAAATGAAGTTTTCAGCGCAAAGCCCATGTTTCTCACTCCTCCCAGCACTCAGATGAGCTTTATGAAAATAACTCTGATCTGTTCCTAAAGGCACTTTTTCATTTGCACACAGCCTGTTTTACACAAAATGAAGTTTTCATTGCAAAGCCCATGTTTCTCATTCTCCCAGCACTCAGAATGAGCATTTATGAAAACTTAACTCTGATCTGTTCCTAAAGCACTTTTTCATCATTCACAGCCAGTTTTACACAAAATGAAGTTTTCATTGCAAAGCCCATGTTTCTCATCTCCCAGCACTCAGAATGAGCTTTATGAAAATTAACTCTGATCTGTCCTAAAGGCACTTTTTCATTCATGCACACAGCCTGTTTTACACAAATGAAGTTTTCATGCAAAGCCCATGTTTCTCACTCCCAGCACTCAGAATCTATTAAGAAAACTAACTCTGATCTGTTCCTAAAGGCACTTTTTCATTCTGACACAGCCTGTTTTACACAAAATGAAGTTTTCATTGCAAAGCCCATGTTTCTCACTCTCCCAGCACTCAATGAGCATTAAGAAAACTAACTCTGATCTGTTCCTAAACACTTCATCATTATGCACCAGCCTGTTTTACACAAAATGAAGTTTTCATTGCAAAGCCCATGTTCTCACTCTCCCAGCACTCAAATGAGCTTTATGAAAATAACTCTGATCTGTTCCTAAAGGCACTTTTTCATTGCACACAGCCTGTTTTACACAAAATGAAGTTTTCAGTGCAAAGCCCATGTTTCTCATCTCCTCCCAGCACTCAGAATGAGCTATTAAAAAATTAACTCTGATCTGTTCCTAAAGGCACTTTTTCATTCTGCACACAGCCAGTTTTACACAAAATGAAGTTTTCAGCAAAGCCCATGTTTCTCACTCTCCCAGCACTCAGAATGAGCATTAAGAAAACTAACTCTGATCTGTTCCTAAAGGCACTTTTTCATTATGCACACAGCCTGTTTTACACAAAATGAAGTTTTCATTGCAAAGCCCATGTTTCTCACTCTCCCAGCACTCAGAATGAGCTATTAAGAAAACTAACTCTGATCTGTTCCTAAAGGCACTTTTTCATTATGCACACAGCCTGTTTACACAAATGAAGTTTTCATTGCAAAGCCCATGTTTCTCACTCTCCCAGCACTCAGTGAGCATTATGAAAATAACTCTGATCTGTTCCTAAAGGCACTTTTTCATCATGCACACAGCCTGTTTTACACAAAATGAAGTTTTCAGTGCAAAGCCCATGTTTCTCACTCTCCCAGCACTCAGAATGAGCTATTAAGAAAACTAACTCTGATCTGTTCCTAAAGGCACTTTTTCATTATGCACACAGCCTGTTTTACACAAAATGAAGTTTTCATTGCAAAGCCCATGTTTCTCACTCTCCCAGCACTCAGAATGAGCTATTAAGAAAACTAACTCTGATCTGTTCCTAAAGGCACTTTTTCATCATGCACACAGCCTGTTTTACACAAAATGAAGTTTTCATTGCAAAGCCCATGTTTCTCACTCTCCCAGCACTCAGAATGAGCATTAAGAAAACTAACTCTGATCTGTTCCTAAAGGCACTTTTTCATTCATGCACACAGCCTGTTTACACAAAATGAAGTTTTCATGCAAAGCCCATGTTTCTCACTCTCCCAGCACTCAGTGAGCTATTAAGAAAACTAACTCTGATCTGTTCCTAAAGGCACTTTTTCATTCTGCACACAGCCTGTTTTACACAAAATGAAGTTTTCATTGCAAAGCCCATGTTTCTCACTCTCTCCCAGCACTCAGAATGAGCTTTAAGAAAACTAACTCTGATCTGTTCCTAAAGGCACTTTTTCATCATGCACACAGCCTGTTTTACACAAAATGAAGTTTTCATGCAAAGCCCATGTTTCTCACTCTCCCAGCACTCAGAATGAGCTATTAAGAAAACTAACTCTGATCTGTTCCTAAAGGCACTTTTCATTCTGCACACAGCCTGTTTTACACAAAATGAAGTTTCATGCAAAGCCCATGTTTCTCACTCTCCCAGCACTCAGAATGAGCTTTATGAAAATAACTCTGATCTGTTCCTAAAGGCACTTTTTCATCATGCACACAGCCTGTTTTACACAAAATGAAGTTTTCATTGCAAAGCCCATGTTTCTCATCTCCCAGCACTCAGAATGAGCATTAAGAAAACTAACTCTGATCTGTTCCTAAAGGCACTTTTTCATTATGCACACAGCCTGTTTTACACAAAATGAAGTTTTCATTGCAAAGCCCATGTTTCTCACTCTCCCAGCACTCGAATGAGCTATTAAGAAAACTAACTCTGATCTGTTCCTAAAGGCACTTTTTCATCATGCACACAGCCTGTTTTACACAAAATGAAGTTTTCATTGCAAAGCCCATGTTTCTCACTCTCCCAGCACTCAGAATGAGCATTAAGAAAACTAACTCTGATCTGTTCCTAAAGGCACTTTTTCATTCTGCACACAGCCTGTTTTACACAAAATGAAGTTTTCATTGCAAAGCCCATGTTTCTCATCTCCCAGCACTCAAATGAGCTTTATGAAAATTAACTCTGATCTGTTCCTAAAGGCACTTTTTCATTATGCACACAGCCTGTTTTACACAAAATGAAGTTTTCAGTGCAAAGCCCATGTTTCACTCTCCCAGCACTCAGAATGAGCTTTAAGAAAACTAACTCTGATCTGTTCCTAAAGGCACTTTTTCATTCTGCACACAGCCAGTTTTACACAAAATGAAGTTTTCATTGCAAAGCCCATGTTTCTCACTCTCCCAGCACTCAGAATGAGCTTAAGAAAACTAACTCTGATCTGTTCCTAAAGGCACTTTTTCATTCTGCACACAGCCTGTTTTACACAAAATGAAGTTTTCATTGCAAAGCCCATGTTTCTCACTCTCCCAGCACTCAGAATGAGCATTAAGAAAACTAACTCTGATCTGTTCCTAAAGGCACTTTTTCATTCTGCACACAGCCTGTTTTACACAAAATGAAGTTTTCATTGCAAAGCCCATGTTTCTCACTCTCCCAGCACTCAGAATGAGCTATTTAAGAAAACTAACTCTGATCTGTTCCTAAAGGCACTTTTTCATTCTGCACACAGCCTGTTTTACACAAAATGAAGTTTTCATGCAAAGCCCATGTTTCTCATCTCCCAGCACTCAGAATGAGCATTAAGAAAACTAACTCTGATCTGTTCCTAAAGGCACTTTTTCATCTGCACACAGCCTGTTTTACACAAAATGAAGTTTTCATTGCAAAGCCCATGTTTCTCACTTCCCCAGCACTCAGAATGAGCATTAAGAAAATAACTCTGATCTGTTCCTAAAGGCACTTTTTCATTCTGCACACAGCCTGTTTTACACAAAATGAAGTTTTCATTGCAAAGCCCATGTTTCTCACTCTCCCAGCACTCAGAATGAGCATTAAGAAAACTAACTCTGATCTGTTCCTAAAGGCACTTTTTCATTATGCACACGCACCTGTTTTACACAAAATGAAGTTTTCATTGCAAAGCCCATGTTTCTCATCTCCCAGCACTCAGAATGAGCATTAAGAAAACTAACTCTGATCCGTTCCTAAAGGCACTTTTTCATTCTGCACACAGCCTGTTTTACACAAAATGAAGTTTTCAGCAAAGCCCATGTTTCTCATCTCCCAGCACTCAGAATGAGCATTAAGAAAACTAACTCTGATCTGTTCCTAAAGGCACTTTTTCATTCTGCACACAGCCTGTTTTACACAAAATGAAGTTTTCAGTTGCAAAGCCCATGTTTCTCATCTCCCAGCACTCAGAATGAGCTTTAAGAAAATAACTCTGATCTGTTCCTAAAGGCACTTTTTCATCTGCACACAGCCTGTTTTACACAAAATGAAGTTTTCATTGCAAAGCCCATGTTTCTCACTTCTCCCAGCACTCAGAATGAGCATTAAGAAAATAACTCTGATCTGTTCCTAAAGGCACTTTTTCATTATGCACACAGCCTGTTTACACAAAATGAAGTTTTCATTGCAAAGCCCATGTTTCTCATCTCCCAGCACTCAGAATGAGCTTTAAGAAAATAACTCTGATCTGTTCCTAAAGGCACTTTTTCATTCTGCACACAGCCTGTTTTACACAAAATGAAGTTTTCATTGCAAAGCCCATGTTTCTCATTCCCAGCACTCAGAATGAGCTTTATGAAAACTAACTCTGATCTGTTCCTAAAGGCACTTTTTCATTATGCACACCCTGTTTTACACAAAATGAAGTTTTCATTGCAAAGCCCATGTTTCTCACTCTCCCAGCACTCAGAATGAGCTTTAAGAAAATAACTCTGATCTGTTCCTAAAGGCACTTTTTCATCATGCACAGCCTGTTTTACACAAAATGAAGTTTTCATGCAAAGCCCATGTTTCTCATCTCTCCCAGCACTCAGAATGAGCATTAAGAAAACTAACTCTGATCTGTTCCTAAAGGCACTTTTTCATTGCACACAGCCTGTTTTACACAAAATGAAGTTTTCATGCAAAGCCCATGTTTCTCATCTCCCAGCACTCAGAATGAGCTTTATGAAAATTAACTCTGATCTGTTCCTAAAGGCACTTTTTCATTATGCACACGCAGCCTGTTTTACACAAAATGAAGTTTTCATTGCAAAGCCCATGTTTCTCATTCCCAGCACTCAGAATGAGCTTTATGAAAATAACTCTGATCTGTTCCTAAAGGCACTTTTTCATTCAGCACACAGCCTGTTTTACACAAAATGAAGTTTTCATTGCAAAGCCCATGTTTCTCATCTCCCAGCACTCAGAATGAGCTATTAAGAAAATTAACTCTGATCTGTTCCTAAAGGCACTTTTTCATTCTGCACACAGCCTGTTTTACACAAAATGAAGTTTTCAGCAAAGCCCATGTTTCTCACTCCCAGCACTCAGAATGAGCATTAAGAAAACTAACTCTGATCTGTTCCTAAAGGCACTTTTTCATTCTGCACACAGCCTGTTTTACACAAAATGAAGTTTTCATTGCAAAGCCCATGTTTCTCATCTCCCAGCACTCAGAATGAGCATTATGAAAATAACTCTGATCTGTTCCTAAAGGCACTTTTTCATTATGCACCAGCCTGTTTTACACAAAATGAAGTTTTCAT
Source organism: Triplophysa dalaica (assembly GCF_015846415.1). Taxonomy (NCBI): domain Eukaryota; kingdom Metazoa; phylum Chordata; class Actinopteri; order Cypriniformes; family Nemacheilidae; genus Triplophysa; species Triplophysa dalaica. Next base: position 13,425,481 of record NC_079565.1, on the reverse strand, counting down.
GCAAAGCCCATGTTTCTCATCTCCCAGCACTCAGAATGAGCATTATGAAAACTAACTCTGATCTGTTCCTAAAGGCACTTTTCATCATTCACACAGCCTTTTTACACAAAATGAAGTTTTCATTGCAAAGCCCATGTTTCTCATTCTCCCAGCACTCAGAATGAGCTTTAAGAAAACTAACTCTGATCTGTTCCTAAAGGCACTTTTTCATTCATGCACACAGCCTGTTTTACACAAAATGAAGTTTTCATTGCAAAGCCCATGTTTCTCACTCTCCCAGCACTCAGAGCATTAAGAAAACTAACTCTGATCTGTTCCTAAAGGCACTTTTTCATTCTGCACACAGCCAGTTTTACACAAAATGAAGTTTTCATTGCAAAGCCCATGTTTCTCATCTCCCAGCACTCAGAATGAGCTATTAAGAAAACTAACTCTGATCTGTTCCTAAAGGCACTTTTTCATATGCACACAGCCTTTTTACACAAAATGAAGTTTTCATTGCAAAGCCCATGTTTCTCACTCTCCCAGCACTCAAATGAGCTTTGAAAATAACTCTGATCTGTTCCTAAAGGCACTTTTTCATTCTGCACACAGCCTGTTTTACACAAAATGAAGTTTTCATTGCAAAGCCCATGTTTCTCATCTCCCAGCACTCAGAATGAGCTATTAAGAAAATAACTCTGATCTGTTCCTAAAGGCACTTTTTCATTCTGCACACAGCCTGTTTTACACAAAATGAAGTTTTCATTGCAAAGCCCATGTTTCTCATCTCTCCCAGCACTCAGAATGAGCATTATGAAAACTAACTCTGATCTGTTCCTAAAGGCACTTTTTCATTATGCACACAGCCTGTTTTACACAAAATGAAGTTTTCATTGCAAAGCCCATGTTTCTCACTCCCAGCACTCAGAATGAGCTATTAAAAATAACTCTGATCTGTTCCTAAAGGCACTTTTTCATTATGCACAGCCTGTTTTACACAAAATGAAGTTTTCATGCAAAGCCCATGTTTCTCACTCTCCCAGCACTCAGAATGAGCTTTATGAAAATTAACTCTGATCTGTTCCTAAAGGCACTTTTTCATCATGCACACAGCCTGTTTTACACAAAATGAAGTTTTCATTGCAAAGCCCATGTTTCTCATCTCCCAGCACTCAGAATGAGCTATTAAGAAAAACTCTGATCTGTTCCTAAAGGCACTTTTTCATTCTGCACACAGCCTGTTTTACACAAAATGAAGTTTTCATTGCAAAGCCCATGTTTCTCACTCTCCCAGCACTCAGAATGAGCTATTAAGAAAACTAACTCTGATCTGTTCCTAAAGGCACTTTTTCATTATGCACACAGCCTTTTTACACAAAATGAAGTTTTCATTGCAAAGCCCATGTTTCTCACTCCCCAGCACTCAGAATGAGCTTTATGAAAACTAACTCTGATCTGTTCCTAAAGGCACTTTTTCATTATGCACACAGCCTTTTACACAAAATGAAGTTTTCATTGCAAAGCCCATGTTTCTCACTCCCAGCACTCAGAATGAGCATTAGAAAAAACTCTGATCTGTTCCTAAAGGCACTTTTTCATTCTGCACACAGCCTGTTTTACACAAAATGAAGTTTTCATTGCAAAGCCCATGTTTCTCATCTCCCAGCACTCAGAATGAGCTTTAAGAAAACTAACTCTGATCTGTTCCTAAAGGCACTTTTTCATCATGCACACAGCCTGTTTTACACAAAATGAAGTTTTCAGCAAAGCCCATGTTTCTCATTCTCCCAGCACTCAGAATGAGCATTAAGAAAACTAACTCTGATCTGTTCCTAAAGGCACTTTTTCATTCTGCACACAGCCTGTTTTACACAAAATGAAGTTTTCATTGCAAAGCCCATGTTTCTCACTCCCAGCACTCAGAATGAGCATTAAGAAAACTAACTCTGATCTGTTCCTAAAGGCACTTTTTCATCATGCACACAGCCTGTTTTACACAAAATGAAGTTTTCATGCAAAGCCCATGTTTCTCATCTCCCAGCACTCAGAATGAGCTTTATGAAAATAACTCTGATCTTCCTAAAGGCACTTTTTCATTATGCACGCAGCCTGTTTTACACAAAATGAAGTTTTCAGCAAAGCCCATGTTTCTCACTCTCCCAGCACTCAGAATGAGCTTTAAGAAAATAACTCTGATCTGTTCCTAAAGGCACTTTTTCATCATGCACACAGCCTGTTTTACACAAAATGAAGTTTTCATTGCAAAGCCCATGTTTCTCATCTCCCAGCACTCAGAGCATTAAGAAAACTACTCTGATCGTTCCTAAAGGCACTTTTTCATTCTGCACACAGCCTTTTACACATAACTCTGATCGTTCCTAAAGGCACTTTTTCATCATGCACACAGCCTGTTTTACACAAAATGAAGTTTTCATTGCAAAGCCCATGTTTCTCATTCTCCCAGCACTCAGAATGAGCTTTATGAAAATAACTCTGATCTGTTCCTAAAGGCACTTTTTCATTATGCACGCAGCCTGTTTTACACAAAATGAAGTTTTCATGCAAAGCCCATGTTTCTCACTCTCCAGCACTCAGAATGAGCTTTAAGAAAATAACTCTGATCTGTTCCTAAAGGCACTTTTTCATTCTGCACACAGCCATTTTACACAAAAAAGTTTTCATTGCAAAGCCCATGTTTCTCATCTCCCAGCACTCAGAATGATTAAGAAAACTAACTCTGATCTGTTCCTAAAGGCACTTTTTCATTCTGCACACAGCCTGTTTTACACAAAATGAAGTTTTCATTGCAAAGCCCATGTTTCTCATCTCCCAGCACTCAGAATGAGCTATTAAGAAAACTAACTCTGATCCGTTCCTAAACGCACTTTTTCATCATGCACGCAAGCCTGTTTTACACAAAATGAAGTTTTCAGTGCAAAGCCCATGTTTCTCACTCTCCAGCACCTCAGAATGAGCCTTTATGAAAACTACTCTGATCTGTTCCTAAAGGCACTTTTTCATCATGCACACAGCCTGTTTTACACAAATGAAGTTTGTGCAGTTGCAAAGCCCATGTTCTCACTCTCCCAGCACTCAGTGAGCGATTAAGAAAACTAACTCTGATCTGTTCCTAAAGGCACTTTTTCATTCTGCACACAGCCTGTTTTACACAAAAATGAAGTTTTTCATTGCAAAGCACATGTTTCTCACTCTCCCAGCACTCAGCATGAGCTATTAAGAAACAACTCTGATCCTTCCTAATGCACTTCTTCATTATGCACAAGCCTGTTTTACACAAAATGAAGTTTCAGTGCAAAGCCCATGTTTCTCACTCTCCCTGCACTCAGAATGAGCATTTATGAAAACTAGCTCTGATCTGTTCCTAAAGGCACTTTTTCATTATGCACACAGCCTGTTTACACAACATGAATTTTTCATTGCAAAGCCCATGTTTCTCACGCTCCCAGCACTCACAGTGAGCTATTAAGAAAACTAACTCTGATCTGTTCCTAAAGGGCACTTTTCATTCTGCACACAGCCTGTTTTACACAAAATGAAGTTTTCATTGCAAAGCCCATGTTTCTCACTCCTCCCAGCACTCTGAATGAGCTGTTATGAAAACTACCTCTGATCTGTTCCTATAGGCACTTTTTCATCATGAACACAGCCTGTTTTACACAAAATGCAGTTTTATTGCAAAACCCATGTTTCTCATTCTCCCCGCTCAAAATGAGCGTTTAAGAAACTAACTCTGATCTCGTTCCTAAAGCACTTTTTCATTCTGCACAGCAGCCTGTTTTACACAAAATGAAGTTTTCATGCAAAGCCCATGTTTCTCATTCTCCCAGCACTCAGAATGAGCGATTATGAAAACTAACTCTGATCTGCTCCTAAAGGCACTTTTTCATCATGCACACAGCCTGTTTTACACAAAATGAAGTTTTCAGTTCAAAGCCCATGTTTCTCACTCTCCCAGCACTCAGTATCCTATTAAGAAAACTACCTCTGATCTGCTTCCTAAACGGCACTTTTTTCATTATGCACACAAGCCTGTTTTACACAAAATGAAGTTTTCAGTGCAAAGCCCATGGTTCTCACTTCTCACAGCACTAGCATGAGCGCTTATGAAAACTAACTCTGATCTGCTCCTAAAGGCACTTTTCATTCTGCACACAGCCTGTTTACACAAATGAAGTTTCATTGCAAAGCCATGTTTCTCACTCTCCCAGCACTCAGCATGAGCTATTAAGAAAACTAACTCTGATCTGTTCCTAAATGCACTTCTTCATTATGCACGCAGCCTGTTTTACACAAAATGAAGTTTTCAGTTGCAAAGCCCATGTTTCTCATTCTCCCAGCACTCAGAATGAGCATTTATGAAAACTAGCTCTGATCGTTCTAAAGGCACTTTTCATTCTGCACACAGCCAGTTTTACACAAAATGAAGTTTTCATTGCAAAGCCCATGTTTCTCACTCTCCCAGCACTCACAGTGAGCTATTAAGAAAACTAACTCTGATCTGTTCCTAAAGCACTTTTTCATTCTGCACTCAGCCTGTTTTTACACAAAATGAGTTTTCATTGCAAAGCCCATGTTTCTCACTCTCCCAGCACTCTGAATGAGCTTTTATGAAAACTACTCTGATCTGTTCCTATAGGCACTTTTTCATTATGCACACAGCCTGTTTTACACAACATGAATTTTTCATTGCAAGCCCATGTTTCTCACTCTCCCAGCACTCACAGTGAGCTATTAAGAAAACTAACTCTGATCTGTTCCTAAAGGCACTTTTTCATCTGCACACAGCCGGTTTTACACAAAATGAAGTTTTCATTGCAAAGCCATGTTTCTCACTCTCCCAGCACTCTGAATGAGCTATTAAGAAAACTAACTCTGATCTGTTCCTATAGGCACTTTTTCATCATGACACAGCCTGTTTTACCACAAAATGCAGTTTTATTGCAAAGCCCATGTTTCTCATTCTCCCAGCAGCTCAGAATGAGCGATTAAGAAAACTAACTCTGATCCGTTCCTAAAGGCACTTTTTCATTCTGCACACAGCCAGTTTTACACAAAATGAAGTTTTCATTGCAAAGCCCATGTTTCTCATTCTCCCAGCACTCTGAATGAGCGATTAAGAAAACTAACTGATCCGTTCCTAAACGGCACTTTTTCATCATGCACACAGCCTGTTTTACACAAAATGAAGTTTTCATTGCAAAGCCATGTTTCTCATTCTCCCAGCACTCAAAAGTCTTTTATGAAAACTAACTCTGATCTGTTCCTAAACGCACTTTTTCATTATGCACAGCAGCCTGTTTTACACAAAATGAAGTTTTCAGTGCAAAGCCCATGTTTCTCACTCTCACAGCACTCAGCATGAGCCTTTATGAAAATTAACTCTGATCTGCTCCTAAAGGCACTTTTTCTTCATGCACACAGCCTTTTTTACACAAAATGAAGTTTTCAGTGCAAAGCCCATGTTTCTCACTCTCCCAGCACTCAGATGAGCTATTAAGAAAACTAACTCTGATCCGTTCCTAAAGCACTTTTTCATTCTGCACACAGCCTGTTTTACACAAAATGAAGTTTTCATTGCAAAGCCAATGTTTCTCATTCTCCCAGCACTCAGGAATGAGCGATTAAGAAAACTAACTCTGATCCGTTCCTAAAGGCACTTTTTCATTCTGCACACAGCCTGTTTTACACAAAATGAAGTTTTCATTGCAAAGCCCATGTTTCTCATTCTCCCAGCACTCAGAATGAGCTATTTATTGAAAATTAACTCTGATCCGTTCCTAAACGCACTTTTCATTATGCACGCAAGCCTGTTTTACACAAAATTAAGTTTTCAGTGCAAAGCCCATGTTTCTCATTCTCCCAGCACTCAGAATGAGCGATTAAGAAAACTAACTCTGATCCGTTCCTAAAGGCACTTTTTCATTCTGCACACAGCCTGTTTTACACAAAATGAAGTTTCATTGCAAAGCCCATGTTTCTCATTCTCCCAGCACTCAGAATGAGCATTTATGAAAATTAACTCTGATCTGTTCCTAAAGGCACTTTTTCATTATGCACGCAGCCTGTTTTACACAAAATTAAGTTTTCAGTGCAAAGCCCATGTTTCTCACTCTCCCAGCACTCAGAATGAGCGATTAAGAAAACTAACTCTGATCGTTCCTAAAGGCACTTTTTCATTCTGCACACAGCCTGTTTTACACAAAATGAAGTTTTCATTGCAAAGCCCATGTTTCTCATTCTCCCAGCACTCAGAATGAGCATTTATGAAAATTAACTCTGATCTGTTCCTAAAGGCACTTTTTCATTATGCAACGCAGCCTGTTTTACACAAAATGAAGTTTTCAGCGCAAAGCCCATGTTTCTCACTCTCCCAGCACTCAGAATGAGCTTTAATGAAAATTAACTCTGATCTGTTCTAAAGGCACTTTTTCATTATGCACGCTGCTGTTTTACACAAAATGAAGTTTTCCATTGCAAAGCCCATGTTTCTCATTCTCCCCAGCACTCAGAATGAGCTTTTAAGGAAACTTAACTTTGATCTGTTCTAAAGGCACTTTTTCATTATGCACACAGCCATTTTTCCCCAAATGAAGTTTTCATTGCAAAGCCCTTGTTTCTCACTCTCCCAGCACTCAGCATGAGCCTTTATGAAAATTAACTCTGATCTGTTCCTAAAGGCACTTTTTCATCATGACACCAGCCTGTATTACACAAAGTTAAGTTTTCAATGCAAAGCCCATGTTTCTCACTCTCCCAGCACTCAGAATGAGCGATTAAGAAAACTAACTCTGATCCGTTCCTAAGCACTTTTTATTATGCACGCAAGCCTGTTTTACACAAAATGAAGTTTTCAGTGCAAAGCCCTTGTTTCTCACTCTCCCAGCAACTCAGAATGAGCTATTATGAAAATTAACTCTGATCGGTTCCTAAAGGCACTTTTTCATTATGCACGAAGCCTGTTTTACACAAAATGAAGTTTTCAGTGCAAAGCCCATGTTTCTCATTATCCCAGCACTCAGAATGAGCTTTTATGAAAATTAACTCTGATCTGTTCCTAAAGGCACTTTTTCATTATGCACGCAGCCTGTTTTACACAAAAGGAAGTTTTCAGTGAAAAGCCATGTTTCTCATACTCCCAGCATTCAGAAATGAGCTATTAAGAAAATTAACTCTGATCTGTTCCTAAAGGCACTTTTTCATTCTGCACACAGCCAGTTTTAGACAAAATGAAGTTTTCAGCGCAAAGCCCATGTTTCTCACTCTCCCAGCACTCAGAATGAGCATTTATGAAAACTAGCTCTAATCTGTTCCTAAAGGCACTTTTTCATTCTGCACACAGCCTGTTTTACACAAAATGAAGTTTTCATTGCAAAGCCCATGTTTCTAATTCTCCCAGCACTCAGAATGAGCATTTATGAAAATTACTCTGATCTGTTCCTAAAGGCACTTTTTCATTATGCACGCAGCCTTTTTTACACAAAATGAAGTTTTCAGCGCAAAGCCCATTTTTCTCAATCTCCCAGCACTCAAAATGAGCGATTAAGAAAACTAACTCTGATCCGTTCCTAAACGCACTTTTTCATTCTGCACGCAAGCCTGTTTTACACAAAATTAAGTTTCAGTGCAAAGCCCATGTTTCTCATTCTCCCCAGCACTCAGAATGAGCATTTATGAAAACTAGCTCTAATCTGTTCCTAAACTCACTTTTCATCATTCACACAGCCAGTTTTACACAAAATGAAGTTTTCATTGCAAAGCCCATGTTTCTCATTCTCCCAGCACTCAGAATGAGCCTTTATAAAAATTAACTCTGATCTGCTCCTAAAGGCACTTTTTCATCATGCACACAGCCTATTTTTACACAAAATGAAGTTTTCAGTTCAAAGCCCATGTTTCTCACTCTCCCAGCACTCAGCATGAGCTATTAAGAAAACTAACTCTGATCCGTTCCTAAACGCACTTCTTCATTATGCACGCAAGCCTGTTTTACACAAAATGAAGTTTCATTGCAAAGCCCATGTTTCTCATTCTCCCAGCACTCAAAATGAGCTTTTATGAAAATTAACTCTGATCTGTTCCTAAAGGCACTTTTTCATTATGCACGCAGCCTGTTTTACACAAAATGAAGTTTTCAGTGCAAAGCCCATGTTTCTCATACTCCCAGCATTCAGAATGAGCTATTAAGAAAATTAACTCTGATCTGTTCCTAAAGGCACTTTTTCATTCTGCACACAGCCAGTTTTAGACAAAATGAAGTTTTCAGCGCAAAGCCCATGTTTCTCACTCTCCCAGCACTCAGATGAGCATTTATGAATACTAGCTCTGATCCGTTCTAAAGGCACTTTTTCATTATGCACACAGCCTGTTTTACACAAAATGAATTTTTCATTGCAAAGCCCATGTTTCTCACTCTCCCAGCACTCACAGTGAGCTATTAAGAAAACTAACTCTGATCCGTTCCTAAACGCACTTTTTCATTATGCACGCAAGCCTGTTTTACACAAAATGAAGTTTTCAGTGCAAAGCCCATGTTTCTCACTCTCCCAGCACTCAGCATGAGCCTTTATGAAAACTTAACTCTGATCTGCTCCTAAAGGCACTTTTTCATCATGCACACAGCCTATTTTACACAAAATGAAGTTTTCAGTTCAAAGCCCATGTTTCTCACTCTCCCAGCACTCAGTATCTATTAAGAAAACTACCTCTGATCTGTTCCTAAAGGCACTTTTTCATTCTGCACACAGCCTGTTTTACACAAAATGAAGTTTTCATTGCAAAGCACATGTTTCTCACTCTCCCAGCACTCAGCATGAGCTATTAAGAAAACTAACTCTGATCCGTTTCTAAATGCACTTCTTCATTATGCACGCAAGCCTGTTTTACACAAAATGAAGTTTTCAGTGCAAAGCCCATGTTTCTCACTCTCCCAGCACTCAGAATGAGCATTTATGAAAACTAGCTCTGATCTGTTCCTAAAGGCACTTTTTCATTATGCACACAGCCTGTTTTACACAACATGAATTTTTCATTGCAAAGCCATGTTTCTCACTCTCCCAGCACTCACAGTGAGCTATTAAGAAAACTAACTCTGATCTGTTCCTAAAGGCACTTTTTCATTCTGCACACAGCCTGTTTTACACAAAATGAAGTTTTCATTGCAAAGCCCATGTTTCTCACTCTCCCAGCACTCTGAATGAGCTATTAAGAAAACTAACTCTGATCTGTTCCTATAGGCACTTTTTCATCATGACACAGCCTGTTTTACACAAAATGCAGTTTTTATTGCAAAGCCCATGTTTCTCATTCTCCCAGCGCTCAGAATGAGCGATTAAGAAAACTAACTCTGATCCGTTCCTAAAGGCACTTTTTCATTCTGCACACAGCCAGTTTTACACAAAATGCAGTTTTTATTGCAAAGCCCATGTTTCTCATTCTCCCAGCGCTCAGAATGAGCGATTAAGAAAACTAACTCTGATCCGTTCCTAAAGGCACTTTTTCATTCTGCACACAGCCAGTTTTAGACAAAATGAAGTTTTCAGCGCAAAGCCCATGTTTCTCTCTCTCCCAGCACTCAGAATGAGCATTTATGAAAACTAGCTCTAATCTGTTCCTAAAGGCACTTTTTCATTCTGCACACAGCCTGTTTTACACAAAATGAAATTTTCATTGCAAAGCCCATGTTTCTCATTCTCCCAGCACTCAGAATGAGCATTTATGAAAATTAACTCTGATCTGTTCCTAAAGGCACTTTTTCATTATGCACGCCTGTTTTACACAAAATGAAGTTTTCATTGCAAAGCCCATGTTTCTCATTCTCCCAGCACTCAGAATGAGCTTTTATGAAAATTAACTCTGATCTGTTCCTAAAGGCACTTTTTCATTATGCACACAGCCATTTTTCCCCAAATGAAGTTTTCATTGCAAAGCCCATGTTTCTTACTCTACCAGCACTCAGCATGAGCGATTAAGAAAACTAACTCTGATCCGTTCCTAAACACACTTTTTCATTCTGCACGCAAGCCTGTTTTACACAAAATTAAGTTTTCAGTGCAAAGCCCATGTTTCTCATTCTCCCAGCACTCAGAATGAGCGATTAAGAAAACTAACTCTGATCCGTTCCTAAACGCACTTTTTCATTATGCACGCAAGCCTGTTTTACACTAAATGAAGTTTTCAGTGCAAAGCCCATGTTTCTCACTCTCCCAGCACTCAGCATGAGCCTTTATGAAAATTAACTCTGATCTGCTCCTAAAGGCACTTTTTCATCATGCACACAGCCTATTTTACACAAAATGAAGTTTTCAGTTCAAAGCCCATGTTTCTCACTCTCCCAGCACTCAGTATCTATTAAGAAAACTACCTCTGATCTGTTCCTAAAGGCACTTTTTCATTCTGCACACAGCCAGTTTTACACAAAATGAAGATTTCATTGCAAAGCCCATGTTTCTCATTCTCCCAGCACTCGGAATGAGCGATTAAGAAAACTAACTCTGATCCGTTCCTAAAGGCACTTTTTCATTCTGCACACAGCCTGTTTTACACAAAATAAAGTTTTCAGTGCAAAGCCCATGTTTCTCACTCTCCCAGCACTCAGAATGAGCATTTATGAAAACTAGCTCTGATCTGTTCCTAAAGGCACTTTTTCATTATGCACACAGCCTGTTTTACACAACATGAATTTTTCATTGCAAAGCCCATGTTTCTCACTCTCCCAGCACTCACAGTGAGCTATTAAGAAAACTAACTCTGATCTGTTCCTAAAGGCACTTTTTCATTCTACACAGCCTGTTTTACACAAAATGAAGTTTTCATTGCAAAGCCCATGTTTCTCACTCTCCCAGCACTCTGAATGAGCTATTAAGAAAACTAACTCTGATCTGTTCCTATAGGCACTTTTTCATCATGACACAGCCTGTTTTACACAAAGTTAAGTTTTCAATGCAAAGCCCATGTTTCTCACTCTCCCAGCACTCAGAATGAGCGATTAAGAAAACTAACTCTGATCCGTTCCTAAACTCACTTTTTCATCATTCACACAGCCAGTTTTACACAAAATGAAGTTTTCATTGCAAAGCCCATGTTTCTCACTCTCCCAGCACTCTGAATGAGCATTTATGAAAACTAGCTCTAATCTGTTCCTAAACTCACTTTTTCATCATTCACACAGCCAGTTTTACACAAAATGAAGTTTTCATTGCAAAGCCCATGTTTCTCATTCTCCCAGCACTCAGAATGAGCTATTAAGAAAACTGACTCTGATCCGTTCCTAAAGGCACTTTTTCATTCTGCTCACAGCCAGTTTTACACGGAATGAATTTTTCAGCGCAAAGCCCATGTTTCTCACTTTCCCAGCACTCAGCATGAGCCTTTATGAAAATTAACTCTGATCTGCTCCTAAAGGCACTTTTTCATCATGCACACAGCCTATTTTACACAAAATGAAGTTTTCAGTTCAAAGCCCATGTTTCTCACTCTCCCAGCACTCAGTATCTATTAAGAAAACTACCTCTGATCTGGTCCTAAAGGCACTTTTTCATTTTGCACACAGCCTGTTTTACACAAAATGAAGTTTTCATTGCAAAGCACATGTTTCTCACTCTCCCAGCACTCAGCACGAGCTATTAAGAAAACTAACTCTGATCCGTTCCTAAACACACATCTTCATTATGCACGCAAGCCTGTTTTACACAAAATGAAGTTTTCATTGCAAAGCCCATGTTTCTCATTCTCCCAGCACTCAAAATGAGCTTTTATGAAAATTAACTCTGATCTGTTCCTAAAGGCACTTTTTCATTATGCACGCAGCCTGTTTTACACAAAATGAAGTTTTCAGTGCAAAGCCCATGTTTCTCATACTCCCAGCATTCAGAATGAGCTATTAAGAAAATTAACTCTGATCTGTTCCTAATGGCACTTTTTCATTCTGCACACAGCCAGTTTTAGACAAAATGAAGTTTTCAGCGCAAAGCCCATGTTTCTCACTCTCCCAGTACTCAGAATGAGCATTTATGAATACTAGCTCTGATCCGTTCCTAAAGGCACTTTTTCATTATGCACACAGCCTGTTTTACACAAAATGAATTTTTCATTGCAAAGCCCATGTTTCTCACTCTCCCAGCACTCACAGTGAGCTATTAAGAAAACTAACTCTGATCTGTTCCTAAAGGCACTTTTTCATTATGCACGCAGCCTGTCTTACACAAAATGAAGTTTTCAGTGCAAAGCCATGTTTCTCATACTCCCAGCATTCAGAATGAGCTATTAAGAAAATTAACTCTGATCTGTTCCTAAAGGCACTTTTTCATTCTGCACACAGCCAGTTTTACACAAAATGCAGTTTTTATTGCAAAGCCCATGTTTCTCATTCTCCCAGCGCTCAGAATGAGCGATTAAGAAAACTAACTCTGATCCGTTCCTAAAGGCACTTTTTCATTCTGCACACAGCCTGTTTTACACAAAGTTAAGTTTTCAATGAAAAGCCCATGTTTCTCACTCTCCCAGCACTCAGAATGAGCGATTAAGAAAACTAACTCTGATCCGTTCCTAAACGCACTTTTTCATTATGCACGCAAGCCTGTTTAACACAAAATGAAGTTTTCAGTGCAAAGCCCTTGTTTCTCACTCTCCCAGCACTCAGAATGAGCATTTATGAAAACTAGCTCTAATCTGTTCCTAAACTCACTTTTTCATCATTCACACAGCCAGTTTTACACAAAATGAAGTTTTCATTGCAAAGCCCATGTTTCTCATTCTCCCAGCACTCAGAATGAGCTATTAAGAAAACTGACTCTGATCCGTTCCTAAAGGCACTTTTTCATTCTGCACACAGCCAGTTTTACACGGAATGAATTTTTCAGCGCAAAGCCCATGTTTCTCACTTTCCCAGCACTCAGCATGAGCCTTTATGAAAATTAACTCTGATCTGCTCCTAAAGGCACTTTTTCATCATGCACACAGCCTATTTTACACAAAATGAAGTTTTCAGTTCAAAGCCCATGTTTCTCACTCTCCCAGCACTCAGTATCTATTAAGAAAACTACCTCTGATCTGGTCCTAAAGGCACTTTTTCATTCTGCACACAGCCTGTTTTACACAAAATGAAGTTTTCATTGCAAAGCCCATGTTTCTCACTCTCCCAGCACTCTGAATGAGCTATTAAGAAAACTAACTCTGATCTGTTCCTAAAGGCACTTTTTCATCATGCACACAGCCTGTTTTACACAAAGTTAAGTTTTCAATGCAAAGCCCATGTTTCTCACTCTCCCAGCACTCAGAATGAGTGATTAAGAAAACTAACTCTGATCCGTTCCTAAAGGCACTTTTTCATTATGCACGCAGCCTGTTTTACACAAAATGAAGTTTTCATTGCAAAGCCCATGTTTCTCACTCTCCCAGCACTCAGAATGAGCGATTAAGAAAACTTACTCTGATCCGTTCCTAAACGCACTTTTTCATTATGCACGCAAGCCTGTTTTACACAAAATGAAGTTTTCAGTGCAAAGCCCATGTTTCTCACTCTCCCAGCACTCAGAATGAGCTATTAAGAAAACTAACTCTGATCCGTTCCTAAACGCACTTCTTCATTATGCACGCAAGCCTGTTTTACACAAAATGAAGTTTTCAGTGCAAAGCCCATGTTTCTCACTCTCCCAGCACTCAGAATGAGCATTTATGAAAACTAGCTCTGATCTGTTCCTAAAGGCACTTTTTCATCATGACACAGCCTGTTTTACACAAAGTTAAGTTTTCAATGCAAAGCCCATGTTTCTCACTGTCCCAGCACTCAGAATGAGCGATTAAGAAAACTAACTCTGATCCGTTCCTAAACGCACTTTTTCATTATGCACGCAAGCCTGTTTTACACAAAATGAAGTTTTCAGTGCAAAGCCCTTGTTTCTCACTCTCCCAGTACTCAGAATGAGCATTTATGAAAACTAGCTCTAATCTGTTCCTAAACTCACTTTTTCATCATTCACACAGCCAGTTTTACACAAAATGAAGTTTTCATTGCAAAGCCCTTGTTTCTCACTCTCCCAGCACTCAGAATGAGCATTTATGAAAACTAGCTCTAATCTGTTCCTAAACGCACTTTTTCATTATGCACGCAAGCCTGTTTTACACAAAATGAAGTTTTCAGTGCAAAGCCCATGTTTCTCACTCTCCCAGCACTCTGAATGAGCTATTGAGAAAACTAACTCTGATCTGTTCCTAAAGGCACTTTTTCATCATGACACAGCCTGTTTTACACAAAGTTAAGTTTTCAATGCAAAGCCCATGTTTCTCATACTCCCAGCATTCAGAATGAGCTATTAAGAAAATTAACTCTGATCTGTTCCTAAAGGCACTTTTTTATTCTGCACACAGCCAGTTTTAGACAAAATGAAGTTTTCAGCGCAAAGCCCATGTTTCTCACTCTCCCAGCACTCAGAATGAGCATTTATGAATACTAGCTCTGATCCGTTCCTAAAGGCACTTTTTCATTATGCACACAGCCTGTTTTACACAAAATGAATTTTTCATTGCAAAGCCCATGTTTCTCACTCTCCCAGCACTCACAGTGAGCTATTAAGAAAACTAACTCTGATCCGTTCCTAAACGCACTTTTTCATTATGCACGCAAGCCTGTTTTACACAAAATGAAGTTTTCAGTGCAAAGCCCATGTTTCTCACTCTCCCAGCACTCAGCATGAGCCTTTATGAAAATGAACTCTGATCTGCTCCTAAAGGCACTTTTTCACCATGCACACAGCCTATTTTACACAAAATGAAGTTTTCAGTTCAAAGCCCATGTTTCTCACTCTCCCAGCACTCAGTATCTATTAAGAAAACTACCTCTGATCTGTTCCTAAAGGCACTTTTTCATTATGCACACATCCTGTTTTACACAACATGAATTTCTCATTGCAAAGCCCATGTTTCTCACTCTCCCAGCACTCACAGTGAGCTATTAAGAAAACTAACTCTGATCTGTTCCTAAAGGCACTTTTTCATTCTGCACACAGCCTGTTTTACACAAAATGAAGTTTTCATTGCAAAGCCCATGTTTCTCACTCTCCCAGCACTCTGAATGAGCTATTAAGAAAACTAACTCTGATCTGTTCCTATAGGCACTTTTTCATCATGACACAGCCTGTTTTACACAAAGTTAAGCTTTCAATGCAAAGCCCATGTTTCTCACTCTCCCAGCACTCAGAATGAGCGATTAAGAAAACTAACTCTGATCCGTTCCTAAACGCACTTTTTCATTATGCACGCAAGCCTGTTTTACACACAATGAAGTTTTTAGTGCAAAGCCCTTGTTTCTCACTCTCCCAGCACTCAGAATGAGCTTTTATGAAAATTAACTCTGATCGGTTCCTAAAGGCACTTTTTCATTATGCACGCAGCCTGTTTTAAACAAAATGAAGTTTTCAGTGCAAAGCCCATGTTTCTCATTCTCCCAGCACTCAGAATGAGCTTTTATGAAAATTAACTCTGATCTGTTCCTAAAGGCACTTTTTCATTCTGCACACAGCCAGTTTTACACAAAATGCAGTTTTTATTGCAAAGCCCATGTTTCTCATTCTCCCAGCGCTCAGAATGAGCGATTAAGAAAACTAACTCTGATCCGTTCCTAAAGGCACTTTTTCATTCTGCACACAGCCTGTTTTACACAAAGTTAAGTTTTCAATGCAAAGCCCATGTTTCTCACTCTCCCAGCACTCAGAATGAGCGATTAAGAAAACTAACTCTGATCCGTTCCTAAACGCACTTTTTCATTATGCACACAGCCAGTTTTACACGGAATGAATTTTTCAGCGCAAAGCCCATGTTTCTCACTTTCCCAGCACTCAGCATGAGCCTTTATGAAAATTAACTCTGATCTGCTCCTAAAGGCACTTTTTCATCATGCACACAGCCTATTTTACACAAAATGAAGTTTTCAGTTCAAAGCCCATGTTTCTCACTCTCCCAGCACTCAGTATCTATTAAGAAAACTACCTCTGATCTGGTCCTAAAGGCACTTTTTCATTCTGCACACAGCCTGTTTTACACAAAATGAAGTTTTCATTGCAAAGCACATGTTTCTCACTCTCCCAGCACTCAGCATGAGCTATTAAGAAAACTAACTCTTATCCGTTCCTAAACACACTTCTTCATTATGCACACAAGCCTGTTTTACACAAAATGAAGTTTTCATTGCAAAGCCCATGTTTCTCATTCTCCCAGCACTCAAAATGAGCTTTTATGAAAATTAACTCTGATCTGTTCCTAAAGGCACTTTTTCATTATGCACGCAGCCTGTTTTACACAAAATGAAGTTTTCAGTGCAAAGCCCATGTTTCTCATACTCCCAGCATTCAGAATGAGCTATTAAGAAAATTAACTCTGATCTGTTCCTAATGGCACTTTTTCATTCTGCACACAGCCAGTTTTAGACAAAATGAAGTTTTCAGCGCAAAGCCCATGTTTCTCACTCTCCCAGCACTCAGAATGAGCATTTATGAATACTAGCTCTGATCCGTTCCTAAAGGCACTTTTTCATTATGCACACAGCCTGTTTTACACAAAATGAATTTTTCATTGCAAAGCCCATGTTTCTCACTCTCCCTGCACTCACAGTGAGCTATTAAGAAAACTAACTCTGATCTGTTCCTAAAGGCACTTTTTCATTCTGCACACAGCCTGTTTTACACAAAATGAAGTTTTCATTGCAAAGCCCATGTTTCTCACTCTCCCAGCACTCTGAATGAGCTATTAAGAAAACTAACTCTGATCTGTTCCTAAAGGCACTTTTTCATCATGCACACAGCCTGTTTTAGACAAAATGAAGTTTTCATTGCAAAGCCCATGTTTCTCACTCTCCCAGCACTCAGAATGAGCGATTAAGAAAACTTACTCTGATCCGTTCCTAAACGCACTTTTTCATTATGCACGCAAGCCTGTTTTACACAAAATGAAGTTTTCAGTGCAAAGCCCATGTTTCTCACTCTCCCAGCACTCAGAATGAGCTATTAAGAAAACTAACTCTGATCCGTTCCTAAACGCACTTCTTCATTATGCACGCAAGCCTGTTTTACACAAAATGAAGTTTTCAGTGCAAAGCCCATGTTTCTCACTCTCCCAGCACTCAGAATGAGCATTTATGAAAACTAGCTCTGATCTGTTCCTAAAGGCACTTTTTCATTATGCACACAGCCTGTTTTACACAAAATGAATTTTTCATTGCAAAGCCCATGTTTCTCACTCTCCCAGCACTCACAGTGAGCTATTAAGAAAAATAACTCTGATCTGTTCCTAAAGGCACTTTTTCATCATGACACAGCCTGTTTTACACAAAGTTAAGTTTTCAATGCAAAGCCCATGTTTCTCACTCTCCCAGCACTCAGAATGAGCATTTATGAAAACTAGCTCTAATCTGTTCCTAAAGGCACTTTTTCATTATGCACGCAAGCCTGTTTTACACAAAATGAAGTTTTCAGTGCAAAGCCCATGTTTCTCACTCTCCCAGCACTCTGAATGAGCTATTGAGAAAACTAACTCTGATCTGTTCCTAAAGGCACTTTTTCATCATGACACAGCCTGTTTTACACAAAGTTAAGTTTTCAATGCAAAGCCCATGTTTCTCATACTCCCAGCATTCAGAATGAGCTATTAAGAAAATTAACTCTGATCTGTTCCTAAAGGCACTTTTTCATTCTGCACACAGCCAGTTTTAGACAAAATGAAGTTTTCAGCGCAAAGCCCATGTTTCTCACTCTCCCAGCACTCAGAATGAGCATTTATGAATACTAGCTCTGATCCGTTCCTAAAGGCACTTTTTCATTATGCACACAGCCTGTTTTACACAAAATGAATTTTTCATTGCAAAGCCCATGTTTCTCACTCTCCCAGCACTCACAGTGAGCTATTAAGAAAACTAACTCTGATCCGTTCCTAAACGCACTTTTTCATTATGCACGCAAGCCTGTTTTACACAAAATGAAGTTTTCAGTGCAAAGCCCATGTTTCTCACTCTCCCAGCACTCAGCATGAGCCTTTATGAAAATTAACTCTGATCTGCTCCTAAAGGCACTTTTTCATCATGCACACAGCCTATTTTACACAAAATGAAGTTTTCAGTTCAAAGCCCATGTTTTTCACTCTCCCAGCACTCAGTATCTATTAAGAAAACTACCTCTGATCTGTTCCTAAAGGCACTTTTTCATTCTGCACACAGCCTGTTTTACACAAAATGAAGTTTTCATTGCAAAGCACATGTTTCTCACTCTCCCAGCACTCAGCATGAGCTATTAAGAAAACTAACTCTGATCCGTTCCTAAATGCACTTCTTCATTATGCACGCAAGCCTGTTTTACACAAAATGAAGTTTTCAGTGCAAAGCCCATGTTTCTCACTCTCCCAGCACTCAGAATGAGCATTTATGAAAACTAGCTCTGATCTGTTCCTAAAGGCACTTTTTCATTATGCACACAGCCTGTTTTACACAACATGAATTTTTCATTGCTAAGCCCATGTTTCTCACTCTCCCAGCACTCACAGTGAGCTATTAAGAAAACTAACTCTGATCTGTTCCTAAAGGCACTTTTTCATTCTGCACACAGCCTGTTTTACACAAAATGAAGGTTTCATTGCAAAGCCCATGTTTCTCACTCTCCCAGCACTCTGAATGAGCTATTAAGAAAACTAACTCTGATCTGTTCCTAAAGGCACTTTTTCATCATGCACACAGCCTGTTTTACACAAAGTTAAGTTTTCAATGCAAAGCCCATGTTTCTCACTCTCCCAGCACTCAGAATGAGCGATTAAGAAAACTAACTCTGATCCGTTCCTAAACGCACTTTTTCATTATGCACGCAAGCCTGTTTTACACAAAATGAAGTTTTTAGTGCAAAGCCCTTGTTTCTCACTCTCCCAGCACTCAGAATGAGCATTTATGAAAACTAGCTCTAATCTGGTCCGTGTACGTTTTATTCATTTGATATCCTATATTAAATAAATTAATGGAAACTGAAAGATGACTCGTTTTTTCATTTTTCGTTTGGTTCAACAAACGAAAAATTAGATTTCGCCCCGATTTTTCATTTTTCGTTTGTCGTTTAAAAAACGGATTTCGGCCTCAATATGGGATTCGTACATGTGGGCGGTGCTGTAACGCCCCTTTCACCCAATTGGTCAAATCGCTCACCATCCTGTACGGCCTTATTTCTGCCAGGCAGAATAAGAGTCACCTCTAGTCCTTCATTTTTAAGTTATTGCAAGTATGTCGGCGCGAACCACTGCTTATTGTTAACAGTGCGTGATATTTAAGCAGACATATCTGTTGCAATGTACGACATTTAAGAGATGCAGTATGCTGAAAAGCAGGGGTCTCCAACCCTGCTCCTGGTGAGCTACTCTCCTTAAGATTTCAGCTCTAACCCCAATCAAACACACATGGGTTGCTTGATAATTACAGAAAGGTGTGCTGAAGCAGGGTTGGAGCTGCAATTTGCAGGACGGAAGTTCACCAGGTCCAGGGTTGAAGATCCCTCTGTATACAGTAATTTATGATGATTTATGATGATATAGTATCTTTCCAACAAAAGTCACCCATTACAATAAACACTTAAAAGACACAGACAGTCAAGAATAAGAAATGTGACCTCTTCAAAGTACTACAGAAGGTCTCTGCTGACACGCAGACATAGAAAACATACATGTGTAATAGCATAAGTAAAAACGTTAACAAAGATCCTTTTTCACGGGGCATTGCGGGTGTTTGACAGAGTTGCATCAGTCCAGCTACTCACTGCCTGCTGCATGCATTTCGTCAATTCAGCAATTTATGTTCCTCAATTATAAAAAAAAATAGCAGAATAACTCTGATCCCCATCATCTGGACACTATTCCCATCACTTGTCTACCCCTTGTTTACTGTCTTATTCCTTTGGTCTTGTTATTTGTCCGCTGTTGAATGTGTTTATGGTGTTGTGCTTTTTCCTGTGTCTCTGTGGATTAAATTATACCAGTTTGGAGTATCTGCTTGTCTTGAGTGTTTGCTTCACAAACCGTGACATCTGTATGTAAGTGTCTCTGTCGACACCTAGGGTACTTTACAGACTCGACTTTCACCTGAAAATTTAGATGTGCTGGTTTTTCTCAACAAAAACTAATCTGCTTTATAAATGGGTTTTTCATTCGGTCTGCATGAGTTTATTCAGAAATTGTTACAAAATCTAAACGATAAAACTAATATTGTATTGATGGGAGAGTCTACCCGCTACGCAAAGTCTTTTTCAGCACATCCCAAAGATTCTCAATAGGGTCAAGGTGTGGGCTCTGTGGTGGCCAATGAGTGAAAATGATGTATATGTTTCCTTAACCACTCTTTCACAATTTGAGCCTGATGAATCCTGCCATTGTCATGTTGAAATCTGCCCGTGCCATCAGGAAGGAAAGAACCCATTGATGGCATAACTTGATCATTCAGTCAACTGACCTCATTCTCTGGGCACATAACGTTGTTGAACCTAGACCTCAAATCCAATGGGAGGCTCCTACCTATTTGCTTAGTTGAATTCATGCTGTTGTTGACTGTTTTTGAACGGGCAGTGTATATAACTCTGCTTTATAATTGGGTTTCTCATTCGGTCTGCATGAGCTGGTTCAGAAATTGTTACAAAACCAAAATGATAGAACTATGTATTTACATTAACATTTAGTCATTTAGTAGACGCTTTTATCCAAAGAGTATTACAGAGAGGTCAGGGAGCAATAAGCGACATGTCAAACAGGAGCAATCACACAATAGGTACTGATACAAATAAGCCAAAGATAATTTAGATAATATCTACAGTACACATGGATGTCCAGTTCACAGCATATCTTCAATACTGTAAGACAACAGAAGCCCTAGTTTAGGCACAACACGGTTAGCATATCTATAAATCTGGTCACCTACAGATAGTCATTCCACCACCAAACACACACACAAACACACACACACACACACACACACACACACACACAGACACACACACACACACACTTCTCCCTCAAACATTTGCAAAACATAGTGATATGTAGATTCTCACAATTAGATAAAGCTGTTATTTTAAACTGGAAACAAAGAGTCAATGCCTAAACTAAAAACTAAAACAAAAGACAAATGCTAAAACTATTGTTAATCATACATACAGTGAGGGAAATAATTATTTGATCCCCTGCTGATTTAAGTTTGCCTGCTTACAAAGAAATGAAGGGTCCATCATTTTCATGGTAGGTTTATTTAAACTGATAGAGACAGAATATCAACAACAAAAAATCAGGGGGAAATGTTATATAAAGGTTATAAATTGATTTTCATTTCAGTCAGTGAAATAAGAATTTGATCCCCAAGCAAAACATAACTTTGTACTTGGTGGAGAAACCCTTGTTGGCCAGCACAGAGGTCAGACATTTCTGATAGTTGGTCACCAGGTTTGAACATGTGTCAGGATATATTTGAGTCCACTCCTCTGTCAATCTAGATAAGATAAGATTCAACCGATTCGTCAGGTATGGTGACCCATACCCGAAATGTGACCTGTGCTTTTAACCCATCCAGTGATTAGTGAGCACACACACAGCAAGTGGTGAACACACGTACACCCGAAGCAGTGGGCAGCTATCACTGCAGCGCCCGGGGAGCATGTAGGGTTAGGTGCCTTGTTCAAGGGCACCACAATCGTTACCCGCCGGTCGTGAGGATCGAACCGGCAACCTTCTGGTAACGAGTCCAACTCTCTAACCATTAGGCCACTATTTATATCTTTAAGGTTTCTTGGCTGTCGCTCAGTAAATTGTAGTTTTAACCTCCTTCACAGATTTTCTATAGGACTAGGGTCTAGAGACTGGCTAGGACATTTAATGTGCGTCTCCTTAAGCCACTCTTTGGTTGACCATAGTGGTGGAGAGGTTGAAATGGGAGATACAGATTCTGTTGGCAGGCCTCTCTTATAAACATAAGATGATTTAGGAGTACTGTCTTAAAGTGACAGGACTAATCTGTGGGCCATGTAGGCACATAACCAATCTTTGGGGCCAGAATTCTTGCTTGTTGGTAGGGGATCAAATATTTATTTCACTGACTGAAATGCAAATCAATTTATAACCTTTATTTCCACTGATTTTTTGGTTGATTTTCAGGTTCTATCAGTTAAAATAAACCTAAACATTATAGGTCCTGCATTTATTTGTAAGCAGGCAAACTTACAAAATCAGTGTTGGGATCAAATAATTATTTCCCTCACTGTACATACATACATGCATACTGTACATATAATTTACTCGGATCACAATAATTATTGGGGAGAAGAATATTGATTGAATTTTTTATTTTTGGAATATAACTGATGGGGCAATTACGGTTAGTAGTAGTCATAATGGCATAATGGTTAGAGAGTTGGACTTACATTTAGCAGACGCTTTTATCCAAAGCGACTTACAGTGCACTTATTACAGGGACAATCCCCCTGGAGCAACATGGAGTAAAGTGTCTTGCTCAAGGACACACTGGTGGCTGCTGGGATCGAACCAGCAACCTTTTGATTACCAGTTCAGTGGTTTAACCAACTAGACCACCATCTCCTTGTGACTTGTGACCAGAAGGTTGCCGGTTCGATCCTCAGGCCCGGCGGGTAACGATTGCGGTGCCCTTGAACAAGGCACCTAACCCTACATGCTCCCCGGGCGCTGCAGTGATATCTGCCCACTGCTCCGGGTGTACGTGTGTTCATCACTTGCTGTGTGTGTGCTCACTAATCACAGGATGGGTAAAAAGCAGAGGTCACATTTCGGGTATGGGTCACCATACCTGACGAATCGGTCACTTTCACTTTCATGGCGTGAACTATTTCTCCTTAAACATGAATCGATGAATGTTCCCAATCATCATTACAGAATGCTGTTTTAAGTTCAGCAATGTTCATAAACTTGTACTATAAAATTGTCGCTGTTGAAAGAAAATTATTTGTGATAAATTGTCTTAAATTTCTAAAACATTTCAGGTCACATTTAGTTTGGTTACATGTGATGTTGTGAGAATAAAATAATTTTTTGCAGAATTAAATTTTGTGTTTTACAAACTAACATACACATCTGCATGCAGGCTCCCAACTGTGCAGATTCATGATGTTCCTTATGTGTGATGTTTGTTCTCAGAAATACAGCTACAACATATTCATACTTTATCTGTATGGAGAGTGGATAAATTAGATTGAAAGAGGCTGACACCCCCTCTTGTGGACAGCATTAAGAATTATGGTCATCATGGAATTTTTGGAGTTTGATCTAAATGATCTGTATCAAAGTTCGTGATATAGAGCCTATTCATCCACTTTTTTATAACAATAAACATTAAAATAAGTGAAAATTGGCCCAACTTGCATCAGGAATAGACTTTGAACTTGAGCTAGCGCATAAAGAGAGAGCGCATTTAGGCCACGCCCACACC
The DNA here is from genome assembly GCF_015846415.1 of Triplophysa dalaica. Classification (NCBI taxonomy): domain Eukaryota; kingdom Metazoa; phylum Chordata; class Actinopteri; order Cypriniformes; family Nemacheilidae; genus Triplophysa; species Triplophysa dalaica. The sequence continues at coordinate 13,402,023 of NC_079565.1, read as the reverse complement.
GGGGAAACAATCCAACCCACTTTCTATTGCGGGAAAATGCATCCTTGTCATTTCTGATTTATAACAAAAAACATAACAATGCCTAAACTGCTGTGAGACAAGGTGCACAGAAAACAAGAGAAAGTCCAGTGAGCACGTCCCTCTTAACCTAGCGGATCTAAGATATGCGAGGCTGTCTGGTGGTTCAAGTAAACATATTTTAAAGTGCAAACACTTGTCAGTATCGCACTCGTACAGACTCTTAATCTGCTGGGTAGAATTAAGTCCGTACAGAATGGTGAGCGATTTGACCAATCGGGTGAAAGGGGCGTTACAGCACCGCCCACATGTACGAATCCCATATTGAGTCCGAAATCCGTTTTTTAAACGACAAACGAAAAATGAAAAATCGGGGCGAAATCTAATTTTTCGTTTGTTGAACTAAACGAAAAATGAAAAAACGAGTCATCTTTCAGTTTCCATTAATTTATTTAATATAGGATATCAAATGAATAAAACGTACACGGACCTAATCTGTTCCTAAACTCACTTTTTCATCATTCACACAGCCAGTTTTACACAAAATGAAGTTTTCATTGCAAAGCCCATGTTTCTCACTCTCCCAGCACTCAGAATGAGCTTTTATGAAAATTAACTCTGATCGGTTCCTAAAGGCACTTTTTCATTATGCACGCAGCCTGTTTTAAACAAAATGAAGTTTTCAGTGCAAAGCCCATGTTTCTCATTCTCCCAGCACTCAGAATGAGCTTTTATGAAAATTAACTCTGATCTGTTCCTAAAGGCACTTTTTCATTATGCACGCAGCCTGTTTTACACAAAATGAAGTTTTCAGTGCAAAGCCCATGTTTCTCATACTCCCAGCATTCAGAATGAGCTATTAAGAAAATTAACTCTGATCTGTTCCTAAAGGCACTTTTTCATTCTGCACACAGCCAGTTTTACACAAAATGCAGTTTTTATTGCAAAGCCCATGTTTCTCATTCTCCCAGCGCTCAGAATGAGCGATTAAGAAAACTGACTCTGATCCGTTCCTAAAGGCACTTTTTCATTCTGCACACAGCCTGTTTTACACAAAGTTAAGTTTTCAATGCAAAGCCCATGTTTCTCACTCTCCCAGCACTCAGAATGAGCGATTAAGAAAACTAACTCTGATCCGTTCCTAAACGCACTTTTTCATTATGCCACAAGCCTGTTTAACACAAAATGAAGTTTTCAGTGCAAAGCCCTTGTTTCTCACTCTCCCAGCACTCAGAATGAGCATTTATGAAAACTAGCTCTAATCTGTTCCTAAACTCACTTTTTCATCATTCACACAGCCAGTTTTACACAAAATGAAGTTTTCATTGCAAAGCCCATGTTTCTCATTCTCCCAGCACTCAGAATGAGCTATTAAGAAAACTGACTCTGATCCGTTCCTAAAGGCACTTTTTCATTCTGCACACAGCCAGTTTTACACGGAATGAATTTTTCAGCGCAAAGCCCATGTTTCTCACTTTCCCAGCACTCAGCATGAGCCTTTATGAAAATTAACTCTGATCTGCTCCTAAAGGCACTTTTTCATCATGCACACAGCCTATTTTACACAAAATGAAGTTTTCAGTTCAAAGCCCATGTTTCTCACTCTCCCAGCACTCAGTATCTATTAAGAAAACTACCTCTGATCTGGTCCTAAAGGCACTTTTTCATTCTGCACACAGCCTGTTTTACACAAAATGAAGTTTTCATTGCAAAGCACATGTTTCTCACTCTCCCAGCACTCAGCATGAGCTATTAAGAAAACTAACTCTGATCCGTTCCTAAACACACTTCTTCATTATGCACGCAAGCCTGTTTTACACAAAATGAAGTTTTCATTGCAAAGCCCATGTTTCTCATTCTCCCAGCACTCAAAATGAGCTTTTATGAAAATTAACTCTGATCTGTCCCTAAAGGCACTTTTTCATTATGCACGCAGCCTGTTTTACACAAAATGAAGTTTTCAGTGCAAAGCCCATGTTTCTCATACTCCCAGCATTCAGAATGAGCTATTAAGAAAATTAACTCTGATCTGTTCCTAATGGCAACTTTTTCATTCTGCACACAGCCAGTTTTAGACAAAATGAAGTTTTCAGCGCAAAGCCCATGTTTCTCACTCTCCCAGCACTCAGAATGAGCATTTATGAATACTAGCTCTGATCCGTTCCTAAAGGCACTTTTTCATTATGCACACAGCCTGTTTTACACAAAATGAATTTTTCATTGCAAAGCCCATGTTTCTCACTCTCCCTGCACTCACAGTGAGCTATTAAGAAAACTAACTCTGATCTGTTCCTAAAGGCACTTTTTCATTCTGCACACAACCTGTTTTACACAAAATGAAGTTTTCATTGCAAAGCCCATGTTTCTCACTCTCCCAGCACTCTGAATGAGCTATTAAGAAAACTAACTCTGATCTGTTCCTAAAGGCACTTTTTCATCATGCACACAGCCTGTTTTACACAAAGTTAAGTTTTCAATGCAAAGCCCATGTTTCTCACTCTCCCAGCACTCAGAATGAGCGATTAAGAAAACTAACTCTGATCCGTTCCTAAAGGCACTTTTTCATTATGCACGCAGCCTGTTTTACACAAAATGAAGTTTTCATTGCAAAGCCCATGTTTCTCACTCTCCCAGCACTCAGAATGAGCGATTAAGAAAACTTACTCTGATCCGTTCCTAAACGCACTTTTTCATTATGCACGCAAGCCTGTTTTACACAAAATGAAGTTTTCAGTGCAAAGCCCATGTTTCTCACTCTCCCAGCACTCAGAATGAGCTATTAAGAAAACTAACTCTGATCCGTTCCTAAACGCACTTCTTCATTATGCACGCAAGCCTGTTTTACACTAAATGAATTTTTCATTGCAAAGCCCATGTTTCTCACTCTCCCAGCACTCACAGTGAGCTATTAAGAAAAATAACTCTGATCTGTTCCTAAAGGCACTTTTTCATCATGACACAGCCTGTTTTACACAAAGTTAAGTTTTCAATGCAAAGCCCATGTTTCTCACTGTCCCAGCACTCAGAATGAGCGATTAAGAAAACTAACTCTGATCCGTTCCTAAACGCACTTTTTCATTATGCACGCAAGCCTGTTTTACACAAAATGAAGTTTTCAGTGCAAAGCCCTTGTTTCTCACTCTCCCAGCACTCAGAATGAGCATTTATGAAAACTAGCTCTAATCTGTTCCTAAACTCACTTTTTCATCATTCACACAGCCAGTTTTACACAAAATGAAGTTTTCATTGCAAAGCCCATGTTTCTCACTCTCCCAGCACTCAGTATCTATTAAGAAAACCACCTCTGATCTGTTCCTAAAGGCACTTTTTCATTCTGCACACAGCCTGTTTTACACAAAATGAAGTTTTCATTGCAAAGCCCATGTTTCTCATTCTCCCAGCACTCAGAATGAGCTATTAAGAAAACTGACTCTGATCCGTTCCTAAAGGCACTTTTTCATTCTGCACACAGCCAGTTTTACACGGAATGAATTTTTCAGCGCAAAGCCCATGTTTCTCACTTTCCCAGCGCTCAGCATGAGCCTTTATGAAAATTAACTCTGATCTGCTCCTAAAGGCACTTTTTCATCATGCACACAGCCTATTTTACACAAAATGAAGTTTTCAGTTCAAAGCCCATGTTTCTCACTCTCCCAGCACTCAGTATCTATTAAGAAAACTACCTCTGATCTGTTCCTAAAGGCACTTTTTCATTCTGCACACAGCCTGTTTTACACAAAATGAAGTTTTCATTGCAAAGCACATGTTTCTCACTCTCCCAGCACTCAGCATGAGCTATTAAGAAAACTAACTCTGATCCGTTCCTAAACGCACTTCTTCATTATGCACGCAAGCCTGTTTTACACAAAATGAAGTTTTCAGTGCAAAGCCCATGTTTCTCACTCTCCCAGCACTCAGAATGAGCATTTATGAATACTAGCTCTGATCCGTTCCTAAAGGCACTTTTTCATTATGCACACAGCCTGTTTTACACAAAATGAAGTTTTCATTGCAAAGCCCATGTTTCTCACTCTCCCAGCACTCAGAATGAGCGATTAAGAAAACTTACTCTGATCCGTTCCTAAACGCATTTTTTCATTATGCACGCAAGCCTGTTTTACACAAAATGAAGTTTTCAGTGCAAAGCCCATGTTTCTCACTCTCCCAGCACTCAGAATGAGCTATTAAGAAAACTAACTCTGATCCGTTCCTAAACGCACTTCTTCATTATGCACGCAAGCCTGTTTTACACAAAATGAAGTTTTCAGTGCAAAGCTCATGTTTCTCACTCTCCCAGCACTCAGAATGAGCATTTATGAAAACTAGCTCTGATCTGTTCCTAAAGGCACTTTTTCATTATGCACACAGCCTGTTTTACACAAAATGAATTTTTCATTGAAAAGCCCATGTTTCTCACTCTCCCAGCACTCACAGTGAGCTATTAAGAAAACTAACTCTGATCTGTTCCTAAAGGCACTTTTTCATTCTGCACACAGCCTGTTTTACACAAAATGAAGTTTTCATTGCAAAGCCCATGTTTCTCACTCTCCCAGCACTCTGAATGAGCTATTAAGAAAACTAACTCTGATCTGTTCCTATAGGCACTTTTTCATCATGACACAGCCTGTTTTACACAAAGTTAATTTTTCAATGCAAAGCCCATGTTTCTCACTCTCCCAGCACTCAGAATGAGCGATTAAGAAAACTAACTCTGATCCGTTCCTAAACGCACTTTTTCATTATGCACGCAAGCCTGTTTTACACAAAATGAAGTTTTTAGTGCAAAGCCCTTGTTCCCTTTCTGTCGGTCTCTCGACGTTGTGTCGAGAACGACAGATGGGGTTCGCCCTTGAGAACCAATCAACTCTGACTACTATAGAAAAGGCCAATGAAATTTGGCGAATGCAATTTGCATGCGGGACTCCGCCCCCGGAAATCCGGTATAAAAGGAGGCCGGCGTGCAGCATTCACTTACCTTTTGTTCTTCAGAGCCATCGCTCATGATTACATCTCAGGATTCTCAAATCCTCTTCAAACTTCACTACCGGATCTTCGACGTGTTGCAGCGGATCGTCCCTTCCTGCAGCGACCTTCCCCTGGGCGTCTCGGTGGTTCCAGTGGTGTCAGAGCTATTTCCAAAAAGTCCTTTTCAGGACTCGGCACTCTACAGCGCGGCATGTCCCGCTGTTCTCTTGGGTGCGGTACCCTCATCGAGGAGGGGGATGGACACGATCGCTGTGTTAGGTGTCTGGGCGTCCAGCACGCTGAAGCAGCGTTCGTTGACACATCTTGCCCGCACTGCGGGCAGATTGTCATGCAGAAGTTGCGGTCACGGTTGGCTGTCTTCCTCCGGGAACCAGCCAACATTTCGTCTGCTACCAGGGTTGTGGCATCTGTGGCTACGGCCCCGATGTCCTCTCGTGTTAGCAGCGTTAGTGATTCGGGGGCTACTGTGAGCGTCAACCCGCCAGCCAAGCGCTCACGGGCCGTTCACACCCCAGCACGCTCTTCTGACCGTTCCCCAACCGGCGGTGGCATACCGTCCGGATCCTCATCCACGCACTCGGAAACGGGGCGTGGCGAAGATGAGATGTCTATCGCAGCATCGGAGGGAGATCTGCTGGCATCCGACAATGACGAATCCGAGCTTCCCCCTACGGGGGGCCAAGCTCTGGAGGAAGCAGACGTTGAGATGTCGGCCATGCTAACCCGGGCTGCCGCGAGCATTGGGTTGCAGTGTACGGCACTGCCTCTACCCCAACGCTCGCGGTTGGACACATGGTTTCTGGGGTCGGATCGTGGTGTCAAGCCACGCCCACCCCCGGTTCCATTCTTCCCGGAGGTGCATGAGGAGCTGTGTCGGACATGGAGCGCCCCACTCACGGCTCGCTCCTCTCAGTCCAGCTCCGCCTCCCTCACCTCCCTCGATGGTGGGGCGGCCAAGGGCTACGTCGACGTCCCCCAGGTGGAACGGGCGATTGCGGTGCACCTGTGCCCGCAGATGGCCGCCACCTGGAGGACCCGGCCTCGCCTTCCGTCCAAAGCCTGTAAGACTTCGGCATCCCTGGTGGCGAAGGCTTACAGTGCTGCGGGCCAGGCCGCCTCCTCTCTCCACGCCATGGCCATCCTGCAGGTCCACCAGGCTAAGGCGTTGAGAGAGCTCCACGAGGGCAGGGCCGACCCAGGTGTTATGCAGGAACTCCGTGCCGCCACTGACCTCGCTCTACGGGCGACTAAGGTGACGGCGCGGGCCCTGGGTCGGACGATGTCCACTCTGGTGGTCCAGGAGAGACACCTCTGGCTCAACCTTGCGAGAATGAGTGACGCCGAGAAAGTCCGCTTTCTCGACGCACCCATCTCGCAGGGTGGGCTGTTTGGTGACACCGTCGAGAGCTTCGCACAGCAGTTCTCGGCGGTGAAGGAGCAGACGGAGGCTATAAGCCATATCTTACCGCGTCGCGACTCGGCCGCCCCCAGGCCTCCGAGTTCCCGCGCACCACCTGCTCCCCGACAGCCCCGGACCCCTTCGAGCTCTGCACCGGCTCAAGTGCACCCCCGTGCTGCACCCCGGAAAAAGAGCCCGAAGGGAAGACCTCCTCCTCGTCAACACCCTTTTAGGAAGAAGCGGCCCTGACGAGAAGACACCAGAGGAAGCAACATCTGGCCCGACCCTCACAGTACCATCTCTGACCGGTCGGTATGGGACGATCCCTTTTCAGGGCCTGGCGCCCACTTACTCACAAAGAGAGTTGCTTTCCCCGGGCGTTCATTCCAGCCGATCGCACACTCCACCGGACTGTGCTCGGCGAACCGACCTCACACCCTGGCGAGGTGTGAGGCCGTACACATGCGACAACTGTCACCACTCTCAAACCGACAGTGCGTGCCGTTGTCCCGCCAGGCAGGCAAAAAGGCGGAGTCAACCATCCCTCCGGGGAAACCTCCGCGACATGCGGTTGGCTCTGCCTGCCAACGAACCACCCTCGGTCGGAATGATGAAGCAGGCCGTCCCCTTGGTCCCCCTGTCACAGTCCATGGGAGCTTGGCAAAAGTTGCCCACACTGTCTCGGTGGCTAATGCGGACGGTCCGTCTCGGCTACTCGATCCAGTTCGCCAGGGCCCCTCCCAAGTTCCGGGGCATCATCTCCCCCTCTCTCAGAGGCAGAGACGCCTCCGTGCTTCGGGCAGAGGTCTCCACCCTCCTGGCGAAATAGGCGATCGAGTCCGTCCCACAAGCCGAGATGTACAGCGGGTTTTACAGCCCGTACTTCATCGTTCCAAAGAAAGACGGAGGGTTGCGTCCCATTCTGGACTTACGTACCCTGAACAGGCACCTTCACAAGCTGCCTTTCAGGATGCTAACCCAGAGGCGCATCCTGAAATCTATCAGGTGTCAGGATTGGTTTGTGGCAATCGACCTGAAGGACGCTTACTTTCATGTCTCGATTCTTCCTCGACACCGACCGTTCCTACGGTTCGCTTTCGAGGGTCGGGCATATCAGTACAGAGTCCTCCCCTTCGGTCTGTCCCTGTCTCCACGAGTCTTTACGAAGATCGTGGAGGCCGCCCTTTCTCCTCTCCGGGAGAAGGGCGTGCGAATACTCAACTATCTCGACGACTGGCTTATCTTGGCGCACTCGCGAGATCTGTTGTGTACGCAGAGGGACATGGTGCTCCGGCACCTAGATCGATTGGGCTTTCAGGTCAACCGAGAAAAGTGCAAACTCTCCCCAGTGCAGAGCATCCTCTTTCTCGGTATGGAACTCAACTCTGTCACCATGACGGCGCAGCTGTCCGCAGCACGCGCCCAGTCAATGTTGAACTGCCTGGAACACTTCAGGCAGTCGGCGGTCCCCCTGAAACAATTTCAGAGGCTCCTGGGACACATGGCGTCTTCCGCGGGGGTAATACCCCTCGGATTGATGCACATGCGACCGCTTCAGCATTGGCTACAGAGTCGAGTTCCGAGGACGGCGTGGCACACCGGCAACAGGCGTATGGTGGTAACTCCTGTCTGCCGACGCACTCTAAACCCATGGTCTTCCATGACCTTTCTCCGAGCGGGAGTTCCCCTCGGGCAGATTACGAGGCACGTTGTGGTGACAACAGATGCCTCGCTGCAGGGTTGGGGTGCAGTGTGCAACGGGCACGCAATAGCGGGGCGCTGGATGGGCCCCCGGCTGCGCTGGCATATCAATTGCCTAGAGTTGTGGGCGGTGCTGCTTGCACTGAGAAGGCTCCGGCCTCTGGTGCAGGGCCAGCACGTACTGGTCCGCCTGGACAGTACGGCAGCCGTAGTGTATATCAATCGCCAGGGTGGCGTACGCTCTCGGCAGCTAACACAACTTGCCCGACGCCTCCTCCTCTGGAGTCAGCAGGTGATCCGCTCCCTGCGGGCCACACACATCCCAGGCGTACTAAACGAGACAGCCGACGCGCTCTCTCGCCAGTACACGCCCTGCGGAGAGTGGCGACTCCACCCCCGCGCAGTTCAGCTCATTTGGGTACAGTTCGGCCAGGCACAGATAGACCTCTTTGCCTCCCGGGACAACACCCATTGTCCGCTTTGGTACGCCCTGACCGAGGCTCCCCTCGGCACGGATGCCCTTGCGCACAGCTGGCCGCGGGACAAGCGGAAGTACGCCTTTCCCCCAGTCAGCCTCCTTGCACACACACTGTGCAAGGTCAGGGAAGAGGAGCAACAAGTGTTAATGGTTGCGCCGTACTGGCCCAACCGCACTTGGTTCTCGGAGCTGATGCTCTTGACAACAGCTCCCCCCTGGCCCATTCCCCTGACAGAGGACCTGCTCTCTCAGGGGATGGGCACGTTATGGCATCCCAGATCAGACCTCTGGAACCTCCATGTCTGGTCTCTGGACGGGACGAGGAGATCCTGAGCAGGTTACACCCCGCTGTGGCTGAAACCATTGCACAGGCCAGAGCGCCATCCACTAGGCGGTTATACGCTTACAAATGGCGCCTCTTCTCATCCTGGTGTCTCTCCCAAGGAGCAGACCCACAGAGATGCTCGATCGGTATCGTGTTGTCCTTCCTACAAGAGAAATTGGAGACTAACATCTCCCCTTCCACGCTGAAAGTGTATGTAGCCGCAATTGCCTCTCATCACGACTCAGTAGATGGAAGGTCTCTAGGACAACACGACCTGATCACCAGGTTCCTAAGGGGCGCGAGAAGGCGGAACCCGCCTCGTCTCCGCTCCGTACCCTCTTGGGACCTTAACGTGGTCCTGGGGGGCCTATCCAGGCCTCCCTTCGAGCCCCTTGAAGCTTCCGATCTTCCTCACCTGACGAGTAAGATGGCCCTTCTGTTGGCGCTCGCCTCCTTCAAGAGGGTAGGGGACCTCCAAGCATTCTCTGTGTCCCCGGATTGCCTTGAATTCGGGCCTGGTAACTCTCACGTTGTCCTGAGACCCAGGCTCGGATACGTGCCCAAAGTTCCCACTACTCCCTTTCGGGACCAAGTGGTGAACTTGCAGGCGCTCCCCATCGGGGAGGAAGACCCAACCCGGTCCGTGTTGTGTCCAGTACGCGCACTGCGCCTCTACTTAGACCGCACACAGAGCTTCCGCAGCTCTGACCAGCTCTTTGTTTGTTTTGGAGGACAGCAGAAGGGGAAGGCTGTCTCCAAGCAGAGATTAGCGCACTGGATCGTAGATGCCGTTACGACGGCATACCGATCACAGAATCTCCCATGCCCACTGTCGGTTACGGCTCACTCCACACGGGGTCTGGCCTCCTCATGGGCATTGGCCAGAGGCGCGTCTCTAGCAGACATTTGTAGAGCTGCGGGTTGGGCTACGCCCACCACCTTCGCAAGGTTTTACAATCTTCGCGTAAACCCGGTGTCAGCCCACGTCCTACGTGGCGACATGTAGGACTGGCATCCGGGAGGGCGTATGCCTGCGAAAGCACCATCCCACCCTCTAGCAGGTTGGGTCAGTGTGCTATATATACCTTTTCTTCTTACCCTATCACATGGCTAAGGAAATCGGTACTTCACCAGCCTCCCTTCTTACCCAGACTCTGGTTAAGAACAGGCATTCCATCCATCACTAAGCAAAGCACCCCCTGCGGATTGGTTGGGCAGAGCAACCTTTCCCTTAGGCCGGGATACCATATGACCTATCACAGATAGTTCTAACCGGCCTGGTGCTGTCAGACGCATCAACACCCCCACCGTGGGTTGTTCCGTCTGCTATACTCTCATGACTATGGTTCCCACACATGGTAACCCATGAACTTCCCCAGGTGGACCTCCACCTCGCGGTTAACTACCCAGTCCGCACATTCCATGCGTTCTCCTCCAAGGACGAGACCATACTTTTATCCACCATATTCCTCCCCACGGGTAGGAGGTGGCCTCTGTAGCGCTTCTCTGATTAAGAGTCGCGCTTACCCGGTGTAAACTGATCCGGACGGCCTCTCGCCTATAGAGAGCTAAGGCCCCGTCCGTGAAAGTTACCGGTCAGGGCTGTACCCATCTTTCTCCAAGAAAGCTCTGGAACCCCCCGACCACCACACTGGAAGGTTACAGTCTCACGAAAGCTTCGAGATGACACGCCCAGGCTTGTTACCGTCGCTTCGCTAGAGATTGTGACGCGATACAGCGTTGTGGCGTTTTCCATAGGCAACCCCATCTGTCGTTCTCGACACAACGTCGAGAGACCGACAGAAAGGGAACGTCTTGGTTACGTATGTAACCTCAGTTCCATGATGGAGGGAACGAGACGTTGTGTCCCTTATGCCACGAACACGTATCGGATTCTGCTGCAGTTTGAGAGGTCTCAGGCTCTTCAGAACAAAAGGTAAGTGAATGCTGCACGCCGGCCTCCTTTTATACCGGATTTCCGGGGGCGGAGTCCCGCATGCAAATTGCATTCGCCAAATTTCATTGGCCTTTTCTATAGTAGTCAGAGTTGATTGGTTCTCAAGGGCGAACCCCATCTGTCGTTCTCGACACAACGTCTCGTTCCCTCCATCAGGGAACTGAAGTTACATACGTAACCAAGACGTTTCTCACTCTCCCAGCACTCAGAATGAGCATTTATGAAAACTAGCTCTAATCTGTTCCTAAACTCACTTTTTCATCATTCACACAGCCAGTTTTACACAAAATGAAGTTTTCATTGCAAAGCCCATGTTTCTCATTCTCCCAGCACTCAGAATGAGCTATTAAGAAAACTAACTCTGATCCGTTCCTAAAGGCACTTTTTCATTATGCACGCAGCCTGTTTTACACAAAATGAAGTTTTCAGTGCAAAGCCCATGTTTCTCATTCTCCCAGCACTCAGAATGAGCTTTTATGAAAATTAACTCTGATCGGTTCCTAAAGGCACTTTTTCATTATGCACGCAGCCTGTTTTACACAAAATGAAGTTTTCAGTGCAAAGCCCATGTTTCTCATTCTCCCAGCACTCAGAATGAGCTTTTATGAAAATTAACTCTGATCTGTTCCTATAGGCACTTTTTCATTATGCACGCAGCCTGTTTTACACAAAATGAAGTTTTCAGTGCAAAGCCCATGTTTCTCATACTCCCAGCATTCAGAATGAGCTATTAAGAAAATTAACTCTGATCTGTTCCTAAAGGCACTTTTTCATTCTGCACACAGCCAGTTTTACACAAAATGCAGTTTTTATTGCAAAGCCCATGTTTCTCATTCTCCCAGCGCTCAGAATGAGCGCTTAAGAAAACTAACTCTGATCCGTTCCTAAAGGCACTTTTTCATTCTGCACACAGCCAGTTTTAGACAAAATTAAGTTTTCAGCGCAAAGCCCATGTTTCTCACTCTCCCAGCACTCAGAATGAGCATTTATGAAAACTAGCTCTAATCTGTTCCTAAAGGCACTTTTTCATTCTGCACACAGCCTGTTTTACACAAAATGAAGTTTTCATTGCAAAGCCCATGTTTCTCATTCTCCCAGCACTCAGAATGAGCATTTATGAAAATTAACTCTGATCTGTTCCTAAAGGCACTTTTTCATTATGCACGCCTGTTTTACACAAAATGAAGTTTTCATTGCAAAGCCCATGTTTCTCACTCTCCCAGCACTCTGAATGAGCTATTAAGAAAACTAACTCTGATCTGTTCCTATAGGCACTTTTTCATCATGACACAGCCTGTTTTACACAAAGTTAAGTTTTCAATGCAAAGCCCATGTTTCTCACTCTCCCAGCACTCAGAATGAGCGATTAAGAAAACTAACTCTGATCCGTTCCTAAACGCACTTTTTCATTATGCACGCAAGCCTGTTTTACACAAAATGAAGTTTTCAGTGCAAAGCCCTTGTTTCTCACTCTCCCAGCACTCAGAATGAGCATTTATGAAAACTAGCTCTAATCTGTTCCTAAACTCACTTTTTCATCATTCACACAGCCAGTTTTACACAAAATGAAGTTTTCATTGCAAAGCCCATGTTTCTCATTCTCCCAGCACTCAGAATGAGCTATTAAGAAAACTAACTCTGATCCGTTCCTAAAGGCACTTTTTCATTATGCACGCAGCCTGTTTTACACAAAATGAAGTTTTCAGCGCAAAGCCCATGTTTCTCACTCTCCCAGCACTCAGAATGAGCTTTTATGAAAATTAACTCTGATCGGTTCCTAAAGGCACTTTTTCATTATGCACGCAGCCTGTTTTACACAAAATGAAGTTTTCAGTGCAAAGCCCATGTTTCTCATTCTCCCAGCACTCAGAATGAGCTTTTATGAAAATTAACTCTGATCGGTTCCTAAAGGCACTTTTTCATTATGCACGCAGCCTGTTTTACACAAAATGAAGTTTTCAGTGCAAAGCCCATGTTTCTCATTCTCCCAGCATTCAGAATGAGCTATTAAGAAAATTAACTCTGATCTGTTCCTAAAGGCACTTTTTCATTCTGCACACAGCCAGTTTTACACAAAATGCAGTTTTTATTGCAAAGCCCATGTTTCTCATTCTCCCAGCACTCACAGTGAGCTATTAAGAAAACTAACTCTGATCTGTTCCTAAAGGCACTTTTTCATTCTGCACACAGCCAGTTTTAGACAAAATTAAGTTTTCAGCGCAAAGCCCATGTTTCTCACTCTCCCAGCACTCAGAATGAGCATTTATGAAAACTAGCTCTAATCTGTTGCTAAAGGCACTTTTTCATTCTGCACACAGCCTGTTTTACACAAAATGAAGTTTTCATTGCAAAGCCCATGTTTCTCATTCTCCCAGCACTCAGAATGAGCTATTAAGAAAACTAACTCTGATCCGTTCCTAAAGGCACTTTTTCATTATGCACGCAGCCTGTTTTACACAAAATGAAGTTTTCAGCGCAAAGCCCATGTTTCTCACTCTCCCAGCACTCAGAATGAGCTTTTATGAAAATTAACTCTGATCGGTTCCTAAAGGCACTTTTTCATTATGCACGCAGCCTGTTTTACACAAAATGAAGTTTTCAGTGCAAAGCCCATGTTTCTCATTCTCCCAGCACTCAGAATGAGCTTTTATGAAAATTAACTCTGATCTGTTGCTATAGGCACTTTTTCATTATGCACGCAGCCTGTTTTACACAAAATGAAGTTTTCAGTGCAAAGCCCATGTTTCTCATACTCCCAGCATTCAGAATGAGCTATTAAGAAAATTAACTCTGATCTGTTCCTAAAGGCACTTTTTCATTCTGCACACAGCCAGTTTTACACAAAATGCAGTTTTTATTGCAAAGCCCATGTTTCTCACTCTCCCAGCACTCTGAATGAGCTATTAAGAAAACTAACTCTGATCTGTTCCTAAAGGCACTTTTTCATTATGCACGCCTGTTTTACACAAAATGAAGTTTTCATTGCAAAGCCCATGTTTCTCACTCTCCCAGCACTCTGAATGAGCTATTAAGAAAACTAACTCTGATCTGTTCCTATAGGCACTTTTTCATCATGACACAGCCTGTTTTACACAAAATGAAGTTTTCAGCGCAAAGCCCATGTTTCTCACTCTCCCAGCACTCAGAATGAGCTTTTATGAAAATTAACTCTGATCTGTTCCTATAGGCACTTTTTCATTATGCACGCAGCCTGTTTTACACAAAATGAAGTTTTCAGTGCAAAGCCCATGTTTCTCATACTCCCAGCATTCAGAATGAGCTATTAAGAAAATTAACTCTGATCTGTTCCTAAAGGCACTTTTTCATTCTGCACACAGCCAGTTTTACACAAAATGCAGTTTTTATTGCAAAGCCCATGTTTCTCATTCTCCCAGCACTCAGAATGAGCGATTAAGAAAACTAACTCTGATCCGTTCCTAAAGGCACTTTTTCATTCTGCACACAGCCAGTTTTAGACAAAATTAAGTTTTCAGCGCAAAGCCCATGTTTCTCACTCTCCCAGCACTCAGAATGAGCATTTATGAAAACTAGCTCTAATCTGTTCCTAAAGGCACTTTTTCATTCTGCACACAGCCTGTTTTACACAAAATGAAGTTTTCATTGCAAAGCCCATGTTTCTCATTCTCCCAGCACTCAGAATGAGCATTTATGAAAATTAAATCTGATCTGTTCCTAAAGGCACTTTTTCATTATGCACGCCTGTTTTACACAAAATGAAGTTTTCATTGCAAAGCCCATGTTTCTCATTCTCCCAGCACTCAGAATGAGCTTTTATGAAAATTAACTCTGATCTGTTCCTATAGGCACTTTTTCATTATGCACGCAGCCTGTTTTACACAAAATGAAGTTTTCAGTGCAAAGCCCATGTTTCTCATACTCCCAGCATTCAGAATGAGCTATTAAGAAAATTAACTCTGATCTGTTCCTAAAGGCACTTTTTCATTCTGCACACAGCCAGTTTTACACAAAATGCAGTTTTTATTGCAAAGCCCATGTTTCTCATTCTCCCAGCGCTCAGAATGAGCGATTAAGAAAACTAACTCTGATCCGTTCCTAAAGGCACTTTTTCATTCTGCACACAGCCAGTTTTAGACAAAATTAAGTTTTCAGCGCAAAGCCCATGTTTCTCACTCTCCCAGCACTCAGAATGAGCATTTATGAAAACTAGCTCTAATCTGTTCCTAAAGGCACTTTTTCATTCTGCACACAGCCTGTTTTACACAAAATGAAGTTTTCATTGCAAAGCCCTTGTTTCTCACTCTCCCAGCACTCAGAATGAGCATTTATGAAAACTAGCTCTAATCTGTTCCTAAACTCACTTTTTCATCATTCACACAGCCAGTTTTACACAAAATGAAGTTTTCATTGCAAAGCCCATGTTTCTCATTCTCCCAGCACTCAGAATGAGCTATTAAGAAAACTAACTCTGATCCGTTCCTAAAGGCACTTTTTCATTATGCACGCAGCCTGTTTTACACAAAATGAAGTTTTCAGCGCAAAGCCCATGTTTCTCACTCTCCCAGCACTCAGAATGAGCTTTTATGAAAATTAACTCTGATCGGTTCCTAAAGGCACTTTTTCATTATGCACGCAGCCTGTTTTACACAAAATGAAGTTTTCAGTGCAAAGCCCATGTTTCTCATTCTCCCAGCACTCAGAATGAGCTTTTATGAAAATTAACTCTGATCGGTTCCTAAAGGCACTTTTTCATTATGCACGCAGCCTGTTTTACACAAAATGAAGTTTTCAGTGCAAAGCCCATGTTTCTCATTCTCCCAGCATTCAGAATGAGCTATTAAGAAAATTAACTCTGATCTGTTCCTAAAGGCACTTTTTCATTCTGCACACAGCCAGTTTTACACAAAATGCAGTTTTTATTGCAAAGCCCATGTTTCTCATTCTCCCAGCACTCACAGTGAGCTATTAAGAAAACTAACTCTGATCTGTTCCTAAAGGCACTTTTTCATTCTGCACACAGCCAGTTTTAGACAAAATTAAGTTTTCAGCGCAAAGCCCATGTTTCTCACTCTCCCAGCACTCAGAATGAGCATTTATGAAAACTAGCTCTAATCTGTTGCTAAAGGCACTTTTTCATTCTGCACACAGCCTGTTTTACACAAAATGAAGTTTTCATTGCAAAGCCCATGTTTCTCATTCTCCCAGCACTCAGAATGAGCTATTAAGAAAACTAACTCTGATCCGTTCCTAAAGGCACTTTTTCATTATGCACGCAGCCTGTTTTACACAAAATGAAGTTTTCAGCGCAAAGCCCATGTTTCTCACTCTCCCAGCACTCAGAATGAGCTTTTATGAAAATTAACTCTGATCGGTTCCTAAAGGCACTTTTTCATTATGCACGCAGCCTGTTTTACACAAAATGAAGTTTTCAGTGCAAAGCCCATGTTTCTCATTCTCCCAGCACTCAGAATGAGCTTTTATGAAAATTAACTCTGATCTGTTCCTATAGGCACTTTTTCATTATGCACGCAGCCTGTTTTACACAAAATGAAGTTTTCAGTGCAAAGCCCATGTTTCTCATACTCCCAGCATTCAGAATGAGCTATTAAGAAAATTAACTCTGATCTGTTCCTAAAGGCACTTTTTCATTCTGCACACAGCCAGTTTTACACAAAATGCAGTTTTTATTGCAAAGCCCATGTTTCTCACTCTCCCAGCACTCTGAATGAGCTATTAAGAAAACTAACTCTGATCTGTTCCTAAAGGCACTTTTTCATTATGCACGCCTGTTTTACACAAAATGAAGTTTTCATTGCAAAGCCCATGTTTCTCACTCTCCCAGCACTCTGAATGAGCTATTAAGAAAACTAACTCTGATCTGTTCCTATAGGCACTTTTTCATCATGACACAGCCTGTTTTACACAAAATGAAGTTTTCAGCGCAAAGCCCATGTTTCTCACTCTCCCAGCACTCAGAATGAGCTTTTATGAAAATTAACTCTGATCGGTTCCTAAAGGCACTTTTTCATTATGCACGCAGCCTGTTTTACACAAAATGAAGTTTTCAGTGCAAAGCCCATGTTTCTCATTCTCCCAGCACTCAGAATGAGCTTTTATGAAAATTAACTCTGATCTGTTCCTATAGGCACTTTTTCATTATGCACGCAGCCTGTTTTACACAAAATGAAGTTTTCAGTGCAAAGCCCATGTTTCTCATACTCCCAGCATTCAGAATGAGCTATTAAGAAAATTAACTCTGATCTGTTCCTAAAGGCACTTTTTCATTCTGCACACAGCCAGTTTTACACAAAATGCAGTTTTTATTGCAAAGCCCATGTTTCTCATTCTCCCAGCGCTCAGAATGAGCGATTAAGAAAACTAACTCTGATCCGTTCCTAAAGGCACTTTTTCATTCTGCACACAGCCAGTTTTAGACAAAATTAAGTTTTCAGCGCAAAGCCCATGTTTCTCACTCTCCCAGCACTCAGAATGAGCATTTATGAAAACTAGCTCTAATCTGTTCCTAAAGGCACTTTTTCATTCTGCACACAGCCTGTTTTACACAAAATGAAGTTTTCATTGCAAAGCCCATGTTTCTCATTCTCCCAGCACTCAGAATGAGCATTTATGAAAATTAAATCTGATCTGTTCCTAAAGGCACTTTTTCATTATGCACGCCTGTTTTACACAAAATGAAGTTTTCATTGCAAAGCCCATGTTTCTCATTCTCCCAGCACTCAGAATGAGCTTTTATGAAAATTAACTCTGATCTGTTCCTATAGGCACTTTTTCATTATGCACGCAGCCTGTTTTACACAAAATGAAGTTTTCAGTGCAAAGCCCATGTTTCTCATACTCCCAGCATTCAGAATGAGCTATTAAGAAAATTAACTCTGATCTGTTCCTAAAGGCACTTTTTCATTCTGCACACAGCCAGTTTTACACAAAATGCAGTTTTTATTGCAAAGCCCATGTTTCTCATTCTCCCAGCGCTCAGAATGAGCGATTAAGAAAACTAACTCTGATCCGTTCCTAAAGGCACTTTTTCATTCTGCACACAGCCAGTTTTAGACAAAATTAAGTTTTCAGCGCAAAGCCCATGTTTCTCACTCTCCCAGCACTCAGAATGAGCATTTATGAAAACTAGCTCTAATCTGTTCCTAAAGGCACTTTTTCATTCTGCACACAGCCTGTTTTACACAAAATGAAGTTTTCATTGCAAAGCCCTTGTTTCTCACTCTCCCAGCACTCAGAATGAGCATTTATGAAAACTAGCTCTAATCTGTTCCTAAACTCACTTTTTCATCATTCACACAGCCAGTTTTACACAAAATGAAGTTTTCATTGCAAAGCCCATGTTTCTCATTCTCCCAGCACTCAGAATGAGCTATTAAGAAAACTAACTCTGATCCGTTCCTAAAGGCACTTTTTCATTATGCACGCAGCCTGTTTTACACAAAATGAAGTTTTCAGCGCAAAGCCCATGTTTCTCACTCTCCCAGCACTCAGAATGAGCTTTTATGAAAATTAACTCTGATCGGTTCCTAAAGGCACTTTTTCATTATGCACGCAGCCTGTTTTACACAAAATGAAGTTTTCAGTGCAAAGCCCATGTTTCTCATTCTCCCAGCACTCAGAATGAGCTTTTATGAAAATTAACTCTGATCGGTTCCTAAAGGCACTTTTTCATTATGCACGCAGCCTGTTTTACACAAAATGAAGTTTTCAGTGCAAAGCCCATGTTTCTCATTCTCCCAGCATTCAGAATGAGCTATTAAGAAAATTAACTCTGATCTGTTCCTAAAGGCACTTTTTCATTCTGCACACAGCCAGTTTTACACAAAATGCAGTTTTTATTGCAAAGCCCATGTTTCTCATTCTCCCAGCACTCACAGTGAGCTATTAAGAAAACTAACTCTGATCTGTTCCTAAAGGCACTTTTTCATTCTGCACACAGCCAGTTTTAGACAAAATTAAGTTTTCAGCGCAAAGCCCATGTTTCTCACTCTCCCAGCACTCAGAATGAGCATTTATGAAAACTAGCTCTAATCTGTTGCTAAAGGCACTTTTTCATTCTGCACACAGCCTGTTTTACACAAAATGAAGTTTTCATTGCAAAGCCCATGTTTCTCATTCTCCCAGCACTCAGAATGAGCTATTAAGAAAACTAACTCTGATCCGTTCCTAAAGGCACTTTTTCATTATGCACGCAGCCTGTTTTACACAAAATGAAGTTTTCAGCGCAAAGCCCATGTTTCTCACTCTCCCAGCACTCAGAATGAGCTTTTATGAAAATTAACTCTGATCGGTTCCTAAAGGCACTTTTTCATTATGCACGCAGCCTGTTTTACACAAAATGAAGTTTTCAGTGCAAAGCCCATGTTTCTCATTCTCCCAGCACTCAGAATGAGCTTTTATGAAAATTAACTCTGATCTGTTCCTATAGGCACTTTTTCATTATGCACGCAGCCTGTTTTACACAAAATGAAGTTTTCAGTGCAAAGCCCATGTTTCTCATACTCCCAGCATTCAGAATGAGCTATTAAGAAAATTAACTCTGATCTGTTCCTAAAGGCACTTTTTCATTCTGCACACAGCCAGTTTTACACAAAATGCAGTTTTTATTGCAAAGCCCATGTTTCTCACTCTCCCAGCACTCTGAATGAGCTATTAAGAAAACTAACTCTGATCTGTTCCTAAAGGCACTTTTTCATTATGCACGCCTGTTTTACACAAAATGAAGTTTTCATTGCAAAGCCCATGTTTCTCACTCTCCCAGCACTCTGAATGAGCTATTAAGAAAACTAACTCTGATCTGTTCCTATAGGCACTTTTTCATCATGACACAGCCTGTTTTACACAAAATGAAGTTTTCAGCGCAAAGCCCATGTTTCTCACTCTCCCAGCACTCAGAATGAGCTTTTATGAAAATTAACTCTGATCGGTTCCTAAAGGCACTTTTTCATTATGCACGCAGCCTGTTTTACACAAAATGAAGTTTTCAGTGCAAAGCCCATGTTTCTCATTCTCCCAGCACTCAGAATGAGCTTTTATGAAAATTAACTCTGATCTGTTCCTATAGGCACTTTTTCATTATGCACGCAGCCTGTTTTACACAAAATGAAGTTTTCAGTGCAAAGCCCATGTTTCTCATACTCCCAGCATTCAGAATGAGCTATTAAGAAAATTAACTCTGATCTGTTCCTAAAGGCACTTTTTCATTCTGCACACAGCCAGTTTTACACAAAATGCAGTTTTTATTGCAAAGCCCATGTTTCTCATTCTCCCAGCGCTCAGAATGAGCGATTAAGAAAACTAACTCTGATCCGTTCCTAAAGGCACTTTTTCATTCTGCACACAGCCAGTTTTAGACAAAATTAAGTTTTCAGCGCAAAGCCCATGTTTCTCACTCTCCCAGCACTCAGAATGAGCATTTATGAAAACTAGCTCTAATCTGTTCCTAAAGGCACTTTTTCATTCTGCACACAGCCTGTTTTACACAAAATGAAGTTTTCATTGCAAAGCCCATGTTTCTCATTCTCCCAGCACTCAGAATGAGCATTTATGAAAATTAAATCTGATCTGTTCCTAAAGGCACTTTTTCATTATGCACGCCTGTTTTACACAAAATGAAGTTTTCATTGCAAAGCCCATGTTTCTCATTCTCCCAGCACTCAGAATGAGCTTTTATGAAAATTAACTCTGATCTGTTCCTATAGGCACTTTTTCATTATGCACGCAGCCTGTTTTACACAAAATGAAGTTTTCAGTGCAAAGCCCATGTTTCTCATACTCCCAGCATTCAGAATGAGCTATTAAGAAAATTAACTCTGATCTGTTCCTAAAGGCACTTTTTCATTCTGCACACAGCCAGTTTTACACAAAATGCAGTTTTTATTGCAAAGCCCATGTTTCTCATTCTCCCAGCGCTCAGAATGAGCGATTAAGAAAACTAACTCTGATCCGTTCCTAAAGGCACTTTTTCATTCTGCACACAGCCAGTTTTAGACAAAATTAAGTTTTCAGCGCAAAGCCCATGTTTCTCACTCTCCCAGCACTCAGAATGAGCATTTATGAAAACTAGCTCTAATCTGTTCCTAAAGGCACTTTTTCATTCTGCACACAGCCTGTTTTACACAAAATGAAGTTTTCATTGCAAAGCCCATGTTTCTCATTCTCCCAGCACTCAGAATGAGCATTTATGAAAATTAACTCTGATCTGTTCCTAAAGGCACTTTTTCATTATGCACGCCTGTTTTACACAAAATGAAGTTTTCATTGCAAAGCCCATGTTTCTCATTCTCCCAGCACTCAGAATGAGCTTTTATGAAAATTAACTCTGATCTGTTCCTATAGGCACTTTTTCATTATGCACGCAGCCTGTTTTACACAAAATGAAGTTTTCAGTGCAAAGCCCATGTTTCTCATACTCCCAGCATTCAGAATGAGCTATTAAGAAAATTAACTCTGATCTGTTCCTAAAGGCACTTTTTCATTCTGCACACAGCCAGTTTTACACAAAATGCAGTTTTTATTGCAAAGCCCATGTTTCTCATTCTCCCAGCGCTCAGAATGAGCGATTAAGAAAACTAACTCTGATCCGTTCCTAAAGGCACTTTTTCATTCTGCACACAGCCAGTTTTAGACAAAATTAAGTTTTCAGCGCAAAGCCCATGTTTCTCACTCTCCCAGCACTCAGAATGAGCATTTATGAAAACTAGCTCTAATCTGTTCCTAAAGGCACTTTTTCATTCTGCACACAGCCTGTTTTACACAAAATGAAGTTTTCATTGCAAAGCCCATGTTTCTCATTCTCCCAGCACTCAGAATGAGCATTTATGAAAATTAACTCTGATCTGTTCCTAAAGGCACTTTTTCATTATGCACGCCTGTTTTACACAAAATGAAGTTTTCATTGCAAAAACCGTGTTTCTCATTCTCCCAGCACTCAGAATGAGCTTTTATGAAATTTAACTCTGATCTGTTCCTAAAGGCACTTTTTCATTATGCACACAGCCATTTTTCCCCAAATGAAGTTATCATTGCAAAGCCCATGTTTCTCACTCTACCAGCACTCAGCATGAGCGATTAAGAAAACTAACTCTGATCCGTTCCTAAACACACTTTTTCATTCTGCACGCAAGCCTGTTTTACACAAAATTAAGTTTTCAGTGCAAAGCCCATGTTTCTCATTCTCCCAGCACTCAGAATGAGCGATTAAGAAAACTAACTCTGATCCGTTCCTAAACGCACTTTTTCATTATGCACGCAAGCCTGTTTTACACAAAATGAAGTTTTCAGTGCAAAGCCCATGTTTCTCACTCTCCCAGCACTCAGAATGAGCATTTATGAAAACTAGCTCTAATCTGTTCCTAAACTCACTTTTTCATCATTCACACAGCCAGTTGTACACAAAATGAAGTTTTCATTGCAAAGCCCATGTTTCTCATTCTCCCAGCACTCAGAATGAGCCATTAAGAAAACTAACTCTGATCCGTTCCTAAAGGCACTTTTTCATTCTGCACACAGCCAGTTTTACACAAAATGAAGATTTCATTGCAAAGCCCATGGTTCTCATTCTCCCAGCTCTCAGAATGAGCGATTAAGAAAACTAACTCTGATCCGTTCCTAAAGGCAGTTTTTCATTCTGCACACAGCCTGTTTTACACAAAATGAAGTTTTCATTGCAAAGCCCATGTTTCTCATTCTCCCAGCACTCAGAATGAGCATTTATGAAAATTAACTCTGATCTGTTCCTAAAGGCACTTTTTCATTATGCACGCAGCCTGTCTTACACAAAATGAAGTTTTCAGTGAAAAGCCCATGTTTCTCATACTCCCAGCATTCAGAATGAGCTATTAAGAAAATTAACTCTGATCTGTTCCTAAAGGCACTTTTTCATTCTGCACACAGCCAGTTTTACACAAAATGCAGTTTTTATTGAAAAGCCCATGTTTCTTATTCTCCCAGCGCTCAGAATGAGCGATTAAGAAAACTAACTCTGATCTGTTCCTAAAGGCACTTTTTCATTCTGCACACAGCCAGTTTTACACAAAATGAAGTTTTCAGCTCAAAGCCCATGTTTCTCACTCTCCCAGCACTCAGAATGAGCGATTAAGAAAACTAACTCTGATCCGTTCCTAAACGCACTTTTTCATTATGCACGCAAGCCTGTTTTACACAAAATGAAGTTTTCAGTGCAAAGCCCATGTTTCTCACTCTCCCAGCACTCAGAATGAGCTATTAAGAACAGCGTACGCTCCGTTCCCGTTCAGCACTATTTGATAAGCACGGCCAGGTGCGAGCTCCGCGTGGTGATGGTCCCGCTTTTGCCGAGGCAGAGCGGAATCTTCGCTCGTGGGGCTCGCAGATGGACGTCAGGGAGGCTTAAGAGACATGCTCCGGCTTCTCTTTACCCTCCGTAGCTTCCACCTCTCTCTCTGCTGAGTCGGGAGCACGCACTGCGGTTTCTCCCGCTCAGAGTCCGGTTCGGCAATGTTCTGCATCTGAGGATGTAGACATAACTGGTATCGAAGCAGGAGAGTTAGATTGTGTTCCCCCTCTTGCTGCTTCGGTTCACGCCGATCTGGTGGAAGTCATGACAGCTGCGGTAGCCCAACTAACAATAGACTGGCCGCAAGATAAACCTAACGCTCGTCCTGAGAATAAGATGGACGAGCGATGTCTCAAGCATAGCATACAACCCTCACGACGCAAACTCCCTTTCTTTTCTGACCTACATCAGGAAGTGTATAAGTCGTGGCAGCATCCATATACCGCACGAGTATTCACGCCACAGACTTGCATTTATTCTAATGTTCAGGGCTATAAAGAAAGAGGTTACGGGGCGATGCCGAGAATAGAACAGACGCTTGCGAGCTATCTGTCTCCATCCACGGCTTCGTCCCTAAAAGCCCCTACCTTGCCATCAAAGCCATGCAGGGTGACATCGACTTTGATTGGCAAGGCATATGCGGCAGCAGGGCAGTCCGGGCTTACACTCTGTGGCACTACTTCAGGCGTATCAAGCAGATGCGCTACGTGAATTGGTCGACACGGGACTGGTGGCGGCGGATGTTTTACAACCCGTCCGTCATGCTTTGGATGTTTCTCTCCGTGCTACTCGTGAGACTGCTCGTTCTTTGGGCCGTTCCATGGGCGCTATGGTAGCCACTGAGAGGCATTTATGGTTGAACCTCTCAGACATGAAACCATCTGACAAAGCATTTCTTCTGGATGCCCCATTGTCCCCTACGGGCCTTTTCGGCAACGCTGTAGACACCGTTGTTGAAAGGTTCGAGGAGGCTAAGAAACAGGCTGCGGCATTTAAACTTTATCTCCCCCGCCGCGGACAAACTCCCCAGGCGGCGGGGCGAGAACAGCCACAGGCGTCCACTAGCTATCGTGAGCGTCAGAAGCAGAGTGTTGCTTCCCGAGCCCCACCCCAGAAGGATGGGGGTTCAGGAAGAAAATATAACCCGCAGCCTTACAAACCTAGGACTGACCTGAGGGCAGTCATTCAGGCGAGAAAAGGGGAAAATAAGAAATAGTCCTGACAGACTTCCCCCCGAGGAGCGTGCGCTCGCACCTCATTATACGGTGCCCGTTCCTTTGCGGTGTCTCCGGAGGGTTCAGCCGGCTCTGCAAATCGAGGTTTGCCGAGCCGTTGCGGTTCCCGTAATAATATCACCAGAGGCTGGACCCGAGAGGCTAGTTCCCTTAGTCGACCATTTAGCAGCTTGGAAAAGTCTACCAAATGTGTCAAAATGGGTCCTGCGCACGGTAGAGCAGGGTTACCGGATTCAATTTCAAGTCCGTCCGCCCCGCTTCAACGGAGTTTTGTACACCGAGGTGTGCCCCGAGCAGACTCTGGTGATGGAACAAGAAGTAAAAACTCTCTTGTGCAAGGAGGCAATCGAGTTTGTACACCCTCACGAGAGAAACTCAGGCTTTTACAGCCGGTATTTTACTGTTCCAAAAAAAGACGGGGGATTACGTCCGATTTTAGATCTGCGACATCTAAATCGGGCAGTGCAACGTCTCAAATTCAAGATGTTGACGTTGAGACAGATCGTAGGACAAATCAGATCCGAGGACTGGTTTGTCACGATCGATCTGAAGGACGCGTATTTTCACGTCTCCATTTTTCCTCCCCACAGAAAGTTCCTAAGATTTACGTTGGAGGGAAAGACTTATCAATATCGTGTTCTCCCGTTCGGCCTGGCTCTGTCTCCACGCACGTTCACGAAGTGTGTGGATGCAGCCCTAGCTCCGCTACGCATGAAGAGCATTCGCGTGTTAAATTACATAGACGATTGGCTGATTCTAGCAAAGTCGGAACATCTGGCGGTTCAACATCGAGATGTTGTTCTCGCACATATGAAAGAACTAGGGTTGAGACTGAATACCAAGAAAAGTGTGCTTTCTCCAGTACAGAGAACCACTTTTTTAGGAGTGATATGGGATTCCATCACAATGCAGGCGCGGCTCGCACCTGCTCGTATTGTTGCAATCCTGTCAGCCGTTTGCAGAATAAAGCTAGGCCAATCACTGACTGTAAAGCTTTTTCAGAGATTGTTGGGACTCATGGCAGCTGCGTCCAACATTATTCCCGTCGGCCTGCTGTATATGAGACCTCTACAGTGGTGGCTCAAAACCAAGGGGTTTTCCCCGAGGGGCAACCCGTTGCGCATTATCAAGGTGACACGCAGATGCCTGCACACACTGAGAATGTGGAAAGAACCTTGGTTTGTTTCCCAAGGACCAGTGTTGGGAAGCACTTGTCGGCGCGTTGCACTGACAACCGATGCTACACTCACAGGTTGGGGAGCTGTTATGGAAGGCCAATGGGGCCAAAACCGATGGGAGAGCCAGTTTCGATCTTGGCACATAAATTGCCTAGAGATGATGGCAGTGTCTCTGGCGTTGACACACTTTCTCCCACAACCCTCTAGGGCTGGATGCCATGACACAGGTGTGGCCGAGGCTTCACCTGTACGCTTTTCCCCCGATCGCTCTACTCCCGGGAGTTCTGGAAAGGGTGCGCAGGGACGGAGTTCGCCTACTGTTGGTAGCCCCATTCTGGCCGGCCCGAGTATGGTTCTCAGACATCATAGACCTGTTGGAGAACTCTCCATGGGAGATTCCTTTGAGGAGGGACCTCCTCTCTCAAGCGGAGGGTCAAATACATCACCCACGCCCGGAGTTATGGAAACTATGGGTTTGGCCTCTGAGAGGGCTAGCCTCTTAAACACTGGTCTCTCAGCCGAGGCTGTGGAGACCATACTTAATTCCAGAGCTCCTTCTACAAGGAAGCTTTATGCCTTAAAGTGGAGAGTCTTCACTACTTGGTGTTCAGCTCACCGCATGGACCCTGTAAACTGCCCGGTTTCAACAGTGCTTGAGTTCCTGCAAGATCGTTTTGCTGCAGACTTATCCCCATCTACCTTAAAGGTGTATATGGCAGCCATTTCTGCCTTTCATGTTCGGCTAGGGGGCATACCTGTTGGTAGAGACCCCTTGGTTCTACAGTTTCTTCGTGGTGCTCGCAGGTTGAGGCCTGTGAGCCACACTAGGGTACCTACCTGGGACTTGGCTACAGTTCTCGAGGGACTGTCAGCTCCTCCCTTTGAACCGATTGATTCGGTTGCTCTAAAGTTTCTCACTCTTAAGACTGTCTTCCTGTTGGCTATTACTTCTCTCAAAAGAGTGGGAGATCTTCAGGCCTTGTCGGTTTCACCTACGTGCCTTGAATTTGCTCCTGGTTTGGTTAAGGCGTTCCTTTTCCCCTGGGCAGGATACGTGCCTAAGGTTATGGATAATGTACCGAGACCCATTACCTTGCAAGCATTCTGTCCTCCACCTTTCAGGAGCCAGGACCAGGAAAGGTTAAATTTGTCGTGTCCAGTGCGAGCACTGGACTCGTATGTACACAGAACTGCGGCTTGGAGGAAAGCGCAGCAGCTCTTCGTATGTTTTGGTTCACCGAAGAAAGGTCTGTCGGCAACCAAGCAAACCATCAGCAGATGGATAGTTGAGACTATCTCTCTGGCCTATGAGGCCTCTGGCAGACCATCGCCTTTGGATGTCAGAGCTCATTCTACTAGGGGTATGGCGGCCTCCGTAGCCTTAAGGTCGGGGGCGTCTATGCGGGACGTGTGTGATGCGGCAGGCTGGTCCTCTCCGCTCACATTCGTGAGATTTTATAGTTTGGACATGAATCTCACCCCGGGAGCCCAGGTGCTTGTGTCTTCCACGTGACATTTTTGTACACACATACAGGCATTTGGGCGTATGGCGGTTTGGGTATTTCGTTCCCCAAAGCGTTGCCATGGCGACGCAGTGCGAGTTCCCTCGAAAGGGAAAGTTTCGGGTTACGTCTGTAACCCTTGTTCCCTGAGAAGGGAACGAGACACTGCGTCACCTTGCCATACT
The DNA here is from genome assembly GCF_015846415.1 of Triplophysa dalaica. NCBI lineage: Eukaryota > Metazoa > Chordata > Actinopteri > Cypriniformes > Nemacheilidae > Triplophysa > Triplophysa dalaica. Next base: position 13,374,746 of record NC_079565.1, on the reverse strand, counting down.
CCCTACATCCCTGTAAGCCTTTTGCTTCGAAGTTTTTCGAGCTGAAGTTCACTATTTCGGATGTCGTTTTATACCTCCTGGTCCATACGTCATCTATGACGTAGCGTTCCACTACTGGACGATGTTGACACACGTGCTTAGAGCTGGTCACGCTGAGGCGTTCCCCAAAGCGTTGCCATGGCGACGCAGTGTCTCGTTCCCTTCTCAGGGAACAAGGGTTACAGACGTAACCCGAGACGTTTTTCATTATGCACGCAGCCTGTTTTACACAAAATGAAGTTTTCATTGCAAAGCCCATGTTTCTCATTCTCCCAGCACTCAGAATGAGCTTTTATGAAAATTAACTCTGATCTGTTCCTAAAGGCACTTTTTCATTATGCACGCAGCCTGTTTTACACAAAATGAAGTTTTCAGTGCAAAGCCCATGTTTCTCATACTCCCAGCATTCAGAATGAGCTATTAAGAAAATTAACTCTGATCTGTTCCTAAAGGCACTTTTTCATTCTGCACACAGCCAGTTTTACACAAAATGCAGTTTTTATTGCAAAGCCCATGTTTCTCATTCTCCCAGCGCTCAAAATTAGCGATTAAGAAAACTAACACTGATCCGTTCCTAAAGGCACTTTTTCATTCTGCACACAGCCAGTTTTAGACAAAATGAAGTTTTCAGTGCAAAGCCCATGTTTCTCACTCTCCCAGCACTCAGAATGAGCGATTAAGAAAACTAACTCTGATCCGTTCCTAAAGGCACTTTTTCATCATGCACACAGCCTGTTTTACACAAAGTTAAGTTTTCAATGCAAAGCCCATGTTTCTCACTCTCCCAGCACTCAGAATGAGCGATTAAGAAAACTAACTCTGATCCGTTCCTAAACGCACTTTTTCATTATGCACGCAAGCCTGTTTTACACAAAATGAAGTTTTCAGTGCAAAGCCCTTGTTTCTCACTCTCCCAGCACTCAGAATGAGCATTTATGAAAATTAGCTCTAATCTGTTCCTAAACTCATTTTATCATCATTCACACAGCCAGTTTTACACAAAATGAAGTTTTCATTGCAAAGCCCATGTTTCTCACTCTCCCAGCACTCAGCATGAGCCTTTATGAAAATTAACTCTGATCTGCTCCTAAAGGCACTTTTTCATCATGCACACAGCCTATTTTACACAAAATGAAGTTTTCAGTTCAAAGCCCATGTTTCTCACTCTCCCAGCACTCAGTATCTATTAAGATAACTACCTCTGATCTGTTCCTAAAGGCACTTTTTCATTCTGCACTCAGCCAGTTTTACACAAAATGAAGTTTTCATTGCAAAGCACATGTTTCTCACTCTCCCAGCACTCAGCATGAGCTATTAAGAAAACTAACTCTGATCCGTTCCTAAACGCACTTCTTCATTCTGCACACAGCCTGTTTTACACAAAATGAAGTTTTCATTGCAAAGCACATGTTTCTCACTCTCCCAGCACTCAGCATGAGCTATTAAGAAAACTAACTCTGATCCGTTCCTAAACGCACTTCTTCATTATGCACGCAAGCCTGTTTTACACAAAATGAATTTGTCAGTGCAAAGCCCATGTTTCTCACTCTCCCAGCACTCAGAATGAGCATTTATGAAAACTAGCTCTGATCTGTTCCTAAAGGCACTTTTTCATTATGCACACAGCCTGTTTTACACAAAATGAATTTTTCATTGCAAAGCCCATGTTTCTCACTCTCCCAGCACTCACAGTGAGCTATTAAGAAAACTAACTCTGATCTGTTCCTAAAGGCACTTTTTCATTCTGCACACAGCCTGTTTTACACAAAATGAAGTTTTCATTGCAAAGCCCATGTTTCTCACTCTCCCAGCACTCTGAATGAGCTATTAAGAAAACTAACTCTGATCTGTTCCTAAAGGCACTTTTTCATCATGACACAGCCTGTTTTACACAAAGTTAAGTTTTCAATGCAAAGCCCATGTTTCTCACTCTCCCAGCACTCAGTATCTATTAAGAAAACTACCTCTGATCTGTTCCTAAAGGCACTTTTTCATTCTGCACACAGCCAGTTTTACACAAAATGAAGATTTCATTGCAAAGCCCATGTTTCTCATTCTCCCAGCACTCAGCATGAGCTATTAAGAAAACTAACTCTGATCCGTTCCTAAACGCACTTCTTCATTATGCACGCAAGCCTGTTTTACACAAAATGAATTTGTCAGTGCAAAGCCCATGTTTCTCACTCTCCCAGCACTCAGAATGAGCATTTATGAAAACTAGCTCTGATCTGTTCCTAAAGGCACTTTTTCATTATGCACACAGCCTGTTTTACACAAAATGAATTTTTCATTGCAAAGCCCATGTTTCTCACTCTCCCAGCACTCACAGTGAGCTATTAAGAAAACTAACTCTGATCTGTTCCTAAAGGCACTTTTTCATTCTGCACACAGCCTGTTTTACACAAAATGAAGTTTTCATTGCAAAGCCCATGTTTCTCACTCTCCCAGCACTCTGAATGAGCTATTAAGAAAACTAACTCTGATCTGTTCCTAAAGGCACTTTTTCATCATGACACAGCCTGTTTTACACAAAGTTAAGTTTTCAATGCAAAGCCCATGTTTCTCACTCTCCCAGCACTCAGAACGAGCGATTAAGAAAACTAACTCTGATCCGTTCCTAAACGCACTTTTTCATTATGCACGCAAGCCTGTTTTACACAAAATGAAGTTTTCAGTTCAATGCCCATGTTTCTCACTCTCCCAGCACTCAGTATCTATTAAGAAAACTACCTCTGATCTGTTCCTAAAGGCACTTTTTCATTCTGCACACAGCCAGTTTTACACAAAATGAAGATTTCATTGCAAAGCCCATGTTTCTCATTCTCCCAGCACTCAGAATGAGCGATTAAGAAAACTTACTCTGATCCGTTCCTAAAGGCACTTTTTCATTCTGCACACAGCCTGTTTTACACAAAATGAAGTTTTCATTGCAAAGCCCATGTTTCTCATTCTCCCAGCACTCAGAATGAGCCTTTATGAAAATTAACTCTGATCTGTTCCTAAAGGCACTTTTTCATCATGCACACAGCCTGTTTTACACAAAGTTAAGTTTTCAATGCAAAGCCCATGTTTCTCACTCTCCCAGCACTCAGAATGAGCGATTAAGAAAACTAACTCTGATCCGTTCCTAAACGCACTTTTTCATTCTGCACGCAAGCCTGTTTTACACAAAATTAAGTTCCCTTTCGAGGGAACTCGCACTGCGTCGCCATGGCAACGCTTTGGGGAACGCCTCAGCGTGACCAGCTCTGAGCACGTGTGTCAACATCGTCCAGTAGTGGAACGCTACGTCATAGATGACGTATGGACCAGGAGGTATAAAACGACATCCGAAATAGTGAACCTCAGCTCTTTTCTTCTCAGCAACGGCTCTGTGTGTAGTGTGTGTTTGTCTAGTTAAAAGAAGCGTGAGTGTGTTCTGTAAAAGAAGTATGTTTGGTTAGCCAGTTTGCAAACATGTCAGAGAAAAGTTTCAGACATTGTGTTCCTCCTTGTTCGCGTTTTATCACGAGCAATGATACGCATGATCTCTGTGTAGTCTGTCTGGGAGCGGAGCATGCACAGTCAGCGCTCGAGGGAGCTGACTGTGAAGCCTGTGGACTTTTACCACAGCGTACCCGTTCCCGTTCAGCACTATTTGATAAGCACGGCCAGGTGTGAGCTCCGCGTGGTGATGGTCCCGCTTTTGCCGAGGCAGAGCGAAATCTTCGCTCGTGGGGCTCGCAGATGGACGTCAGGGAGGCTGAAGAGACATGCTCCGGCTTCTCTTTACCCTCCGTAGCTTCCACCTCTCTCTCTGCTGAGTCGGGAGCACGCACTGCGGTTTCTCCCGCTCAGAGAGGGAGTCCGGTTCGGCAATGTTCTGCATCTGAGGATGTAGACATAACTGATATCGAAGCAGGAGAGTTAGATTGTGTTCCCCCTCTTGCTGCTTCGGTTCACGCCGATCTGGTGGAAGTCATGACAGCTGCGGTAGCCCAACTAACAATAGACTGGCCGCAAGATAAACCTAACACTCGTCCTGAGAATAAGATGGACGAGCGATGTCTCAAGCATAGCACACAACCCTCACGATGCAAACTCCCTTTCTTTTCTGACCTACATCAGGAGGTGTGTAAGTCCTGGCAGCATCCATATACCGCACGAGTATTCACGCCACAGACTTGCATTTATTCTAATGTTCAGGGCTATAAAGAAAGAGGTTACGGGGCGATGCCGAGAATAGAAAAGACGCTTGCGAGCTATCTGTCTCCATCCACGGCTTCGTCCCTAAAAGCCCCTACCTTGCCATCAAAGCCATGCAGGGTGACATCGACTTTGATTGGCAAGGCATATGCGGCAGCAGGGCAGTCCCGGGCTTGCTTACACTCCGTGGCACTACTTCAGGCGTATCAAGCAGATGCGCTACGTGAATTGGTCGACACGGGACTGGTGGCGGCGGATGTTTTACAACCCGTCCGTCATGCTTTGGATGTTTCTCTCCGTGCTACTCGTGAGACTGCTCGTTCTTTGGGCCGTTCCATGGGCGCTATGGTAGCCACTGAGAGGCATTTATGGTTGAACCTCTCAGACATGAAACCATCTGACAAAGCATTTCTTCTGGATGCCCCATTGTCCCCTACGGGCCTTTTCGGCAACGCTGTAGACACCGTTGTTGAAAGGTTCGAGGAGGCTAAGAAACAGGCTGCGGCATTTAAACTTTATCTCCCCCGCCGCGGACAAACTCCCCAGGCGGCGGGGTGAGAACAGCCACAGGCGTCCACTAGCTATCGTGAGCGTCAGAAGCAGAGTGTTGCTTCCCGAGCCCCACCCCAGAAGGATGGGGGTTCAGGAAGAAAATATAACCCGCAGCCTTACAAACCTAGGACTGACCTGAGGGCAGTCATTCAGGCGAGAAAAGGGGAAAATAAGAAAAAGTCCTGACAGAATTCCCCCCGAGGAGCGTGCGCTCGCACCTCATTATACGGTGCCCGTTCCTCTTCGGTGTCTCCAGAGGGTTCAGCCGGCTCTGCAAATCGAGGTTTGCCAAGCCGTTGCGGTTCCCGTAATAATATCACCAGAGGCTGGCCCCGAGAGGCTAGTTCCCTTAGTCGACCATTTAGCAGCTTGGAAAAGTCTACCAAATGTGTCAAAATGGGTCCTGCGCACGGTAGAGCAGGGTTACCGGATTCAATTTCAAGTCCGTCCGCCCCGCTTCAACGGAGTTTTGTACACCAAGGTGTGCCCCGAGCAGACTCTGGTGATGGAACAAGAAGTAAAAACTCTCTTGTCCAAGGAGGCAATCGAGTTTGTACACCCTCACAAGAGAAACTCAGGCTTTTACAGCCGGTATTTTATTGTTCCAAAAAAAGACGGGGGATTACGTCCGACAAGATCTGCGACATCTAAATCGGGCAGTGCAACGTCTCAAATTCAAGATGTTGACGTTGAGACAGATCGTAGGACAAATCAGATCCGAGGACTGGTTTGTCACGATCGATCTGAAGGACGCGTATTTTCACGTCTCCATTTTTCCTCCCCACAGAAAGTTCCTAAGATTTACGTTGGAGGGAAAGACTTATCAATATCGTGTTCTCCCGTTCGGCCTGGCTCTGTCTCCACGCACGTTCACGAAGTGTGTGGATGCAGCCCTAGCTCCGCTACGCATGAAGAGCATTCGCGTGTTAAATTACATAGACGATTGGCTGATTCTAGCAAAGTCGGAACATCTGGCGGTTCAACATCGAGATGTTGTTCTCGCACATATGAAAGAACTAGGGTTGAGACTGAATACCAAGAAAAGTGTGCTTTCTCCAGTACAGAGAACCACTTTTTTAGGAGTGATATGGGATTCCATCACAATGCAGGCGCGGCTCGCACCTGCTCGTATTGTTGTAATCCTGTCAGCCGTTTGCAGAATAAAGCTAGGCCAATCACTGACTGTAAAGCTTTTTCAGAGGTTGTTGGGACTCATGGCAGCTGCGTCCAACATTATTCCCGTCGGCCTGCTGTATATGAGACCTCTAAAGTGGTGGCTCAAAACCAAGGGGTTTTCCCCGAGGGGCAACCCGTTGCGCATTATCAAGGTGACACGCAGATGCCTGCACACACTGAGAATGTGGAAAGAACCTTGGTTTGTTTCCCAAGGACCAGTGTTGGGAAGCACTTGTCGGCGCGTTGCACTGACAACCGATGCTTCACTCACAGGTTGGGGAGCTGTTATGGAAGGCCAATGGGGCCAAAACCGATGGGAGAGCCAGTTTCGATCTTGGCACATAAATTGCCTAGAGATGATGGCAGTGTCTCTGGCGTTGACACACTTTCTCCCACAACTCAGAGGCCAACATGTGCTTGTCAGGACAGACAACACAGCTGTGGTCTCATACATAAATCACCAGGGGGGTCTGCGGTCACGGCAACTATACAAGTTGGCACGTCAGATCCTCCTGTGGTCTCAGGGGAAGCTGCTCTCCCTGAGGGCAGTATATATCCCCGGTCACCTGAACCGAGGAGCAGACTTCCTGTCGAGACAGGGGCTGAAGCCCGGGGAATGGAGACTCCACCCAGAGGTGGTGGAGCAGATCTGGATGAGGTTCGGCCAGGCAGAGTTAGACCTCTTTGCAACTCAGGAAAACACGCACTGTCGGCTCTGGTTTTCCCTGACACATCCAGCCCCTCTAGGGCTGGATGCCATGACACAGGTGTGGCCGAGGCTTCACCTGTACGCTTTTCCCCCGATCGCTCTACTCCCGGGAGTTCTGGAAAGGGTGCGCAGGGACGGAGTTCGCCTACTGTTGGTAGCCCCATTCTGGCCGGCCCGAGTATGGTTCTCAGACATCATAGACCTGTTGGAGAACTCTCCATGGGAGATTCCTTTGAGGAGGGACCTCCTCTCTCAAGCGGAGGGTCAAATACATCACCCACGCCCGGAATTATGGAAACTATGGGTTTGGCCTCTGAGAGGGCTAGCCTCTTAAACACTGGTCTCTCAGCCGAGGCTGTGGAGACCATACCTAATTCCAGAGCTCCTTCTACAAGGAAGCTTTATGCCTTAAAGTGGAGAGTCTTCACTACTTGGTGTTCAGCTCACCGCATGGACCCTGTAAACTGCCCGGTTTCAACAGTGCTTGAGTTCCTGCAAGATCGTTTTGCTGCAGACTTATCCCCATCTACCTTAAAGGTTTATATGGCAGCCATTTCTGCCTTTCATTTTCGGCTAGGGGGCATACCTGTTGGTAGAGACCCCTTGGTTCTACAGTTTCTTCGTGGTGCTCGCAGGTTGAGGCCTGTGAGCCACACTAGGGTACCTACCTGGGACTTGGCTACAGTTCTCGAGGGACTGTCAGCTCCTCCCTTTGAACCGATTGATTCGGTCGCTCTAAAGTTTCTCACTCTTAAGACTGTCTTCCTGTTGGCTATTACTTCTCTCAAGAGAGTGGGAGATCTTCAGGCCTTGTCGGTTTCCCCTGCGTGCCTTGAATTTGCTCCTGGTTTGGTTAAGGCGTTCCTTTTCCCCTGGGCAGGATACGTGCCTAAGGTTATGGATAATGTACCGAGACCCATTACCTTGCAAGCATTCTGTCCTCCACCTTTCAGGAGCCAGGACCAGGAAAGGTTAAATTTGTCGTGTCCAGTGCGAGCACTGGACTCGTATGTACACAGAACTGCGGCTTGGAGGAAAGCGCAGCAGCTCTTCGTATGTTTTGGTTCACCGAAGAAAGGTCTGTCGGCAACCAAGCAAACCATCAGCAGATGGATAGTTGAGACTATCTCTCTGGCCTATGAGGCCTCTGGCAGACCATCGCCTTTGGATGTCAGAGCTCATTCTACTAGGGGTATGGCGGCCTCCGTAGCCTTAAGGTCGGGGCGTCTATGCGGGACGTGTGTGATGCGGAAGGCTGGTCCTCTCCGCTCACATTCGTGAGATTTTATAGTTTGGACATGAATCTCACCCCGGGAGCCCAGGTGCTTGTGTCTTCCACTTGACATTTTTGTACACACATACAGGCATTTGGGCGTATGGCGGTTTGGGTATTTCGTTCCCCAAAGCGTTGCCATGGCGACGCAGTGCGAGTTCCCTCGAAAGGGAGCGTCTCGGGTTACGTCTGTAACCCTTGTTCCCTGAGAAGGGAACGAGACACTGCGTCACCTTGCCATACTCCCTACATCCCTGTAAGCCTTTTGCATCGAAGTTTTTCGAGCTGAAGTTCACTATTTCGGATGTCGTTTTATACCTCCTGGTCCATACGTCATCTATGACGTAGCGTTCCACTACTGGACGATGTTGACACACATGCTCAGAGCTGGTCACGCTGAGGCGTTCCCCAAAGCGTTGTCATGGCGACGCAGTGTCTCGTTCCCTTCTCAGGGAACAAGGGTTACAGACGTAACCCGAGACGTTTTCAGCCCATGAAAACTGTGCCCATGTTTCTGACTCTGCCAGCACTCAGAATGAGCGTTTATGAAAACTAACTGTAAACCTTTGATGAACTCACTTTTTCATTGCATCCTCAGCCAGTTTTACACAGAGTAAAGTTTTCAATCAAAAGTTCATTTTTCTGACTCTCCCAGCACTCAGAATGAGCATTTAAGAAAACTGAATCTGATCCTTTGCTAAACTCACCTTTTCATTATGTCCTCAGACAGTTTTACACAAAATGCAGTTTTCAGTCAAAATTCCATTTTTCTGACTTTCCCAGCACTCAGAATGAGCATTTAAGAAAACTGAATCTGATCCTTTGCTAAACTCACCTTTTCATTATGTCCTCAGGCAGTTTTACACAGAATGCAGTTTTCAGTGCAAAGCCCATGTTTCTGACTCTCCAAGCACTCACAATGAACGTTCAAGAAAACTGTCTGTGATCCTTTATTTAACGTCCTTTTTCATAATGCACTCAGCCAGTTTTACATAAATTGCAGTTTTCAGTGCAAAGCCCATGTTTCTCAGTCTCCCAGCACCCAGACTGATCGTTTAAGAAAACTGAAAAAAATAACTCTGATCCGTTCCTAAAGGCACTTTTTCATCATGCACACAGCCAGTTTTACACTAAACGAAGTTTTCAGCGCAAAGCCCATGTTTCTCATACTCCCAGCACTCAGAATGAGAGTTTATGAAAACTGAATCTGATCCTTTGCTAAACTCACTTTATCATTATGTCCCCAGTCGGTTTTACACAGAATGCAGTTTTCAGTGCAAAGCCCATGTTTCTCACTCTCCCAGCACTCAGAATGAGCTATTAAGAAAACTAACTCTGATCTGTTCCTAAAGGCACTTTTTCATCATGCACACAGCCTGTTTTACACAAAGTGAAGTTTTCAATACAAAGCCCATGTTTCTCACTCTCCCAGCACTCAGAATGAGCGTTTATGAAAACTGACTCTGATCCTTCGCTAAACTTACTTTTTCATTATGTCCCCAGTAAGTTTTACACAGTATGAAGTTTTCAGTGCAAAGCCCATGTTTCTCACTCTCCCAGCACTCAGTATGAGCGTTTATGAAAACTAACTGTGAACCTTTGCTAAACTTACTTTTTCATTATGTCCCCAGTCAGTTTTACACAGAATGCAGTTTTCAGTCAAAAGCCCATTTTCTGACTCTCCCAGCACTCAGAATGAGCGTTTATGAAAACTATCTCTGATCCTTTGCTAAACTCAATTTTTCATTATGTCCTCAGCCAGTTTTACACAGAATGCAGTTTTCAGTGCAAAGCCCATGTTTCTCACTCTCTCAGCACTCAGAATGAGCATTTAAGAAAACTGAATCTGATCCTTTGATAAACTCACTTTTTCATTATATCCTCAGCCAGTTTTACACGGAGTAAAGTTTTCAGCCCATGAAAACTGTGCCCATGTTTCTGACTCTGCCAGCACTCAGAATGAATGTTTATGAAAAGTGAATCTGATCCTTTGCTAAACTCACTTTTTCATTATATCCTCAGCCAGTTTTACACAGAGTAAAGTTTTCAGCCCATGAAAACTGTGCCCATGTTTCTGACTCTGCCAGCACTCAGAATGAATGTTTATGAAAAGTGAATCTGATCCTTTGCTAAACTCCTATGTCCTAAGACAGTTTTACACAAAATGCAGTTCCCTATCGATACTTCACTCATACTGCGTAGCAGGACGCTATGGGGAAAACTCCTTTTCTCCGATGACTGAAGCTTTATAATAACGCAGCGAAAATGCTGCACGGCCATTGGTGCGTGTAAAGTAAAACTTTACGCCAATGGCAGCGAAGCTGCATGGGCCTATGGCGATGGCGCCCGCCAAAAGGGGCGGGGCTTATGGCTATATAAGCAGACACATCGCCGTAGGAACCTGAGATTTCTTCTCCTTCAGCGACGACTTCTCTTCGCTACCCGGACTGACAGCTTCGCCGTCGAGAAAGCCTTGCAGCGGACTGGACCTCTCTGCTCAGCGATTCCGCTGATTCCTGCAGCGTCGTATCCTTTTCCGCGCCGCTATCCGGCAAAGAGCTAAAAGACTCATTTTCCGAGCAAATTTCCTGCGGCGTTGTTTCAAATGCCGCGCCGTCCCTGTCACTCGTGCGGGGTCCGCCTCCACGCCGCTGATGGGCACGGCGAGTGCGTCTCGTGCTTGGGGGTTTCCCACGCTCAGGACGCACTCGGAGAGACAGAATGCCCTCATTGTGAGAGCATGAGTCTCTCCTCTCTGCGCTCGCGGATAGCTTTCTTTTCAGAGAGCGATTCCGCTCCTCCTTCCCTCCCGCTTCACCCTGCCGGGACGGAGCGGCGGGGAAGAGGAACTAAGCGCTCGGGAAAAGGCGAGCTCACGTCCCCTCGGCGTGCCTCGCCTTCTCCACAGAGAGAAACTTCTCCGGTTCGTTTCTCTCGGGCGGGACTGCGCCCGCCGGCATCCGCCGGTGACGTAGTCTCGTTTGGTGGAAGCGAACTCGAGGAAGACGACAGCATGTCGTTAGCGGCTTCAGACGGGGAGGAGCTATCGGGCTCAGTTTTTGACCCCGCCCCCTCTCCGTCTGTAGAGCACAGCAGACACGCGCCTAGCGCGGATACCGAGCTTTTTCGGGTTCTCGCTAAGGCCGTGGAAGAGCTGGGCTTAAAGTGGTCCTCTCCGGAGGAACTCACTCGCAGCCGTCTGGATGAATGGTTTCTGCCGGGGCGTTGCGCGGCCCCTCGGCAGCGAAATTCACCATTCTTCCCGGAAGTTCACGACGAACTCACCAGGTCATGGCGCGCCCCCTATTCGGCCCGTCTACGACCTTCTTCCTCCGCCCTCTCCTCCATTGATGGCGCAGAGGAAAAAGGCTATGAGAAGCTGCCTCCCCTCGAAGAGTCTGTGGCCGCACATCTGTGTCCGCCCTCAGCTATCGGGTGGAAGGCAAAAGCGTCTCACCCCTCAAAGCCATGTAAGACCACATCGGCCCTTGCTGGACGCGCATTCTCGTCCGCCGGCCAAGTGGCTTCCGCTCTGCACTCCATGGCAGTACTGCAGGTGTACCAGGCCAAACTTCTCCAAGGGATGGACGAGTCCGGCACTGACAGTGCGCCCTTCAAGGAGCTGAGGAGTGCGACGGATCTGGCTCTACGCGCCACCAAGGCCACAGCCCAGGCAACAGGCAGATCGATGGCCAGTCTCGTGGTTCTCGAACGCCATCTGTGGCTGACGCTCACGGAGATCAAGGAGGCAGACAAGGTCCCCTTCCTCGACGCTCCCATCTCAGCCAACGGTCTCTTTGGACCGGCAGTCGAGGGTTTTGCGGAACGCTTCACGGCAGCGCAGAAGTCCTCGCAGGCCATGAAGCACTTCCTGCCCAAGAGACCCGGATCCAGACCAGTGTCTGCCCACCCCAAGCCACAGCCGACTCAGCAGCCGGCCAGGATCACGCCCCCCGCTGCTCAGAAGGCATCAGGTGCCGAGACGCGTCAACGCTCTCGCTCAGGGAGATGCTTCCCTCAGCGCCAGGGACCCCGGCCCAAGATCACGCTGGACCCGGCGCCTCAGGCATCCTCCTGAGACCGAAGAACTGGTTCCCCCAGATCAAACCGAGTCAGGCTTCTACAGCCGTTACTTCCTCGTACCCAAGAAGGATGGCGGTCTCCGCCCCATCCTCGATCTCAGACATCTGAACCGTGCCCTTATGAAACGGATTTTCGGATTGAATTTGGGCCTGATGACTCTAGGGTAGTCCTCAAACCAAGACACGGTTATGTACCTAAGGTGCTTTCTACTCCGTTTAGAGCACAGGTGGTGACATTATCTGCGCTCCCCCCCTCTGAGCAGGACCCGGAGCTTTATCTGCTCTGCCCACTCAGAGCGTTAAAAATTTACATTGAGCGTTCCGCCGCCTTCAGGAAGTCGGAACAGCTTTTTGTCTGCTTCGGTGACCGCACCAAAGGGTCCCCGGTCACCAAGCAGAGACTATCTAAATGGCTAGTTGAGGCTATCGCGCTGGCATATTCTTCCTTGGGCCTTCAATGCCCCACGGGAGTAAGGGCCCATTCTACTAGAGGCGTTGCCTCTTCATGGGCATGGTCTAGCAGAGTCTCCATAGCAGATATTTGTGCGGCGGCTTGCTGGGCCTCGCCTTCCACATTTACCAGATTTTACAGTCTGGACATTCCGGCCTTACAGGCCCGGGTCCTTTCTGCTTAAGACTAGACTGCTGGACCGTGGTTGCTCTCAACCACACTGGCATCTGGCACATTCTTAGGACGATTAACTGGATTAAGCCACCTATTAGCCTGGCTTTTCCGTCTTCTACAGGGCTTCCCTGCATTATACAAATACTCGAGCTACTGCTCCGGTATTATATGAAGTTTTTCGTTCTACTTGTGGCACGGCGGGATTATACTGGTTCCCCATAGCGTCCTGCTACGCAGTACGAGTGAAGTATCGATAGGGAACGTACTCGGTTACTAACGTAACCTCGGTTCCCTGAGATACGGGAACGAGTACTGCGTTCCTGGCCGTGCTCACAAGCTGCATATGGTCGTCGCTTCAGTCGAAATAACCTGAGGTTCCTACGGCGATGTGTCTGCTTATATAGCCATAAGCCCCGCCCCTTTTGGCGGGCGCCATCGCCATAGGCCCGTGCAGCTTCGCTGCCATTGGCGTAAAGTTTTAGTTTACACGCACCAATGGCCGTGCAGCATTTTCGCTGCGTTATTATAAAGCTTCAGTCATCGGAGAAAAGGAGTTTTCCCCATAGCGTCCTGCTACGCAGTACTCGTTCCCGTATCTCAGGGAACCGAGGTTACGTTAGTAACCGAGTACGTTTTCAGTCTAAATTCAATTTTTCTGACTTTCCCAGAACTCAGAATGAGCATTTAAGAAAACTGAATCTGATCCTTTGCTAAATTCACTTTTTCATTATGTCCTCATACAGTTTTACACAGAATGCAGTTTTCAGTGCAAAGCCCATGTTTCTCACTCTCCCAGCACTCAGAATGAGCGTTTATGAAAACTAACTGTGATCCTTTGATGAACTCACTTTTTCATTAAATCCTCAGCCAGTTTTACACAGAGTAAAGTTTTCAATCAAAAGTTCATTTTTCTGACTCTCCCAGCACTCAGAATGAGCATTTAAGAAAACTGAATCTGATCCTCTGCTAAACTCACCTTTTCATTATGTCCTCAGACAGTTTTACACAAAATGCAGTTTTCAGTCAAAATTCCATTTTTCTGACTTTCCCAGCACTCAGAATGAGCATTTAAGAAAACAAAATTTGAACCTTTACTAAACGCACTTTGTCATTATGCACACAGCCAGTTTTACACAAAATGCAGTTTTCAATGTAAAGCCCATGTTTCTCACTCTCCCAGCACTCAGAATGAGCGTTTATGAAAACTAACTGTGATCCCTTGATGAACTCACTTTTTCATTACATCCTCAGCCAGTTTTACACAGAGTAAAGTTTTCAATCAAAAGTTCATTTTTCTGACTCTCCCAGCACTCAGAATGAGCATTTAAGAAAACTGAATCTGATCCTTTGCTAAACTCACCTTTTCATTATGTCCTCAGACAGTTTTACACAAAATGCAGTTTTCAGTCAAAATTCCATTTTTCTGACTTTCCCAGCACTCAAAATGAGCATTTAAGAAAACTGAATCTGATCCTTTGCTAAACTCACCTTTTCATTATGTCCTCAGGCAGTTTTACACAGAATGCAGTTTTCAGTGCAAAGCCCATGTTTCTCACTCTCCCAGCACTCAGAATGTGCTATTAAGAAAACTAACTCTGATCTGTTCCTAAAGGCACTTTTTCATCATGCACACAGCCTGTTTTACACAAAGTGAAGTTTTCAATGCAAAGCCCATGTTTCTCACTCTCCCAGCACTCAGAATGAGCGTTTATGAAAACTGAATCTGATCCTTTGCTAAACTCACCTTTTCATTATGTCCTCAGGCAGTTTTACACAGAATGCAGTTTTCAGTGCAAAGCCCATGTTTCTCACTCTCCCAGCACTCAGAATGAGCGTTTATGAAACCTGAATCTGATCCTTTGCTAAACTCACTTTTTCATTATGTCCCCAGTCGGTTTTACACAGAATGCAGTTTTCAGTCAAAAGCCCATTTTTCTGACTCTCAGAGCACTCAGAATGATCAGTTATGAAAACTGAATCTGATCCTTTGCTAAACTCACTTTTTCATTATGTCCCCAGTCGGTTTTACACAGAATGCAGTTTTCAGTCAAAAGCCCATTTTTCTGACTCTGCTAGCACTCAGAATGAGCGTTTAAAATAAATTCCTGATCCTTTGCTAAACGCACTTTTTCATTATGTCCCCAGACAGTTTTACACAGTATAAAGATTTCAGTGCAAAGCCCATATTTCTCACTTTCCCAGCACCCAGAATGAGCATTTAATTAAACTAACTCTGATCCGTTCCTAAATGCACTTTTTCATAATGCAAACAGCAAGTTTTACACAGAATGCAGTTTTCAGTGAAAAGCCCATTTCCTAATCTCCCAGCACTCAGAATGAGCATTTAAGAAAACTGACAATGATCCTTTGCTAAATGCACTTTTTCATTATGTCCTCAGCCAGTATTATACAGAATGCAGTTTTCAGTGAAAAGCCTTTATTTCTGACTCTCCCAGCACTCGAAATGAGAGTTTAGGAAAACTGACTCTGATCCTTCGCTAAACTTACTTTTTCATTATGTCCCCAGACAGTTTTACACAGTATGAAGTTTTCAGTGCAAAGCCCATGTTTCTCACTCTCCCAGCACTCAGAATGAGCGTTTATGAAAACTAACTGTGAACCTTTGCTAAACTTACTTTTTCATTATGTCCCCAGTCAGTTTTACACAGAATGCAGTTTTCAGTCAAAAGCCCATTTTTCTGACTCTCCCTGCACTCAGAATGAGCATTTAAGAAAACTGACTCTGATCCTTTGCTAAACAAACTTTTTCATAATGCACACAGCCAGTTTTACGCAAAATGCTGTTTTCAGTGCAACTCCCATGTTTGTCACTCTCCGAGCACCCAGACTGATCGTTTAAGAAAATTGTCTGTGATCCTTTATTTAACGTCCTTTTTCATTATGCACACAGCCAGTTTTACACAAATTGCAGTTTTCAGTGCAACGCCCATGTTTCTCACTCTCCCAGCACTCAGAATGAGCGTTTATGAAAAGTGACTCTGATCCTTTGGTAAACGCACTTTTTCATTATGTCCCCAGACAGTTTTACACAGTATGCAGTTTTCAGTGCAAAGCCCATGTTTCTCACTCTCCCAGCACTCAGAATGAGCGTTTATGAAACCTGAATCTGATCCTTTGCTAAACACACTTTTTCATTATGTCCCCAGTCGGTTTTACACAGAATGCAGTTTTCAGTCAAAAGCCCATTTTTCTGACTCTCAGAGCACTCAGAATGATCAGTTATGAAAACTGAATCTGATCCTTTGCTAAACTCACTTTTTCATTATGTCCCCAGTCGGTTTTACACAGAATGCAGTTTTCAGTCAAAAGCCCATTTTTCTGACTCTGCTAGCACTCAGAATGAGCGTTTAAAATAAATTCCTGATCCTTTGCTAAACGCACTTTTTCATTATGTCCCCAGACAGTTTTACACAGTATAAAGATTTCAGTGCAAAGCCCATATTTCTCACTTTCCCAGCACCCAGAATGAGCATTTAATTAAACTAACTCTGATCCGTTCCTAAATGCACTTTTTCATAATGCAAACAGCAAGTTTTACACAGAATGCAGTTTTCAGTGAAAAGCCCATTTCCTAATCTCCCAGCACTCAGAATGAGCATTTAAGAAAACTGACAATGATCCTTTGCTAAATGCACTTTTTCATTATGTCCTCAGCCAGTATTATACAGAATGCAGTTTTCAGTGAAAAGCCTTTATTTCTGACTCTCCCAGCACTCGAAATGAGAGTTTAGGAAAACTGACTCTGATCCTTCGCTAAACTTACTTTTTCATTATGTCCCCAGACAGTTTTACACAGTATGAAGTTTTCAGTGCAAAGCCCATGTTTCTCACTCTCCCAGCACTCAGAATGAGCGTTTATGAAAACTAACTGTGAACCTTTGCTAAACTTACTTTTTCATTATGTCCCCAGTCAGTTTTACACAGAATGCAGTTTTCAGTCAAAAGCCCATTTTTCTGACTCTCCCTGCACTCAGAATGAGCATTTAAGAAAACTGACTCTGATCCTTTGCTAAACAAACTTTTTCATAATGCACACAGCCAGTTTTACGCAAAATGCTGTTTTCAGTGCAACTCCCATGTTTGTCACTCTCCGAGCACCCAGACTGATCGTTTAAGAAAATTGTCTGTGATCCTTTATTTAACGTCCTTTTTCATTATGCACACAGCCAGTTTTACACAAATTGCAGTTTTCAGTGCAACGCCCATGTTTCTCACTCTCCCAGCACTCAGAATGAGCGTTTATGAAAAGTGACTGTGAACCTTTGCTAAACTTACTTTTTCATTATGTCCCCAGACAGTTTTACACAGTATGCAGTTTTCAGTGCAAAGCCCATAAGTTTGACTCTCCCAGCACTCAGAATGAGCGTTTATGTAAACTGTCTGTGATCCTTTGGTAAACACACTTTTTCATTATGTCCCCAGCCAGTTTTACACAGAATGCAGTTGAAGTACGGTTTGTGTATTCGGAAGGAAGGAGACAGGATCGGCGTGGCTGGTAAGAATCTCTTTTATTTCCTAACACAAAGCAAAAGGAAATAATATTTAAGTATGGCCCTCTGGCACATAAGGTTTCTTTCTCCGTTTCTTTTCCCAGCGTCCGTTCAGTATTTGCTTCCGTGTCCTCAGCCCAACTCTCTCTCACGAACCTCCCCTCGTGTTGGCTTTTATCCTCTTCCCGCCAATCACTGTATTTACAGACAGGTGTTTACAATCGGCCTTTGACCTACTTATTTCCCGTCGATTTCCTGTCTCTCTCTCTCTCCAGACTCTGCCAGACCACGCCCCCCTTGCCACATACCCCTACCGCCCGACTCAGGCCGGGGCCCCATCCAGCCTGCAGCTTCCCCCACCTCCTGGAGAGGAAGGCGGCTACTACCATATGACCATAATACCATACGACCACCTTGAACTGAAAGGCTTGTAACCCCAGATACCAACGGGCGATCCGCGCGTTGGTATCCTTCATGCGGTGGAGCCATTGGAGGGGTGCATGGTCCGAACAGAGGGTGAACTCCCGCCCCAGGAGGTAATAGCGGAGGGTGAGAATGGCCCACCGGATCGCCAGAAATTCCTTCTCAATGGTGCTGTACCATTGCGTCCGTGTGTAAAAGAAAGGGGATAGAGAAATTAGGAGCGTGCAATAGCTGGCCACCACACAGAGCAGCCTTAACTATGGTGAAAGCCTGCTGGCACGGCTCCGACCATTGGACAGGATCTGGAGCCTCCCTTTTAGTGAGGTCCGTCAGGGGTCTGGTGAGGGTCGCATAGTCCGGCACAAACCTTCTGTAATAACCTGCCAACCCCAGGAATTGCCTCACCTCCTTTTTGGTCTTGGGTCTCGGGGAGGTTGCAATTGCTGCTGTCTTGTCAATTTGGGGACGCACCAGCCCGTGACCCAAGTGGAAGCCCAGAGACCTGACCTCCACTCGCCCAATTGCACACTTCTTCGGGTAAGCTGTGTGTCCCGCTCCTCTCAGCGAACTCAAGACCGCATGTAGGTGCGGCATATGCCGCATGTGGACGTAGGATACGGTCCATGAGACGAGTCGCTGGGGCTCCGAATAAGCCGAATGGAAGTGTGACAAATTGGTGAAATCAAAACGGCATAGTGAAAGCTGTTTTTTTCCTTGGATAAAAGGAGATAAGGGGATCTGCCAGTATCCTTTTGTCAGATCCAACGTCAAATAAAAGCGAGCCGCACCTAGTCGATCATGCAGTTCGTCAATCCACGGCATTTGATATGCGTCGAATTTCGACACAGCATTCACCTTGCGATAGTCCACAAAGAACCGGACTGAGCCGTCGGTTTTGGGAACCAATACTATCGGGCTGGCCCAGTCACTGTTGGACTCCTCTATTACTCCCATATCCAGCATAGCACCTAATTCTTCCTGAACCACTTTTTTCTTGTGTTCAGGTAAACGATACGGCCGGCCACTTACAACCACTCCCGGTGTGGTCTCAATATGGTGCTCAATGAGTGTAGTACGCCTAGGCAGAGGCGAGAACACATTGGCAAAACGAGCCTGCAACCTGGCAACGTCAGTGATCTGGGATGGCGAGAGGTGATCCCCAGGGGCCAGAGTGTTCGGTTGAGTTCTTCTTCCCACTTCCTGCCCGAGATCATCCTCCTTCCCACCACCGTCGACAGCATCACTCTGTCCGCCTCACTCCATATTTTTAAGGAGGTTGAGGTGGTATAATTGATGTGCCCCGTTTCTGTTTGGTCTTACCACCTCATAATTGAGGTCCCCGACTCGTAATGACCGAGTAATTTTGAGCTGGATGTTGGGGAAATACGAGGACTTTCTTTCCCGGTTTTAATTGACGTAATCTGGCGCCCCTATTATATTGCCGGCTTTGTCTGTCCTGGGCCTGTAACAAATTCTCCATAGATAGCCGCCCCAAGGTGTGTAGTCTTGTTTTTAGGTCCATTACATACTGAACTTCGTTCTTGCTAGCGCTAGGTCCGTCCTCCAAAGTTAGGACATCTAACACCCCACGAGGCTGACGTCCATAGAGTAACTCGAAGGGGGAAACCCTGTTGAGATTTGGGGAACCTCGCGTACGGGAAATAACAAGGGCTCCAGCCATTTATCCCAATTTTTCGCTTCCTCGTGAACGAACTTTCGGATCATGGTTTTTAAAGTACGGTTAAAACGTTCAACCAGTCCATCCGTTTGTGGGTGGTAGACGCTGGTCCGAATCGTTTTCACCCCCAACAACCTGTATAGTTCGCGGATTGTCTGTGAACATCGTGCCTTGATCTGTGAGAATCTCTTTTGGGATTCCCTGGCGGGAGATCAACAAGAACAATGCGTCCGCCATGCTTTAAGCTAAAATATTGCGGAGCACCACTGCCTCGGGGTATCGGGTTGCATAGTCCAAAATGACTAATGCAAAGAGGTACCCTCGTGTGGAACGCTCTAACGGCCCAACCAGGTCCATATCAATTCATTCGAAGGGGACCTGGATTACAGGAAGTGGGCACAATGGTGCTTTTGGGGTGGCCGGTGGGTTTACCAGCATTAGCGACAAGCTGCACATCATCTGCGCACATTCTCGTGGATGCCCGGCAAAAAAAACGAGCCGTTAAGTGATTCAGTGTTGCGGTATGCCCTAAGTGTCTTGCCATCGGATTAGCATGAGCCGCCTGAAAAATCATTCTCCAGCGGCTCTTTGGAATGATCAATTGTTCTGTATCCTTCTTTGACTGAGTGTCTTGGGTCACTCGATACAACCTGTCCTTTATCATGGCAAAATATGGATAGGTGAGCAGGGGAAAATCATCGCACGGTGATCCATCTCTCAATCCCGCTCCGTTCCCCTGAATCCTTTGTCGAGGGTCCCGGCTCCGCCTCTCCAGATTGCGACACAGCCCCTCTCGGCTCATGTTTATCCCTAGAGACATCCGCACATAAATACCCTAATAACACACTAAAGTCCGGCCAATTCATCCCCAAAATTTGCGAATGTCGGAGGTGTGAGTTAACAGCTACCTCAACTGTATGCTTTTTTCCCCTAAATTTGTTCGGCAGGGCGATTAAGGGATAGCTCACCACCTCCCCGTGTACAAACCTTACCTTAACCTCGCGGCCTATATCCAATGATGTAGCTTGAATCACGCCTGGGTGGATTGAGGTTTGGTTGAAGCCTCAATACTCACAGGTATTTGGTACAACCCCGCCTGATCGAGGGCGGTCCGCGGGGCGTCGGGAATCCGGATCACCGCACCAACCTCCATAACAGGACACGACCTGCTGAAGTGGTCCAGGTCTCCGCAACGCCAGCAGACCGGCCCAGGCCTACCCGCTCCCCCGGTGGGCGGAAGAGTCAGAAACATGGCCTTTGCACTGAAAACTGCATTCTGTGTAAAACTGGCTGGGGACATAATGAAAAAGTGCGTTTAGTAAAGGATCAGAGTCAGTTTTCTTAAAAGCTCATTCTGAGTGCTGGTAGAGTAAGAAACATAAGGTTTGCACTGAAAACAGCATTTTGTGTAAAACTGGCTGGGTGTATAATGAAAAAAAGTGCGTTTAGCAAAGGATCAGAGTCAGGTTTCATAAACGCTCATTCTGAGTGCTAAGCGAGTGAGAAACATGGCCTTTTCACTGAAAACTGCATTTTGTGTAAAACTGAGTGGGTGCACAATGAAAAAGTGCGGTTAGCCAAGGATCTAAGTCAGTTTTCTTAAACGCACATCCTGAGTCCTGGGAGAGTCAAAAACATGGCCTTGGCACTGAAAACGTCTAGGTTACATCTGTAACCTCAGTTCCCTGATGGAGGGAATGGGGCACAGATGGGGTTCACCCTTGAGAACCAATCAACTCTGACTACTTTAGAAAAGGCCAATGAAATTTGGCGAATGAAATTTGCATGCCGGTCTCCGCCCCCGGATATCCATTCATTTACCTATAGTTCTGAAAAGTCTGAGAGCCTCTCACGACTGCAGCAGAGGACGATACGTGTTGTGGCATAAGGGACACAAGGTTGAGAGACCAACAGAAAGGGAACATCTAGGTTACGTCTGTAACCTCAGTCCCCTGATGGAGGGAACGAGACGTTGTTCCCTTTCTGTTGGTCTCTCAACGTTGTGTCGAGACGACAGATGGGGTTCCAATGGAAAACGCCACAACGCTGTATCGTGTCACAATCTCTACCGAAGCGACGGTAACAGGCCTGGGCGTGTCAGCACGAGGCTTTCGCGAAACTGTAACCTTCCAGTGTGGTGGTCAGGGGGTCTCAGTGCTTTCTTGGAGAAAGATGAGTACAGCCCTGACCGGTAACCTTTCACGGACGGAGGTCTTAGCTCTCTACTGGCGAGAGGCCGTCCGGATAGGGTTTACACCAGGTGAGCGCGATTTCCTTAATCAGGGATACAATGGAAATAGATATGGTCTCGCCCTTGGGGGAGATCGCATGGAAAGTGCGGACTGAGTAGTTAACCGCGAGATGGAGGTCCACCTAGGGGAATTCATGGGTTACCAGGCGTAACCAGGTTCACTTGGTCCCGGAAGGGAGTCGTGGGAACTTTGGGCACGTATCCAGGCCTGGGTCTAAAGATAACATGTGAGTTGCCAGGGCCGAATTCGAGGCAATCCGGGGACACAGAGAATGCTTGAAGGTTCCATACCCTCTTGAAGGAAGCGAGCGCTATCAGGAGAGCCGTCTTACTCGAAAGGGGGGCCCAGAGAGGCCCACCAGGACCACGTTAGGGTCCCAAGAGGGTATGGAGCGGAGACGAGGCGGATTCCGCCCTCTCGCGCCCCTTAGGAACCTGGTGCCCAGGTCGTGCTGCCCTAGAAACTTTCCATCAACTGAGTCATGATGAGTGGCGATATCGACTACATAAAAATTCAGTGTGGAGGGGAGATGATAGTCTCTAGTCTCTTAAGAAGGACAACATGATCCCGATCGAGCACCTCAGTGGGTCTTCTCGGTGAGAGAGACACCAGGATAAGAAGCGCGGCCATTTAGAGACTTATAACCGCCTAGTAGATGGGGCCCAAGCCTGGGTGATGGTCTTCGCCACAGAGGGGACGTAGCCTACTCAGGATCTTCTAGTCCCGTCTAGAGACCAGACATGGAGGTTTCAGAGGTCTGGTCCGGGATGCCAGAACGTGCCCTTCCCCTGAGAGAGTAGCTCCTCTGTCAAGGGAATAGGCCAGGGGGAGTCGCTGTCCAGAGCATCAGAGCATCAGAGCCAAGTGCGGTTGGGCCAGTGTGGTGCAACCAATTACACTTGGTGCTCCTCTTCTCTGACCTTGCACAGTGTCTGTGCAAGGAGGCTCATTGGGGGGGAAGGCTGTGTCCCAGGAGCCTCTGAAAACTGTTTCAGGCGGACCGCTGACTGGCAGTTCAACACCGACTAGGCACACCGACTAGGCACACACTAGACAGTCGCGAGTTGAGTTCCATGCAGAGAAAGAGGATGCTCTGCACTGGGGAGAATTTGCTCTTTTCTCGGTTGACCTGTACTCCCAATCGATCTAGGAGCCTTTGCGTACACAACAGATCTCGCGAGTGTGCCAGTCCAGTACCCGCACTCCTTTTTCCCCGAGGGGAGAAAGGGCGCCTTCCACGATCTTCGTGAAGACCCGTGGGGACAGGGACAGACCGAAAGGGAGGACTCTGTACTGATATGCCCTGTACTGAACGGCAGCTTGTGAAGGTGCTTGTTCAGAGTCACAGATCTAGAATGGGGCGCAACCCGCCGTGGGAACGATAAGTACGGGCTGTTAAACCCGCTGAACATCTTGGCTTGAGGGACGAACTCGATGCCTGTTTCTCCAGAAGGGTGGTTACCTCTACCCGAAGTACGGAGCGGCCCTGCCTCTCACAGGGGGAGAGAGGTTAAGCCGAAACTTGGGAGGGTTTGTGGCGAACTGGATCGAGTAGCCAAGACGGACCGTCCTCATTAGCCACCGAGACAGTGTGGGCAGCTTTCAAGCTCCCAGGGACTGCATGGGGGGTCCTAGGGGCAGGTCTGCTTCACCATTCCCACGGGTGGTGGTACGTCAGCTGGCGTAGCCAACCACATCTCGGGGGGGGCCCTGGAGGGCAGGTTGGCTCCACCTACTTACCTGCCTGGCGTAACAGCCTCACGCACTGTCGGTTTGAGAGTGGTGGCTACTGTCGTGTGTGTTTGTGGAGATGGTGGTCTAGTGGGTTAAACCACTGAACTGTCACTTGTACACTGCCACCCAATACTTGTGCACTTTTTCATTATGTCCCCAGCCAGGTTTACACAGAATGCAGTTTTCAGTGAAAAGCCCATTTTTCTGACTCTCCCAGCACTCAGAATGAGCGTTTAAGAAAACTGACTCTGATCCTTTTCTAAACGCACTTTTTCAATGTGCACCCATCCAGTTTTGCACAATGCAGTTTTCAGTTCAAATCCCATGTTTTTGACTCTCCCAGCACTCGGAATGAGCGTTTAAGAAAAATGACTCTGATCCTTTGCTTTACCCACTTTTTCATTATGCCACCAGCCAGTTTTACACAAAATGCAGTTTTCAGTGAAAAGGCCATGTTTCTGACTCTCCCTGCACTCAGAATGAGCTTTTATGAAACCTGACTCTGATCCGGTCACAAAATGTCTGTGACTGAAAGACAGAACCCAAATGCAGGCAGATGAAGGTAACAGGGAGACTTTATTAAATAAACCAAAACAAAACAAAACCCACGATGGGGCAAAACAGAGACTAGTACTCACAAACAGAAAACTTTCCACGAGGGGAACAAAACAAAACAAGAATGCTAATAAACAATAACTCCAAATCACGAAATCCACAGACAGAACTCACAGGGAGGAAACACACTCAGGGTAATCCAAAAACCATCAGGAAGAGTAACGCAGGGCAAGACAAGAAACAACAATGAACCGAAGAGCTGTGAGGAAAACAGAGGTACTAAATAGGGACATGATAATGAGGGGAGCACAGGGACGGAGACGGGCAGAGGTAACAAGACTAAACACTAATGGGAAAACTGGCGGGAAGAAGATGGAACAGGTGAGGATGATAAAACACTAATGGGACACTAACGGAGAAACAAAGGGGCGGAGCTAAACAAAAAACAGGAGGACACGCGGCAAACTATCAAAACATACCGCCACGAGTCTCCACATAAAACAAAACATACACACAAAACATTGTACTCTCACGGTCCCGTCCACAAAGCACGAAATCTCGGAATAGGAAGAACGGAACCCTGACAGAACCCCCGCTCCAAGGGCCGAACACCCAGCAGCCCAAGGGGGAAAAAAATCAGCAGGACAAGCTAGACAAGAACGAAGACAAACACCACACAGACAGAACAGAACATACTAGGGGCAGGGCTGACAAAACTATGAAAGGGTTGGGGTTAGACAATAAGATAAACATCAACGGGAAGGGAGGGGGGAATGGGCAGACCAAACTTGGGAACGCTAGGCATGGGTGGACATGATGAGGGAAATTAGGAGGACCGGACGAGACCGGTGGGGACTTACAAAACCCGGTCGATGCCGGTGGGGACTTAGGAGAGCTGTGGTGAGGGGAGTGTCCTAACAAATAAGGCAAAGTTCAATGTACCGGCTGGATCGGACTAGGGACCTGCTGGAATGCCAGCTGCGTCACCGGCTGAGTCACCGACAGGGAGGCCGGCTGATTCTCTGACGAAAGGGCCGGCAGAGTCCTCAGCAGGAAGGCCGGAGGAACTAGGCTTGTCTCCAGCTGGAATGCCGGCTGCTGGGCCGGCCTGGTTGCCGGCTGCTGGGAGGGGCTGGAGGCCAGCTGGGACACCGGCTGCACCGGACTGAATGCCGGCTGCTGCTGCACCGGGCTGGGTGCCAGGTTGATTGCCGTCTGGATCTCCGGAAACGGGAACACCGGATGCTGGGCAGTACTGGACTGCGCTCCCCTCCTCGGCTTCTTCTTCGACCGACCCACTGAGCGTGGGGTCGGCTGTGGATAAGAGATGGGGAGGCTGAACAGTTCTGATCTGGAGGAGTCGGACAGGGAGTCCCACGACTGACTCCGTGGGCGTCTCTTACGGATGCTGATGGGTTGGATGGACTGGCAGAACTAGAGCAAGGTGGCGCTGAGGTTCCCAAGGTGATCACGCCCAGGGAACACCACTTCGGGATCGCCGCCAGCGGAGATGGGTGGGTTGGACTGAATCCTTGAACCTTGTTCGGCTCGAGGCATACTGCCACACGATATCGATGTCCAGTGGTTTCAGCCTTCTCATCTCCCCCGTCGACAGAGGATCCCTGAGGCCGCGTTTAAATAGAACCACCAGCTCCTCTCCAAAAAGCCCCTCCTCTGCAGCACTGAGGAATTCCTCCAGGTAGTCCTCAATGTGGGAATTCCCCTGTCGAATGCCACAGAGGCGGTGAGCCTGGCGGGACCGACCAGCTTGCATGCTGCCTGTTAGGTTCATCTATGGTCGGTTCATTCGGTCACAAAAAGGCTGTGAGTGAAAGGCAGAACCCAAATGCAGGCAGGTGAAGGTAACAGGGAGACTTTATTAAATAAACCAAAACCCACGATGGGTCAAACGAGAGACTAGTACTCACACAGAAAACTTTCCACGAGGGGAACAAAACAAAACAAGACAGCTAACAAATAATAAGTCCAAAACACGAAATCCACAGACAGAAGGAGGAAACACACTCAGGGTAATCCAAAAACCGTCAGGAAGAGTAACGTAGGCCAAGGCAAGAAACAACAATGAACCGACGAGGTGTGAGGGAAACAGAGGTACTAAATAGGGACATGATAACGAGGAGAGATTGCACAGTGACGGAGACGGACAGGTGACAAGACTAAACACTAATGAGAAAACTGGCGGGAAGAAGATGGAACAGGTGTGGGAGATAAAACACTAATGGGACACTTACTGAGAAACAAGGGGGCGGAGCTAAATGAAAAACAAGAGGACACGCGGCGAACTATCAAAATATACCGCCACGTGTCGCCACATAAAACAAAACATACACACAAGACATGGTACTGTCATGGTCCCGTCCACAAGGCACGCAATCTCGAAGTAGGAAGGACGGAACCCTGACACTTATCGGTTTTGGTTCGAATTAAGTTATTTTGTTCATTGTGACCTAATATATTGATATGATGCTATTTGATAAACCATCGTTACAGTAACAATATTGTCTTGACAGTACCAATATTCTTTTTTATATATATAAAAAATAATATTGGTACTGTTAATGCTTGTGTTTAAAAAATATAAGAAATAATAATGATATTCAAAATATTATATAATTTAACTTATTTCAATCGATTGACTAACTACAAGCTGTTGCTGCTGCTGTAACAACAAACAACATAGCGGTCTTTAATAGATTGAATGTTGACAAATACATCTCTGCTTCTTCTGAGATTAATGACATTGGACAGATGTCCTTGAACAATCTAATCTTAGCCGACATTTTTGTTCATCAATTGATTACATTTCTGTTAAGTACCTCTGTTAACTCTAAGGGCCAGGTTTACTAACAGTTTGCGGCAGCATAAAAAACGACTATCGGTATTTACTTAATACACGCAAGTGAAAATTGGACTGAAAAGGCTTGGACATTACCTTTTGCATATGTGACTTACCTTTTTGCATATGCATTTGTAAAAGTTTCTTCTTCAGATGCAAACTTCAAAATCAAAACTTTCTTTTTTATTGTGCTCTTGTGCTATTTTTCCCTGAATTGCTTTTGTTTGTTGTGATATAAAAAATAGACAAGTAGTATGTATTTGTTAAGGAATGTCACAAGCTTACACCTTGCAGAGTTTCCATGGTGAAGACTTGATTGAGAAGTTTTGATTCATGCTTTTGCATTTGGTCTATAAATGTCTACAGATGCCAAAAACAGCCTCAAGGAGATGTAATATGTGTTGGCTTGGTTGGTATGCAGTTGCTAATCATAAAATCTGTCTTTGAAAAGTCAAAAAGTGCATTTCTGTGATTTGTAGCCCAGCTGCTGAATGTTTATCAGTCTGATCTGAACTCCAGAGCCACTCAAATATGCAAAATGTATTCAGTATGACAATTAGGATAAAGGCTACACAATTTTGAGCAATGAAACATTTTTGAAAGCTTCACTTTTAAATGTTTGCAGTGTGTAGTTTTGTGGAGGATCCATTGACAGAAATCCAATATAATATACATAACTATGTCTTCAGAGGTGTATAAAGACCTTACATAATGAAGCGTTGGGTTTTTATTACCTTAGAATGAGCTATGTCTGTGTACATACACCACGGGTTCCCTTACATGGAATTCACTACGTTGTTTCTACAGTAGCCCTAAACGGACAACTGTTTGGCAACTGTTCCACAGAGCGTGTTTCATAAATGCGTTATCTCCTTCGGCAAAGAAGCAAAATGGTGATGAAATCTTATTCTTGTTTCAGGTACAATAGTGCTTCGAAAGGGAGGGCTGGAGTGAGCTGCTAGATGCCGCAAAATTTCATACACTGTAACTTTAAATGATGCATTGCTGGCATCTGTGACGAAAAACGCTCACAAATAAATGTCAGCATAAACCGATTTTGTCATCCATTGTTTAACAGTCAGACCCACATGTGTGGAGTTACGAAGACCAAATGAATACTTCCATGTTTATATTTTTAAGTTACAGATTAATACTTATTATTGTTGTATGTTTGGCCAAGTCAGATCAATTGAAAGTGTGCATTTCAGAAGACCGTATGGTTATTATGACTGGGTTCTCTCAGAGTAGGGAGAACGTTTGAAAGAAAACTGCTCACGCTGTAACTTTCACCTACCCTTAGGATGATCATTACACCTTTAACCCTCATGAAAACACAAAATCCATCACTTCGTTTGTCAGGAATGATTTGTTAAAGGGATAGCTCACCTGAAAGGGGAAATTCTTCCTTCATTTTACTCATGTCATTTCAAACCTGTAAGACTTATCCGCATTTGATTCAAGACAAAAAATATATTTTGAAGAATATTGGTAACCGAACAGCGCTGGCACCTATTCACTTCTATTGTATGGACACAAAACCAATGCAAGTGAATGGGTACCGAATACCAACTTTCTTCATAATATCTTCTGTTGTATTCTACGGAAGAAATAAAGTCATACAGGTTTAAAATGTTAACAGGGTGAGTAAATGATGACAGAATTTTCATTTTTGGTTGAACCATTTCTTTAATAGACACGCCCCTCTAAACCATAAGTAGCATTCAATCCAATTCCTCATTACTTCAAATATGCCTATTAGTCCAACACATATATCTTTCATGAACTGCTGAATAAAAATCTGATGTTCTGTATGAATCAAGCGCTCATTCCATATCCCAGTGTGCTGTATTCTGTATATGACAAGTGTAAATCAACTTTCAGTGTAACATAATCCTTATTTTCCCACACAGCCCTGGGGCTTTTCTCTCTTGTTTTTGACGCACACACACAAACACCGAACATAAAGCTCAGGTGTGTCCTTACAAGCTTCAACTTTCATAGTTATTACTGCTCGATACATGGCTGGCAGCTACAGGTAAGAACACACAAGCCCGGGTCTACAACTCTGAGATTACCGGCAAAGTACCCCGCGTCACTTTTTTCGGAAACTTCCCATCTGATGCTGCAAAGAGTCGTAAGTCACAAATTGTTTGCATAACTATCTGTGCTGCACTGTTGATAATAATACAGTAACATGCATATGATAACTCAGAGCTATTCATTCATCTCTGGAGGATATTGTGTCATTTGCCACTTGAAGCTTTTTATTCTGGTTTGTCTATTTGCCTTTGCAAATGTATTTATGAAAAGTAATGTGTTATAGCTGATGTGATAAACTCTAGTTCAAACCTGCTTGTATTTTAGCAGAATCTTGTTCAGTTTGATGTAGAGGTACACTAAGCTTATTTTCTCACAAGGTATTTAAAAGGTTCGCTTGTTTTAAAATTTCTTTTTACTTACACCACATTCTGGAATATCTTGAATCTTATTGGATTAGTTCATTGTGGTAAATGATCTGTGATGTATGTGCATGAGGTTCTTTAAACTCAGGGGGCTTTTCTGTATCTTTTTGTGTACTATGGATATGTAATACTAATGGGCTCTGCAGAAAAATATTACATTACAGGCTCATCTTATATGTGTGGGGGGGGTAGTTAATGTCAAGCAGTAAACTACACTTCTTTACATGCTATAGATACGAAAACTATTTTACATTTATTTAGAAAAATCATAATATACATTATGTTTTATTACGGCATATTGAGAGATTAAATGGCATATCCATAATTATGAAAAAAAATTGCCACACTACAGGACATCTAAAGTAAACTACATGAAAATTACAAATGTATGAAAAACTTAAAATACAATGTACATACAGTATACAGTACAGCTATATACATTTTAAATACATTTATTGATAAATGACATTGACTTAATGAATGAATTCGACCGTATAGGTCTTCTGTTACTGACTAACGTGTTAAATGTTGAGATACAAGTACTACATAAAGCAACACACTCCTGTGATTAAAGATGTCTGGACCTTTTCACCCTTGTCATTTCGAATCAAATCATTGATGCAAATAATTTCTGATAAAAAAGTCAAGATGTTCTCAGTCTGCAGTATTCCAAGACCAAAATATTATGATTCACTGTTTTTATTCAACTGAAAGATATGTTGTCAGAACCTTTACATAATGTTCTCTAAAAGTTCTGTCAACGTTATCGAAACGTTCTTGGAATAACAAAAACTGTAATCAAAATATATAGACATTTTCGTCAAGTAATAAAAACAAGACAAAAAATTATTGTCCAACCCGGCATGTACATCGGCTGCGTGCATGTGCTGTTTATGTCATTGTTTGATTTAATTGTGAGGTAAATTATGTCAAAACACTCCTTGCGTCCATACGCTGTAGCCTTCCATGAAAACCTATGTCTATAAACGGTCGAAAAAATGCAACCAAAATCAATGTGAAAGTTGTGTGCTCAAAGCAAAATAATCTTCTTGGAAAGGTTTTGCTCATTTATCTACTATTAGTAATGACGGAATGCAAACTGACACGCGCAACAGCTCCCCATCAGCTATGATGGAGAGATGGGTGATTTATTTTTAAAAGCGGATTCGAGTCACGTTATAGTTCATCCACGCATCCCTATTAAAGACATGCTTTTTTTCAGGTGTTACTGCAAATACTATACATCTGCAAATACCAATACCATGAATACAATACAAAGCGCAAGCCCTAAATCGTATTGTGTGGCCCTAAATCGTGTGTGATTCATTTTAAAACTCTCCTCCTATAAAGTTTGCGTTTGAAGAGGAAACTCCTACAAATGGATTTGCATAAAGGTCAGTCGCTAAAACATATGTGTCCTCGCCCTTTCAGCGCTAATTTTTACTGCGTGTCTTTAGTTAATAGTTTAACAAAAAAAGGCATTTGCGCTGCTGCAAGCTGTTAGTAAATCTGGCCCTTAATATATGGTATAACTAGTTAACTAAAATGTTATCTGGTCATTAAAAAATCTGACAAAGACGAGTTATTACGGTAATCTCTGTTTGTACTGTTGTACAGCAGGTGGCGCTGTTACACACACACCTTTAGAAAAGGACAGATTCTCTGAACCTATAATTTATAGGCTGTATTTTATATGTTTTTCGGGTAAATATTTGATCCCTTTTTTAATCATTGTGCTGAGTCTAATCTGGGTGGTGTATATGCAAAAATATGCTAATTATCTCAGCTGTTTAATCAAAGTGATACATTTTGAAGAAACCTACCCCAAATTTAAGAGGTGATAAAAAAAACAAATGAAGATAGAAGAATATGGTTTATTTAGTTTAAAAGCAGAGACTCTGCTCTTTCATTTGATATATTCATTGCAGAATATATATTGTGAGCCATCAAAGTTTATCGGCAATCTTTAAAAAAAACGCTGGCGCTGGCTGGCATCTTAAAAAAAAGTCTGACGGGGAAAGAGTTACAAAATATGTCATAACAGAATTAATAATAATAATGCAAATCAACTTAAGCAATAATTTGTGTCATATGATTTATTCTTGTTTTAAACTTGTGTATCAAAGAAAGTAATGACATATTTCAATGCATAAAAAAATGATGAAAGGATTGTTAAAATGGCTGTGTTCTCACAATGCCAGGGTATTCGCTCTATTTTACTTGTTACTCTATTTTTACCATATTTATTTTTGCATCCAGACTTGTCAAACCGTAGTCACTAAGCTCTTTGAGCGAATATGTCGCCCAAATTTTTTTACTTTAAAAGAGGAGATTGACCAGTTCTTGAACAGCCTTATATGTGTCTTTGCATTTACCTCGTATGTAATTTACATTTATGCATTTGGCAGACGCTTTTATCCAAAACGACTTAGATTGCAGTAACCTATACATTTATACTTGGGTATAATTGTAATCCCCTGGGTTCGAACCCGATAAATGACATTGACATTAATGAATTCGACTGTGTAGGTCGAATTTACACACACAAATAGTTCACTCTTGGTGTGAACACAGTATGGAGAAAATAAAATGAAAATAAAAGCGAATTCTTTTGGTCGGAATCATTTCAGAATGATTTTTATTTCCAGCTAAATAGCAAATGTGTTTTTATAAATGTGTCTTTATAGTTCTTATAACCAACCCTGGGTCTGATTCTCAATCTGTTATAATGTATGTCTCGCATTGATGTTATCATGTTTCATTCATTCTTACGACTTTCTTTTACCCATTCACCCATTGATCCTATAGGTCCTGCTATGCTGACTGGATTGGAGGCAACAGTGTTCCTGATTCTTTGTGAGTCTGGTTGCGTTTGCTTTGACATTGCTGTAAACTGACAGTGAAATTGCCTTATGAGTCTAGAGTCTAATCACTAGAAACATGTGATCACTTGCCATACTTGGATCAAATTTTTCCCACTTGTTGACACTTGAATCATCCGACATTCGTCTGATGCACATCTTTTGCATATTTTACAGCATAGAGCATACTACTGTGGTTTTCTGAACCCAGCCAGTTATAACAAAAACAATGTCACTCAAAGTTGATTTGCTCTTCTGTAAATTGCTACCATAGACTGGTTTTCATTAAACAAGGCTTGGTTATTGACTCGGCCAATATTCCGGGGTCTCAGATCAAACAACCCTTTAGGCTTTGTGTCACAGGACGGCACCAAGTCTTTTGTGCAAGCAGACAGATTGGGCCCCAACTTATTTTTTCATCTAATGGTTAAATGACTAGCCCTGTATTTATACGCTTAGCAAATACATCCTTTCTCATACATTAGGTGTTCAAAACCTTTATATGACTCTTTGTTCTGTGGAACATAAAAATAGGACATTTTGAGAAATGGTTTTGTGTTCATACAATGCAGGTCAATGAAATCCAGCATTGTTTAGTTACCAAAATTCTTCAAAATATCAGATTTTGTGTTCTGCAGAAGAATAGCTCATACAGGTTTGGAATGACTTGAGGGTGAAAACATAAGAGAATTTCAATTTTGTGTGAACTATCACTCCCCTTGGGTGAACTTACTGGATGTTTGTGGTTTGTAGTGATTGCAGCTCCCATTCACCTCCAGGATGAATGTGAGGGGAATTCGTGTTATCCTCACCTCGGTGACCTCATGGTGGGCCGTGCCGCCCAACTCACTGCGTCCTCTACCTGTGGCCTCTACAGACCACAAAACTATTGCATCCTGGGATACCTGGAGGTCAGTTGTCAAAACAACAGTGCCGTAGGGGTTTAAATGACATTGAGGAGCATACGTTACGAAAATGAATGCTTTGAGTGTTACTATGTGGAATGTAAAGTGTACAATGATCGCAATTATCCCAAAACAATTACAACGATTACAACGAATGCAAAAAACATCCAAACATCCGATTCAAAATACCCACAATTCAGTTTTATCCCAAAATTGCCCCCTTCAGCACACCCACCGTGCCTTTTCAACCTTTTCTGTTTGAATTCATAGGCAAACCATTTGGGTAATACATACTGCAGACAAGTTCAGATGTGCCTTTTTTTTGGCTGTCGCAAAGGTCATTAACTCTTCTCGGTCACAAGACAAATTTATGCCTCCCTCATACACCGTTCCCCCCCTGCCCTGTCTTAACAGATGATAGCCGTGCTGTGACTTATGGCACTCATGTTGTATATTTATACAAATTTTTGTTAGGAATAAGCACCGGAGTCAGATGCGGAATGCAGAAATCTTTATTGCAACAATCCAGGGTGCGATAATCACATAGTCAAGACAAACCAGAGTGATGGTAATTCACAACAGTCATACACAGCAGTAACCCATGAGAATCGTAGCTAGAGGCTCGAGCGCTCGGCCGAAAAAACTGGGGGAAAATAGTATCAGAAATGTCCTCTCACAATGTGACAGATGAACAAAGAGTAACCACAGTTCGTACGATGATGAACCCACTGGGCTAAAGATTGTTCTGCCTCTCAAATGTCCGCGATGGAAAGATTCCGAAGACAAAACGCGAGTAATCCACGAGTGCAAAGCGCCGCTGGGCAAATGGGTGTCCTGCCACTCTAATGTCCATGATGGCGAGATTCCGAAGACAAACGTGACTAATCCACAACGTCGAATGAAGATGGCAGATAGTTCGTGGAGCATGGGTGCAAGAGGCTAAGCAGACCGCAATGTAGCCAAAACCGGAAGCAAAGATCCAGCGAGACACCCCACGGGAAACAAGCTGAGGAGGCGAGGTCGTCCAGGCAGCTGTGGAGACATGGGAACACCGTGAAGGATACTAACAGCACTGGAGCCTGGACAGGGTAAAGGTGCACACTCAAGGGGTAGCCCCAAAAGACAGACTAGGCAAGAAGCCTTCCAAGGCAAAGGTTTTAAATCCTAGACGAAAGTATAGAATCCAAGACAAGAGTTACATTCCAAGACAAGAGGTCACGAACCTAGACAATCTAACAATCTGACAATGTGTGGTGGGGTCGAAGGTGTTTAAGGAATGGGTGAATCAACCGGAGAGTGAAAGCAGCTGTGCAGTATGAAGAAAATGAGAATCAGGTGTGCAAGGGAAAAGAGGAAAACAAGGGGGCAGGGCAACCGCAGACTCCGAGTGCATGTTGAGTTAACAGCTCTCCCATGTGCTCGACATAAACAAATCAAACGAACGCACAAAACAAGAGGGGTTCAGAACGAGTGCTGACAAATTTTCCCCACTGCAATGTTGATTTAATAGCCAGGGGATATTGCCGCTTTGTCTTGGTTGGTTTACTAGGTGTTTAGATGAGATTATTTGTGTAATAGACAAGACTTGTTCATACATGCCTACAACTGAAATAGACAAATGAATCTACAATTATTGTCCTCATGCTTTACGACCTTTTGCTTTTAATTTTGGAAACAGTTGGAGCCTATAATAATGATATTATGTAAGGGATAATATACAGTACAGCTCACAAAATCCTTCAGGGGATTAATATGTATCTTCCGCTTTCTAAAAAGAAAAAGGCCCTATTAACATAGAAAGCAATTAGAACATCAATATTACACTGTTACTTTAAATATATAAAAATATAATATCGGTAATATGTGTGTGTAAGGATATATTGTGGCACAATACATTATGCTACTAAAAAAATACTGTTGAAAGTATTGTTGAAGTATTTTTGAAGTATGACAATATTTTTGATGTCTATTTGGGTCAATATGTTTTCATTTGTGCTTCTATCCATTCAAAAAGTTCTCTCTCAGGGTTTAGCTTTCCTAACGGGTTGGTTCACCCAAAAATTTAATTCCGTCATCTATGATCCACCCTCTTGTCATTCAAACCTTTATGACTTCCGCGAACACACAGAAAAATATATTTTGAAGAAAGTTGGTAATCGAACAGCACTGGCCCCCATTCACTTCTATTGTATAGACACAATACGGATACAAGTGAATGGGGTCCAGTTGACTTTTTTGACTATTTTGACTTCAAAATATCTTCTTTTGTGTTCTGCGGGAGAAAGGAAGTCACACAGGTTTGAAATGACAAAAGGGTGAGTAAATGATGACAGATTTTGTTTTCTGTGAACTATCACTATAATTCCATGCTTAATTGTTAATTGTGAGTTACAATTCATTTTTACTTTCAGTAACACATTAAATATTTTTTTTTTGTAACACACAGACGATTTAAATTAGCCCTGAATGTTATCCAAACAATAACAAGTTTTATACAACCACTTTACTGTTTGAAAATTGGTCTTGTTTCAGAAATGAAACTGTTATTTGAAGTTTCATGTTTTAAACTTAATAAAACAAAAATACACATATTGTGATACTGTCATTCTGTGAACCACATATTACATACATTGTAAAAAAATTCAAAGAATTTTCACGTATTTTTGAAATGCTGTAAAAAAAGCAAAATACAGAAACATACTGCAAATTTACAAGTCAGGTTTAAAGAGTTATTTTACTTTTCTGCGCCCCTCCAGCTGCTGGAGTATTAAAGTGTACTGTATGAATCGTACACTTGTAATCCATAATGTTGATTTTTATGGACTTGTTAAATCTATATGTTTCTCTTCATAATTAGACAATAACTTTTTCTCAAATTTCAGAATGAGCAGAAATGCTTCATCTGTGACTCTAGAAGCCCCTTCAACCCCTACCAGAATCCTAACAGTCATCGCATTGAGAACGTCATCACCACCTTTGAACCCGAGCGCAAGCTGAGGTGGTGGCAAGCTGAGAATAGTATGAAGGGGATTCATCTTACATTTGTTATTGATTTGGTGATTTATTTGCCATAGAGATCATAAAGGCTTATTTAGATTGTGTCTAGGCACGTGAGCATATTTTGTACAATGTAAATTAATTTAAAATGTAATTCTAAACTGGCTTGATATATAAATCTTAGATGTGCATGAAGTCAGCATTCAGCTGGACCTGGAAGCAATGTTCCAATTTAGTCATATGATACTGACGTTCAAGGTAAATTTGGCACTTTTATTTGTTATTTCTTCTATACCTGAAAAATCGATCTTTTGGTATCTTTATGAAACATATGTCCTTGGCAAACAGAGTTTCCGCCCTGCTGCCATGTTGGTTGAGAGGTCGAAGGACTTCGGTCAAACGTGGAAGGTCTTCCGGTACTTCGCAGAAGACTGTGCCAGCTCGTTCCCCGGCATCCCTGAAGGGCCAGCGGATAACGTTGATGATGTCATATGTGATAGTCGCTATTCCGGGACAGAACCTTCCACCGATGGGGAGGTAATTTCACAAAGCCGTCCTTAAATAATGGGTTCTTCTGAAATATGAATATTTTGAACTCTTAATTCTTCTCAAAAATGCATTACATCCAGGTGGTGTTAAAAGCTTTGGATCCCAGCTTTGAAATCCATGATCCATATAAACCCTCTATACAAGGTTTGTGGTTTGTTAAAACCTTTCCCTTTGAGTGTTTCAAAAACACACAGAGTAATAAAGATGTCAAAGCAGCTTTAAAGAATAAATGCTGCCTAAAGGCATGTTCAGCAAGTGAAGGCCGTGAAGTCTAGTGATGTGCTTCTAAACTTTGCTCACATAAAAAAATATACACGGTTAAACGCAACATGCCATAACATATAAGTTCCTGTTGCAGTTCTTCTCAACTGGTTGGTGACAGTCCTACATTTTAAATCAAACAAAAACGTCTTGAAAATGTACTGTAGCTTTTAAAATGAGATTGAAATGTATTTAAATGATGGACATTAATTAATTTACCCAATAATTAACAAAATAATTTCTCTTGAATATTTTGTTTAAAGTGAACCCGTATTTAAAGTGATAGTTACCAAAAAATATAGATTCTGTCATCATTAACTCAACCTCAGGTATTTCCAAAGCGGTATTTATGTCATTGTTTTGTTGAACAGAAAGAAAGATATTTGGAGTATCAATTTTCTGTTCTGGGACATTCTTCCAAATATCTTTCTCTGAGTTCATCTGAACAATGACATTTATACAGGTTTGGAAAAACCTGAGGGTGAGTAAATGATGACAGAATCTTCATGTTTGAGTGAACTGTCTCGTTAATTCTGTCTATGTTGTATTTTTTATCTTGTGTAGTTTAAGGTTTTAAGAATCGATGAACGTCAAACAACTTGTCCATGTCTATTATTATCAAGATGTACCTTTACCAAGACAATGTACTACATTATTTCAACCAACACAAGTGTCATCAGTTACGTCTTTTTGTCCTCAGAGGTGATCACCATGACAAACCTGCGCTTAAACTTCACACGTCTCCTAACTCTTGGCGACACATTGCTCTCACGGCAGAGAAGGAACCCAGAAGACAAGTATTATTACGCCCTCTATGAGATGGTGGTTCGGGGGACCTGCTTCTGCAATGGTCATGCCAGTAAGTGTGTCCCTCTGGACAGCGTACATGGAGACACTTTCAGTAAGCCTGGCATGGTGAGTGTCCTGAGATCTATGATAATGAGTTTTGTTAATATTTGAACCTTCCAAATTTGGATACTTTGTGAAAAGCTTCCTATTCTGATTTTCTTCTTAGAAAAAGACTCCAGTGTCTTTCAGACTTTGGGATTGTGTTGAGATATACAGCCGCAAAAATATCGTTCTGACATTTTTATGCAAATTATTGGTCATCGAACAGATGAAAAGAGGAACACTGAAACCCTGTTTTTAACTTCTTATGTGCATTAAAGCGGCAGTCCGTAGGATTGGCCTCTTTGTGGCCATCTCAGTTTGTAATTGCTACTGCAAGTGATGTGCGGAGGTATTTCTTTACGCGAGTTGTGATTCGGCACTGCTCAACTGCCCGGATGAGTTTGATATCCGGTATAGAAGGAAGACTGCGTGCAGCATTCACTTACCGTTTGTTCTTCAGAGCCTTCGCGCATGACTACCATCAAGAAAAAATTCAACGAATTCTTCTCCTACATTGCCGGATCTACGACCTAGAGCAGCAGATCGTCCCAACCTGCAGCGACCTTCCCCTGGGCGTCTCGGCGGTTCCAGAGGTGTTAGAGATATTTTCCAAAAGGTCTTTTTCAGGACTGTGCATTCTCCAGCGTGGCATGTCCCGCTGTTCTCTGTACCCTTATCGAGGAGGTGGATGGACACGATAGTTGTGTACACAAAGGGACCTTGTGCTCCGGCATCTAGATCGATTGGGACTACAGGTCAACCGAGAGAAGAGCAAGCTCTCCCCAGTGCAGGACATTCTCTTTCTCGGTATGGAACTCAACTCTGTCACCATGACGGCGCGACTGTCCGCAGCATGCACCCAGTCGGTGTTGAACTGCCTGGAACACTTCAGGAAGCCAGTGGTCCCCCTGAAAGAATTTCAGAGGCTCCTGGGACACATGACGTCCTCGGCGGGGGTAATACACATGAGACCGCTTCAACACTGGCTACAGAGTCGAGTTCCGAGGAGAGCGTGGCAGACCGGCAGCAGGTGCATGGTGATGACTCCCCTCTGCCGATGCACCCTAATCCCTTGGTCTTCCATGACCTTTCTCCGGACTGGGGTCCCCCTTGGGCAGGTCACGAGGCACGTCGTGGTGACGATGGATACCTCCCTGCAGGGAGTGTAGTGTGCAATGGGCACGCAGTAGCGTGGTGCTAGACGGGCCCCCGCCTGCACTGGCATATCAATTGCCTAGAGTTGTGGGCTGTGCTGCTTGCACTGAAGAGACTACGGCCTCTCGTGCAGGACCGGCACGTGCTGGTCCGCCTGGACAGCATGACAGCCGTGGCGTACATCAATCGCCAGGGTGGCGTACACTCACGCCAGCTAACACGACTTGCCTGACGCCTCCTCCTGTGGAGTCAACAGGTGATCCGCTCCCTGCGGGCCACACACATCCCAGGCGAACTGAACCAGACAGCCGATGCGCATTCTCGTCAGTATACTCAACTCAACTCTCAACTCAACTTTATTTATATAGCGCTTTTTACAATTTTCATTGTTACAAAGCAGCTGTACATGAGACACATTTAATACAAGTATGAATTCTAAAGCAGCCCCCCCGGCCAGGCAGATAGTGCAAAACAATATGCAAACGGTGGTGAGGAACCCAAAACTCCCATCGAGAAAAAAAACCTCAGGGGAACCCAGGCCCAACCAGGGGATTCCAGTTCCCCTCTGGCAAAAGCTGCTGCCTCTGCACAAGCTCATCAGTGCTTGCACAACAAGGCTTAATAAAAATATAAAAATTAAAGATTATCATTAACAATCTAATAGCATTTGAAATGTTGTAGAAAAAAACAAAGTTGTCGCGTCCTTTATCCAGCTCTATCCTCTTAGCACTTGTCAGGTCACCGCTTCCCATTCTCAGCTCTGCCATCAGGTCTGGGCATGAACTGCATCCTGCGGTAACCTTGGAACAAAGAGACAAGACTGGCTGAGAGTAGAGTACTGTTCTGCACTCTTTGATGCAACAAGTACATCATTTGTTGTTGGATGTGTTCCTGGTTCCGGTTGATCTAAATAATGCAGCCTAAATCCTCTGAGGATTAATATTATGGAGGTGTAGTGTATGCAAGATTAAAAAGATGAGTCTTTAGTCTAGATTTAAACTGACAGAGTGTGTCTGCCTCCCGGACCGTGCAGGGAAGAATATTCCAAAGTTTAGGCGCTAGATAAGAAAAGGATCTACCACCTGCACTTGATTTTGAAATTCTAGGTATTACCAACTGACAGGACCCCTTAGAGCGTAATGTACGTGGTGGTCTGTAATACAATAGAAGTTCATTCAAATACTGCGGCGCTAGACCATGTAGGGCTTTATAGGTAATAAGCAAGATCTTAAAGTTAATGCGATGCTTTATAGGTAACCAGTGCAAGGTTGACAGAACCGGGGTTATATGCTCATACTTTTTTGTACGTGTAAGAACTCGAGCTGCCGCGTTTTGAACCAGTTGCAGTTTTTGTAATAGGCCCGCAGGGCAACCACCTAGAAGTGCATTACAGTAATCTAGTCTTGATGTCATGAATGCATGAATTAATTTCTCTGCATCTGACAGTGACAGCATATGACGTAATTTAGATATATTCTTAAGATGGAAAAATGCAATTTTACAGGTGTTTGCGACATGGCTTTCAAATGAGAGAGTACTGTCAAATACAACGCCAAGATTCTTAGCTGATGACGAGGATTTTATGGAGCAACCGTCAATCGTTAAGCAGTATTCTTGGTTGTTACGCATAGCAGTTTTCGGTCCAGTAAGTAACACTTCTGTTTTGTCCGAGTTTAGTAGTAAAAAATTGTTACTCATCCACATTTTTAAGTCAACTATGCAATCCGTATACGCCTCGCGGAGAGTGGCAACTCCACCCCCGCGCAGTCCAGCTCATTGGGGTGCTGTTCGGGCAGGCACAGGTAGACCTGTTCACCTCCCATGACACCACCCCTTGCCCGCTTTGGTACTCCCTGTCCGAGGCCCCCTCGGCACGTATGCCCTGGCGCACAGCTGGCCGCGGGACAAGCGGAAGTACGCCTTCACAGACACTGTGCAAGGTCAGGAAGAGGAGCATCAGGTGTTACTGGTTGCGCCACACTGGCCCAACCGCACTTGATTCTCGGAGCTGATGCTCCTGATAACGACTCCCCCCTGGCCCATTCCCCTGACAGAGGACCTGTTCTCTCAGGAAAAGGGCACGTTCTGGCATCCCAGACCAGACCTCAGAAACCTCCATGTCTGGTCTCTAGACGGGACGAGAAGATCCTGAGTAGGCTACTCCCCCTCTGTTGCGGAGACCATCACCCAGGCTAGGGCCCCATCCACTAGGTGGTTATACGTCTCTAGATGGCCCATCTTCTCATCTTGGTGTCTCTCTCACCAAGAAGACCCACTGTGGTGCACGATCGGGATCGTGTTGTCCTTCTTAAGCGACTGAAGACTAACTTTTCCCATACACACTGAATGTGTATGTTGTCGCTATCGTCACTCATCACGACTCAGTTGATGGAAAGTTTCTAGGGCAGCACGACCTGGTCACCAGGTTCCTAAGGGGCGCGAGAGGGTGGAATCCAAAGTTCCAACAACTCCCTTACGGGACCAAGTGGTGAGCATGCAGGCGCTTCTCATCGGGAAGGAAGACCCAACCCCATCTGTGTTGTGTCCAGTACGCGCACCGCGCCTCTACTTGGACCACACGCAGAGCCTCAGGAGCTCTGAGCTCTTTGTCTGTTTTGGAGGACAGCAGAAGGGGAAGGCTGTCCCCAAGCAGAGACTGGTGCACTGGATCAAGGATGCCGTCACGGCGGCATACCGATCACAGGATCTCCCATGCCCATTGGCAGTGCTGGCTCACTCCACACGGGGTATAGCCACCTCCTGGGCACTGGCTAGAGGCGCCTCTATGACAGACATATGGCAGAAATTGTAGAGCTGGGGGTTGGACTACGCCCAACACCTTCGCATGGTTTCACAACCTTCAGTCAGCTCACGTCCTGCGTGGCGACATGTAGGACTTGCATCCGGCGGGGCGTATGCATGCGAAAGCACCTCCCCACCCTCCAGCAGGTTGGGTCAGTGTGCTATCTACCTCTCTTCTTACCCAAACACATGGCTAAGAACAGGTACCCCATCCACCTTCCTTCTTACCCAACCACTGGTTAAGAACAGGCATTCCATCCATCACTAAGCAAGCATCCCCTGGGGGTCGGCTGGGCAGAGCATCTGTACGTCTGTTGGCTGTTCCGTCTGATGTATCCTCATGAGATGGTTCCCACTCCTGGTAACCCGTGAATTCCCCCAGGTGGACCTCCACCTCGCGGTTAACTACTCAGTCCGCACGTTTCATGCGATCTCCTCAAAGGGCGAGACCACACCTATATCCACTGCATTCCTCCCCCCGAGTAGGAAGTGGCCTCTGCAGCTCATCCCTAGTTAAGGAAGGCGCGCTCACCCGGTGTAAACCCGATCCGGATTGCCCCCTCGCCAGTAGAGAGCTAAGGCCTCCGTCCGTGAAAGGTTATCCATCTTTCTCCAAGATAGCACTGGGACCATCACACTGGAAGGTTACAGTTTTGCGAAAGCCTCGTGCTGCACACCCAGGCCTGCTACCGTTGCTACACAACGTCTAGAGACCGACAGAAGAGGAACGTCTTGGTTACATTTGTAACCTAATTTCCCTGATGGAGGGAACGAGACGTGTTTCCCTTATGCCACAACAGGTATCGTCCTCTGCTGTAGTCGTGAGAGGCTCTCAGGCTCTTCAGAACAAAAGGTAAGTGAATGCTGCACGCAGTCTTCCTTTTATACCGGATATCCGGGCTCGGAGACCGGCATGCAAATTTCATTCGCCAAATTTCATTGGCCTTTTCTATAGTAGTCAGAGTTGATTGGTTCTCAAGGGCGAACCCCATCTGTCGGCTCGACACAACGTCTCATTCCCTCCATCAGGGAACTGAGGTTACAGCCGTAACCAAAAAGTTGTCATCCTTTTTTCTCTCTGATCTCTTCATTTCTACCTCCCTCTGTGTCTTTGCTCCAAGGTGCATGGTAGATGTATTTGCAAACACAAAACCGCTGGGTACAACTGTGAGCATTGTCAAGACTTTTACCATGATGCCCCCTGGAGCCCAGGTGGAGAAACATACTCTGGTGTTTGCAGAAGTAAGTAAAGTGTTTGCGGAAGTAAACAAACTTTGTCTGTATGGGCATGCGGTTTAAAGGCAATGCAGTACGTCACGTTGCGTATCCGCACTTTTACATGCATGACGTCGAATTGCATGACATCACCGCGCTACAGTCTGGAGCGGGGAGTACTTGGAAGTAAGACCGATCACAGCAATTTGCTGACTCTGTAATGCCTGATCACCTTTTGCCTTTACAACATAATGGAAAAAGATATAATGGAAATATGTTCAAGTATATGAAATAATAAAACACTGTAAACTGTAATTTATCTTCATTAAAAAAGTGTATATCGACAAACTTTATGCGAGTAACTGTTTTTTGTTTTAAGGGTGTAACTGTAACGGTCACTCAGAGAGGTGTCACTTTGAGCTGGCACGCTACCTGGCCACCGGGGAGGGTAGTGGTGGCGTGTGTGAAAACTGCAGGAACAACCGTGTTGGACCTCAGTGTGAGCTGTGTGGCCCTTATTACTACCAGGACCCTCAGCGCTTTGTGGAGGACCCTGATGCATGTATACGTAAGTTTATTTGGAATCCATTGGGTTGTTTTTAGATAGGGGTTTTCAACAGTGCATGTGTGTCCTCCAGGGGTTCCTTGACATTACTGCAAGGGGTTCAATTAATTTTTGCGGATTTTTTTAAATAAAATACAATATCTAGTTCCAAAGTTTTGTATTCCACTTGCAGCTTGTGAATGTAATCCAGATGGTTCAGTGGACGGGGGGCTCTGTGATCCAGTTACTGGCCAGTGTGTGTGTAAACAGAATGTGGAAGGGGTGCGCTGTGACCGGTGCAAGTTTGGCTTCTACGGATTCAGCCGGGATGACCCAAGTGGCTGTCAGTGTATGTATTCATCAAGCAGGACATAAATACTATTAAAGAACTACTATCTAAAGTTGACAACAGTTAGCAGTTATTAAAAAATTAAACAGTTTCCCTTTCATTCATTTCTCTTTATCCATGACATTAGGTATGTTAAGCAAAAATAAATTCTGTCATCATTTACTGACCCTCATGTCATCTCAAACCTCCTTGGCTAACTTTCTTGGTGATTAACGGTTGGATCCACAAGAGGTCACTCAAAGACCTTTAACATTGACTGTGGACTACATACCACATAATCCATAGCTGGTCTCATTCACTGGTTTATCAGTTTCCCATGTGCCCCATTAGACTTAATTTGTCTGTCTATTTATAGTCTGGTGTTGTTAGGTCATATGACTATACACAATGCGTGTATCCTAATAACGTGATCTTCTGCAATACCTTAGCATACAAACACACACTCCCAGCGCTGTAATAACATAAAAGATGTAAAAACACAGATAATGGGCCTCATTCATGA
Source organism: Triplophysa dalaica (assembly GCF_015846415.1). Taxonomy (NCBI): domain Eukaryota; kingdom Metazoa; phylum Chordata; class Actinopteri; order Cypriniformes; family Nemacheilidae; genus Triplophysa; species Triplophysa dalaica. Next base: position 13,330,602 of record NC_079565.1, on the reverse strand, counting down.
AACATTCGTAAACATATGAGTAAATTCAGAGTCATTTGCTCGTAAAACGGACCTTCCCGAAAACTGTCCTCCGCATTAACAAATAATTGTACATGTCAGATTTGATAAAAATGTGTATGTTACAGAATTTCTATCAATCGTAAACAGGGCGCGCATGTACACTTATTCACAATAAACCTAATCCCTGCCTATGAATTACTGCAAGCAAATTACATATCTATGGATCCTGTGAAACTTGTGAAATATCATTATGATACACCAAAACACAGTGTCATCGGTGTGTCCAAAAGAAATACAGAACGTTTGAATGTTTTACGCATTATTTACAAGTGATAGTACACAAGTGAGAATTTCTTTCATCCCAAATAACATTTTGAAAGTACGAACATTTTTTATGAATCTGAAAATTTACATCAGAACGACTTTATGAACGATTTACACAAATAATTATTCTGCAGTCAATACTGAAAACACCACACACACTTGCTACACATTATGACTAACACTCCCAAGTGTTATACTTTTCTCTAACCTTTACTAATTCATATCCAGTGTGTGGGTGTAATTTCATGGGGACCATTCACACAGGCAACCCTTGTGATCAGACCACAGGAATGTGTATTTGTGAGCACTTTGCTCTGGGCCCACAGTGTGATGAGTGTCTGGTGAGTTGAATCCAATCCACAAACACTTATTATCAATTCAGTTTGTCAATATCAATGTTACACTATGAATTATATGTTTTTCAGCCAGGTTACTGGGGCCTAGGGAATACAGTTTATGGCTGTACACCTTGTGACTGTGACATTGGTGCCACCCGAAGAAATGCGTATATTACCACTTTTCCATTCCACAGTAAAACTTGTATTTCAGATAAACTTCGTTGATACACACACACAGTTTTGTTTTCTACACAGATGTTCCTCAGAAGATGGCCAGTGTGAATGCAGGCCTAACATGGTGGGTCTCAGATGTAGCGACCCCGCTGCTGGATATTTCTTGGCTCCTCTTGATTTCTATATCTATGAGGCTGAGAACGCAGTGCCTCTGGTGAGTGACTAAGATCAACTGTCTGCTAATAATTGTATACTAATTTAGATCCTTATTCATTAATATGAAGAGATGTTAAGCTTACAAATAGTTTTACAGATTGGGTCAAACCTGTTGTGATTTTGTATAACATTTACCAAAATAATGTAATGTAGGATCTTTCTGACTCCTTAAAGGAATAATTCACGACCCAAAAAAGGGGTTCATCATTCAGTTACATTCATGTCGATTGAAACCAGCCTGACACTTTCTGCCATCATTTAGGTGTCTCTACCATTGGTGATACCTGAAACACCAATCAAACTTCCTCTTTGCCCGGTTGCCCCAAAACCCCCTCCAACACCTAAACCAGAGGTGCCCTACCCCACAATACCCCCGGCAGTCCCTCCTGCCACATCAAATTATCCTGCCACCCTACCTACCTGTGAGCACTACTTCAGACAGAGGGGTTATGACTTCAAGATCACCAACGGGAGGATTGTAGTGATCAAGCGTGAGAAACGACATGCCAAAAGGCGAAGACAAGACCAGGTGAATGAAGGCTAACAAAGGCAAATGAATAATACATGTTTGTCACTGTGGTTTAGTCCAACAAAAAGGTACAAACCCAACCGTTTAATTAAATTAACCCAGATAATGTTTATATTTGATCCAACAATGGGAAATAACAACCCATCATTTTGGGTTGAAACCAATCATAGGTTAATTTAGCTACAACACAGCAGCGGGGTTTGTCCCTTTTAGACCCAATTCTAGATTGAAAGTAACCCATGATTTTTAGAATGTTGGTTACACTATTGCCTTTTTATAAATGCTTGTTTTTCTTTATGTTTGGGTTCAGGTGAATTCGTCTTGGTTACGTATGTAACCTCAGTTCCCTGATGGAGGGAACAAGACGTTGTGTCGAGAACGACAGATGGGGTTCGCCCTTGAGAACCAATCAACTCTGAGTACTATAGAATAGGCCAATGAAATTTGGCGAATGAAATTTGAATGCCGGTCTCCGCCCCTGGATGTGCGGTATAAAACGAAGCTGACGTGCAGCATTCATTTACCTCTTTTTCTGAAGAGCCTGAGAGCCTCTCACGACTGCAGCAGAATACAATACTTGTTTGTGGCATAAGGGACACATACGTAACCAAGACGTTCCCTTTCTGTCGGTCTCTCGACGTTGTGTCGAGAACGACAGATGGGGTTACCTATGGAAAACGCCACAACGCTTTATCGCGTCCCAATCTCTAGCGAAGCGACGGTAACAGGCCTGGCCGTATCAGCTCGATGCTTTCGAGAAACTGTAACCTTCCAGTCTGGTGGTCGGGGGGTTCCAGAGCTTTCTTGGAGAAAGTTGGGTACAGCCCTGACCGGTAACCTTTCACGGACGGTGGCCTTAGCTCTCTACTGGCGAGAGGCCGGTGCGTGCCTGAGGATCCGGACGGTATGCCACGGCTGGTTTGGGAACGTTCAGAAGAGCCAATCGGGGTGCAATCAGCCCGTGAGCACTTGGCTGGTGGGTTAACATTCGCAGAGGTCCCCACATCATTAACGCTGCTAATACAGGCGGACTTCGGGGCCATAGCCACCGATGTCACGGCCCGAGTAGCAGACGAAATGGTGGCTGGTTCCCGTAGGAAGACAGCCACCGGTGACCGCAACTTCTGAATGACAATCTGCCCGCAGTGCGGGCAAGATGTGTCAACGAACACTGCTTCAGCGTGCTGGACGCCCAGACACCTAATGCAGTGATCGTGTCCATCCCCCTCCTCGATGAGGGTGCCGCACCCAAGAGAACAGTGGGACATGCCGCCCTGGAGAATGTTCAGTCCTGAAAAATACCTTTTTTAGAAAAAATCTCTAACACCTCCGGAACCGGCGAGACGCCCAGGGGAAGGTCGCTGCAGGTAGGGACGATCCGCTGCTCTACGTCGTAGAACCGGCAATGTAGAAGAAGAAGAATTCATTGAATTTGTTTTGTTCGTAGTCATGAGCGAAGGCTCTGAAGAACAAAAGGTAAATTAATGCTGCACACCGGCTTCGTTTTATACCGGGCATCCAGGGAGACGGAGACCGGCATGCAAATTTAATTCGCCAAATTTCATTGCCCTTTTCTATAGTAGTCAGAGTTGACTGGTTCTCAAGGGCGAACCCCATCTGTCGTTCGCGACACAACTACGAGAGACCGACAGAAAGGGAACTTATGGTCATGTGATCTCTGCAGCTTGTTCCTCACTATATCCAGTCAAAAAAAAATGTTGGATTGTTTTTAACCTAGCATAGGGTTAAAAGGGACCAGTTTTGGGTTGAAACAACCCAGTATAGGTTAATTTAAAAATATATATAATGTGCACGAGGCATTTCTAATTGGTTAGCATACTAGAAAAGACCTTTGGGTTTCAACCAACCATTTGAGAACCACCGTGCTAACATAACGCTACATTATTGTCATACTTGGTCCTATGCAGAGAACCATCAACTTTGAACCAGGCTCATCTTTTCAAATAATCCCAAGACAGCGCACCCCAGACACGCCTGTCACTTGGACTGGACTTGGTTTAGTGCGAGTTCAGGATGGAGTGGGACTCAGATTTACCATAACAGATATACCATCAACTCTTGACTACAATTTAGTTGTCCGCTATGAACCAGAGGTTTGTAAGATTTTTATTACAATATTTGGATGAATGTTTGGGTCTGCTTTCCATTGATGGTTTCTTCATGCTGTTATATCATTGCAGTCCACTGATGACTGGACAGCAACTGTGCATATTGTATCTTTTGGATCAGGAGATGGAAGTTGTACAAATGACCCATCGGATAAAGTCGTTACTCTTCCAGGGTCTGTAAGGTGAGGTTACACTTCTGTATGGCTCTTTTGCAAGGTAACAAATGATTGACTTATTATTGGGTGTATTTATGTATTTATGGATCTATGTTTGTTCTTGTATAGGGCAGCCACTCTGGATAATCAATTGTGTCTCCGCTCGGGTGATCAATACCACATAGAGGTTATATTTAGAAAACAGCCTAATCCCAACCACCTGTCGAGCTCATACATCCTAATAGACTCGGTAAAATTTTCCCAGTCAAACTTGAGAACATCTAAACTGTGCCAGATCAACAAAACAATGAATCCCACAAAAACAACATTTGTTTAGCATGTACTAGGTCATTCACCTCTATTCATCGTCCCTATATCCTATATATGTTGTGATTATAGCTGGGACTCATTCCTAAATTGGATTACCTTCCGAATTTCTGCTCGAAGTCACACCTAGCTGAGTTTCAACAGTACCGTTGTATTGAGTTGGGAGCGCAGGTGGGAGAGCACACACTTCCCGAAGTATGTGAGAGGCTTATTGGAAGTTTATCCACCTTTATTCACAATGGTGCAGTCAGTAAGTATCCTCTGAAAGTAAACCGCTTATATGTTGTCACAATACTATTATAAACACTCTCAATGTTGACACCATGATGCATTCTTGTCTAATATTTATGTTTGCTACCAGCTTGCAACTGTCATCAAGTTGGAGCGTATGACTCATCCTGCAGTAAATTTGGCGGACAGTGCAAATGCAAACCAAATGTTATAGGCCGTTGCTGTGATTCATGTGCTCCTCTGACGTATGGGGTCGGACTCAATGGTTGCACACGTAGGCCATATTCTATTTTCATCTATAATGTACACATCTATGTTCTATTTTCATATATTATCTACATGGCTATGTTATAAATTTAAGTTATCAGAAAGTTACTACTGGCAAGTCAAGCACTGGAAAGTATCCAAAATCCGGATGCACACATTTGTGATGTTTTTTTCTGGTCTCTAGTATGCGACTGTGATCCGTCTGGCTCTACCGCTGAGTTGTGTGACCAGAGAACCGGTCAGTGTCCGTGTCGAGATGAGGTGACTGGCCGTCGATGTGATAAATGTTACCCTGGTTACTATGGGTTCCCCCTGTGCAGACCTTGCCAGTGCAACAAGCTTGCGGACATATGCGACCCCGTCACTGGAGTCTGTCTCAACTGCAGAGATCACTCTACTGGATCCCACTGTGAAAGGCATGGCTGGATATTGAGATGATGAATTGTTTGCTCACTTATTATATTATTTAGTTACCAAAATGAGACCTGGGCTCTTTTGACTTGGATCAGTGACCAACCATCTATTTGTAACTGCAGCTACATTTATTCATTATTTTTTATGGTTTACCAAAATGGATCCTAATTGGATCTGTATTTAGTGTCATTATCTTATTTCCTTTCCCAGGTGTAAAGATGGTTTTGTTGGTGACCCTCTCTCTGAGGAACCTTGTGAGCCATGCCTTTGCCCAGAGCTGAAAGGAAATGGACCTTTCTTTGCTGTTTCCTGTAACAAAGATCCCCACTCTGGAGTCCCATACTGTGAATGCCTACCAGGACATACAGGTTATTGTCTCTTTTTAAAGGGATAGTTCACCCAAAAATGAATATTCTGTCATAATTTACTCACACACAAGTTGTTCCAAACCTGTATACATTTCTTTGTTCTGCTAAACACAGAGAAAGTTATTTGAAAGAATGTTGCGAACCAAACAAATATCATCTCACATTTACTGCCATGGTAGGGAAAATAAATGCTATGCGCGTCAATGGGGGATGAGAACTGTTTGGTTACTGACATTTTTTTGAATATCTTCCTTTGTGTTTAGCGGAACAAAGACATTGATACAGGTTTTGAACAACTTGTGGGTGAGTAAATGATGACAGAATTTTCTTTTTTGGGTGAACTATCCCTTTAAGTCACTATAGACCGTTTCATCGGACGTGCGCACATGGACTGCAGTTAACTTCCGGTCTGTGTTTGGCACAGTTTGACAAGTTGAGCCAGGTAACGGTTCTTCTCGGTTTCTTTTGCTTCTTATCAGAAATAACCTACAGGCACTCTTGTTTGTAAATGTGTACCGGAAGTTAAGTGCAATCCACAAACACGCACGTGAACAGTAACGTTTGTTTACGTTGTCACTTTGAAACCATCTATACACAGAATTTTCAAGACAGAAAAAAAAAATACAACATTGTTTAAACAATCAATTCACTTTATCAATTCTTTTCATAGGCCCACGCTGTGACACATGCGCTACCGGTTACTTCGGTGACCTGAGATTGCCAGGTGCCCGATGCAATCAGTGTTGTTGTAACAATAACATCGACCAAGGTGACCGCGATGCATGCGATGCTTTAAATGGCGAGTGTTTGCGCTGCTTACACAACACCGAGGGGCCAGGCTGTCAGAATTGCAAACATGGATACTATGGCAATGCACTCGCTCAAGACTGCAAAGGTTCAAAATGTCATGTGTCAAACAGAAATGCAAAAGTTTTAAATGAGTTGAATTGTATAACGTGTTTTTTATTCCTGATTAATTAAATTATTCTCATGGTACACTTTAGAGTGTTCTTGTGACCCGAGGGGCACAGAGGTATCAAAGTGTGCCGCTGGCAGCCCCTGTTTCTGTGACCAGGAGACCGGCCAGTGTCCGTGCCGGCCAGGTGTCGAGGGAGGCCTCTGTAATGAGTGCGTCCATGGTTACTGGAACCTAGGTGGAATGTCTGGGTGCCAACCATGTAACTGTGACCCAGAAAACGCCCTCAGCAATGTCTGCGACAAGGTTTATGCTCTTCATTTTTACAATTAAGTCACTGATACCGACAGTGATTATATGTTTCAGCTTCTCATATCACATCTGCGTTATTCCACGTCTTTCAGATCACAGGGCAGTGCCTCTGTCCGCCAAAGTATGGAGGCAGACAATGTGATGAGTGTGGACCAAACCACTTTGGAGACCCGGACATCCAGTGCATGTGTAAGTATCATATGTACGGTTGTCTTCACTTCTGTCACTAAATCGTTTAATTAAAACGTTCTAAAACGTGTAACGAGCAAGGCGGGACGAGAGCTATGAGGGAATGAAGCGGGGCGGGTGACGCGAGTGATAATGAGTGTCAGCTGTGCGTTGCACCGGTCTCGTACCTCTCGCAGCAGAGATCGGAAGCATAAAAGGATGAGCGACAGGAGGGTATGACGATAGAGGACCAGGCCGTGATTTTATGTTATGTTGTATGTTTGTTTGGCCGGCAGTCGATTTTACTTCCGTTTTGTGTTTTGTTTGTTTTATTAAAAGTTATTAAATGTTCGCCGGTCACTCCTTCTTCCCATTCCTTGGAATCTTATTACATGGAGCTCTAGCATTGCTGACTAAAACAAAATATTTGGCCTCTTCCTTCAGCTTGTGACTGTAATATGGAGGGCACGATTTATCCAGCCTGTGAACCTAACACGGGCGAGTGCTTGTGTAAACCGGGAGTGACAGGTCTTTTCTGTGACGAATGTGGCCCTGGTCACAACACCAACTTTCCCACCTGTGAACCGTGCCATAACTGCAACCAGCTCTGGAAGAAGATTGTCTCAGATGTAAAACTAGATACTGAGAGGATGGAAACTTTACTGCCTTGTCCAGAGAACTCTAGGCCTATACCTGATCTTGAATGGTTACAAGCGCTGATGGAGAAGCTGCAAAGTCAGCTTAATGTGACGGATGTGGATGAAGTAGAAAAACTGGAGAAGCTTTTGGCTCAAATTAGGTATTCAAATAATACATTTAACTAATACAGCAAGTGAAATATCCATTATATAATTCACATATACTAGATATTAATAAACATATTTAAATTAATTAAAATGTATATATATTTGTGTGTATGTAACCTTGGGTATTTATCATATCGTTAACAAGTGGTCATGTGGTTAAAAGAGTGGTTCACCCATGAATGAAATCCTATAGGGGTGGGAATCTTTTGGTACCTCACGATTCGATTCATATCAATTCTTGGGGTTACGATTCGATTAAAAATCGATTCACGTTTTTTTGATTTTTAATAACGAAAGCTCCCTCATTAAAATTCGATGTGATATATGTTTAGATTTTATCCCATTTTCCAGGAATGATGACGTTCGAGTCTTTACCATAGAGTTGATAAAATACGAAGTATTTCCTAAAACCTCCCCTGCTAAAAATGGGACGGGGTATTTCTTTTACCCCCCCATCACTGTTGCTGAGCTGAAGCTGTGTGGTCTCTTGACTGTCTGGCTGCCAGACTGCTCTTCGCAAAAACATGCCGGCTTTTTTTCCCGATAATATCCACTTATATTAACTAGAAAATATATTTTTTTAAATCTGTGAATCGATAAGAATCACTAGAGAACTGAATTGCGATGCATATATGAATCGATTTTTTTACCCACCCCTAAAATCCTTTTTTTTAGTACAGATTTTTTGTACAAATTACTTTTTTTAGTACAGAACACAAAGGAAGATATTTTGAAGAATGTCGGTAACCAAACATCATTGTTCTCCATTGACTTGCATAGTATGGACACAAAACCATAAAGACATTTCCTAAAATATACACAAAGGAAAGTGTCACATACAGATTTTATACATCATGAGGGTAAATAAATGATGACAGATTGTTTAGTTTTGTTAATTTAAATGATTATATCCTGCACGCATTTATGTTTCACTTGTAAAGTCTATTAAAGGTATAGTTCACCCAAAAAAAAGAATCTGACATAATTTACTCACCCCCTGTCATTTCAAATCTGTGTGTCTTTCTGCAGACCATAAAAGAAGATATTTTGAAGAAAGCTGTTAACCGAACAGCCCTGGCACCCTATTGTATGGACACAAAACCAATGCAAGTGAATGGGTTCCGTTTAACAACATCCTTCAAAATATCTCCTTTTGTATTCCTGAGAAGATTGAAAGGCGTACAGGTTTGAAATGACAAGAGGGGGAGAAATGATGACAGAATATTAATTTTTGGCTAAACTGTAGCAGTAAAGTTTTGGAGAATAACATGCATTGTATTTTCTCCATCTTAAGGAATGAGACGGAGACCATAGACCCAAACCTAATAATTATAGATCCAAGCACACTGCTCAACACTGACATCGACAACATTCGCCTTGAGTTCAATAGGCTCTTGAAGAATCTACGAGAGAAGATCAAAGATATTCCAGTGACGGACGTAAAAGCTCTAAATGGTTTGTGTGCAAGAGAAAGTAAAACTTCACATTACTGTACCAACCCAAATTACACCGCTATATAATTTCTTCTATGGATGACAAGGTGGTACATTAATCAAATGTGAGTTTGTAGATACTGTAGAACATATTATGTTATGTTATGTTAACAGACAATTTGAACCAGATCAGGAAGCTCTATGACGAGTTCACTGAGAATGACAAGAAAGTGGAAGCAGCTAAGAAGGCCCCAGAAGCCTCCAAGAAAACGAGAGAGAACGTCACATTGGAGCTCAGAAAATGTCGTATAGGAGAAATAAATAGACTGGAGAAGAATGTGAACACTCTGAGTGTATCCAAACTGAAAGAGGAGGTGGTTAAAGACAGAAACTTAAAAACAATGATTAATACTAAAAAAGTGCAATAACATGAAATCTTTCTGCGGTAGATATGTGGAGCTCCAAGTGATGTGAAGTGTGAACAGGCAAAATGTGGTGGAACTTCATGCGGGAAGTGCGGAGGTCCTGGCTGTGTGGGGAGTTTACCTATCAGCCTCGATGCCTCCAGACTGTCAGAGTTGACTATGAAGAACATTACAGTCCTCCACAGTAAACACAAGCAAGACGCTGCTAAGGCATGTCAAGAACATGTTTGTAAAGTTCAAAAAATGCTTTAAAAACTTTGAGACTTCACTTGAGTGTGTAAACCACCAAATATTGACATCTGACCTATCAGTATGTGAAAACCTTTAGTATAAAACTGGAATCTTTCATCTTAAGGTTGACTATGACATTTGCATGGAATTACCATATTTTTTAAATAATTTTTTATATATATTTTCAGCTCATAAACAAGACAAAATTGACCGATGACATCAAAGATCAGGCAGAGGACATGATGCATCAAATGAATCAGTCTAAAGACAGATTTGAGAAGGAAAAGACTAACACCAAGAAACTTCTAGAGAAGATTAAGAACTACCTGACAGGTAATAAATGTCACTGTATTTTTTTTTAAGAACAGTTAACCGGTTTTACAAGTCATTTAAACTTTTTTTTATTACGTCAAAACATCAAATAAGTAATAAATGTGCACTGTAATATTTTTAAGAAAAGTTAACCGGTTTTACAAGTCATTTAAACTTTTTTTATTACGTCAACACATCAAAATAAGTTAAGCAATTTCAACTTATTGTTCAAGTTATATCAGCTCAATTTCATGTTAAATTAACTGGCAGCAACTGAAAAAAGATTAAACGACTTGTAAAGCCAAGCTACTTAAAAATTTAAGGCAGCAAATACTTTTTGTAGCCTAACTGATCATTTGGTGAAGTATATCTTGGTCAAGAGATTTCTTAAGTCTCGTTTGTTTTAATTAAAATGTGCATAAAGGGTTTGTGTAAAAAAAATTAAAAGACAGAATGGAGGACTGATTGCACTGTACCTTAACAGATGAGCTGGTGAAGCCGGAGGACATTGAGAAACTGGCAAATGCTGTGTTGTCAATTCAGCTGCCCAAGTCCCCTGATGACATCAAGAAGATGATCGAGGACATCAAAAACATCCTGGCAAACGTCACAGGCTTCAATGAAGATCTTGAACACTTGGAGAAAGAAGCCAAAATAGCTGAAGACATGAAAGAGAGGGCCAAAGAAATTTTGTGAGACTGTAGTAATCTGTTTTTCAGTAGCAGACAATATTTTTATTAAATTAAGCTTGTGATCACCAGCTTTACGAAACTTTTTATCTGTTGTTGTACAAAACAGAGACAGAACCAAGCCAATTGACGTGAGCGATATTGAGAAAGTGTTGAATGATACAGCAGAGATTCACGAAAAGATTGTCAAGGATCTAGCCAAGGCGGAAGACAACTATGACATCATCAATGAAAAACTTAATGAGGTAATAAGTTCTTTTTGCTCAAAACCGTGTGCATAATGAGGCTAAATCGCTTTCTTTTGCATGTCAAAGTTTTCTCTATTAATGGATTATAATGGCGTTTTGTCATTGATTTTAACCAGACTACTCCTAAACTGGAAAGAATTGAGGATAATTTAAATCCAACCCGAACAAAAGAATTACTAGAAGAAATGGAGGCCTTGAAGGACAAAACAGAAATGAGCAGAGTTCAGATGAAAGAGGCCAAGGATGCAGACGATGTTGCCCTCAACAGCGCTGAAGAAGCAAATAAGGTTAGCCTCATAAGAACCGGTAAATATAAGTAATGTAAATGTACATATTCAGTTTACTGTTCTGGCAGGATCTTGAGGAGCTGAAGGAGCAGTTTGAGAAATTAAAATCAAACAACAAGAACCAGAGGTTTAATGATGAAGCCAATGAACGTCTGAAGAACATAACAATGGAGACAGAAAAGCTGGCTAAAGAAGTTGAAGATAAAATGAAGCAAATTGAAGGTACAATATCAGAAATTCACATCGGCAACACAGTTCAACCAAAAATTAAAATTATTTCATCATTTACTCTGGCTCATGTTATTGCAAACATGTATGACTTCCTTTCTTCCGCAGAACACAAAAGAAGATATTCTGAAGAATGTTGGTAACCGAACAATAGCGGTACACATTCACTTGCATTGTGTCACCGCCATCGTTCAATAATTATCATTCTTCCAAATGTCTTCTTTTGCGTTCTGCAGAAGAAAGTCATGGAGGTTTGAAATGACAAGACAGTGTATAAATGATGACAGGTTTTTTTTTTTGCCGCTTACAGTTCAACACCGGAAGAATTTAAGAAACAATATGTTGCATGTTAGTATTATTGCACTTATAGGATATCGGTAAGCATTGAACTGTAGTGATGTGTTTATCAAATATAAAAAATATTTTTTGTCATTTTCATGTCAGAATTAGAGAAGAGGATTCTAGATACAGCCCAAAGAAAAGAAGAGAAGATGAAAGATTTTGAGGACCTCCAGAAGGAGGCAAACGATTTGAAAAACTTTGTTGTTGACAAAGTGGAAAAATACGGGCTGTGCTCCACATAGAGGCTTCCCATTTTAGGAAGATTTACCATTGGACAGTGCTGAAGGCAATGCTGTGCAAAGGATAAGGGGATCAGTTCCTTTACGGGTTGGCTTGCTGACTTTTAGATTATAAATTTGTGCAACAAACGGGTGCTTATGAACTACAATAAATGTTTCTGTTTTATTGACTACAGATGTTTAATATTTCATATTTAATATACACTCACCTAAAGGATTATTAGGAACACCTGTTCAATTTCTTATTAATGCAATTATGGTGGTGGTGTTATGGTGTGGGGGGTGTTTTCTTGGCACACTTAAGGCCCCTTATTGCCAATTGGGCATCGTTTAAATGCCACGGCCTACCTGAGCATTGTTTCTGACCATGTCCATCCCTTTATGACCACCATGTACCCATCCTCTGATGGCTACTTCCAGCAGGATAATGCACCATGTCACAAAGCTCGAATCATTTCAAATTGGTTTCTTGAACATGACAATGAGTTCACTGTACTAAAATGGCCCCCACAGTCACCAGATCTCAACCCAATAGAGCATCTTTGGGATAAGGTGGAACGGGAGCTTCATGCATCTGACAAATCTCCATCAACTGCAAGATGCGATCCTATCAATATGGGCCAACATTTCTAAAGAATGCTTTCAGCAACTTGTTGAATCAATGCCACGTAGAATTAAGGCAGTTCTGAAGGCGAAAGGGGGTCAAACACAGTATTAGTATGGTGTTCCTAATAATCCTTTAGGTGAGTGTACACATGTATATAACATATTTAATGGTGCTATCTGATATATTTCATTATCCGTTTTTTATTTTGTTTAGTAACATCACAAACTAGAGGCAAGTTCTATATTGAAATTTATGATCTTGAATGTCCACAAGGAGGCTCAAGAGATAAACCAAAAAAGCCCAACCCACAAAGCATACATGTTTTGTCTATGTTTTAGAAAGGTTCAGCTCCTTTATAAAGCATTCAACTAGACTGAAAAATTGAATCTCCAAGGGCAAAGATGTTACATAAGTTTTTCCAAATTGTGTGTGCTCTATTTTCCTTAATTTAGCATGCAAGAATAAGAACCGCAGATGTTTAACATTTTGCTTGTTTTTGTTTGCTGCCTAATGAATAAGTTATGAAAACATAAGGTTTCAGAGTGAAGTTTTACATCTGGCTCAGTGAGTCAAGTTTACATAAGATTGCCTGCTGCCTTTGGAATGTGTGCATTTGTCTCTCGCAGGATGGCGTCTCTTTTGTGATGCGGTGTTAACAGCCTCTCCATTTACTTTTGACTTGCAAACCCAAAGGTATTTTACAGTGTTCTGTTGATCGTTATTTCATTGATCTCCCTGAGTGGATCTCTCACCCCCTTCAGCTGCTTCAGTGTTGGGACACTTTTCGCCAGAGATGATTATAAAGTAACCAAAATCTAAGACAAAGGGAAACATCTAAAGCAGATAAAGCTCTATAATGTGTAGAATACAACAATAAAACATATTTTTAGCCTTTTAGCATGTCTTCTGTTGTTTTGAGAGGATTCATTTTACAGGGTAGCCGACTGATCAGTTGACTGATTGTGTATTAGTTATGGTAAACAGATGATTTATGTCACCTCAGTCTGTCCCGGCTGACTTTACATACAAAACTATAGACCAAGGAATGTAAAGATGCTTTAAAGGATACTAACCTTTATTTAAAAAAACCATAAAAGCTCACCACTGAAAAATATGTAATAGTTTTAAAAAGCAAATCTAAATCATTCAATTGTTTTAATGTATACCAAAACTCATTTGATGTACTTTCGTCTGAGCTCACAGGTTTGCTCTGCTTGCCAATTTGGATTATCACACTCATTTAGCTCAGTCGGGCCAAATACAACGTTCAGTTCCACACGAACCTCCTGGCATTTGACTCACCCTCAACAGTCTCATTACTGAGGAATTCCACAGTAATTGAAGGCTGTTTAACTGATCATAGGCAAGTTCATTTCAGGTTCTAATTTTTGGAAGTAAGAATAACTGTTCACAAAACTGTTGTTGTAATTGTTTTGCGTGGTAAACTACACTCGAATATGTAAAAAAAAATGTTTAAACATCAGAAACATAAAAACTAAGAGCAAAAATGTGAATGCATGAAAATGTATTTCATTTAAGTCCCATCTTTTTATCTAATACATAATTTGACTACTGCCATAGAACTTCATCCTTATGGAAATTAACCATGGTTTTGCTAATGTAAGGATAGTTTAACTATGGCATTTGTAGTAAAAACATTTAGGCCTACATTTAGAATGGTCTGAAAGCACCACAACCATACCATGACATTTTGGCTAAATAATGGTAGTACAAATGGGAACCAATCCTGATTTATATGTAGCCTAATTTACTGTCTTAACTGTAAAAATTAACATTTTGCTATCTGAAGAATACATGGCAAAAAACGCCTACATTGTTTAAATTAAAGTTAAGTTTAAATGTTGGTCTTTTCACATTTTTTTTGTCATTTGCGTTGAGGGGGTGGGGAAGAGTACCTACCCTCCCTTTAATTCCATTAAATTGAATGATGTCTCCACTGTATTCTAAACGTTGCAGTTTTCTTGCCATTTGTGAACATATGTAATTTAAAATTACCTCAAGAAGAGCACCTTGATGAAAAGGGGCGAGTCGACCGTTTGTTGTGCGCATGCGCGGAAAATGTACCACTGACAAGAAAAAGTTACGCGGATCTCGAGCAGCTTCATTTACAGAGGTTAACTCCGCTATTGCTGACATTAGATTCACATCTGCAGTTTCGAGGAATACTGCAATGAATCTGGAAAATATGCTGGTACATCTCACATCTATTTTATGTAAGTTATTATTTTATTCTGTTGAGGCAGTTTGCTGTGGTAGAGATTTCATGTGATGCAGTAAGCTGTTATTTCGTTTTGAATGACAACTAAAGTATACTTTCAATCTGACTAAGAAAAC
The DNA here is from genome assembly GCF_015846415.1 of Triplophysa dalaica. Taxonomy (NCBI): domain Eukaryota; kingdom Metazoa; phylum Chordata; class Actinopteri; order Cypriniformes; family Nemacheilidae; genus Triplophysa; species Triplophysa dalaica. The sequence continues at coordinate 13,315,532 of NC_079565.1, read as the reverse complement.
GTTAAAGAGCACGAAAAAGGGCACGGGTTGCCAAACTTTTGGTAAGCTAAACCCAATGAGAAATTTGAATTATTAATTATGCCCAATGTTTGTTAACTTCTCAGCATATAATGCATATAATTTGGTCGTTTGATGTTTGCTAGTAAAGTAATGGTTTCTTTCTAGGGTCAGGGTTAATTTTATTTTATTTTACAATTTACATCCAAATACATTTTCATGACATTGATGTTGATTTCTTATTTAACTTATATCAAAACATCTTATACTATTTTGTTTACTTCATTCTGTCACATTGCAAATACCTAACTTTACTCACAAACCGAGTCATTTGTATTTCATTTATGCACTCAGACTAATACAACCATGTATTTAACATTTCAAATTAAGGTAGATTTTGAGCTGATCAAAAACTTTAAAGGCCTTTGAATGCAAAGGCTATAATAATATAATGAATTTGGATATTCTTATTCCACACAGGTCTATGGTCATGGGCTCTTGCCGATGTACCTGGGTTTGGAGATGTTTGCACGGAAGGAAGCTGTTATCCAGCAACAGGAGATCTTCTCATCGGAAGAGCTCACCAACTATCCGCCAGCTCAACGTGTGGTCTTCTGAGGCCTGAACCGTTCTGTATCGTCAGTCATTTGCAGGTAATCTAAAATCATAGACATTCCTTTATTTTGCTTAAAACATTGGTTAATTACTTTCTTTCGTAATAAATGTTTTGCAGCGGGATAACTCAATTTTTGGGGGTTAACTCCTCCCCTTCAACTGTCAGACTGCTAACAGTTCCATTTCAAAATGCAACAGCTGTTTTTATACATCAAATTGCAGAAAATGACAATAGCCACGCCCACTATTTTTCTCATTAGAAATTCCATTTCAATCGGGATTGCGTAACAATATGGAAGTAGAAAAACTATCGCAACTTCCGGTTCACGGGGACTTTAACATAAATTACATGTCAATATTGTTTGTTCTAGTAATTATATTATAATCGCACTATTGACGTTTTATGTGTTAAAGTGTTGTTTCCGTTTTATGGGATTTTTCCCAACACCCCCTGGCCTTTTATCTCAAACTTGCTGAAAGAGCTTTAATGCAGCCCTTTTATTGCATGTGGGTGTTTTGAGAAGAAGAAAACTATGTTTATCCATGTTTGCCTACGCCCTTTGGATGTCTAGACTACATCCTTGTAGACAAAACCCTTTTAAATGTTGTACATAGTATGACTGGAAATGTTATAGGGGCCCTCTGAATCTCCAAAGATCTGCCTGGATGTTTGGATATGGCTATTTGATGATCACTCACACCAGACCATAAAGGAGTGATAGCTGCTTTTTAGTTTTGACGTAGTTCGCCAAAGAAAAGTATTTTACATTCTTGTATCAGTTTCGTTGATCAAGTCTCATCCCTTTTAACAATCGAACGATGACATCAAGATAACATTTTTTTATGTTTGAAGCTGCACACTACCCCTCTAATCTCCTTGCCCTGCTAAATGACTACATTGTTAATGTTAAATAACCAAATTGCTAAATCGCTAAAATGCCGAAACATTTAATTTCTCATCTGGACAGCACATGAGACTTAACGCAGAGTCTTTGAAACAGCTGCTTCATTTCAATCAGAGCACCATCTCAGCCTCAGCCATTCATTTTATGTGGCGAAATGTGTAATCGCAAGAATGCAATTGACCTTTTCTGCTTTTCCCACCCTCCTCCACCTCAGGAACAGAAGAAGTGCTTTGTGTGCGATTCCAGGAAGTCCTACAATGAGAGCGCACGCCCAATCACTGGCCACAGAATTGAGAATGTCGTGACCACGTTCGCCCCTAACCGCCTCAAGACCTGGTGGCAGTCGGAAAATGGTGAGTTTAGTTTTTGTTTCAAACAAGACAACACTTTTCTTATATTCCCTCCTTTTCTATTGTTCAGTCACAGATATAAAAAACTAAAGCCACCTTAAAGTTCTCATGGGAAAATAGGAAGGCCCTGAAAGGTCTTATTAGAGGGAACTCTTTCGCCCTAGTTTGTCTGTAAATTCCTCTATAATCAGACCAGTGGTTGGGCTTACAACTTCAAAGCAGTTGCCTAATCACTGACCAGTCAAAATAATGACCCGTCTTTAATGTGTGGAATGGTCATGTTTTTTCTCTTCAGAAAGGGTTTTCTACACGCCTTCAGGCTACCTGTTGAATAGTCTATTATGTTGTGGAAAACAAAAACAGCTTTTATTTCGTTTGACCTGATCTAAAGCAATTCGATGTGATCTAAAGCCACAACATTTTGTGGTGAAACATCCTTTATTAATAGTTGGTTGATGGATTTCCAGTGTCTACCCAAAAAGGTGGCTGTATCCTGTCATCAACTCCGTTATCAGTGAGAGTTAACTATGGTTGGGTTATAGACCCATGACATTTTGACCAAGTCTTTCAGAATCGTACACAAAATAACTGAAATTAAACTTGACTTAATACATTTTGTACATGTGTTGTGTCATTTTTTACCAAGCCTCCTTAAATTCTTCTCAAAGCTGAGCTTCAGTTGACACTCCAAGATCAGCTATACAACACAAATACAAACATTGTTAATAATAAAGGGAGGACATTAAGTTTCCAAGGCTTGAAATCACCTTTGGCCATAAATGTATGTATTTAATATTCAAAAAGAAAAAATGACAGAAAGTGAGATGAGAAAAATCTACATGAATTAAGAGGAAGAAATTAAATTTTTAGGTAGAAGTTAACATTTTTCCACCCCACTGGCAGATATTTTTTCTTGCTTTTAGTATAAACTTGATTTCTTTCTGAAAACTTCTTGCTTCTCAAATAAATATAACTAAGAATTTTTGAGGATTTGTGCTGGAAAATAGGAAAATATATATATATGTGTGTATATATATATACACAGTATATATAGCTGTGTCGAATCTTTTAGCAACCAGTCCAGCTGTAACATGACATATGTTCCTCAATAAAACAAGCAGAACGAGCAAAGGGAAATGAAGAGAATATTGCGTCAGGGGAGTGTGAATGTACAGGGACAGGAAATGAGGGCCATGAATGCAACCAGAGGATCCTGTGAATGTAAAGTTGAGAGAGAGAAAGTTTTGTGAGGGAGGACATAGAAACAGTAAGTCATCAGCCAACTGGACCAGCAAGCCAGGGAATGACGACAGCTTTCTGCTTAAAAGATATGGTCTGTTTATTGTCAGTTTAAGTTCATGGATCCAGAAAGAATATTTTTACTAAATAGCAGATGTTGATTCTAACTGTATAGCATATACGATCCACAGTACAACTAGAGCATGTGATGTACACGCTGCAGATGTTCATGTGAAAATGATTTCTTTACAGTTTAACACAATTCTCATAGATCAGAAAAAACATGAATCGATCGGAATTGTTTCATTTAATTGAATTGAGTAGATCTTAAATGTTTTTCAAGTCTGCTACTAAAAGTCAACATTTTAATGTGAATTCTAAAATCAAATTCTTTAAAAACAGAATTATCTGAGCTATTCTAGCCATATGTTTATAGTCCTGTCTTACTCAGTTGCTTTTTATTTCCTCCCACTTTTCTGTTTTAAAAATATATTCAGATTTTCGATGTTTTACTTTTTCTTTGTCTCATACCTTTACCTTATATTTTTAATTAAGATTAAACACTTACAGTATCATATCTTTATCTAACATATCTTTGAAAGAGATCGAAGGACTTATTTAGAAGAACATAGGATAGTTTGTCAATTAAAATAATGTCTAGATGTTAATGATAAAGAATATGGTATGAACAGAATCTCAGCATTGGCATACAGAAACGCATGCTTCATGTGTTTAATCCATGTCTTTCTGTCAGGTGTGGAGAATGTCACAGTCCAGCTGAACCTTGAGGCCGAGTTCCACTTCACCCACCTCATCATGACCTTTAAGGTAAGTGTTGACTGGACACTGGTCCACTGGTCATTTGGTCGTGTTGTGGTTATGGGGAAGGTGTCGGCACAGCCTCAGACTGAGGTGAGATTTGAGGCCGTTAAGAGAGAATGTGTGTGACGGGGGAGTGGATTTGCTGGGGGAAGGGGAAGTGTTGTTTATTGTGTTGAAGCCGTGGGAGGTCTGGGATAAACCCAGCTGTGCAGCCGACTGAGATGGCTGAAATGCTTTGGATAAAAATTTGATTTCAGACGGATCTCAATGTAGCAGTGCGGTTACAAGAAATTACAAAGCATGTAATAAATGTACATCATCAAGAAAACTGTATGACCCTTGTGATTACATTCATGACATTTTGTATTATGGTTTAGTTTAAAACTATATTGCAATTTCACTCTAAAAAGAATGTAACCCTGGGTTATTTTTAATCTTGGGTTAACGTAATCCTGGATTACCTTTTTCCATGTTTTACACGGATGGTATTATGATATAGGGTTAGGAATAAATCTTAATTTTGTATTAAAAGTGATCTAGACCTGGGTTTAAAAAATGTTAAAGGTGTCATGAACTGGCCATTTTTTGCCATTGTTTTATAGGCTACTGTTGTATGAGGTCTACTTATGACATTTGCGTGATTTTTCCATAAAAAAACATAAAAAACACCTTCACTGCTATGATTGGATTGCAGTTTGTGTAGTAAAACTTAGTTGGAGGCTTCTTTGAATTTGGTTAGACACGTAACTTTAGGTTACACATTATCAGGACATATCAAGCGATCTCTAAAAATGCAATAGTGACGCAAAGTACAAATATGTTTTAATCGCATAAGATTGCTGAGCCATTCCTGTCGGATTCATTATTGATGGAACAGTCTACCAGCAAATCCAGCTTCGACCTGGGCCTTATTCACAAAGGAATCAGCGGTGAATCTTTAACGGCATGTTTATTGCTTGCAGTTTTTATTATCTGGTTCCGTGCAAGTTTGTTTCTTCAGTAGGGGGTGGGTGATATTCTTCTGTGGAGGCGGTGTTCAACCTATCTATAATAGGTGGATTCCAGGACCTCGAGTTCGCTGGGCCTGGTGTCAATAAAAGTTGAATTAACACGTTTTCAGTTCTGACACTTACAGGATGTTCCCTTGAATAGGATTCCCTCTTATAAAGCAAAAGCACGGGTTAAATGTATGACTTACTTCATGAAACCTTTAACCCAGGGTTAGGTGTGAAAGCCTTAAAGGTTTTGAAGTATATCTTTTGTTCATTTCTTTTAAGGTATGTTTTATTTGTGTTTTATTTACGTTGGAACATTGCTTTAAACTTCTATATGTAGAAAATTCAATTTCTTTATGCTCACAACATCTTGTCTGCTTATTGCTTAGACCTTCCGGCCGGCTGCCATGGTGATCGAGCGTTCATCAGATTTTGGGAAGACGTGGCAGGTGTACCGATACTATGCCTATGACTGTGAGGCCAGCTTCCCTCGCGTCTCTCCAGGCCCAATGAAAAAAGTTGATGACGTTATCTGCGATTCGCGCTACTCTGACATTGAACCTTCGACTGAGGGCGAGGTGAGCATCTGAGAAATAAACCCTGTGTATTTTTCAATGTAATGTAATTTGGTATATTTAATAAATACTGGAATTTTCATTGACACCTATTTCTTCTTGTTCTGCAGGTCATCTTTAGGGTTTTGGATCCAGTTTTCAGAATTGATGATCCGTACAGTCCCAGAATCCAAAGTATGCATAAAGATAAACAAACTACAAGGCTAAAGTACATATTTTCAAAATCAAGTGACACAGATGGCCTAATAATCCAATTTATTTGTGTTATATTATAGACATGTTAAAGATTACCAATCTGAGGGTGAAGTTTACTAAACTCCACACTCTTGGGGACAACCTTCTGGACTCACGTATTGAGATCAAGGAGAAATACTACTACTCCATTTACGACATGGTGGTCAGGGGTAACTGTTTTTGCTATGGACACGCGTCTGAATGTGCCCCTGTCGATGGAGCTGGAGAGGTCATGGATGGCATGGTGAGCCTTCTTTCACCTGTAGCATCCCTTGCATTCTTGGTGATATTTCTGTGCAATGTGTCTTATATTAGACTTCGACAAAACATTTGATACTATATGTTTTCATTTATAGAGACTATAAATGTTTTATGGGTACTAGCATTTTGATTTACGTCACAATTAAATGATTTTTATGTGGACTTCTTTTGTGGCTTTTGTCTCACACACATTTGTCTTGGAAATAAGTAGTTTGAACTCACTTAGCAGTATACTGCTAACTCAGTCTGGATCTGTTTCACATTAGTATTAAAGAATGCGGATTGCTCCATGGTTTCCTTTTGAGAAGTTTATAGTGTAAATATTCATGCGGTAGAGAAAATGCACACAAAAATACTTGATTCTTGTGTGTTTTGGTCGCGCATCATGTTCACATGGCCTTTCATTGTGTTTCTTTTATCGTTGGTTTGTGCTTTTCGTTTTTGGACGATAGAAACTGTTTAGTCTGTGTTCACTTCTGTTTATAATGCGTCATGACGAGATCACGAGTTATGATGAGAAATCTAGATCTCAAGCTAATGTTTATGCATACAATCTTATTCAAAGGAACTGAATGGCCCAGGATCATCTCTAGGTGCAGTTCATGTGAATGCTCAGGCAGTGTCTATGTATTTTCCAGGACTGAAGAATGTTTAATGTAGACCAGATGTGTTCAGTATAAACACTTCCTGTTGCCATCTGTTTTGGAGGCCGGATGTGTAGATGGTTCTGAGCAACTGTATCATTTGTCTGTGTTTCTACTCTATGAGGCGGCTAGTTTTCGCTTAATCTTTCAATGGTCAGGTTTATGAATCATGAGTTTATTTTTTGTTTAGTTTTGAGGGACTTAAAATTTATCCAGTTCGTAAATGTTGGTGTATTCAACCATCCTGTTTCAAATATTTTTCATTGAAGCATTTGGCAGTACATGGTGTGTTTCCATGACATCAAACCCATGACCTTGATGCCTTGGAGCCTACTACCATAAACATGAGTTGATTGTTTTGTATCATTTTAAAATCTTGGTTATCATTATATTGTCTTCTTTTTTTGTAGGTACACGGTCATTGTATGTGTAATCATAACACAATGGGTCTGAATTGTGAGGACTGTCAGGACTTTTATCATGACCTGCCCTGGAGGCCAGCAGAGGGACGCAATACCAACGCCTGTAAAAGTACGACTGACATTACAAAATGCTGCATTACTGCAACACAAATCTGTTGCACGTGTTGTATTTAGCATCTTTGAAACAGAACAAGCTCTGGTCACCATTTTCTTTGGAAAGATTTCACTTATGACCTGCTTTATGGAGGTTAATATCTTTTACTCTGTCCTACATGAGAAACGTGGACAAATATGCTGGCTAGCTGCCGGATATGCTAGTTACACATATTCAACACAAAATTTGCCCCCATTCAATTTCCATAGTTATTTTAATTCTAATATGGAAAGTCAATGGGAGCAGCGAACCTAAACTGCTCTAAGTAGAGGTATGGTCGTCAGGTACAAAAGATGCAATATGATGACATCATAAATGTAATATTTTTAGAACCGCAGTACATTTTTGTGCATCAGGGCCTGCATTCACAAAACATTTTATCTTACCACTAAGAGCTCACCTAAACAGCTGTAAAAGTTTTAAGCTTTCCTCTTAAAACATATTCTCAACTTTTACTAAGGAGCAGAAAGAAATCTTAAGCTAATAGAAATGGAGGGGGTTGACCTCGTTGCTATGGATAATGTCACGCAAGCTTACTGACTATGACCACTGTGATTGGTTGATAGAGGATGGGTCTCTGTCATTTATTCATAGGTATATTATATAATGAGGTATCACGCTGACATATTTAAATTAAGATCTTAAAATAAAAGTGTACTCATATTCAAATTCAATATTAAAAATATAATTGTTGCTGTATTCAAATTAAGATGATAAAATATACAGTTAGGAAATTAGTAAATATTAGTAAGTTACTAATTAAAGAAGTAATGAGTTTCTTTCTCCAAAACAGATAACAATATTTGTGGTGCATTCCAGTTAGTATCAATCAAACCGTTTGTTTTTAATTGTTTTATTAAGTAACAATAACTTTAAAAATACTTCTAACAAATACAATAAAACACCATAAACATAACTCAATAAACATGATTTTGGAAAAAAATGAGTAATCTTTTGCAAATAAACTATATTATGTATAAAGTACATGTTCAGCTAATTATAAGTATTTTGCCTGTCCCATAAACAGTTAGCACATAGCCTTCATGGTTAAGCTCGTTGTCATGAAATCTTTCTAAAATGTTTTTAGGCAGACTGCCAGTGTTAAAGCCATTTAAGGATTGTTGTGAGTTGTCTTAGTGAGCTAGGAGTCCTCTTCACTACTTCCAAAGACTCAAAAGTTTAGGAGCTAATTTTATTCTAAAACGCTTTGTGAAATACTCTTAGCACAAAAATGCAGGTGTTCTTAATCGGCAAGTTAGGAGCTACGTTAGCCTTAAGGTCTTTGCACATACAGTCCGAAATTTTCAAATATGGTTTTTCGTATTTGGCTCTCATTTTTACGGACTCTCTGAATTGTTATAAAAGGCCACTCTTAATGCATGAAGGATGCTAAAAACGCAGAAAATCGAACCCGGTCCAAATTTTCTTATGACTGACGAAAATATCGGAGGCAGTTTGTAAATGTGATTGACACATCGTGAGGTCGTGTTAATTTTTAAAGTGCAAAAAGTTTGGACGCAAATTTCAGACTCAATGTGCAATGGGCTTTAAGCCGCGGTCAGACTTGACTTTGAGCATGTGAATCGTTCGGACGAAGGTACGAAAATGAGAAGGGCACGATTCCTCCACTTTTTACTTATCTGTACCGAGAGGTCACGATGTGACATTTTGATCTTGTATTGGTCACAATATTTTTTATATTGCTTCGTAGCAAAGTTCAAGTTTGGTTAATTCTGACCTGCGAATTTGCATCACGCGAGTGCGTCAGGCCAATTAACCAAACTTGAACTTTGCTACGAAGCAATATGCAAAATATTGTTGGACGGGCTTGCGTTTCCATTCTGTCCAATTCACATTCGTATGATTGGAATCAATGGAAGTCATGGTTTCTGAACATGGGCCCTTATATGAGTGCAACCCTGTTTCATTTTTTTAAACAAGTTGATGTTGCTCAACTCTTTGCTGTTAGGGACTGCTTCTAAAAAACAACGTCGTCATAATTTTTTTTACCAGAGGTAAAGAAATAAAGTTTTGAATCATAATTTTTGATTTTACTGTAATGTTTTATCATTTCTAAAGACAGCAACTTTTTGTTCTACAGTTGTAAGTGCATCTTAACCTTTTTCCTCACTTCATTTACAGAGTGCAACTGTAACCTTCACTCGGACTCCTGTCATTTTGACATGGCCGTGTACCAGGCATCAGGCAACACGAGCGGCGGCGTGTGCGACGACTGTCAACACAACACCATGGGCCACAAATGCCAGCAGTGCAAGCCCTTCTTCTACCAGCACCCGGAAAGGGACGTCCGCGACCCCAACATCTGCGAACGTACGTGCCACTGCTCATTTCTCCTGCCTTTCAGTTCCTCTGGGATCTTTTCTTCCTGTTTCCTTCAGACGGACACTTCTCCTCTACCTGGCTGATCTAGTTTGTGATGTGAGGCTCCAGCTGTTCCTTTGTTCATCTCGCGGAGATTTGTGTGTTTGTGTATATGTGTGAAGGGGTCAAAACACCTGGGCTGTGAAGTGTTTCCTCACCACAAGGCTAAGATCCGGCCTCTCTGCAAACAAACATGTCAACGGTTTCACACACGCCTTTGTTGTGGTGACTGAGGTTTTTTATCCCAAGCCCTTTGACCGCAAACGTAGAAAAGCAGTTTCGGAATTCGAATGCACACTGTGTCAGTTTGAATGATAATTACTTTTTTCAAAGCTGCAATCTAAGATTGAAATTGGAAGACTTAAATATTACTGACAGAAAATTGTTTACCAATAAAAACATATGCAGATATTCTACCTCCTAATCTTCTTCCATTAAAATCCTGTAGGAGATTTGCATGATGTTATGCATACGTTTTCAGTTAACACTTCCTTCCATTGTCTTTAAATATACTGCTTGGATTTTTCTTTCCAGCCTGTAACTGTGATCCCGTTGGCTCTCTCTACGGAGGAATCTGCGACGGGATGACAGACGTGTCTTTCGGGCTGATCTCGGGTCAATGCCGCTGTAAGCCCAATGTGGAAGGAGAGCGCTGTGACCAGTGCAAACAGGGCCATTATGGACTCAGTGAAGATCCCTTGGGATGCCAGCGTAAGATTTAAAAAAAAAATGTTTGTGTGAACACTGTCGCAGGAGTAAAACAGGTTGAGATTATGATCAACAAATACAATTTTTGTTCTTGTTCACCCAGCATGCACTTGCAACGCTTTAGGAACAGTACCGGGCGGCAGTCCATGCGATACAGACTTAGGAAACTGCTACTGTAAGCGATTGGTCACTGGACAGAACTGCGATCAGTGCCTGGTGTGTGATATACTTCAATCCTGTTTTACTGTAAAATTTTTAAAATAACAGTCTAATACATAACAATATGTTTTTTTTAAGTTACTGAATATCTGCTGCCAAATAAATCTTACACCAGTTATAACTGATGTTTTTGCTTCTTTGGAGAGCTGTGATGAACACATTGGTGTTTTAAAAAGAGCGTTTTAACAAGTTGATCTCTTTCTTTATCACACAGCCTCAGCATTGGGGTCTCAGTAATGACATGGATGGGTGCCGGCCATGTGACTGTGATCACGGAGGTGCTCTCAACAACAAGTGAGTTCAATCATTCACTCCGTATGAAGTTCAGGTTTGTGCCCGACTTACTCATTCACTTCATTCTTGATGCTCACTGAGATAAACATCACTCCTGCTATGGCTCTTAAGGTTAAAACTTTAAACAAACCAAATTAAGAGATACTGAAACCTACTAAACAAGATAATGTTGCCGTGTTACTGAAACTTTGTATGTTTAAATTACATACGAAGTAGCCACTGAGCTAGCTTTCCTATAGCTCAGTGGTAAGAGCATTGCATTAACAACGTAAGGTTGTGGGGTGGATCCCAGGGGACTGAACATACTTATGTATAAATCTATAGGATAATGCCATTTAAGTCGCTTTGGATAAAAGCGTCTGCCAAATGCACAAATGTAAATTGGCCGTTTTTCAGAAAAAAAAAACTATTTTAAACGAATTCCCAATGTGTTGACAAGTACGTTTTAATACATTTTGTAAAATATTTGCAAAACCCAAACATAAAAGTGTGACTAATAATAATGATTTATGACAAAACATTTAAATAATGAAATATGGAGAAACACTGTACAAGGTTTCAGAAGGACAGCAGCGATCAACTATGGTTACTGCGCCCATAAAGGACCAATTCACATTTTGCGTTTTTAAATTTAGACTCGTGGCAGATGCGTTTAAATAGGGTGCGGCAGTGCACATATTTTTCTAGGCAATTCAGCGCCCGCTCGAGATGGAAAAGTTTAACTTTTTTCGGGTGTAAATGTGTTTTCTGCATGTTTTTAGATGCAAAATGTTAATCGGACCAAAACGACCATATAGTCTAACACTATGAAGGCAATGACCCAAGTCATTTTTTGAGAACAAAACCAATACAACTTTTTTATGAAGAAACGCTATAATTTTTTTAGTGAAATGCTAAAATCTGCATTGTTCTGGTAATTCTACAGTTTTTATTTTTGTAAGTTGTATTGGACGGTTGAGAAACAGCTGGCAGGCATCCTGAAATAACTAAGAGAAGGATGTTTTTAGTCTCAAATTAAGCCTTGGCTAGTCTATAAGAAGTTTCATTCATATGATTTTACAGAGACAGACTTTAACCTCAGTCCAGCAAACTGTTGGAATTCATTTCACACAGGGTTTGAAGTTTAACAATGTGTGTCATTTTCAATCATTTTGAGCTACGTTTCTCCATTTTTTGGACTAACCATCTAAATCTCTTGATGCTTCATTTTACAGTTGTTCTCCTCAAACTGGACAATGTCAGTGTCGTGAGCACATGTTCGGCAGACGCTGCGACCAGGTGGAGACTGGTTTTTACTTCATTGCGTTGGACCACTACACTTATGAAGCAGAAGATGCCAATTTTGGACCTGTAAGTATGATTGTCTTTGTAAATGCTTACTTAGATTGAATCTGGTTGAAGCAAAGACTTCTTTACTTCTCTCTGTAGGGTGTAACCATTGTCCCGAGACCTCACCCTCAGGACAGATCTCCTTCTTGGACCGGTATTGGTTTTGTGAACGTTCCCGAAGGTGCCTATCTTGAATTCAGCATTGACAACATCCCCTACTCCATGGAGTATGACATCGTCATTCGCTATGAACCTCAGGTAAATTCCACTATTCACATTATATTTAATGCACACAAAAATGTTGTCATTGCTAACCTTTTCTTCCAATCCAGTATTATTTTTTTCTAAAGATGCTGCGATGCCAATTTTCTTTCACCGGTAGCCGACTGATAGCCGATTATTCAGAGTGTCACTGCCGATGCAGATACCAATTCAGCTTCTGAAGATGAAATTAATATTTCTTTTATACCCTCTTTTGATTGAAAGTATATATTCACCCTGATTATTAGCTTCTTTTAAACTATCGGGGGATAGTGTGAAATGTACCGATACCGATTATTGGCCGATATATGGGTGCATCTTCATTTTTTTCCTTTGTAAAACAACAACAAAAAAAATTGAGATTGTGCTTAGTACTTCATTCTCATGAATCCAACCTACATGTCAGTCAGAGCTATTGTATGACTTTGGAAATGTGTAATATAGAAAAATTTGCGCCTGCTTTTTGAATCCTCAAGGACTCAGTTCCTTTTCATTGGGAAACAGAAACCACACAATCTTCATTATTTCTGAACGCTATTTATTTATTTACCTTTTATAGCATGTAAAAGGCCTTACTAATGTAATTTACTACACTAAAGTCAGCTGGACAGACATGTTTCATCAGGCTTGTACTAAAACACCATTACATCATCACATTACATCACATTCTTGTCGTCTTATGATACTTGCAGTTGCCAGAACAGTGGGAGGAAGTCTTGATGACTGTCATTAGGCCTCGCGTCATCACCGCCGACAGCCGCTGTGCAAACACAATGCCTGATGATGACAACCAGATAGTATCTCTTCATCCTGGATCCAGGTATGGGTTTTGTTTTACCTTTTACAGCACATTTTATATTCATACATGTAGGCTAGCACATAAGGCATTCCCAGAATGCACTGCAGCAGTGAAAATGTAATCTGAGATGACATAACGAATATGAATGAATGCTTTCATTCATTTTAACTTAATTCTTTTGGTTTTGCCCATCAGGTATATGGTGCTTTCCCGGCCTGTGTGTTTCGAGGAGAGTTTGAACTACACCTTGCGCTTGAGTCTCTCTCTCTACTCGGCTCTCAGCGACATCCAATCCCCATATACCCTCATCGATTCTGTGAGTTACATCTAATGTCATATCAAATGAACACCTTCTATTGTATTTCAATCCTAAAGCCATGATAAATCCATTTGGATCCCTCCCCTTAGATCGTGCTTATGCCCCACTGCAAAAACCTGGACCTTTTCTCTGGCTCTGGATCAGAGGGAGGGGATTTGATGACCAACAGCGCCTGGGAAACTTTCCAGCGGTACCGCTGTCTGGAGAGCAGCCAAGCCGTGGTGAAAACCCCCATGACTGATATCTGCAGAAATTACATCTTCAGCGTCTCGGCCCTTCTGCACCAGGGAGTTAAAGGTATGCACATGGATATTAATTACTTTACTCTTTTATTTATGATTCATATTTTTATTGAACAGAAAACGTCTTGGTTACGTATGTTACCTCAGTTCCCTGATGGAGGGAACGAGACGTTGTGTAGAGAACGACAGATGGGGTTCGCCCTTGAGAACCTATAAACTCCTACTATATAAAAGGCCAATGAAATTTGGCGAATGAAATTTGCAGCATTCATTTACCTCTTGTTCTGAAGAGCCTGAGAGCCCCTCAAGACTGCAGCAGAATACGATACGTGTTTGTGGCATAAGGGACACAACGTCTCGTTCCCTCCATCAGGGAACTGAGGTTACATACGTACATACAACAAAAAAAATGAATGAATGGTTCTGTATACTGTGTTAGGTTATATGAGACCAGTCTTCCTTTTTTTTTATTCCACTTATGCTTTTGTTGTACTTATACTGTCCCAATTGCTTCCATTGCCTACCCCACATGTAAGTCGCTTTGGATAAAAGCGTCTGCTAAATGACTAAATGTAAATGACTAAATGTAACCATCGAGAACGATGGATGAGTTGCCTATGGAAAACGCCACACACTGTATCGCGTCACAATCCCTAGCGAAGCGATGGTAACAGGCCTGGGCGTGTCAGCTCGATGCTTTCGCGAAACTGTAACCTTCCAGTCTGGTGGTCAGGGGGTTCCAGAGCTTTCAAGTTCATTTATATAGCGTTTTTCACGATGTCTATTGTTTCAAAGCAGCTTTACTTCAACTCTTGGAGAAAGATGGGTACAGCCCTGACCGGTAACCTTTCACGGACGGAGGCCTAAGGGGAAAGGCTGCTCTGCCAAGCCAGCCCCCAGGGTGTGCTTGCTTAGTGATGGATGGAATGCCAGTTCTTAACCAGTATTTGGGTAAGAAGGGAGTTTGGTGAGATACCTGTTCCTAGCCATATGTTTGGGTAAGAAGAGAGGTAGATAGCACACTGACCCAACCTACTGGAGGGTGGAAAGATGCTTTCGCAGGCATACGCCCCCCGGATGCCAGTCCTACATGTCGCCACGCAGGACGTGGGTTGACACCGGGTTTACGTGACGGTTGTTAACCCTTGCGAAGGTGTTTGGGCCTAGCCCAACCCACAGCTAAACAGATGTCTGCTAGAGAGGCGCTTCTGGCCAGTGCCCAGGTGGTGGCTATACCCCGTGCGGAGTGAGCCCTCACTGCCAATGGGCATGAGAGACTCTGAGATCGGAATGCCGTCATGACGGCATGCACGACCCAGTGCACCAGCCTCTGCTTGGAGACAGCCTTCCCCTTCTGCTGTCCTCCAACACAGACAAGGAGCTGGTCAGAGCTTCTGAGCTCTGCGTGCGGTCCAGGTAGAGGCGCAATGCACGTACTAGATAACACGGATCGGGTTGGGTCTTCCTCCCCGATGGGGAGCGCCTGCAAGTTCACCACTTTGCCCCGGAAGGGAGTAGTGGGAAATTTTTGGGCACGCATCCGGGCCTAGGTCTCAAGATAACGTGAGAGTTTCTAGGGACGAATTCAAGGCAATCCGGGGACACGGAGGAGCACCATCAGGAGGGCCATCTTACTAGTTAGGTGAGGAAGATCGGAACCTCCAAGGGGCCCCCCAGGACCACTTTAGGGTCCCAAGAGGGTATGGAGCGGAGATGAGGCGGATTCCATACACATTGAGTGTGGAGGGGAGATGTTAGTCTCCAGTCTCGTAAGAAGGTCAACACAATCCTGATCGAGCACCTCAGTGGGTCTTTCTCATTGAGAGAGAAACCAGGACGAGAAGAGGCGCCGTCTAGAGGCGTGTAACCGCCTAGTAGATGGGGCCCTAGCCTGGGTGATGGTCTCAGTCATACAGGGGAGTAACCAACTCAGGATCTTCTCGTCGCGTCTAGAGACCAGACATGGGTGTTCCAGAGGTCTGATCTAGGATGCCAGAACTTGTCCTTCCCCTGAGAGAGCAGGTCCTCTGGGTCAGGGGGAGTCGCTGTCCAGAGCATCAGCTCTGAAGCCAAGTGCGGTTAGACCAGTGCGGTTTAACCAATAACTCTTGGTGCTCCTCTTCCCTGGCCTTGCACAGTGTTCGTGCAAAGAGGCTCCTGGGGGGGAAGGTGTGCTTCCGCCCGTCCCGCGGTCAGCTGTGCGCAAGGATATCCGTGCCGAGGGGGCCTCGGACAGGGAATACCAAAGCGGGCAAATGGTGATGTTGCGGGAGGTGAACAGGTTTACCTGGCCCTACCCGAACAGCATCCAAATGAGCTGGACTGCGCGGGGGTGGAGTCACCACTCTCCACGAGGCGTAAACTGACGAGAGATCGCGTCGGCTGTCTAGTTCAGTTTGCCCGGGGTGTGTGTGGCCCGCAGGGAACGGGTCACCTGTTGACTCTACCGGAGGAGGCTTCGAGCAAGTTTTGTTAGCTGCTGTGAGTGAACGCCACCCTGACGATCTGATGTACGCTACAGCTGTATTGCTGTCCTCGGACCAGCATGTGCTTGTCCTGCACGAGAGGCCGCAGCCTGCTCAATGCAAGTAGCTCAGCCAGATGTGGGGGCACAGGAACCGGAGCCGATGTCGAAGGGGTCCTGGGCTGCCGGGAACCAGACATCACGCGAGATCTCGGAGGCCTCTGGGCGGCCGAGCCGCAGCGCGGTAAAATGTGGCTTATCGCCACTGTCTGCTTCTTCACCGTCCAAAACTGCTGAGCGCAGTCCTCGGCGGTGTTACCAACAACCTACCCTGCGAGACGGGTGTGTCATTCATCTGCGCAAGGTTCAGCCGGGGTGTCTCTGCTGGACCACTACCCAGGTCGGCCTTACCCTCGTGGAGCACTCTCAACGCCTTGGCCTGGCGGACCTGCAGGATGGCCATGGCGTAGAGAGAGGAGGCAGCCTGGCCCACGGCAGCTCAAGGCTTCGACACCAGTGATGCCGAAGTCCTACAAGCCTTGGACGGTAGGCCTGGCTGATTCCCCAAGGTGGCAGACGTCTGCTGGCACAGATCCACCAGGGCCGCACGTTCCACCCGGGGGATCTCGACGTAGCCTTTGGCTGCCCCACCATCGAGGGAAGTGAGGGAGCCGGAGCTGGTTTGACTGCAGCGGGCCGTGAGTGGAGCGCTTCAAGTTTTACACAGCTCCTCATGCACCTCAGGGAAAAAAATACCACGTATCCACGGGTTAGCATGGCTGACATCACTTCTGCATCCTCCTGAGCTCGACCCCCTGGGGGGGAGCTCGGATTCGTCAGAGTCGGATGCCAGTCTCCCTCCGATGCTGCTTGCAACATCTCATCTACGTCACGCATCATTTCCGAGTGCGTGCCTGAGGATCCGTACGGTATGCCACCGCCAGTTGGGGTACGTTCAGAAGAGCTAATCAGGGGCGTCGGCCAGTGAGCACTTGGCTGGCGGGTTTACGTTTGCAGAGGTCCCCAAATCACTAAAGCTGCTAATACAGTCGGAAATCGGGGCCGTAGCCACCGATGTCACGGCCCGGGTAGTAGACGAAATGGTGGCTGGTTCCCGTAGGAAGACAGCCACCCGTGACCGCAACTTCTGAATGACACAGATGTGTTAACGAACGCTGCTTCACGAATGCTGGACGCCCAGACACCTAACGCAGCGATCGTGTCCATCCCCCTCCTCGATGAGGGTGCCATACCAAAGAGAACAGCAGGACATGCCGCACTGGAGAATGCTCAGTCCTGAAAAGGACCTTTTTTAGAAAAAATCTCTAACACCTCCGGAACCGCCGAGACGCCCAGGGGAAGGTCGCTGCAGGTAGGGACGAACCGCTGCTCTACGTCTTAGATCTGGCAATGTAGAAGAAGAATTCGTTGAATTATTTTTGTTCGTAGTCATGAGCGAAGGCTCTGAAGAACAAAAGGTAAATGAATGCTGCACGCCGGCTTCCTTTTATACCGGACATCCGGGGGTGAAGACCGGCATGCAAATTTCATTCGCCAAATTTCATTGGCCTTTTCTATAGTAGTCAGAGTTGATTGCTTCTCAAGGGCGAACCCCATATGTCGTTCTCGACACAACGTCGAGAGACCGACAGAAAGGGAACATTAACTAAGTATTTTTTTTTTCTTTTCAACCCCCCCCACATCCCAAATCTCAATGACATTTGTCAGCCCAAATATTGCTATAGTTGCTGATTGCTATATCAAATCAAAACAAAATAAATCAATATATAGGATTATAAACACAATATTTATAAATGTAACAAAGTAAACATATCATTCACTCATAATAAGCCACGTCTCACCACTAGAACATTATTCTAAATCCCCAATAAATGTCAGAAATTTGTCCCACCTCCTCCAATAATTTTTTGAAGTGATCTAGAAGACATTCTTTCATATGCTGCCACCTTCCCCACCTCTATAACCTAGTTCTGGAAAGATGGTGAGCCAGCTATCCACCAGCCCCTCATAATGATTTGTCTCCCTATCATGATGCATATCTGCATATATTGTTTATAGATTTACATTACATTTAGGCATTTGGCAGACGCTTTTATCCAAAGCGACTTACATTGCTTTGTCCTATACATTTTACATAGGCATTTGCAATCCCCTGGGATCGAACCCACGTTGTTAACGCAATGCTCTTACCACTGAGCTACAGGAAAGCTGTTTATAATTAGGGATTGGAACAAATTCCTACCCCCTACATTAAACTTTGATACATCATTCCTCCGTTAAAACTTGTGATACACAAGAATGATACATTAAAATAATATGGCTTGTTGAGGAAAGGTGTGATATGACTTGCTAGCCCCCTAGCAATTTTGATTTGCTAATGTTAAAATTAATGCTCATCCTTTAATAATTCATGCTAATCCATACATATGGTAGCCTTGTTTTTAATGTTATGTTTATTAATCAAGAATTATTTAGTGCATCTTCTGAATGGTGCTTCATATTTTACCTCCTTTCACACATCATCCGTTCACATTGCCCTGTTTGATCAAGTCACACTCACACATATTCCCCCTGTCATCACTGCGTGACACCGGCTACATTCTCTAACCACATAAGCATCTCGTTCACCTTTTTTGAAAGACGTGCCATCTTTATTCTGTCATCTTTTATTTGGCCTTCAATCTTCCATCTGTCAGTAGAGGGGCCTTCCTGACTCATGTCAGAGCTTGTAACACGGCCCGGGGTATAATTACCTTATATGTTTCCTGTCTGACAGTCTCCTAACACAACACAAAGACAAGCAAAAGAAGTGGCTGGGGGCATAAAGGACGCAAGCTTTGCTATATGTTACAGTACTGTAAAAACATTTAGTTTTGAATGACAAAAGCAAACCTTATATTACAAAGATTCACTACTGCATGTAGATTCCAAAGTACTAAAGTTTAAACTACAAGGCTAAGTAGTTGAAGTTACCAGCTAAAATATAACAAAAAAATAATTTAGAGGGCAATTTTATCAATAACAATCATCAATTCAGATCTACATTTGTGGTATATAAATAGAACAATGATTGTTAAATTAATTAGCCCTAAAATTTTAATAATTAAACCAAGAGGAATGCAAGCTTAAGGTCATTGAAAGGCATAATAAAATAATTATCTATTGCATTTTATTTATAAAGTTTGGTTTTAGAAAATAAAGATGTGATTCTTTTGGCCTGCACCAACAACTTCTCAGAAGTTCACTTGGGTTTTTTGCGGTCTTCCAGGTTGAGATGTTTGTTTAGTCATTAGGCGAAGACAGGTCATAGGGGGTTTAACGCTTGAGTGGCTTTGAGTTGAAGTTGTGTAAGTTAGTTTGATGTGATTTACGAGGTCTTGGTTCGTGTTTGCGTTAAAGTTTACACAAGCTCTAACTTGCTGAACAGGAAGTAGAACAGATATGATATAGGGATGTACAAAGACACAGATCACAGGTTTCGACAAGATGTTGTCAAGGAAATGCTTGAAAACGAAACCAGTCCTGTTCTACAACCAGGAGTAGAAATTAAAGCATCAATTAAAAGCCAGATTTAGGTAATTGAAAAAATGTGTAATGCTGCATAGCTAGACTTTGAAGTTGTCCTATTTAAATACGCCATTGAAAACTAAAAAATACTGTATGTAACAAACACGGGATGGACTAATGTAGACATGTTATTGTGGTAACTAATTCTGATGATCGATATTTAAAAGAAAAAAAAATCTGTTTGTTGTATAAAATAACATTCTGTATGTATGTACAATTAAGATGTGTGTGTTTGAGCATTAATTTATATATATTTTTTTCTGTATCTCAGCGTGCCAGTGTGACCCTCAAGGGTCTCTTAGCACTGTCTGTGACCCGAGTGGAGGGAAGTGCCAATGTCGAACCAATGTAGTCGGCCACAACTGCGACAAGTGCGCCCCGGCCACCTTCCTATTTGGACCACAGGGCTGCCGGCGTGAGTTAAATTATCTTCATTTTCTTTTACTTTGTTTTCTAGCCTACAGTCGATATTTTGTTGCTCATTTAATGCACTTTATAGTATAAAGAGAATATATATTAAAACAATATACCAGTGTGATAAAATGTGTTTGATGTTCATCAGCCTGTGATTGTAGTCCTGAGGGATCCGTTCATGATTTCTGTCGTGAGGCCACTGGTCAGTGTGAGTGTTTTCCTGGAGCGTATGGGCGGCAGTGTGATCGCTGTCTGCCCGGACACTGGGGCTTCCCCAACTGTCGGCCCTGTACCTGCAACGGTCACGGTGAGCAGTGTGACCCCAACACTGGACAGTGTCTGTCCTGCAGAGAACACACCACCGGACACACCTGTGAGAGGTCAGTGACCTGCATCAATGTATATGAACATGATTTTCAGATTTAAATATACGTAATACTGCACCATTAAGTGCAGTAATAACTAATAAAGTTAAATATTTACTAATACATTCCTTTACATTCGTAGATGCAATAGCTTACATGAACAAAACATGAAGACTTTTTTTCAGCATTTATTAATCTTCGTTAATGTTAGTCATTGCCAATAACGATCATGTTAGTTCGTGGTGCATTAACTCATGTTAATAGTTACATCTCAGTAAATGCTGAAATTAACATGAAGTAAAATTTATAAATGCTATAGAAGTATTGATCCGTGTTGGTTCATGTTAGCTAATGCATTAACCAGTCACATCAAAAAATAATTGTGATATTAAATTGTGATATATAATACTTCACACATACAGATAATGTCCTCAATAATTCAGGACCCGTATGAGACGCAATAGTTTCAAGCGTTCTGCTTCTAAATGACTGATTAATAAAAGGAATTACAATGTTTACCATGATAATATTGTTGTTGGTTTTTCCACGATAGCAGTATTATTATTACCATAGCTTATTAACGCAATATTTTCAATTATGTAGTGAAACTCTGATATTTTGACAGCCCTAGCAAAATAATTATTTAATGAATTTATTGCTGACTATCATGATACTTTCAATATTTAAAGATTAGATTGTAGCAGTATTTCTATAGTATTATAATTGTTTCCTTTTGAAAATACTGATTGTTATAACTATCACTATAACGAGAAACCTTTAAAAAAATAAAAAATGTACAGATGTTTGAATGGATACTATGGTGACCCTGTCCTGGGCTCTGGAGACCACTGCCGTCCCTGCATGTGTCCTGACGGACCCAACAGCGGGCAACAGTTCTCCAGCGCGTGCTACAAGAATCTGGAATCAGACCAGGTGTTCTGCGTCTGTAACCAGGGATATAAAGGTAACCAGCAGGCATCTCACTTGATTTATTTGAGCTTATGTCAACTGTAAAATACCATCATGACTCGCAAAAACTTGTTACACTAACATAGAATACAGTAATGTTTTCCCCAGCCATATGTTATTTGTACTGTACATAGAGAGGGCTGTCATTTTGTGACACGTATCAGATGTTGATGTTCAACGTTTGGTGTTGCCGGCAGGTACTAGGTGTGAAGAGTGCGCCACCGGGTATTATGGAAACCCGCACGAGGTGGGAGGAGAGTGCCGGCCATGTCAGTGCAACAACAACATTGACATGATGGACCCCTTGTCCTGCGATGCCCGCACGGGTACCTGTCTCAAATGCCTGTACCACACGGAGGGCGAGGGATGCGACCGTTGCAAGCTTGGTTACTACGGCAACGCGCTAAATCAGAATTGTAGAAGTAAGTGTTTGGTCGCTACTACAGTCCCCCAATATATATGTATTATAACCATGAATTTGCCCTTGATGTCATAAATGTTTTCTTTTTGCTCAGAGTGCGTGTGTAACATTATGGGCACGGCTGCGGAGACATGCCCCTCTCAGGGTAACTGCAATTGTGATTTAAGCAGCGGTCAATGCCAGTGTTTGCGCAATGTGGTGGGTCAGCACTGCGATCAGTGCGCTCCTGACACCTGGAATATGGCCAGCAGGGAAGGCTGTGAGGTCTGCGACTGCGACCCCAATCATTCCTCAGGCACTTCCTGTAATGAGGTCAGACCCGACTCACACCTGGGGCCCGTTTCAATAAGGAAGTTCAACCAACACCGAGTTAAAATCTGAACTCTGAGTTGATTTACTCAGAGAATCGCTACTCTGAGTTTTCAGTTTCAGAACAGCTGATTTGAGTTAGTTCAATCCACTCTGAGTAAGTTCACTCTAGGTTACGCGCGTTCAGCATGGCGATGAAAAGCCATTATCAATTGAGTGAAGATAGCACGATTCACCATGGCAACGGCACGTGACAAAAAGCGCTCTGTTCATTTCTCGCCAATCGAATTGAAGGTACTGTTACAAGCGTAAGGTGAATATTAAGAAAAAAAGAGCAACACAGCCGCAGCAGCAAAAGAAAGAGAGTTGGTATGGGAGAAAAGTGCTTCACTTGTTAATGCGCCAGTTTATATGTCAATCACTTTTATATTTATTTTGTTGAAACTGTGAAAATGTAAATTATATTTAACTCTCTCGCTCTCATGTAGGTGCTATCCTTTTGCAATAAAAAGATCTTGGCAGCAGCTGAATATGAAATATACGACGGCGTCGTAAAAAAAAAAACATTTCGAGAATAAAGTCGAAATGTTACGAGAATAAAGTCGAAATATAAAGTCAAAATGTTACGAGAATAAAGTCGAAATGTTACGAGAATAAAGTCGAAATGTTACGAGAATAAAGTCGTAATATTTTGAGAAAAATAACAGAATTTCTAGAAACAATGGATGTGGAGGATTTGGTTAAATCCTACTTGAGATTATGATTTAGCAATAAGGAAATTCTTTGTATTTTGGCGCATCATCACGGAGTTATAATTAGTAAAAGGACACTGCAGCCGTTATGTAGGAAACTGAATTTATTCAGAAGAAAAAATCTGACATGAACTACGAATTAACTCACTGATTCAGATGACGTGCTCAAACATAACTTCAACTCTTAAACTACAACCTTCACGAAAATAAAATACGTATTACGACGAGTTTATTCTCGTAACATTCGACTTTAATCTCGTAACATTTCGACTTTAATCTCGTAATCTTGAATTTATTTTATTTTTAACGTGCCACTAAAACGCCGTCGTAGAAATACAATAACATCATTTATTCAGGAAACTTTAAAGAAATAAAATGGTCTTGCTAGTAAGATGCCTGATTGGGAAATGTTAAATATACTTCTTAAACTGGCCTTAAAAGTTAAGATAAAACGTCCAAACGGGGCCTCACAATTCTCTCCCGACATAAATATAATTCTCTGCGAATTAATGCAGCTTCCTCTTCTATGGGTTCCTAAATAAACGGACATGCCATTTTAAGTTCTGTGTGACTAAATTGAGCGCGATTAGGAACACGAATCAATAAACAAATGACGTATGTAATTTCAACACCGCTCGCTTTCACTTCGAAAAGGGGGAGGAGATTGTAACAAACCCTAGGTTTGCGGAATAAAACCTGCTCCCGACCAGGTTAGGTTCACGGAGTAGGTTACTCTGGTTACTCACTCGGAGTATAAAATACCTCGATTTCTGAAATGGGCTTGACTTACTCCGTGGTCGCGGGTTTGACATACCTCGCGTTCTGAAACCAAAAACCCTGAGTATTCCGTTTTCTGGGGTTGACTTACTCTGAGTTTGCACTTACCCTGCTTTCTGAAACGGGCCCCTGTTTATGTCAGTTGTGTGTGAGCGAATGTTTGGTAAAAATGTGTAAATTGCATATGTAGATGATTCATTTTTGTTTTTCCTGTGCGCTGTAGATTACTGGCCAGTGCACTTGTAAACCGGGGTTTGGTGGCAAAAGCTGCAGGGAGTGTAGAGAACTCTTCTGGGGGAACCCTGAGGTCAAATGCCATGGTGAGTAAAAAAAGAATAAAAATATTACCAATGAATAATAATAACTGTAAATACAATAACATTATATTTTGTATTTCTTTTATTTTACCTTAAAGAAAAATAATATGCATTAAATGTTATCCATATGTGCCTCATTTAGTTACATTCCTTCCATTTGTCTGATATTAGCCTCATCGACCACATTGCTATCGGTATCGATGAGGGATGTAACAATATTAAAATCTCACGGTACAATAATACCTTGGCATAAAAGTCCCGGGCCACGGCACTACATTTATTACGGTATTTTTTAAAAATTAACACTTGGAAATGTGCCATACAGTAAGTGTTAATTAAATGATTCTTGAACATTACAATGATGTCCAAATTGACTATGTAATATCTTGTCCTCTTCTATTTATCCTCTAATCATAACTGTTGCTTAGAAGTATGAGGTATAGGATGAGATGATATGAGATGAGATGATCAAATGACCTAAAAATCCCTTTTTTTATCAAATAATATCTCTTGCTGGTCCTTGACAAAGGTAACATCTATTTATTTTACATTCTCTTTGTTAGGCCTGGAAGACCTATCGTTTCATGTGACCACGATAATAGACAATTTTGCTATTACTATGAAAAAAATGATACTATGAAATTGATATGTATTGTTACATCCCTGGTATCTACCTAAAAAGTATATATAAATATATTTTCATGGTATTTATATATATATTTATATACATACACGGCGCCCACTTAACCCGAACCTCAAACCTTAAAACCTGCAGGCAGCCCAATTTCATGGGAATGTGTAGAGGGAAAAGCCCTTGGCCCGGCCTTGATTTGGCCCAGATGTGCGTGACCATGACGAGATCATGGGGGATCAGTCCAAGCCTTGTAATTTACTCTCTCCTGCCACAATGTACCTTTGTTTTCGTGGGTTTTCCCCTCTTCATGGGGCCGCTAGTGTCCGACGCAGGATCTCTCCACAGAAGAGTCTTTGTCGCCTCTCTCAGACTGTCGTTGCTGGTGTCCAGAGCACCATTAACATTTTATATAATTTTGCCTGTGTTTTGGGTGGGGCAACATCCTATAGGATTACTTGCAAGGATAATTAATCAAAATGAAAATCTTTTATACAGATGCTCTCGTGTCAATACAAACCCATATGACCTCTCTTATCACTCCAACGAAAACATACTGTAACCTGGGAAATGTAAAATTTATTTTTTTGAATTTTCGTTTTTGGATGAGCTATTACATATCTAACTTCAGAGGTTTGCCCTTTAGCAGAGCAGGTTTTGGCTTTGAGCTAAAAAAGCTGTGCGCTGACACAAATCTCTTCCCCCCCACCCCTCGGTTTGTTTGGAGAGCCCTGCTGGAGCAGGAAACCCCCTGTGTTCCCTCTAGATCCAGTTACCCCTCTGTAACCCTTCTATTGACTCGCCCTCAATGTCCTCTTCCTTCTTCTAACACAGGAATGAGCATTTGTTCAGCTAGAATTGTGTAAATGTGTGTTTTTTGGTCTCCTGTTAAATGATAACTTGACTGATAAAGTCTGAAGAAAGCCTCTTAAAGGAGTAGTTCACTTTAAAATGTGACCCCATTCACTTTCCCATTTGTATTCCTACTATGGGGACAAATTTGTGAACTGTTCCATTAAAGGGAAAATTTCAGTAACCAAAAAGAACTCACCCCATACTTATTTATTTTCCTACTATGGCAGTAAATGGGGGTGGAGATCTGAAAAATCTTCCTTTATTAAATTTATAAAGGTTTGGAACCGGAGAGTCAGTAAATGACAGAATTTTTATTTTGGGTGGAATTTCCTCCCTTTAAGTAAACTCAAGAAATTTGAAAGTACTTTTTATAAATTCTATGCAGCAACGCTTTTTACAGTTCTGCAGTTTTGTTCTTTTATAAAAAGGCTTCCACAGTCAAATGTAATGATAATCTATTTTTGGTCACACTTCAGTATGGGGGCAATTCTCGCAATTAACAAGCCATTAACTACGACTTTTTCGCCAATAAACACTTAACATTTTGCTCATCTTAATAGTTAGTAATGTAGTTGTTATGTTTAGGTATTGGGGAGGATTAGGGATGTAGAATAAGGTCATGCAGAATATGTGCTTTATAAGTGCTAATGAACAGCCAATATGCCAATAATAGGCATGCTAATAACAACTATTTAATAGTGAGAATTGCCCCCTATACTGAAGTGTTACCATTTTTTTATTGTCGAGTATTTCTCTAAAGTAGCTCTTATTATAATTATATAACATTTACATTTTTTATAAAATTATGCTTTAACTTAACTATTTTTAAACTCAACTATTCCATATTCAACACATTTATGTTGAATATATATTTAATATATTTATTATTAATTGTCCATGTGGTCATGGTTGATAGAGATTATAAATTCTTTGAAGAATTATTTTTTAGTGATTAAAAGGATAGTTTACACAAAAATGAAAATTCTGTCATCATTTACTTACCCTTTTGTCACTTCAAACATGTAAGACTTTCTTTCTTCCGCAGAAAACAAAAGAAGATATATGAACATGAACAGCGATGACACTCATTCACTTGCATTGGTTTTGTGTCCATACAATAGAAGTGAATGGGTGCCTCTGCTGTTCCGTTATAAACACTTTTTAGAATATCTTTTGCCTTCTGCTGAAGAAAAAATCTAATACAGTTTTAAAATGACAATGTAAATGATCACAGAATTTTGAGTTGAATTTAAATTCAAACTCGATTATATATTAGTAATAACTTAGTATTTTAAACATACACGAGACTGTATAATTGTGCTTTTACTTTCTTATTTTCCCAAAATGCACAAATCAAGTTCAAGTAAATTTTTAGAGACATATAAAATGGTCTCGCCCGCCGAGCAGCAGTCCTCATGTTTTGTTTCTGTTTAAATGTATCTGGCAAATCTATCAGTGGGTAGAAGAAGGAATGCTTTCAAAGGCACAGCTTGTTTAAACTGTCATGAATGTTAAACATCAATAAAATGCAGTGTGTAATTTTAGCAGTAACTCTTGAGGTGTGGAATATTCCATCCCCCTTTCTCCACTCGTGTTTGTGAGGGTGTTAAAGATTTACATCCCCACACCTCACCTTTTGTGTAAGTCTGTGTAAACAAGACTGAGTACACAAATGCATTGCATCTGTTTGTTTACATTCGGTCTTGCTCAGGTCATTTAAATTCTCAGCAATTAAACAACAAAATGCATATTTCAGACAGTAAAAGCCCATCTCAGACTTATTGGGGGACTGTTGTAAGCGTATAAATTGCTTCAAAATACCGCCCGTCACTGACACAATACCACTTAGCCTGTTACATTGTCCGGGGGTCACATTCACTACATTGTGTCGACAAGAAACACCCCCAGTGCTGCCTGAGGCCTTCTGGATAATAGCAGGGATTAACCTCCGAGATAATTCCCGATCTCTACTGGCTTTTGTGAATGTAAGCCCTCAGGTGAAGGAATTTGTTTCCTGAGGAATGTGTGTGTGAGTAAACACTAGACTAGAATGTGTTTTAAGTTCATGTGTAATGAATGTGTTTGGTTATGTTCTCACACGCATTGATGTAAATTTGCAGTGCCACACGCATTATTGAAGGTTACTTCCTGATGTGCTGTTTGCTAAGTGTCCTGTCAGTCATTTAGTTGACTATTGGTGCCTTTTGTTCAACAAACACGCTGACTCGCATTGATGTAAAATCGACACGACACCAGTAATGCGGCTCTGAAGTGGTCAAACATTCCATCCAAGTCTACTCGTCTCCCCCCATTCTTTACTCACCCTTTCAGTCCTTACCTTATAAGGTCATGTGAACTCAGAGAATGCAGGTGTTGTCAGGATGTGCCACAGTCATCATTCTGCTGTCTTGAAATTTGTTATACGAGTCCTCGCTAATTTAAGGTATTCTTAAAGGGACAGTACACCCAAAAATAATCTACCATCATGTATTCAAACTCATTTCTGTCAAAACCTATATATGCCTCTTTCTTCAATGGAACACAAAAGAAAATATTTTAGGAAATGTCTTGGAAATGTCCATACAATGGTAGTCAATGTTGTTTGGTTCAAAATATCTTCTTTTTTGTTCTGCAGAAGAAAGAAAGTCATACAGGTTTGGAATGACAGGAGCGTGAATGAACGATGAAAGAATTTATTAATGTCGTCATTGTGTTTTATATTTTCAGCATGCGACTGTGACCCAAGAGGTATCGCAGAGCAGCAGTGCAACAAGATCATGGGTCACTGTGTGTGCGTGGAGGGCGTGTCCGGGCCCCGATGTGACACGTGTGCCCGCGGTTACTCTGGCGAGTTTCCACACTGCGCCCGCTGCCACCAGTGCTTTGCCGAATGGGACATAATCATCGGCGACCTCACTAACCAAACACACAGACTGGTCCAGAAGGTCAACACCATCAAAGCCACTGGCATTACGGGACCCTACCAATCCACCATCAATAAGGTTGAAAGCAGCGCCAACTCGATTCGCGACATATTGGCTCAGAATCCAGCCACTGAACCACTCACAGAAATCCAGGGGCTTCTCGAACAAGCTGCGTGAGTTGCCGCCATGCGTAAATCCTTTGTTTTCTTGTGCGTGTATTTATTCTTTTTGTATTCACGTTCCTTCTCAAGAGCCTTGATGGCGGAAATGAACAAAAACCTGAATCTGACGGAGGAGAGCCTGTCCGAGATCTCTGCTGACAACAACAGCACATACACCAAGCTGAACTCTCTCAAAGAAGAAGCTGAGAAACTGAAACAGACTGTGAAGGACCTACAAGAACAGGTTGAGTTTGTGAAGAACTCGGACATTCGGGGTGAGCAACATCACAACGCCACTCTAACTGTAGAAATCTCTTCTAAATATCATTTTGACAATGAATCCAATCTGTATCTACAGGTGCCGGAGAAACCGTAACTCGCTACTACCAGCAGTCTCAAGAAGCAGAGACTCATGCGAATGCCTCCGTCAGTGACCCATACAACCTGGTCAATCAGTCCGCTGCCTTACGGAGTGAGACAGAAGATCTGATGAATCAAACAAAAGAGGAGTTCAATCAAAGGCAGGAGGAGTTTTCCAAACAACTGGATGATCTGGCTGGACAGCTGGAGACTCTTGATTTGTCTGAGCTCAGCGAGAAGGTACAGCACTCGCCACCTTAACTTCAACTTCTTCAGCTATGAATAAATCGAAAATCGAAATGCTTTATTTCCGGATACAGATGTGCGGAAGTCCAGCTGGCTCGGAGAACTGTGTCGACTCTCTGTGCGGAGGCCTGAGCTGTGTGGATGCCGAGGGAAACAGGAATTGTGGAGGAGAGGGTTGTGACGGTATCACCACGCTCGCACACAACGCCTGGCAGAAAGTCAAAGACTTTGACCTGGAGATTTTCAGCGCTATGGAGGAAGTGGACAAGCTCTCCAAAATGGTGAGGATTCTGGGGCTGTTGATGTAATGCATTTTTTAGCGATAAGCCTCCATTCACACGTTCTCGTTATGATATAAGCATTGTAGACGTTCAAAAATTGCACGCGCGAGAAAATCTTTGCTCTGTCTTTAAAGAGTCCTTATTTTGTGTGTTCAGGTGTCAGAAGCCAAGGTCAAAGCAGACGAGGCCAAGCTGAATGCCCAGGAAGTTTTGACGAAGACCAACGAAACCAAGCGGCGTGTGGATGGCAGCAACGAGGAGCTGCGTCAGCTCATCAAACAGATCCGAGACTTCCTCACTCGTAAGATCTGCTCGGGACATTTGAACTATTTTTGTTGTATGAACGATCCCTTTCAAAACCATTACACGTGAAATTCTGCTTATGCACCTGCAGAGGACGGAGCTGATCTGGAGAGCATTGAGGCAGTGGCCACTGAAGTTCTGGAGATGCAGGTGCCCACAACACCAGCCCAGCTGTACAACCTGACGGAGGAGATCAGGGAGCGAGTGAGCAGCTTGTCAGACGTGGAGGACATCCTGAACCTGAGTGCGGCTGACATCATGCGAGCAGAGGCCCTGTTAGAACAAGCCTTCAAGGCCAGGTACCAAACACATATCGCATGATACATCACTGTTATGTTTGAACTTTTCCTAAATACATGTAGAAATATGACTGTTGTATTGCTTAAAGGTCTAGTTTTCTTTGCAGTACTTGAGGTCTGAAAAAATACAGAGCATCTTTTCTGTTATTTTGACCTTTTCTACAAATAAAATTCAAATAGAAACCATTATTTTAATCAGAAATAAGAGAGAAATATTGTTAGTAGTTTACAGAAAAAAACAAATAATAATTTGACCTAAACACAAACCTAGAACTAATTCAATTCAGAAAAAAGGAAAATGGTCTTCAAAATGGTCTCTGCATTTTTCCTCTTAATTTCACGCAGCTGTGTGATATAGGATGCACAGCTATATAAATTAGATTTTAGCGCCACTTAGTGGTCAGTTTGCTGAACAATCTCTGTAAATCTGACAGGAAAGATGCCACAGACGTCAAAGAAACTGCTGGAGTGGTAAAGGAGGCTTTGCAGTCAGCCAAACAAGCACAAACTTCTGTATCCGAGGCCTTAAAACATGCCACCGCCAATATCAGAGGAACACAATCATTGCTGGTATCGGTGAGCATGCATGTCAGACTTCATTTAGTTATGAACAAATTAGTGTTTCTGAATGAATTTTATAAGTGAATGAAGCATGTATGAAATGTAACTCAATGTATGTAGTCTAAATGGACTTAATTTTTTCATTATTACATTTTAGATAGACTGACACGGTTCTTATGTTTCTATTTCTATATTTTTATTTGGCTCTTTTGGAGAAAAGGTTGAATCAGAGACATCCGATTCGGAGCTCAAGTTGAGTAACGCCACCCGAAGACTCCTACAGTTGGAAAGCGATGTAGCTCTGATGAGAGAAAAGGCTCTCAACACCTCCATTAGCGTCAACAGCACAGAGAAAAACACAGAGAGCATCAACCAACTCAACGAGCAGCTCAGAAAGGTGATGGTGTCATCCTCTAAATCTTTTTTTTCACATTAGACTTTTTTGTGTTGGGAACCTCCTGTAAACCTTGTGTTGTGGTTGAATGTATGTTCAGGAACTGGATTCAGAGCTGAAAGATAAATTCAGTACTGTAGAGAAGCTCATCACACAGAAAGCAGACGGAGTGGCAGAAGCCAGAAAAAAATCAAAGATGCTTCAACAGGAGGCTAAAGATCTGCTAGTACAAGCCAACCACAAACTTAAGCTTCTTAAAGGTACATAAACATAAAATGAGAGTTTTACCAATTTCACATTGAAACATCATTGTTGAACAGTCATTTGTTTAATACATTTATGTATCTATGTATGTTAAACATGTTTTGCTTTCTATCTGTCATAACTGTTTTCGATATAGTTTATTTGTTCACGGTGTTGTAATGAACTACATTTCTGTGTTTTTGATAGACCTTGAGAAGAGCTATGATGAGAATCAGAAGGTGTTGGAGGAAAAAGCCAACGAGCTGGTGGAACTAGAGAAAGCTGTGAGGGATCTACTCCAGGAGATCAGTCACAAAGTTACCGTCTACAGCACCTGCCTGTTTTAACATTAAAACAAAACGTCTTTATTAGGGAAATAAATATTTTTACCTATGCCAGCGTTCTGAAAAGGTTTTATGAGCTTTACAATGTTGAACGCATTTATGAGACCACAAGAGAATGTTATTTGGATTTCCAAAAGAGTTTCCAATTTCCAATTTCACCAAAGAGTGAATGTATGATATGCTCAAATGAACTATAGGACTGCAATTAAAACAACCTCAATGTTTTTAAATAAATAGACAATCAAATATTATTTAAATTTTTACAGATATATGGACCAATTTCTAATATTCATGGAAACTGAATAAACTCACGTCAGCAATAATGAAGTGTCTATTGTTTTCAGTCTCTTGGGGCGAAACTTTAAAATATGGTACTAAAGATGCTGTTTTAATGTGTGCAACAGACTCTGCTACGATTTTTTAAATAATAACAAAAGAATGGACACACACACATATAAGAGACTTGTTTTGGCTGAAAAGGTGTTTATTGAAAGTTTTTGTTACACTGTTGATGTTGTACTCAACCGTAAAGCTATCTATGGATCTTCAATGAAAACAGCCAGTAAAACCTCTAACCATAACATGGTAATAGAGGAACCATATTTACATAAAAACAGCAGACCATATGGCCTCCACCATGCTGAGCAAGCCAAAGGCGACAGTGGCAAGTAAAAACTCCCTAAGATATGTAGGAAGAAAACTTGGGAGGAACCAGACTCAGTGGGGGGGAAGTGGCCTCTGGCCGGCACATTTCGGCAATACTGAATTTGTAAATATGGTTATACTTACGATACAGTATACACATGTTGGATATATATACTGTAAATTAACTAAGAAATACAAATCGATACATTTAAACCCAATAAAAAAGTTACAATTTAGCAGTAGCAGTTTCTAGCTTGCAACCGCGCAGAGTATCGAGCAGAATGAGCATGAGCACGTGTTGTTGTCAAGGGCAAACTCATTGAGACGTCATAACTGCAAGTGTTTGTCATAACCAGGTCAGAACGTCCAGTTTTAAAGTCACATTCTATTGCACTGATTTTTATCTTTAGCTTTATAGAAGTGCACTATGATCAAATAAACAGGTAGGATGAAATTCCGCCAGGTCCAGATGATCAACATATGCCCATCCCCACCTAGAGATTACGCCAGCAACAGCTGCAGACTGACTGACCATCCCAGCTCCATCTAAGGCAATTCCACCACCACCCAAGAGAAATACGACCATTGGACCATCCCAGCTCAGACCACTACATCCCCAACCAAGAGCAAAGACGGACTACTTGTCACATTAATGCTGAAGTTACACTTGGTATTTAATGCTAAAATTACATCACATGTCAGCAGTTTGAAGTTAAATCTGCATTCGGTGGCCCTGATTGGAGGTTGTTGGGTGGGTGTTTGTGGGGAGTGGGGGGGCTCGTTGGTTGTGGGGATTCCGCTGCTAGGGCTGTGTGGGTCCGGTTTGGCCTTGTTTTGTGGTTGTTGTCGGACAACAGAGGAATAAAGCTACAACATGCCATTCATTTTTTCCCCTGGTTGTTCCTCTGTTTTTCTGGTGTCGATCGTGGAGTGGGACCGGGTTGAACCTGCACAGTTTTCGTTGAGTGTGACTTTCTGGGTTGCAGATGGTGGGCTCTCCCTCTTCCTCGTGGATATTTGCACGGTGGCTTTTGGTTGGGGTCACTGAGTGCAGCTATGACACGTCAGAGGGGATCTGACCCTCCCGGCTGAGCCTGGTTTCTCCCGAGGTTTTTTTCTTCATTAATCAATCATTGGAGTTTGGGTTCCTCGCCACAGCAGGGCAGTGTTGGCTTGCTCGCCGGGAGACTTTGTTTATTTATTTATTAATTAGATATTATTTATTAGAATGATCTTGCTTGTTCTATAAAC
Source organism: Triplophysa dalaica (assembly GCF_015846415.1). Lineage (NCBI taxonomy): Eukaryota > Metazoa > Chordata > Actinopteri > Cypriniformes > Nemacheilidae > Triplophysa > Triplophysa dalaica. The sequence continues at coordinate 13,281,892 of NC_079565.1, read as the reverse complement.
ACCATGCACTGTGCTGTGTTTTACCTTTTCTGTTTTTCCTGTTTGCCCCTGTAAAGCTGCTTTGGAACAATGCACATTGTGAAAAGCGCTATATAAATAAACTTGAATTGAAACTTGAACAGTTCTGAGAGAAGATGAAAATATGTTTTTCTTTTCTTTCTTTCATATTTGTGAATGTACAGTTACTGTATGCCAACAGGCTGTGTTGCTATAGTTAAAGTTGTAGCGAAACATCGTTATAGCCATCCTTAAAATATATGAATAAATATTCCAAGCTGTCATAAAGGTCAGTAGGCTGTTCCTGAAAATAAGAGAAAAATACGAAACATCGTCCCTACCTGCAGCGACCTTCCCCTGGGCATCCCGGCGGTTCCGTAGGTGTTAGAGATTTTTTCTAAAAAGTCCTTTTCAGGACTGAGCATTCTCCAGCGCAGCATGTCCCGCTATTCTCTTGGGATCGGCACCCTCATCGAGGAGGGGGACGGACACGATCACTGCGTTAGGTGTTTGGGCGTCCAGCACGCTGAAGCAGCGTTCATGGACACATCTTGCCCGACTGCGGGCAGATTTTCATTCAGAAGTTGCGGTCACGGGTGGCTGTCTTCCTACGGGAACCAGCCACCATTTAATCTGCTACCCGGGCCATGACATCGGAGGCTACGGCCCCGAAGTCCGCCTGTATTAGCAGCGTTAGTGATGTGGGGACCTCTGCGAACTTAAACCCGCCAGTCAAGTGCTCACTGGCCGATCGCACCCCGATTCACTCTTCTAAACGTTTCCCAACCGGCGGTGGAACGCTCCTGGGACACATGGCGTCCTCGGCGGGGGTAATACCCCTGATGCACATGAGACCGCTTCAACACTGGCTACAGAGTCGAGTTCCGACGACAGTGTGGCACACCAGCAGCAGGCGCATGGTGATGACGCCCTTCTGCCAACGCACCCTAGTCCCTTGGTCCTCCATGACTATTCTCCGAGCGGGGGACCCCCTTGGGCAGGTTATGACGCACGTCGTGGTGATGACGGACGCCTCCCTGCAGGGGTACTGTGCAGTGTGTAACGGGCACGCAGTAGCGGGCGTTGGACGAACCCCCGCCTGCGCTGGCATATCAATTGCCAAGACAGCGCTCTACGGGCAACCAAGGTGGCGGCATGGGCCCTGGGTCGGGCGATGTCCACGATAGTGGTCCAGGAGAGACATCCCCAGCTGTACCTTGCGCAGAAGAGTGACACAGACAAAGTCCAACAACATCGGGCCCGACCTTCACAGCCATGGCTCTGATCGGTCGGTACAGGACGGCTCCTGCCTCGTCACCAAAGCCGGAACCTTTTCAGGGCCTGGCGCCCACTTACTCACAGAGTTTTTCCGTTTTCCCCGGGTGTACTTGCAGCCGATCGCACACTCCACTGGAGTGTGCCCACTGTGCCCGGCAACCCGACCTCACGCCCTGGCGAGGCGTAGGGTCGTACACACACGACAGCTGCCACCACTCTCAAACCGAGAGTTGTCCCGCCAGGCAGGCAAAAAGGTGGATCCAACCTTCCCTCCGGTGACCCCCGCGACATATGGTTAGGTCTGCCAGCCCACGAACCACCCCCCGTGGGAATGATGAAGCAGACCGTCCCCTTGGTCCCCCTGTTACAGTCCCTGGGAGCTCGAGAGCTGCCCACACTGTCTCGGGGGCCAATGAGGGTGGTCCGTCTTGGTTACTGGATCCAGTTCACCAGAGACTCTCCCAAGTTTCGGGGCATCCTCTCTCCCTCTGTCAAAGTCAGGGACGCCTCCGTACTTAGGGTACAGGTCACACCCTTCTGGCGAAACAGGTATCGAGTTCGATCCTCAAAACCAAGATGTTCAGTGGGTTACAGCCCGCACTTCATCCTTTCCAAGGCGGCGGGTCGAGCCCCATAGGTATGGATACCCTGAACAAAGCACCTTCACAAGCTGCCGTTCAGGATGCTCACGCAGAGGCGCATCCAGACATCTATCAGGTGTCAGGATTGGTTTTGTTGCAATCGACCTGTTCTCGCTTTCGGTCTGTCCCTGTCCCCACAGTCTTCCCGAAGATCGTGGAAGCCGCCCTATCTCCCTGAGGGGGAAAAGGTGTGCGGGTACTGAACTATCTCGACGACTGGCTTATCTTGGCACACTCGCGAGATCTGTTGTGTACACAAAGGGACCTGGTGCTCCGGCACCTAGATCGGTTGGGATTACAGGTCAACCCAGAGAAGAGCAAGCTCTCCCCAGTGCAGAGCATCCTCTTTCTCGGTATGGAACTAAACTCTGTCACCATGAAGGCGCGACTGTCCGCAGCACACGCCCAGTCCGTGTTGAACTGCCTGGAACACTTCAGGCTCCTGGGACACATGGCATCCTCAGCGGGGGTAATACCCCTCGGTTTGATGCACATCAAAGACCGCTTCAACACTGACTACAAAGTCGAGTTCCGAGGACAGTGTGGCACACCGGCAGCAGGCGCATTGTGATGATGCCCTTCTGCCGACGCACCCTAGCCCCTTGGTCCTCCATGACTTTTCTCCGATCGGGGGACCCCCTTGGGCAGGTTACGAGGCACGTCGTGGTGATGACGGATGCCTCCCTGCAGGGGTACGGTGCAGTGTGTAACTGGCACGCAGTAGCGGGCATTGGACGAACCCCCTGCCTGCGCTGGCATATCAATTGCCAGTTGTGGGCTTTGCTACTTGCACTGAGAAGACTGCGGCCTCTCGTGCGGGACAAGCACGTGCTGGTCCAAGGACAGCACTACAGCTGTGGCGTACATTAATCGTCAGGGTGGCATACGCTCACGGTGGCTAACACGACTTGCTCGACGCCTCCTCCTGTGGAGTCAACAGGTGATCCGCTCCCTGTGGGCCACAGACATCTGGCCAAACTGAACCAGACAGCCAAAGCGCTTTCTCGTAAGTATACGCCTCGCAGAAAGTGGCGACTCCACCCCCGCAGTCCAGCTCATTTGGATGCTGTTCGGACATGCCTGGGTAAACCTGTTCGCCTCCCGCGACACCACCATTACCCGCTTTGGTACTCCTTGTACGAGGGCCCTCTCGGCACGGATGCCATTGCGCACAGCTGACCGCGGTATGGGCGGAAACACACCTTCCACTCCCATGGAGCCTCCTTGCACAGACACTGTGCAAGGTCAGGGAAGAGGAGCACCAAGTGTTATTGGCTATCTCCCATGCCCATTGTCAGTGAGGGCTTACTCCACACGGGGTGTAGCCACCTCCTGGGCACTGGCCAGAAGCGCCTCTCTAGCAGACATCTGTAGAGCTGCAGGTTGGGCTACGGCCAAACACCTTCGCAAGGGTTAACAAGCATCCTGTAAACCCGGTGTCAGCCCACGTCAACTAGTTCTTTAAAGCGAATCTATCAATAATGAAAGCATATTTGGATATGTTTATACGGTTGGCTGCGCAATGTGGCTATAACCAATGAAATTACTAATGGATTACTGTTTATATAATATTATAAAGTGAAAACAGAGGATAAACTCTCACGCACAGAGTCCAGAAGAAACACAGAAATACATGCAATCACATGCAAACGGCGACACATGCTGGTCAAAACTGTGAATACAATGAAAACACAAGTCGAGCATGTAATGAAAATTACATGAAAGCATTTACAATGAAAATTGTAAAAAGCACTATATAAATAAAGTTGAGTTGAGTTAATGCCACTGTTAGATTATTAAATTCCCCAAACTGATGGATATAGACAAGGCCCCTTAAGGGCTAATGTGTTTTGATATATCCTTTTGAACGTCATATACTTTGTTACATAAGGACTGATATCTACTCTATGGTAATTATATGTAATCTTGATATCTGATTGCTCAAGACAAGACACAGACAATTTCTTTAAAAACGGTATGCTTATAGGAAAAAAACGAATGAGTTAGATACCACACTTCTGTGTCTGTGTCTCTCATTCGCCTGAGCTCTGAGGATATTCTCTCACAGTAGCATCCAGTTTGTAAGATAAGGCCAAGAGTCAAGAGGAACACAGATAAAACCAATATAATTCAACAATTGGGGGCTCGTCTGTACCGGGGGACAACCGGGGGATATTTCCAAGCAATCGAAAACCAAACATTATTAAATAATAAACAAATAACATTATTAAACTGACCAAAGAAGACAGAATAAAACCAGAAAACTATGTATGATCAATCTTGTTAAATCCAGAAACTACAAACATCTGGCTTGTTGTATGTTTTGTTCATTGAGATGACAAAGTGATCTTTGGCTGAAGTATTGTCATTATTTTATCTGATTCAAAATACCGTTTGTAAAGATTTTTTTTCTGTAAAAACAATTTTTAAAGATCTTTACCTGACACTCACCACGCATTCATAGCGTAGCAAGTCATAGCATTAACAAAATAAGAAAGTTAGTGGTGAAGCTGACAGATGTTTTCTTTCTCTTTTTTTATTCGCATGTTTTGAAAAGTACCGAAAGGTGGCCTACTGAAAATGGTATCATCTCAAATTTCAGGGAGAGATTAAAAGACAGATTTAGAATGTATACAAGTACATACAAAAGGGTTTATGGATAGAATATAGAAACAGTTTCTGTTCCGTGAAAGTGTGTTGATTGTCACGTCTTGTCATGTTTTAGATTTATAAGTGGTCACTAGATGGCAGCATATTAAACAATACGAGTGTCCCAGCCAGTAAACCGCAACATTAATAAAGTCAATGTTGCGGACAGACGTAAACAAGTTCGACTCAAGTAGGCCTAATTTGTATTTAGTGGTTTGCACTGGGAAGACCTGGGAACTTTAACAACAAAATCAAAATGTTTTTAATACTGTTATTATTTTTCTCTCGCTTGTTTTTCTGTTTTGCGCATACAAGGTCTCATTCATAGCACCACACGTTTTCTACAAAACACGTACGTCCACCTTCTTATTTTCCACATTTAACTATATACATTTTTTGTTCATTGGAATAACAGTACGTTACTGAACATTTGTGAGCACATATGGGCTAATCGTAAACCTTTCTGAGCTTTATCGTTAGTCGAGCAGAAAAGACATCAGGGAAAGTTACGCAAAGAAAATGTATGCCATGCTATGCAATATAGGTTGTATTGTATGTAAGGGGATACATTTTAATTTTAATTTATATTTTTAGACGTTTGTGTAGTTCGTATATTTAAAAGCGCATCTTAATGTGTCTGTATTTAATATTAACATAATATAGACAAACAAGGTCGTATGATTTAAACGATTCACTGTATCTAAATTATGAATAACCTTCATCTGGACGAAGCATCCCTGTGGCTTTCATGCGGAATTGAAGGGAGAGGCTGCGCGTTCACAAACCCTCCTCTCGCACTGTGGAGGCGGGAGCGCGCATTGAATTCTGTTCAAACTCGATCGCGAGGAGAAACCAGCCTCTGGACTCCTTAGCATCACACGGACACTAAAATGTATCGTCTGCCGTCTGTCAATAAAAACAGTTGCGGCTTCCAACGGGATATAAACGGCTACATTATGTTTTTGGATAACTTGACGTCCGAGCACTAAATAGAATTATTAAAATTTCGTCAAGTGTCGCGTCGACTAAAATCTGTGCGAGTGTTATCACTTACAGGTAAGAAGATATCGTGCAGTTAAAAGTCCTGTAAAGTTGTCAAGTGTGAGAATGTGTGTTTTTTAAGATAAATTGTGAGATTATGTTTATCTTGGAATTTTCAGTCGATGCTTTCGTGTTTCTGGTAAGGAAATATCCACTGTTAATACGATGTAAATGCTGATTAGTTTTAGACATTTGCAAAACAATGACGTTTTATGAAGCGGCGCGCTATTTCAGCACTCTGGACAGCGCACGAGATCCAAGAGTCGTTACGCGTTCTCAAATCTGTGCGCGGCAGTCCGGTTACGCAGCGGGACGGTGATCAAGATGCCCAATGTCTTTTTGTTTCACCTCAGTTACTCGAGTTTTTCAAGTCCATAGAAAATATGTCCAACAAATAATAATAATTCACATTTTTTTGTGTTTCTTAAATGTGTTCTCGTGAAAGTACAAAAATGTTGAAGAGCAGATGCGTGTGCACGTCTGAATTTGCTTATTGTTTGTGTTGTAAAACTTTTTCTCTGAGTTAAAGAAATGCACAAAACAGTGTTTTTATTATTCTTTACCTTTATTCATTGACAGGTGCTGAAAATGGCAACCAAATACCTGATGCTTCTTGCCTTGGGGAGCGCAGTGTTCGTCAGCGTGCACGGTTGCCCTGGGCAGTGTGCGTGCACTGATAAATATAACCATCATTTCGCAGAATGCGCCTACAAAGAACTTCTGGAAGTACCTGTGGGATTGCCATTCAACGTTAGCACCCTGAGCCTTTCGGCAAACAAGATAAAAGTGCTGACACCCAAAAACTTTATAAACTTGACCCAGGTGAACTCTCTTTGGCTGGCACACAATGAAATCGTCACTGTGGAGAGAGGCACCTTGGCACCCATGATTCAGCTGAAGAATTTGGACATAAGCCACAACAAAATCGTCCATTTTCCATGGGAGGACTTGATAAATCTCACCGCTCTCCAGCTGTTTAAGATGAACAACAATGAGATGATCAGTATACCGAAGAATGCGTTCGCCAACCTGAGAGATCTGCGCTCCATCCGCATTAACAACAACAAGTTTACCACCATTGTGCCGGGAACGTTTAATGCTCTGGCCTCCCTGTCTCACCTCCAAATCATGCATAACCCCTTCATCTGCTCATGCAACCTTGAATGGCTGAGGGACTGGATCAACATATCGTCAATCTCCATCCCTGAGCATGAAAACATTCTTTGTGATTCTCCTGCCGACCTCAAAGGCACCCGGGTCACCAGCATACCCAAACTGGATTGCAAAGCCCCATCTGTGTCCATCACGTATCAGCCAAATATCGAAAACACAGAAATCTTTGAGGGGTATATGGTCGTCCTGAACTGTGAAACAAAAGGAAGCCCCAAACCCGATATCACCTGGGAGATATATTCAGGAAACCAACTCATCACATTCCCTTTGCCCCACATAGTTGAAAGAAGCGAGGTGCCTATCAACGGGCCGCCCACAAACACGAGGTTCATCCTGTTTCAAAACGGTACATTGATCGTCCCCCGCATGAGTAAGAAGGAAGATGGAAATTACTCCTGCTCGGCCGCCAACGACGTGGGCAAAGACTCACACTCGGTTCGGCTGACCGTCACCGGCACGAAAAAGCACACCACCAACTCCATTCTAGACACAAAAGGGCCCGGCAATTTACCCGACAAGTTCGGTTCCAAGAGCTCCAAAAACAGCGTGATCAGCATGTGGCCCAAATCTGAGGAGAAGACAAAAAGCATTCCAACCGGGACGTCCCTCATCACGATGGAAAAGGAACAAGTGGACGAAGGAACGGGCACTCTGCCATTCGAAGGCAAATGTGGTATAAACGATGGTACGCAGTACATCTCCAACCACGCTTTCAACCTCAGCCTGGATGAACTTAAACAATACAATTTTGATTTTGGGGTTATTGCACTTGAGGTTTCCGAAACGGAGGCCAAAGTTCAACTCAACCCTTTTCAGATGGCCAACGCAAAATCGGTTCACCTCAACCAACAACAAGACCTGCAAACTGTGAATAAGGAGCCTTTTAGTCTCATCCAAACCTCCCCGAAAAAATCTCCTCTTGACATGCTGTACCTCTGTGTCAGTTCCGGGAACGGACATTCAGTCGTGCAGTGGTCCAAGATCGAGGAGGGAATCAACGCCTATCGCTTTCGGGGACTAAACCCAGGCACGAATTACACCCTATGCCTCACCTACGGAGGGCAGGACTGTCAGGTCCAAGTGGTGTTCACAACCAGGAAAAAAATCCCGTCTCTGCTGATCATAGTGGTGGTTAGCATTTTTTTATTGGCGTTAGCAACCGTACCCCTGCTGGGTGCCACGTGCTGTCACCTGTTGTACAAATATCAAGGCAAAACCTACAAGCTGATCATGAAAACCCAGAACCCGGATCAGATGGAGAAGCAGATGGCCACAGATTTCGACCCTAGGGCTTCTTTTGTGGGCTCTGAGAAAAACTTTAACCTGAGTGAGCTGGGAGAAGGGGAAGGAGATGCGGAGGAAGGAGACGGGGAATGTGAGGAGGTCGAGGGCAGCGTGGTGACCGAGTCCATTGCCGAGTCCCAATCCAAAACACAGGAGGAATTTGAGGTGGGATCCGAATACAGCGACAAGTTACCTCTCGGAGCCGAGGCTGTTAACATAAATGCAGAAATAAACGGGAATTATAAACAGCCCCGTTAAGTTTCAAACATTTATTCGGAAGCACATTCTAATACTGATTATCGTCTCACGAAAATAAGCGCGCGCGCGCCAAATAAGGTGCTTATTGTTACCTCACTAATTTAGCAGTGTATACGATGAGTGTTCGTGCTTACAAATAATAAAAGAGGGTTCGAGATCGATGGAATAGACATAATGGACTCACATGCTTCAAGAAAACCTCAGAAACCACTGTAAGTCTTCTCATAACTGCATAATCTTAGGCTACATAGGTTTCAAAGTAGCAGGCATTTAAACGGTTGAGAATGCGTCACGAGCATCAAAATGTATGATACTGAGGGAACACAACACATCTCACAGCATGTCCGTGTCTGGAACATAATCCAAGTCACCTTCATACATTTGTTGTAATGTGGGATCCCGAAATGTGTTATTTTTAACTCGCTTTGCGAACCGGTGCTTTTAAAATCTATCGCCTTTACCGATTGACTGAACGTGTCCTTCCTTTGAGACTGACTACTTGTTCGTACGTGGCATGTAACACAGAAGTATTTTGAAGTGTGTTTTGTTAGGGTATAGTATAGACTTTAGTTATTCAGTGTCGATTTGTGATGTAAGCAAAGTAATCTGAAAAAGATGATCTCTCTTTTTTATAAACATAATATGGTCCGTTTTTACCATCGGTCCATGAGTGTCCAGAAAATTGACGCATAGTGACTTGTTCTGTGTCTGACTGTCCAATGATGTTTTAAAATACTTTAACCTTGAAAACATTTTGATATGATTTTATGTACGTGACCTTAATAAAATATTGAACAAAGAAATGTGTTCGGATATTGTTCGGATATTGTCTGGTTTGCAAAGACAGAAAAGAGTTTTAATGAAATTTAGGGGACATGCTCTCCAAGATGAACCGCATTGAATGCAAATATTATTCTAAGCTATAGCCTGTTGTGAGTTTGTAAAACATTGAAAATATAAAAATGAATACTTTTATAAATAGTAAATATCGCCATTGGGCGTTGGCACACCCAAACACCTTTTGAACTGAACGCGGGTAAACACGTTTTTCCTGTCATGCGTTTTATTTTATATCAGTTTTTACAAAATATTTATTTAGTCTAATTCATGATTATTTAGTTAAAATTTGTTTTTATAGAACGAAATATGATATATTCAAGATTAAACACTTTACCTGCTATACGCAAATAACTCTTTAAATCCTCTAAGCGCACGATTTGTACACATTTTTATTGTAAATGTATTTCGGTTTTCTTTAAGGCTAGTTTGAGGAATTAACGATTTTATTTGCTATAGAAAACTGTTGATGAGAACAAAGAACTGACATGCAAATAAATGCGGCATTTGTCCAATAACACATTATTCAGTGGTTTCATTTTGACTTCATGTTTCATTTATAAAATTAAACAAAAATGTTTTAGTGTAAAAAAGCTGCAAAGGAAATATTTTGTTATTCTTTCTTTATACGTGGTAAAGAACATAAATTACTTTCATTAAATTTATGTTACGTCTTACTTGACGCATAAGCCGAATCTTTCTATATTCAAAACAGGGAGCATTTATATTGGCGTTTAGATGTATTTAATATTCATTAGGTAGCAGAACAATATATCTCAGAGAGAAAAGAAAAAAATCAAAATTAAGTGTCAAATGTAACTGAAACAGATTGTATACATTTTTTTTATAGAGATGAACAACTATAATGACAAAATTACAGTAATTATTACCATATATTTATAAGAACAAACACAGATCACATCACAATGGACCTTTTTGGTTAGATCCGTTAGTTTTCTATATGAGAAGAACATTTTACATCACTGATAATCACAAAAGTGCAAAAATGATGCATTTGAAGACCAAAAATTTTCAAATTTGCCCCTGTACATTCATAAACAGTCCCATTTACCTCAAATCGAGCAGTTAGCTGAGATTCCAGTGCTAAATTTCCTGATATGCTAAATGTACCGAACCTCGCTCACACACAGGATAAAAGACACAACACACATCCATCAATCATGCAAGAGACCTGTTTCCTACAACTGCCAAAGTTCTTCCTGAGCCACCGAGCTGTATCTGCACTTCTCTGATACACCAAAGCAAACAATACTATCATGAATATCTGGCCAGCAATCTTCACGTATTAAGAGGCTGGGGTGGGGATCAGTCCTCAGTTGGTGGCAGTGTTTTCAGTACCCTTGTCAGGCTCCTTGATGCTGCCGTCTTTTTTGCTGGTTCGGCTGAGGGCTCCGTTGATGAAGCTCTCAGAACTTTGGCGTTGGAAGTGTTTCCTGGAGCCCACCAATGATGGGTTGTTGACCAGCGTGTAGAGGAGCTGCCAGTGCGCTCGTGCCCGCTTGCTGTTGGATAACTTATTCTGTTTCTTCTCTTGCTGGACAAGTTGGATTCCTAAAAAATAGTAAATGGTTATGCATGCAAATCAGATCAAATGTTGTATATCTGTAGGTGTTTGTTGGATAATACATCAAGGTTTCTTAAATGCTGAATGAACACCATCTGCTGCTTATATCATCTCACAAGATCTATCAAAGAATTGCTTAATCCTCCCTAACAGCTCTGACTTGAAAGGACAGACAAATATGAAGCTTTAATTTGATCTCCTTTCAGATATAAGAAGGACGGATGAGATATGTGTTACGGATTGATTAGCCTCGCCCGGTACAGGCTGTGAATTTTTGAAGGTGTTCACACTATTAACCCAGGCGTGTACCACGCGACGATTCTGATTGACACTAGCGGGTCGAGGAGAGTTATTGCACATCAGGGCCCAATTTATCCTGACAAATTTAATCATTGCGGGTATGCTCGCCTGCTGCGTGTGAGGCGACGTGATGAGTCAATTATCTTAAAAACAGGGCCAACCAACTGTCTGCGCATAAAAAATCAAACATAGATGGATATAAATTCTGCCATCATTGATTCACCCTCATGCTGTTCAAAACCTGTAAATGAGTTTTAATTCAGTAGAGCACAAAAGAAGATATTTCGATAAATGTCTCTGTGGTTAAGTGTCCATACAATGGAAGTCAATGGGCTTTATTGTTGTTTATTTACCACCGTTCTTTAAAATATCTTCTATTGTGTTCTGCTGAAGAAGGAATGAAAATTATTCATTTTGATTGAGCTTTCCCTTTAAACTGATCTCTGAACTGCTCAAGAAACACAACCGCCGACCTTCTTCAGCATCTCGGATCCTCTGTGAGGAGAGGTTGTCATGTCCTGTTGTTTGCAGTAGCAGACCGCAGAAGGCCTTCATCACGGGATGAGACTGGCTGACCTCAATCTTCAGGTAATGAGCGTAGCAGCGGTATCCTGCCGATAGCACCACAGGAGTGTGAGACGAACAAAGAAAAGACAATTGACATCCATATAAGATTCAGGCTGAGTGATACAAGTCTTCATTTTATCTGTAGTAGAAATCTATGATCCATCAGATATTCAGATACTTATTTTAGATTTTAAAGGGATAGTCATCATTTACTCACCCTCTTGTCATTTCCAACCTGTACACATTTTTTTCTTCCGCAGAGCACATAAGAAGATATTTTGAATAATGTTGTCAGCCGAACAGTGGTGACAGCCATTTACTTCTATTGTATGGACATAAAAACAATGCAAGTGAATGACTGCCATCGCTGTTCGGTCAACAACATTTTTCAAATTATCTTATTTTGTATTCTGCGGAAGAAAGAAAGTCATACAGGTTTGAAATGACAAGAGGTTAAACACTTTATTTTGTGTAAAATCTTTTACCATAATACTGAAGAAGTTCACCTTCAAAAAGTTGATGTTCTCAATTCAAGAAAGAAAGTCATGCAGGTTTGACAAGAGGGCGTGTAAATAATGACAGAATTTTCATTTTGAAGGTGAACTATTCCTTTAAACCAACATATAGTGTTAATTATGTGTTTATTTTACCTGGATCAAACGCCTCAACATTGCGGTTCAGAAGACTGATATCCAAGCGTCCAAGGTGGACTATGTTGTAAAGGGCGGTGATAACCATTCTCCAGATGCCCACTACCACACCCACCATGACATTAACCAGAAAGAAAATATAGCTGAGCAGAAACAGACTCCCTCTGTGAAGACAGATCAAAAGCATATGCATTCTCGTATAACCACATCAATGCGCTTATCACTAAAAAATGCTCATTCTTTCATCTTCTACCAACTGTTATGTTATTTCAAACCTGTATGACTTTTTGTCTTCTGCAGAACAGAAAAGAAGATATTTTGAAGAATGTTGGTAACCACACAAAACTGGCACCAGTTGACTTATGATGTTTTATTAACAAAGTTCGGGAGGAGCACGTGCAAATAATTACGTAGCTGCACGGATCCAGCGATCACGCAGCTGCACGGCATTAGAAATTACACAGCTGCCCGGATTTAGCAATCACACCACCTATCCTACCAAACCAGAGCGAGCTCTATAAATAGTGAAACCGCCTTACCTCCTTCACTCATAGATTTCGCAGCATACAGCAGCATGTCTAAGATCGACAATTCTGAAATGGAAAACGACGACTTTCTTGCCCACCAGGGTCCCCCAGAAAACCCGACCGCTCACCAAAGCACCAGCACAGGACAAGAAGCCGTTACGGGTAAGACAACAGAGATACCAAGAGGCCGCCAGCCCTCCCGCACCGTCCGTCGCACCCCACAATGACAAAGCAACACAGCGTCATCTACTCCGCCATCCAGGAATTCGGCAGCTACGTCCGCTTCTTCCTACACCTCGGCCCAGCGCTCGATTCTAGAGATGAGGAAATGGACCGTCGCATCCCTAAGGCTGGCTTTAGCCCCTTTTTTCCCACACACCACATCCAGCTCCCTTACCGCCTTCACCTTCCACTCCGCAACACCAATGGCCATCCCCCCGAATGCTCCAGCCTGGGAACCTCCTCCCGTAGCCAGCAACATTATGGAACAGATATTAGCAGAGGTTCAGGCAGCTAGCCCCAGAAACAGACAAACAACCCACCCTAGTACCTCCCTATTCGGAACTAATATTCCCCTAGACACCCACTGAAGCCCCTCCTCGACGTCTCTCTCAGCCACATCATCCTCTCAGTCTCCCCCAGGACCCTACAATCTTATCTCACAGCTTGGAAATGCTTCAAATCGTTCCACGCTAGATTCATCCTAACATTCCCAGACTTCTCAATGCTAGCCATCACCTCATTCATCTCCCACCTAAACACCTCAAAAAACCTCCAAGCCAGTTCCATTAAAGAGTACCTAAGCGGATTACAATTTTTTCACAAACTCCTATTCGGATCACCTTCACCCCAAATAACCAGCTCACAGACCTCCATGCTAATCAAAGGCATCCAAAGAGCCAACCCCTCCCACCCTGACCCCAGAAAACCCATAACACTAGAAATACTAACTAAGTGCATAAACATTCTCCGCCAAGGCTACCACTCCACGCACACCGCCCGCACACTGGACGCCATGTTCATATTAGCTTTTTTCGGTTTTCTCAGATGTTCAGAACTAACCATAAACTAACTAATCCAAATTCAACCCAGACATCCATCCCACCAATTCAGATCTCTCCGTACTGGATGACGACACAATATCTTACTTCATTAAACAGAGTAAGACAGACCAAACAAAGAGAGGCCATCTAATATACATTTTTAATCTACCATCAGCTCTCCAACCATACCAAACCCTCCAAGCCTACCTCCAGCTCAGAAGCACACAAACCCTAATCCCCTCAGACCCTCTCTTCATAGACGATTCCAACCGCCCAACTTTTTTTTTCCGGTTCCAGAAACACCTCAAGTTAGTCCTGATCCAATCAGGCATCCCAGCCGATAACTTTTCCAGCCACTCATTCAGAATTGGAGCAGCCACAACAGCGGCCCAAAAAGGACTCTCCCAGCACCAAATCCAAAAACTCGGCCGATGGTCTTCAGAAGCCTTCCAAAGCTACATCCGTTCCGATCTTCCCACATTAAAGAAGCACACCGAACCCTCATCAACCAAAACCGTTAATCTCAGTCCGCCGCCAATTCCTCACACACATCACCAGCTCACAGCCACAGCGCCAACCCACCAGAAGCCTTTTCCTATTTTTCCCCACTGCCGCAGCAGTGCCTCCCCAGCAGGGGTCTCTATCTATATCTCACACTGCAGCAGCAGTGCTACCCCAGCAGGGGTCCTTACCTACATTTCACACTGCAGCCGCAGTGACGCCCCAGCAGGGGCTTTTATCTTTATTTCACACTGCAGCAGCAGTGCCACCCCAGCAGGGGTCTTTACCTGTATTTCGCACCGCAGCAGCAGTGCCACCCCAGCAGGGGTCTTTATCTATATTTCACACTGCAGCAGCAGTGCTTCCCCAGCAGGGGCCTTCACCTGTATTTCCCGCTGCAGCAGCAGCGACGCCCCAGCAGGGGCTTTTATCTATATTTCACACTGCAGCAGCAGTGCCACCCCAGGAGGGGTCTTTACCTGTATTTCCCACTGCAGCAGCAGCGCTACCCCAGCAGGGGTCTTTATCTATATTTCACACTGCAGCAGCAGTGCTCCCCAGCAGGGGTTTTCCACCTGTATTTCCAACTGCAGCAGCAGTGCCACCCCAGCAGGGGTCTTTATCTTTATTTAACACTGCAATAGCAGTGCTTCCCCAGCAGGGGCCTTCACCTGTATTTCCCACTGCACCAGCAGTGACGCCCCAGCAGGGGCTTTTATTTCACACCGCAGCAGCAGCTGCCACCCCAGCAGGGGCTTCTATCTACATTTCACACTGCAGCAGCAGTACCACCCCAGCAGGGGTCTTTATCTATATTTCACACTGCAGCAGCAGTGCTTCCCCAGCAGGGGCCTTCACCTGTATTTCCCACTGCACCAGCAGTGACGCCCCAGCATGGGCTTTTATTTCACACTGCAGCAGCAGCTGCCGCCCCAGCAGGGGCCTCTACCTATATTTCACACTGCAGCAGCAGTACCACCCCAGCAGGGGTCTTTATCTGTATTTCACACTGCAGCAGCAGTGCTTCCCCAGCAGGGGCCTTCACCTGTATTTCCCACTGCACCAGCAGTGCTTCCCCAGCAGGGGTCTCTTATCTATATTTCACACCGCAATAGCAGCGCCACCCCAGGAGGGGCCTTTATCCGTCATTCACACTACTGCAGCAGCACTACCCCAGCCGGGCCCCTTTTATCTATATCTAAATCCGCCGCAGCAATGCCGCCCCAGCAGAAGCTTTCTACTGCCTCAGACGTAGGGTCGTCCCAGTAGGGGTTCCCATACACGTTGCCCAAAACCGCAGCACCTCCCGTACAGGGGCATCCATCCTCATTTCCCATGACCACACCAGTATCCGTACCGCACAGAAGCCCACAGAAATCAACCCCGCAGAGGCCCCAGCCAGGACCCTACTCAAAACGAAGGCCAGCAACTCACCGCTGTAAACCTTAATTTTTGAGGGGCCAATAACGCCCAGCTTTGGGTGCTGTCCTGCACTAGTCGCATATTTTTTGGGGGTAAGCGCTCGGGGCACGGGCAAACACAGAGACCAGAGCCCTCGCCCCGAACAAGGGGGAGCGCTCCGGGGTCGGGAGAGAATGCCGACCCCGGAGCTCTCTCCCCGGACAGCATGCCAAATATGCATTCTAAATTCTCAGCGTAACTACGCTGCCCCCCTTCGTAATTATTTGCTAAGGTGAACTCGTGAACCATTGTATGAACAAAACCACTGACACATTTCTCAAAATTTCTTCCTTTGTGTAACACAGAAAAAAAAGAGTCATATACCAGATTTGAATGAGATAAGAGTGAATAAATGATGACCGAATTTTCATTTTTGCGTGAACAGTCTATTTAACACATCAAAGAAAGTAAACTCATTACAGGAACAAAGCCTGCAAGACAATGACCAGTAACATAATTATATCACATTGTTAAGTTTACAGTATGTATGATTCCCAACCTATTGTTCAGATCTCGGGTTCCCGCATCCTTCCTGATGAACAGAAACCTGGAAGTCAGATGCTGAATTAGGGCAGCCAGGAACAGCGTCAACCAGAAGGGCCTTCAGCGAGGAGACAATGAAAGTGTGAAGCCATCAGAAGAGGCACTTATCTAATTGCTTGGATTTATGGATTTTTATGGAAAATGACCGATCCGAAAGGTTGAGTGCTGCACTCAAAGATATCCGTGGCTTACGGGGTTGTGACCCTTAAGTCACATGTCATGTGGTCATCATCATCGTCCAAAGTGAAACTCACCACATTTTCCCAATAATACGGAACAGTAATAGGTTCTTTCCGTACAGGATGGGAATGATGACCAGGAAAACGGCAAACAGAAGGCAGATGAAGAATACCAGACTTTGAATCACCATACCTGCGCATGCAAGAAAGATGTAATGAGACATGTGGGGAACAAAATGTCAATAAATCAGCCACATGATCACAGAAAGAAGAAATTCATTCAAGACATTTCTAAGACAATAAATATATTTGAAATAATTGAAACACCAAGAAAATGACCTTAGGCTGCAATCTGTAGTCTCACCTAGACAGATAAAAGCAGCCTGATAGCTGGTGAAGCCCATCCAGCAGACCAGGGCGGGTCGAGACGGCCTTACGTTCCTCTGACAGTTAAAAACATTAAAGATGTCTCCTCTGTACAGTCCCTTTAAATTAGACCTGCAGTAAAATCACAGATACACCATTCAGTGGTTAACAGTCATGTTGTTTTGCGGAAACGTGTAATCATGGCTTCTCTTTATTAAGAAGGAATGGGGTTGAAATTGCATGTCATTGAGTCAAGTGCTCATAATGAGATTTTAAGACTAAATTTAAAAAGTCATTATTTGAAATCTGCTGTTCCTGACTATAATTACCTGACGCTCATTTGACTAGGACATTTTTTTTGGCTCCTTCACCTTCGGCTAACTCTTATCCCTAATAGCAGTAGTCATTTATGATCAAGAGAATATTGTTAGTAATGCTTTACATATGTGAGCAACTACGGCCAACAAAAAGCTGGAAATATGTTAGTGAGTCTTTCCAATTTTAAGCTCTTAATACAATATTTATCAGTGGGGTCTAAAATTGAAAATCATTCTGTGTTGCCAAATAAATTATTTATATCATAAAAATAACAATTTTAATGAATAAATAATATGAAGTTTAGAATGTATAATTTAAAAGGAAAACGTATGTCCCCTATAGTTTATATAAAATGTAATAATGCTATAGGCCATTAAAAAAAGTTCATATTTTGATATCATATCTTTCTTTTGGATAGCTGTTTATACACAAATTTCTGCAAACAAAACAAGCTATTTAAAAATACATGTTTGTGTATGCAAAGGTTTTGATGACATTTCACTGATGTCCTTCTGGAACCTCCACATTTTGTGATTTTTATGTTTTGCAATAAATTATTATTATTAGTCACCCTTTATGTTTGTCAAAGTGTTTAGCAAATATCGAACCAATCAAAAGTATTAAAAAGTGCTTGTTAACTTTGACAACACTGTATTTAATCATTTTAAAAGTACAGTTTTTTTTTACATTTCCTGAAAAACAGTGAATTTGAACATGCAAGGTTTCAAAAGGACAACGACGATATAATTATATACATTGTGAAGAAAAGAGAGAAAAAATAAACATGTAATAATTTGAAATAAAAAAGACACCTTCAGGTAACTGAATGAAACGACGCATTGTGATAGATATGAGATATGTTAAAGAAGTATCTGTATAGTTGTGAGCATCACCTGTGCAGGACCATGGATCTCATGAGCATCAAGAGGTTAACCAGGCAGGACAAGGTGACCGCTGACACGTAACACGCTGAAAAACAAACACCACAGTCACATGAGCTGAAGTGGTTAGTCACACACATGAACACATTCATATGAACTTGACACACAACCTCAGCACTTTTTCCCATTGACTGATTGAAAAACAAGTCCTGCTACAGTTCAGCATTTTGCTTTGCTGACCTCTACATTATTCAGCCATGTGTGTGGTGATTTACATGGGTATTAAAAGCCCAGTGAAAGTGGATGCACACAGAAAGTTTCCTTAAGTGATTACATGGCATGCCGTAAACTGTGTGCAGACCTCAGACTTTCTGAGTCTAGATTAATGAAAGTATTTATCCACAAACTATCGTTATATGTCTGACATCAGCGCATTTGACATCATGAGCAAAACAGAAACTTGTGACGCCAAAGTGACTTTAATAGATCTGATGATTTTAGCTTTTCTTATATTGTATTTATATTGTTGAGTCCATGCAAGTTGTATTCGTATACAACTCACCTTCCACACACCACATATAGTACACTACAATCCTGACCACCTCCTGACGGTCGTCTGATAAAATGATGTTAAAACCGGCCAACAAAAACGCGATTTTATCATCCACTCCTCTACGGACGATGTGAAGAGTGGGCACAACTCCTGAGATCAGCAAGAGCGCCATCTGAGACATAGATGGAAATATGAGAGAATGAAACTGCTTGGGAATGTTAAGGTACTACCTTTTTCCATTTAAATAAACTAAAGACACATTTATTCATAACTTTCAATAAAATAAGTTTCTTCAAGTGTTTACCTGATAGAGAGCAATAAACGCCACAACCACAGATATTGCCAGTTTCAAAGGGAACCTAAAAACTGTAAACAACAACAAATTATGAATTTGTTAGTTTGTTCATTCATTCACTCATTTGTGTGTTCGTTCACTCATTCATTCATAGATTCGTTTTTTTATTCATTCATTCACTTGTTAGTGTGTTCACTCCTAGCGGTAACCTTCCAGTCTCTCTCATGAGACCTACACGGAAGTGACTTAAACTACAATTCATCGACTGGCCGCAAGTGACTGGTTTTAAAACAGAGCACAATCTTATTGAGCCGCATGTTAAAATTCCCAACTTCACAGCATAAATGAAAATATTTACAGCCTGGTGCAAAAAAAGATTATGGTCTATATAGCTAATTTTGCCCTTCATGATGACAACTGTAAGGGGGTAAATTTCAAGCAAGTAAGTGAATGGATGAAACAAAACAAAAATTAAAAAGAGTTTTCAGTCTCTTATTCTAGTAATTCATTTGAAACTCATCCGTCAAAATTATATTAAAAAAATTCCACATAAGCATCCTCAGCAACCAGGCACCTCAACTCAACCCATGTCCAGCCTCTTTAACCATTTTAGATTAACGGGGAGTGACGCGCTGCTAAGACTTTAGGCTTCACAGAAGCTCCTCAGAAACCTAGGGTGACGTCTCAGACACTGCATCCATGTTTTATACAATCTATGGTTCACTTGTTTGCTCATTCATTCAGTCATTTGATCATTTGTCATTCATTCCTTCACTCACTCACTTATTTGTTAGTTTATTATTTCGTTTGTTCATTCAATCGCTCATTCATTCATTAATTCATGATTGTTTGTTCATCTATTCTCTCATTCATTCATTCATTTGTTCGTTCAATCATTGACTCGTTCATTCTTTCAGTCATTCACTTACTCGCTTGTTCGTTTGTTCATTCAATCATTTGTTTGCTCACTGGCTCGTTTGTTCATTCACTCATTCATCCATTCACATACTCATTTGTTTATTCTTCCATTCGTTCACTTATTCATTTCTTCATCCATCCAATCACTCATTCATTCATTCATTCATTCACTCATACATTCATCCATTCACTTACTCTTCTGTTAATTCTTTCATCCATTCACTCATTCATTCCCTTATTCAGAAATTCATTCGTACAATAAAATACTCATTAGTTAATTAATTAATTCATTCACTTACTCAGTTGTTTGTTTGTTTGTTTGTTCACTTGTTGGCTTGTTCACTCATTAATTAATTCAATGTAACAAACATTTAAATGCCATAGTTACCATCCTCTGGTGTGTAGATGTAAGATTTAACAGCTTCTCTGAGTCTTTCAAACAGTTTCGGCTTTGATGTGCTCGAACTGAAAGGCAAGAGAAAACAACCAAAACGTTTCTTTCATATATAAAAAATCATTAAAACTTGAAATCTAAGGCATATCTTGAGTTAAGAGTCCAATATAGCTTCCCACACATGATCTCTTGGATGTAAATGACATTTTAGTGTAGAACACAATGGAGACAACATTACCATGTTGCTCATGAGACTATTTCCTAAGACATTCTGATATTTGCTTTGCTTTTGCACGAAAAAGATAAATATCTACCTCATGGCACGGATGATTGCCATTTACTATCTAAAGCTCTTTGCATACTTTTTCCATGAGGAGTAAGTGTGGGCAAGTGTATATCAATGGATTGAGGAAGGAAGTTAGAGTCCATCTACACAACTACAGCCAGGTTATTGTATAGTACACTACTGCTTCACATACTGTAATGGGAAAAACCTCATCTTAACTTTCCTGTGGAACTACACATCCATCATTCGGTTTCAGAAACTGTTACCTTTACAAGATGTTTATCTATCTGTGGTGTATTAGGCTGAATGAACAGAAAATCTCAGATGACCCTGAGCTTTTGCTCAGGGTCAAAGCTTTTGGTTAGTAAATAACATCATCCACACCCGGAGGACTCACCTGACTTTGGTGGGCTTTTTCTTCTTGAGAATTTTCTTGACATAATCTCTATAATAACTGCTGCTCAGGTCCTGCAAATAACATATAGTCATCAAATGCAGTACAGTAATACAGCCTAATAGTATGACAATTCAACAAAAAAATGGTTACAATAAATTTGATCTATTTGAGTTGGAGCTACATGAATGATTTGTGTGGTGTTAAACTAGCACAGGAAACATAAGTAAGAAAATAAAAAAATCAGTTTGTCAAATACAATAAAGTTAAACATCCATCCATCCATCCATTTTCTACCGCTTATCCGGGGCCGGTTCGCGGGGGCAGCGGTCTAAGCAGGGATGCCCAGACTTCCCTCTCCCTAGTCACTTCCTCCAGCTCTTCCTGGGGGACACCGAGGCGTTCCCAGGCCAGCCGGGAGACATAGTCCCTCCAGCGTGTCCTAGGTCTTCCCCGGGGTCTCTTCCCGGTGGGACATGCCCGGAACACCTTCCCGGGAAGACGTCCAGGGGGCATACGAAAAAGATGCTCGACCCACCTCAGCTGACCCCTCTCGATGTGGAGGAGCAGCGGCTCTTCACTGAGTCCCTCCCGAGTGACTGAGCTTCTCACCCTATCTCTAAGGGATCGTCCAGTCACCCTGCGGAGAAAGCTAATTTCAGCCACCTGTATCCGGGATCTTGTCCTTTCGTTCATGACCCACAGCTCATGACCATAGGTGAGAGTAGGAACGTAGAGTGACCGGTCAATCGAGAGCTTCGCCTCAGCTCCTTCTTCACCACGACAGACCGGTACAGCGACCGCATTACTGCAGAAGCTGCAACGATCCGTCTGTCAATCTCCCGTTCCATCCTTCCCTCACTCGTGAACAAGACCCCCAGATACTTGAAGTCCTCCACTTGAGGCAGGGACTCTCCACCTACCTGAAGTGGGCAAGCCACCCTTTTCCGACTGAGAACCATGGCCTCAGATTTGGAGGTGCTGATTCTCATCCCAGCAGCTTCACACTCGGCTGCAAACCGTCCAAGTGTATGCTGAAGGTCCTGGTGTGATGGGGCCAGCACAACGACATCATCCGCAAAGAGCAGAGATGAAATCGTGTGGTCCCCAAACCCGACCCCCCTGCCGGAAATGCAAATCAAGCTCCTGCTCCGGTCGTACAGGGACTGGATAGCCCTTAGCAAAGGGTCCCGAATGCCATACTCCCAGAGCACCCTCCAAAAGATGCCGCGAGGGAGACAGTCAAATGCCTTCTCCAAATCCACAAAACACATGTGGATTGATTGGGCAAACTCCCATGCACCCTCCAGCAACCTGGAGAGGCTATAGAGCTGGTCCAGTGTTCCATGACCGGGACGAAAACCACACTGTTCCTCCTGAATCCGAGGTTCTACCATCGGCCGGATTCTCCACTCCAGTACCCTGGCATAGACTTTCCCGGGGAGGCTGAGAAGTGTGATCCCCGATAGTTAGAGCACACCCTCTGGTCCCCCTTCTTAAAAAGAGGGACCACCACCCCGGTCTGCCAGTCCAAAGGCACTGTCCCCGACCGCCACGCGGTGCTGCAGAGGCGTGTCATACAAGACAGCCCCACAACATCCAGAAACTTGAGGTACTCAGAGCGGATCTCATCGGAGCCCTGTTTCTTGACTACTTTGGCGACCTCAGCCCGGGTGATGGTCGAATCTGCCTCCGAGCCCTCAGCCTTTGCTTCCTCAATGTAAGACGTGACAGCAGGATTGTGGAGATCCTCAAAGTATTTCTTCCACCGCCCGATGATATCCCCGGTCGAGGTCAACAGCTGCCCCCCTCCACTGTTAACAGTGTTGGTAGGGCACTGCTTCCCCCTCCTGAGGCGCCGGACGGTTTGCCAGAATCTCTTCGAGGCCGACCGATAGTCATTCTCCATGGCCTCCCCGAAGTCCTCCCAGGCCCGAGTTTTTGCATCCCCAACCACCCGGGCTGCCATTGTCAACGCGGCCACTCGGAGCTGGGCCATAAGGTCTCCGGTGCCTGTCGAGGCGGCAATCCCCGAACCCGGTGGTGGACACCGGAAGTAAGGGTACCCGTCAGCTGCCTCGGGAGTCCCACAAGCAAGCAAGGCCCAATAGGACTCCTTTTTCAGCTTGACGGCATCCCTTACTTCCGGTGTCCACCACCGGGTTCGGGGATTGCTGCCTCAACAGGCACCGGAGACCTTACGGCCACAGCTCCGAGTGCCTGCGTTGACAATGGAGGTGGAGAACATGGCCCACTCGTACTCAATATCTCCAGACTCCCTCGGGATCTGGTCGAAGCTCTGCCGGAGGTGGAAGTTGAAGATCTCTCTGACAGGGGACTCGGCCAAACGTTCCCAACAGACCCTCACAGTACGTTTGGGTCTGCCGAGTCTGTCCAGCTTCCTTCCCCGCCATCAGATCCAACTCACCACCAGGTGGTGATCAGTTGACAGCTCCGCCCTTCTCTTCACCCGAGTGTCCAAGACATACGGAGGTCAGATGAAACAACCACAAAGGCGATCATCGACCTCCGGCCAAGGGTGTCCTGGTGCCATGTGCACTGATGGACACCCTTATGCTTGAACATGGTGTTCGTTATGGACAAGCTGTAACTAGCACAGAAGTCCAATAACAGAACACCACTCGGGTTCAGATCAGGGGGGCCGTTCCCCCCAATCACGCCCCTCCAGGTGTCACTGTCATTGCCCAAGTGGGCGTTGAAGTCCCCCAGCAGAACTACAGAGTCCGCAGTCGGAGCGCTTTCCAGCACCCCTCCCAGAGTCTCCAAGAAGGCTGGGTACTCTACACTGCCGTTTTGCCCATAGACGCACACGACAGTGAGAGCCCGATCCCTGACCCGAAGGCGCAGGGAAGCGACCCTCTCGTTCACCAGGGTAAACTCCAACACATGGCGGCTGAGCTGGGGGCTATAAGCAAACTTACAACAGCCTGCCGCCTCTCACCATGGGCAACTCCAGAGTGCTGAAGAGTCCATCCTCTCTCAAGGAGTGTGGTTTCAGAGCCCAAGCTGTGCGTAGAGGTGATCCCAACTACCTCTAGTCGGAATCACTGAACCTCACGCACAATCTCAGGCTCCTTCCCCGCCAGAGAGATGACGTTCCATGTCCCTAGAGCTAGGTTCCGCGTCCAGGGATCGGGTTGTCGAGGCCCCTGCCTTCGACTGCCGCCCGATCCACTATGCACCCGGCCCCTTACGGTCCCTCCTGCAGGTGGTGGGTCCACAGGAGGGTGGTCCCACGTCGCTACTACCGGCTGCGCCATACCGGGCGACGTCACGGTCCTCCAATTTTTTGTCATCATAGGGGTCATAGCCCCTCCTTGAACTGCCACCTTACCGTGGTGGAGGGGTTTGAGTACCCGAAAGACCCTAGGAGCTATGTTGTCAGGGGCTATATGCCCCTGGTAGGGTCTCCCAAGGCAAACAGGTCCTAGGCGACGGGTCAGACTAAGAGTGGTTCAAAAACCCCTTCAAAGTTAAGCATACCTCAGTAAATTAACTGGTCGTAAAGCATGCAAAATATGTATAATTTGAATCGATTTGAACTGATTTATTTGAATAAAGTAAATTAAACTGACTGTAAAACAAACTTTAATAGAGTTTTATACCCTTCTGTATATATTTATAAAGGGTACATTACAAACGCAACAATGCTGTACAGTCTCACATCTGTCACCATGTCAGTGTGCCAAAACATTGCTTGAAATCTAGACAAGCGTTATTATTCATCTTATTAATTCTCATAGTTAAGACATGTTGTGATGCAGATGGTTCCTCTAATTTCACCCAAACATATTTGTCATGGCGATTAAAGCTGGATAACAATCACATTGTGTTTTTGCTGTTGTGTAATGTGCTCAGCGAGTCAAATACAACCCCACTGAGCTGCTTACAGCGATTAAACAACAGGAATGCAGATGCCATGTTCACAAAACCTCCTCTGACCTTTCCATGATTCAAAAGCAGTTTCCCCAAAATTATAAACATGTCGTATTTCTCATTATTTACTCACCCATAAGTCATTCATAACGTGTCTTTATTCAGTGAAACACAAAAGGAAAATGAAGTTCTTATTTTTCAAACTTTGTGGATTTGGTCAACATTCATTTCAATGGCATGGGAAAAAACACAATATAAGAAAACCAAAAGACCCAAACTTTCTTGGAAATATTTTCTCCTCTCACCTCAGAGACATTGGTTGTCTCAGTATTCTGAAATCCTTTGAAGAGAAGCAACGGATACTGGAAACTGAGGAAGGCCAGGCAGGCGATCTGAGGTAGACTGCTGAACAGCGTGTAATACTTATAGATCTGGTGATACAGAGAAAGAGCAGCATGATCAATGTCAAATAACATCAGATATTTGTAATCATCTGTCCGTCTATACCCTCAAAAAAAAAATCAATCATAGACTTTCACCAGGAATTTATATTACAAACAAACAAGGCTTTTTGATTCGGCCTACAAAATAACAGCTGTCATCAAGAATTAATCCAGCCAGTCCGTCAATCTCTATCGGCTTGTTCCCTTCTTATTGTGCAAAATCCATGCAGTAGGCAACACAACACAATTTTTTTATTTCAAAGGATATAAATAAAACCTTCATCGCTTTCTCTACTTCTGACAAAGCTAAATTGATTAAGAAAAGTGATTCGCCATGGGGAGCTTTCGAAGAAGGTTTGACTATTCATCTAGCAGATAAACAGAATTTGTAAATGAAATATCAATTGTTGTTAAGAATCCATCTTGAAACTCATACCTGTGGCGTTTTGGGACAGTCCACCTTCTGCCAGACCAGAACCCCAAAGTGGGTCCATGATAACAGGCTGCCCAAAACATAACCAACTTTGTTATGTAGCGTCCCGCATGCCAGCAGAGGATAATACAAAGCGGGGTAGTACAACAGAGCCAGAATCAACCAGAATTCTGGAATAATAAACAAAAAAATAATACATTTTAATAAAGAACAAAATACACTATCTAATTTCAATCAAATTATTAATTTAATACTAAATATGTTTTTTTTAATTAGGAAGCCAATTGTTTGTAATTTTTGAAAATTTTAAATATTTTATAGGACATTAAAGAAAGTTCATTCAAAAATGTAAATTTTCTTGCTGTTTCTAACCTTCCTTCCTTCCTTCTGGACCACATGACAGAATAGTTAATTTTGGGGTAAATTATTCTTAGTAACCTGTTATCACGTTTCTCTAAGGTTCTTCTTACATTCAGGTCACTTAACTTTTGTATTCAAGCGCATGCTTAATAGTTTAAAAGAATTATCCACACCGCTTGATATTCTGACGCAAAAATATGTTATATTAATGTAAAGTATTGTGTAAAATATGTATGATTCAGTGCATTCTATTTATTTTATAATCCCCTGCTTTTCATTATTTATTTTTTCTCCATATTTTTCTACTACCTGTACAATGTACTGTTCATACTGTAAAGCTGCTTTGCAAAATGCAAAACTATGATAAATGCTATCGAAATACATTTTAATTAAACTGTGAAATCCTGTACCTTCCACGTTAATAAACCTACATGATCAATTCCATTCAGTAAAAACCAAATACTTACATTATGATAATACAGCTTTATCTGCTTTAATAAGGCTCTACTTGATGATAATCCAATAACAAAACACAACTAAGAAGGACTAGCGGTTCGGAAGAAAAAAAGACCAGAAAGAGGTGTTATTTTTCATCCTCTTGTGTGAACTGAGTCCATGTTGGGCAGGTGCCATCCTGTGAATAGGGAGACTGTTCATTTGATAGCGCCGATGTTGAACTAGTAAATTTCCCAAACAATATGGTGGCCTGAAATCTTAGTAAAGGTTTCATCATTGAGTTACAGTGTGTGGAACACAATCCTTATTTTATCTCCACACAAACAAGAAGCAGCAGAATTTGTCTCCATGTGATATCCCTGCATGTGAAACGGCACTGAGACCTTATTACAGTAACAATTCCCTTGGGAAAAGATGGGGTTAACTGACATTTTAGTGATGGGTCATAATGCACTCCTTTGGATTTGAACCAGCAACCTTCAGGTCACCAGCGCAGAGCCTGACAGTAAAGCCAGGTAATAGATTTCACCATTCCATCAAGCAAGAAGACTACTTCTCGTACCTTTGTACACAACATCTTTGGTATACGGTAGCGGATGGTGACTGAGGACCATCCCGACCAGCTTGCAGAAGAGAACACCATACACAGCAACAGCAAGGCCCTTGTGTTGTGTGTGGTCTAAAAAGTTTACTGGACTATGGACAAAATACACAGAAATTATTAAATACGTTTTCACAAACAAAACAAAAAAATGCTAAATTGTGTAAGGCACTTTTTTTTCCAAATGTATTTTTCATACAATGTTAATCCAAGTTTCTGCAAAGTTGTGGAAAACAGTGATCATTTTACCACTATTTGAGTGGTACTTTTCCACTCGCTCTTTGATCTCTTTGACCTTTAAGACTGTAATATGCTTAAAGTACCTCTACACAGTATCAAGTATCAACATCTTTGATTTTAAAAGAGCAAGAAAGACAGCATGTTTTGTACGATGTGTTGCATCATGTGTAAACAGAGATAAATCAGACTCACCTGAGTAAACCCGTGACCCCACTCTGATTATCACCCAGCTTCTGCCGTCTCGACAGGACAGCAAGGACCAGCATGACCACCAACTTTAGACACAAGAAAAAGATGATTTGACCTCTTCATATCCTTCCCATCATCCTTTAAACCACAGACCCAAATCAAACTAGATTGTACGGGTTACACTCAGAGGACAGAGGCTGAGATCATTGACCTGTAGTGACCCCAAACACGTTTAGGAAGCTTGATGGTAGGTGCTGTTTTGAGACCATATGGGTCCATCACAGTCAATTAGTACTTCTGTCTATTAGTACTTCAAATGACTACTTCAAATGAAGGACTTGATCCTCTGGCGTGGATGCTAATATATTTACCAGTTTAGCTCTGGGTGGTTGCTAGGAGGTTGATAGAAGTTTGTTAAGACTTTCTAAATATTTGCAACATACAAATACATAAAAGTCTGAAATAATTACAAAGCATAGTAAGTTTATTTCTCAGAACTCACAGATATGGCAGCAATGCATATGTGAAATAGGCCTTCGTCTGCTGTGGGGTCACACGGTGGGACAATTCTGAAAATTGCACAAACACACAGTATTTATTATAAGCTGGTGAGATCCAGGCCGATTACTCAGCCTTTACACACATTCCCATTCATCGGACCCTTACTAACAAGAGCACTTCAACCACTGAACCACCTCAAACCCAGATTATTCATTTAAACGGATTGCTGTCCATAATGCGACTGACATAAAATATCAGCTCAATGACCCCGCTCGTGTCTCCAAGCAAACTGGAATGCCGGGATAGACTTTCAGCTATAGTTCCCAGTTGAATAAATATTCTAGCTAGTTTTGTGAGTTACAGAGGAGGTATTGGACAACGCTGATGTTTGACGTTTCACTGTTTGATGTCTTGTAACCCAAAATCCAGCCGAAAAGTCTCTTGCATATGTGAAAAGTATCATAGACGAGATCAAAGACATGATCTCCGCATGAATTACAGTGATGGATGGGAATATCACTTTCTGCAAATATATGATCTGTTTTGTTTGTACACCTGTAGACCTGGAACCATATAATCTTCAGGGATAGCATTAGTTTAGATAATGAGCAGCAATAAAGATAAAATCGGATTACTTTGTTATCTAGGTGAAATCAAAATGAAGTTAAATAACTTCTAAACACATGCATTACAGGGTAGTTGGACATTTTTTGAAACTTTAAACAATTTAGGAACTATAACGAATTATTTGGAAATGAAACATGGAATAATTTTCTTAAAAAATAAATGTAAAAAAATGTATTTTTAAAATTGTAAATAAAAATTGTAAAGATGATGAAGTTACATCATTTTAACTTAAATATACACTTAAAAAGTGCTAAATGCACACTTTTAATGCACTTTTTCTTTTATTTTGATAAAATTCTATTTGTTTCAAATATAACATTAAGTACTTCGGTAAGTATTGTTTACTTTTTATCTGTTTATTTAAATGTATAAATTCCTAAATGCTGTAAATTATAATTACCTGCAAATAAATCATACAATAATCATATCAGAATTTCAAAGCAACTTTATTACGATAAATAGTATAAAATGAATGGCAACAAAGTTTTTAAAATTAAGACCTCCCCAAAAAAATCAATTTAGAACAGAAAGTTAGTGTACTTACTCGACTGGGGGGTTAGTTGGCACAGCATTTTTGGACTCATCAGAGTAGTCATAGAAGTCGTTTTCAGCACTCATAGTGCCAGCCTATAGATTGAACAGATCGAAAGTTTCAATGGGCTCCAATAATCAAAAAAAGTCTTCCACTCCTGTGGGACGTAAACGAATGCTCTGGCTTCTCCAAACACAGTTATGTGAGCTAAAGTTTCCTCCAAAGTTTGTCGGTGCTGGTTTGTACTCTTCAGTGCCTTAAAGTGCCTTAAATCCCCCGTTTAGGTGCCCTATTACTGTGGCCGAGAGCTGTGAGATCCAACGTGACAGGTCCCTTTCTTCAGCATGCCAACCAAAAACGTCTTTATTTCAACTTGGATCTCCTTTTCAGCAGAGGAATTACCACCAGAGAGAGAACGCAATAGAGAGAGAGAGAGGGGTGTGAAAGAAAACCAGAGAGAAGTGTTCCAGATATGGGCGGCCGATCAGTCCTGCCACCTGTAGTTTTTAGGGATTATGTGGACCTCCAAAGGCTGGATTTATAAAACTGTGTGGTGGCTGGAAACATGTGGGCCGGAGTTAATGGAGGTGGAATCAGAGCTGCCTGCTAGTATATTGCACAGTGATAACAAGGAAATTCAGATGAGTTCACTTCCATTGCGCTTATCAGGATGTGGAGATTCCCAATGATGATTCAACGTGGGGGAGAGAAGGAAGTAATTTCCCTGAACTACACACTCACATACATGTGATAAAGCAACAGGTTACACTACACTTGAATCATAGAGACCAAAGAGTATTTTATTATAAAGGGCTGAGCAATATACTGTGGCATCTCAATATCTTTTGAAGTTTTGACGATACTTGATATACAGTATCTCAAATATGTTTTTCTTTTTGCTGTAAAGTGTAGATTAATAAAGTGATTTTCTTACATCCATTAAAATAGCTATATATATATATATACACTGTAAAAATGTTGACCTAATGTAGTTTTACTTCAGAAAAAATGTTGCTCTCTATAAGAGAGTACGTCTGTATTAATTTAATCTACTTTTGATTAAATTCATGCCCGTTTCTTGTTCCTCACCTGTGTTGCTTCCTGACCCCATTTTGATAATGACCAGATATGTTTTACGCCACTCTTGAGATGTAAAGTTGGAGTGACATTGCCTATTGATCCCAGCTTTGGCAAGTTGATCTTAATTTTCAACAATATTCAATTTGACAATATCCATTAGGGGTGTCCCAATATCCGGTATTATCAATAACCATGAAATTTATAAATCATTATAAAACTGTGTTTAGTCTACAGCACTGAAAATATTATAAATATGGCAGCACCCCTTTAAAGAGCAACGATATAACAAACTCTCATAATCCCACTTGAAATTTTAATTTATGGTGTGATTTGCTGTTCAAAAAAGGAGGAAACATATAACAAACAGGAGAATTGAATGATAATATGTCCATAAAAATAAATATTGTGATTTATTGCTATGCAAATCCTTTAAGTAACATAACCATGAGGTGAAAAATGTGATATCATGACAAGGGTTGGGTACTGTTTGAATTTGATAAATTCTGATTATCTTATCGATTTTGATTCTTATTGATTCCCAGATTAGATTCCATAGTTGAAGTAGAATATAGATATCAACCTTATCGTGCTTATTGACTGGTTTTCAAATATACTGTATATATATTTATGAGCACCGTTTTGGAATTGATTTTCAGTTCCAAATCCTAATCATGACTGCCC
The DNA here is from genome assembly GCF_015846415.1 of Triplophysa dalaica. Classification (NCBI taxonomy): domain Eukaryota; kingdom Metazoa; phylum Chordata; class Actinopteri; order Cypriniformes; family Nemacheilidae; genus Triplophysa; species Triplophysa dalaica. Next base: position 13,250,933 of record NC_079565.1, on the reverse strand, counting down.
TATGCCATATCTTCTCAATATCTTATTTTCGATATATACCCCAGCCATAATTATGACAAATAAATAATAAATAAAGGGACTTTAGATAAAACTTAAGATAACTGTTAAACTGACATTCTAACCCTATAGTCTAGCATGTTTCCAATAATGTATACATTCTAAAGTCTAGTGCTTCTCCTTAAACCCTCTGAACAGTCATTTTTAAAATTTGGTAAAATAATGTTAGAAAGGAATCTATTTAAATCGAGAGAGGAACCAGAGCTGCAACTTGCAGAAGGTCCTAACTATCACATAGAGAAGTGCTTTAAAGCCAATTAGCAACCACCCTGGCAACCACAACAACACACTCCGACTTTTGCATAGTGAATAACACTCAAATTTCCTTTAGAAAATATGCAAATCTTTGTATAAGATCACTACTTTGCATCTTAGCAACTGGTTTTACACAAATCTCTTTTGTTGGAAAAAAACAAGCATGCCTCGGATAAGATAGCATTGAAAGTATCTGGAATTGAGACAGGGCAAGAAGATCATATTTAATTCAGGCATTAGACTATAATAAAAAAGTTATTTGTTAAAAAAACATTTGTTTTTTACGCAATACAAACTGACTACGCCCCATGTGTGACCCCACCCCATTACTGGTGTGTGTGAACCTGAAGGTTTTTGCAACTTTTCTCGCAACATAGGGCTGCAACGTTGCTCTCATTACGCAAGGAATACAGACAGTCAAACAAATTAAACTAAAAATCCTTTCCTAACGATGCTGAGGACATTCTCAAATCTCGCTCATCCTTCAGTGAAAGGAAAAGCATAGCGAATAAAAGTCTATGAACAAAGAATGCTTTTGAAGAGCTTTGATTACATCACAGAAATGGGCCTAAAAGTTTATTTAAATCAGGTTCAGCAAGGGTGGATTGGTACTCTCTAGAATTTCAAAGAATAGGGTGTATCTTTTCCAAAAAAAGACAATGCTTTAACTCTGTATTAGTCTTTATACATAAAAGGAGTACATTCTCATACGATATACTTGTATTAATAGTCTAGGTAAGATTTACACCAGTGTACATGTTGGATGAAACAAATGACCCCAATAGAATCACACTATAAGCCTTGTCTATGTAGACATGGAACTCCATTGTGGGAGGTTTTGAAGCCGTGTGCTCACATGATCTATTCTGGCTGAAATGGGATCTTGTCAGTGTCCACTGAAGCGTATAACAGAGATGAATACGATTAAAGAGGCAACACCACACAGCTAAGATGGATGCTGCACGTAATGACTTCATATCAAACACCATCAGTCAAGGACCCTGGGGAAAACCTCGTCTCCATGGAGCTTACATGACTGGACCACTGACAGCAGCGCATTTAAAGAAGGATAATGATGGTTAGGTGGCAACTTTCCAACTACTGCAGTCAAGAATTTACTGTATTACTGGGAAAATATGCAATTGAAAATACCCTAAGTACGTGAAAATAAGATAAAATATACATCATTGATCTGAATGGATGGATGGATGGATGACAAACCTTAATATAACCATAACCCCAATATTTTAAACAAAATAAATATATTAATTTTGTATTTTGGGTAGGACCTTCTAATGAAAAGTGTTTCTTCTCATGTTGTATCAAAGCGAGCTGCAGGAACATTTGCTAGATTATAAAAAATTATAAAAAATGACTTTACCAGAAAATGTTACCTTTGTCGAAATTGATGACGTCACTTCCTGTCAAATTTACAGTTTACTAAGATGCCATAATTCTGGAATATTATCATCTTTTTCATTTTTATTTATATGTATATTTAATTTCAATAGTTTTTTATTTGGATGTCTTGTTATAAGTTTTTATGTTATGTTTTTTTGTAGTGTCAAAAAAAACTGCAGATGCCATATCATGGTATCCACTGGTACAATTAAATGAATTTAGTACATTTGTATCGTCAAAAAGGTAAAAATCATAAGGTAGATTGCTTAGAAATAATGTTTCTAGAATTATTAGAAAGAATAAACACCCTTCCTCACGATCCCTCTTGTCTACCTGCCATCGTTCACTGTGCTGCGTAGACCGATCCGAGAATGACAACAAAATACCGCGAGAGCGAATTGCTCCGTTCTTTGCTATGACATCGTTCTCGCGACACTTGACGTCATACGCTGTTCAGTCCATGGTTCGGTCCCTTGAAGCCGAATGCATCTTCTAGATAAATGTTTATGATTCAAGATTCAATATTTCTCCAAGATAAATATCGCCTAAATGTCTTAAATTTATTTTGGGGCATTAAGTGTTGGAGAAGATTTTCTGACAGGCTTGAAGATCTGATGGTAATTAATTACCTCGAGGGATTGATTGTTAGCGAAACGTGAGTTCTGGAGCTCCGTTTGTATAATGGAAACGCTTATTTGAATGTTACTTGGAATGGAATGCAAATGATTTTGAAAGCAACTTACCCTGTGGCAGATTGGAAACGTGGGCACAACACACCGTTTACTGACACACCTGACCTTTGCAGACACTAATGGAGGATCATCTGCTCACCTCCATCATCACCACCACATTAAATGTGCATCTCTGATCCTCTCTACGAAAGAATCATTAATGAGGTAATCAATAGTTTAATTATGCAAATGAAATATTGACACCTATGAAATATGTTATCGGTAACCGTCTCCTTCGTCTGACTTTTCTATTTGTTTATTTACTGACGTGAGAGTAGCCTGCTTTTTATTTCACAATATTGTGTTCCTTGTTACTTGCCAGAAAGAGAAATAAATCTTGATTTTAGTATTTAGCTATGTTTGTTAAACATTATTTGTAAAGTTTATTTCAGTATTGCTGTCCTTTCTTATTACTTTTCTTTATTACTTAGTTTTTATGTGAATTTATGTTATTGTGTTATGTTGCCAGAAAAGATAAAAAAGTTTGAAACATTTAATCATATTTTTAAAACCTTAGATAGATTTGTCACAGTATTGCTGTATTTTGCTGTGATGTTCTTTTTATTTATTGTTGGCCAGAAACACATTTTAAAACATTTGCAGTATTTCAAAAGATTATTTCTGAATGACTTCTTACCTTCATATCAGGTGGTCCTTGATTTTTCCCACCTCGGGTCCCTTTGCTCTGCAGAAATGCCTCGATATTGTGTAAGATCCTTCAGGAAAAGGTGCAAATAATGTTTACATGCATTACAGACTTGGTTTACCTATTTACAGCTTTTCTATAACAATGTGTTCAATGTACTTAGAAAGGTTAAGGTGAACACTCCTTGCACTCTCTGCAGACTTTGACCTCCTTTTGCAGTGACCACAATATCTTGGTAATGAACTTGGGAATAAAAAAGACACAAGGAAAGTGCTGTTGTGAGATAGGGCACCTCTTGGCAGAAGTTCAAAGCAATGGCCTTTGATCACTGATACGAAACATCGTTGCGAGAAATTGATACATGCTTTGCTCTGTGAATGAACTCGCATGAAAGCATAGTCAGAATTGGAATGCAAACTGCATAAACTTGGGATGTTTGCTTTACTTTATTGCTATATGCATGCATTGCACTAATATTGAAACGTGCACAGTCCAAAACATGATGGTTTATAGTGCCTTTAAATGTCCAGGAGACCAATAACCTTGCAACATAGGTTTAGTCTTTAAAGCAAGAGGAATGGCATAATGTCTGTAGCTATAGCAACAGAACAAAACTCATATAGGCTCCGGCAGCACAGATCACTTGTATTAAACTGTAAATATTTGTAAGGTTTTCTAATTGAATAATCCCATTCATACGGATATATACAAATTTATTGTCCAATAAACAGCTATTTAAATTGAGAGGGTCCCTCCCTTGATACGACCTGTAATATTTAATGCAGTCTTTATTTCAAAATGTCGCTACAAACCCATAACTCAAGGTTATATGTTGCGTTGTATGTTTTTTATAGGGTTCTGTATAAATGACCGAAACGATTGCCATATACCCACGAACCAGTGTTCCTCGTATGAGGATCTATACCACTACAGTGTCATCACGGCCCTGCTTTGGGTCCATACGGATTGCACTGAGGATGTCTGAGCACATCGGTTGAAAGGCGAGGAAAAGCACCTTGAACAGTTCATATATGGGGACCTTGGCATTCCTGTGGCATCCATAGTTGTGGAGCCATCAAAACAAGAGTCTAATGTGACTGTCGTCGAGAATTAACCGCAACATCCTGAACCTGGAGATGAAAAGTCTAATGTCCAACCACAAATACAAAACCAGATTAGGATTTTATCATAATAATTTGAACGAAAGCAAAAGTAAGAGCAAAAATTCTACATTTATTTCCAAAACCATTTTTAAATGTCCAATGTATGAAATTTAGTCGTGAGGTTGCTAATTGCAACCATATGCTCACATAGTGGTTGAAAGTTTACATACACTTTGCAAAATCCTAAAAACTTTTAAAATTTAATTTATTCAAATAAGTGTAATTTTAAAGATTTGTTTTTATTTTATTACTTCCCTGAACAAATTATTTCACATATATTCCACAAAACAGAATAAAACCTGAATATATTAAAAATCACCCCGTTCAAAAGTTTACATATTGCTTATTCTTATAATACTGTTTGATGTACCTGGACTATCAATCATAGTTAGTGTTGTCTGACTGTTGTCTAAGAGTTTGAGTGTATGAGACATTTAACTTGTACACTGATCTTCAGAGAAATCCTCCAGGTCCTGCGCATGTTCTTTGATGTTCAGTATCTTCTACATGTCCGACCTTTGTCAATTCAATTCAATTCAAGTTTATTTATATAGCGCTTTTCACAATGTGTATTGTTTCAAAGCAGCTTTACAGGGGCAAACAGGAAAAACAGATAAGTTAGAACACAGCACAGTGCATGGTGTTTATACAACGAGTAAGATCATTCTAATAAATAATATCTAATTTCTAAATAAAAAAATAAATGAATGAATGCAGTCTCCCGGTGAGCAGGCCAACACTGCCCTGCTGTCGAGAGGAACCCAAACTCCAATGATTGATTAATGGAGAAAAAAACCTCGGGAGAAACCAGGCTCAACCGGGAGGGCCAGATCCCCTCTGACGTGTCATAGCTGCACTCAAACTGCTGACATGTGATTTAAGTTTAGCATTTAATACCAAATATTGTAACTTCAGCATTAATTAGACAAATAGTCCATCTTTGCTCTTGGTTGGGGATGTAGTGGTCTGAGCTGGGATGGTCTGATGGTCATATTTCTCTTGGCTGGTGGTGGAATTGCCTTAGATGGAGCTGGGATGGTCAGTCAGTCTGCAGCTGTATCTGGTGTAATCTCAAATTGGGGATGGGCATCCCGAGGCAGAGGCGGAAAGAGAATAAAGAGAATAATTAGCGTAGCTGCTGTTCATTAACTATGCATTATGTGAAGGCTTGGCTGAAAAGATGTGTCTTTAATCTAGATTTAAATTGGGAGAGTGTGTCTGACCCTCGAATAGTATCAGGAAGGCTATTCCAGAGTTTAGGCGCTACATATGAGAAAGCTCGTCCCCCTTTGGTGGATTTTGTTATTCTAGGTGTTATCAAAAGTCCTAAGTTTTGAGATCTTAGAGAGCGTGATGGGTTGTAACGTGATAAAAGCTCGGTTAAGTAAGTAGGTGCTAAACCGTTCAGGGCTTTGTAAGTAATTAAAACAATTTTAAAATCAATACGATACTTAATGGGTAGCCAGTGAAGCGATGATAAAACTGGGGTTATGTGATCGTATTTTCTTGACCTAGTAAGAACTCTGGCAGCTGCATTCTGAACTAACTGTAGTTTGTTTATCGATGATACAGGACAACCACTAAGTAGAGCATTACAATAGTCAAGCCGTGAGGTCACAAATGCATGAATAAGCTTTTCTGCGTCTGCAACACATAAACTATTTCGTAATTTGGCAACATTTCTAAGGTGGAAAAAGGCTGTTTTTGTGATATTTGAGATGTGATTTTTAAATGACAGGTTGTCGTCTAATATAAGGCCTAGGTCTTTAACTGTATTTGTTGGAGTAACAGTGCAGCTTTCAATTTGCAGGCTGTAGTCGGAGATATTCTGTTTACTTGATTTTGGTGCTATAAGTAATATTTCAGTTTTGCTAGAGTTTAAAAGGAGGAAATTACTAGTCATCCAATGTTTTATGTCCTCGATGCACTCTGCCAGTTTGGATAGCTTAAAGGAATCATCTGGTCTTGATGAGATATAAAGCTGTATCATCTGCATAACAGTGGAAGCTAATTCCATGTTTTCTAATAATGTTGCCGAGGGGCAGCATGTATATGGAGAAAAGCAAGGGTCCTAAAACCGATCCCTGAGGTAATCCCTAATTTACTTGCGTAAGATTTGATGATTTCCCATTTAAATGGACGTATTGATATCGGTCTGTTAAGTAAGATCTGAACCATTGCAGTGCCTGTCCCTGAATACCGATATAACTGTGTAAACGATCTAGTAGTATTTTATGGTCTACAGTATCGAAAGCAGCACTAAGGTCAAGCAGGACTAAGAGTGATATGTTACCTTTATCTGAAGCAATAAGGAGGTCATTTGTAATTCTGACGAGCGCAGTTTCAGTGCTGTGATGCGGTCTAAAGCCAGACTGAAACTTTTCGTTCATGTCATTATTTTGTAGGAAGATACACAGTTGAGTTGACACTACTTTTTCTAGTATTTTAGACAAGTACGGTAGATTTGAAATTGGTCTATAGCTTACAAGTTCATTGGGGTCTAAGTTTGGTTTTTTGATGAGAGGCTTGATTACAGCCATCTTAAAGGGCCCTGGGACATGTCCTAGATTAATTGACGAGTTGATTATGTTACAAATGGGCTCAATTACAGCAGGTAGTAACTCTTTTAATAAAGTAGTCGGAATGGGGTCTAGTAAGCATGTCGTCGGTTTGGATGTTGCAATTATTTTAATTAAATCTTCCTGATTTATAGGAGAAAAACACTCTAGCTTTTCTTTTTGGGTGACGGTTGAAACTAATTCTTCCGACACACTTGGAGGTTTGGTTTTAGCTATGTTGTCTCGTATTATTTCGATTTTCTCAGTAAAAAACTTCATGAATTCATTGCTACCAAGGTGCGGCGGAATACCCAGGTCAGGTGGAGTCTGTTTGTTTGTTAGTTTAGCAATTGTACTAAATAAAAACCTTGGACAACATCTCAAAGACGCTGTCTGACAACATCTCAAAGACGCTACGCACCATTTGACTAGTAAGTACAAATTTTAACTACAGTCTGTGTTCTTCTCACCCAACTGTTAAGAATGTTTCTGCTTTCAAATGCATAGAGACTGTGTCTGTCCCCCGAATAATACAACCAAATAATAATTTATTTAAAAGTCAGAGAAAAAATCTTATCATGATTAAACCAAAAGACAATATATTTAATGAGCAAAACCAACGCCTAAAGTTTGGGCTACTTAATATTAGATCACTAAATCCAAAAGCAGTTATTGTAAATTAAATGATCACAGACAACAGTTTTGATATACTTTGCCTCACTGAAACCTGGCTTAAGCCAAATGATTATTTTGGTCTAAATGAGTCTACTCCTCCAAGCTACGGTTATATTCATGAGCCACGTCCAGTTGGTCGAGGTGGTGGTGTCGCAACAATCTTTAGAGACTTTCTTACCGTTACTCGGAGAACAATGCATACATTTAAATCATTTGAAATGCTTGCGTTGAACATAACAGTTCCAAACAAAAGTAAAAAATCATTGGTCTCTCTTACATTGGTTACTGTGTATAGACCCCCTGGGCCTTAAACTAATTTTCTGATAGAGTTCGGAGACTTCTTATCGGATCTATTGGTTAACGTCGATAAAGTACTGATTGTTGGAGATTTTAATATCCACGTAGACAGTGCTAACGATCCATTAGCTGTGGCGTTTAAAGAACTACTAGACTCTTGTGGTGTAACACAATACATCAATAGACCTACTCATCGCCTTAATCACACCCTAGACTTGATTATATCTCACGGAGCCGATCTAACCAATATCGATATTATACCTCAAAGCGACGATGTTTCCGATCACCATCTTATAACATGTACACTGCGCACTGCAGAAATCAGTTGTATATCTCGTTATCGACAAGGTAGAACAATCACCTCAACTAAAGATAGTTTCGTAAAGAACTTGCCAGATCTGACTTCTCTAATAACCTTTCCAACGAATATAAAATTGCTCGATGACATGACCAGCAACATGGGCACTATTTTCTCTAATACATTAGAAGCGGTCGCACCTATGAAGTCAAAAAGGATAAATGAAAAGAACATAGCACCATGGTATAATAACACCACTCGCGCCCTAAAAAGAGAAACGCGTAAACTGGAGCGAAAATGGAAACAAACCCAATTAGAGGTCTTTAAAATTGCATGGAAAGAGAGTACAAGCTGTTACAAAAAGGCACTAAAAGCAGCAAAAGCCGAGCACTTCCGTAACCTCATAGAAAATAACAAAAACAATCCAAGGTTTTTATTTAGTACAATTGCTTAACAAACAAACAGACTCCACCTGACCTGGGTATTCCGCCGCACCTTGGTAGCAATGAATTCATGAAGTTTTTTACTGAGAAAATCGAAATAATACGAGACAACATAGCTAAAACCAAACCTCCAAGTGTGTCGGAAGAATTAGTTTCAACCGTCACCCAAAAAGAAAAGCTAGAGTGTTTTTCTCCTATAAATCAGGAAGATTTAATTAAAATTATTGCAACATCCAAACCGACGACATGCTTATTAGACCCCATTCCGACTACTTTATTAGAAGAGTTACTACCTGCTGTAATTGAGCCCATTTGTAACATAATCAACTCGTCTATTAATCTAGGACATGTCCCAGGACCCTTTAAGCTGGCTGTAATGAAGCCTCTTATCAAAAAACCAAATCTAGACCCAAATGAACTTGGAAGCTATAGACCGATTTCAAATCTCCCGTACTTGTCTAAAATAAGAGTGTCAACTCAACTGTGTACCTTCCTACAAAATAATGACATGCACGAAAAGTTTCAGTCTGGCTTTAGACCGCATCACAGCACTGAAACTGCGCTCGTTAGAATTACAAATGACCTTCTTATTGCTTCAGATAAAGGTAACATCTCACTATTAGTCCTGCTTGACCTTAGTGCTGCTTTCGATACTGTAGACCATAAAATACTACTAGATCGTTTACACCATTATATCGGTATTCAGGGACAGGCACTGCAATGGTTCAGATCTTACTTAACATCGAGGACATAAAACATTGGATGACTAGTAATTTCCTCCTTTTAAACTCTAGCAAAACAGAAATATTACTTATAGCACCAAAATTAAGTAAACCGAATATCTCCGATTACAGCCTGCAAATTGAAAGCTGCACTGTTACTCCAACAAATACAGTTAAAGACCTAGGCGTTATATTAGACGGCAACCTGTCATTTAAAAATCACATCTCAAATATCACAAAAACAGCCTTCTTCCACCTTAGAAATGTTGCCAAATTACGAAATAGTTTATGTGTTGCAGATGCAGAAAAGCTTATTCATGCATTTGTGACCTCACGGCTTGACTATTGTAATGCTCTACTTAGTGGTTGTCCTGTATCATCGATAAACAAACTACAGTTAGTTCAGAATGCAGCTGCCAGAGTTCTTACTAGGTCAAGAAAATACGATCACATAACCCCAGTTCCCTTTCTGTCGGTCTCTCGACGTTGTGTCGAGAACGACAGATGGGGGTTCGCCCTTGAGAACCAATCAACTCTGACTACTATAGAAAAGGCCAATGAAATTTGGCGAATGCAATTTGCATGCGGGACTCCGCCCCCGGAAATCCGGTATAAAAGGAGGCCGGCGTGCAGCATTCACTTACCTTTTGTTCTTCAGAGCCATCGCTCATGATTACATCTCAGGATTCTCAAATCCTCTTCAAACTTCACTACCGGATCTTCGACGTGTTGCAGCGGATCGTCCCTTCCTGCAGCGACCTTCCCCTGGGCGTCTCGGTGGTTCCAGTGGTGTCAGAGCTATTTCCAAAAAGTCCTTTTCAGGACTCGGCACTCTACAGCGCGGCATGTCCCGCTGTTCTCTTGGGTGCGGTACCCTCATCGAGGAGGGGGATGGACACGATCGCTGTGTTAGGTGTCTGGGTGTCCAGCACGCTGAAGCAGCGTTCGTTGACACATCTTGCCCGCACTGCGGGCAGATTGTCATGCAGAAGTTGCGGTCACGGTTGGCTGTCTTCCTCCGGGAACCAGCCAACATTTCGTCTGCTACCAGGGTTGTGGCATCTGTGGCTACGGCCCCGATGTCCTCTCGTGTTAGCAGCCTTAGTGATTCGGGGGCTACTGTGAGCGTCAACCCGCCAGCCAAGCGCTCACGGGCCGTTCACACCCCAGCACGCTCTTCTGACCGTTCCCCAACCGGCGGTGGCATACCATCCGGATCCTCATCCACGCACTCGGAAACGGGGCGTGGCGAAGATGAGATGTCTATCGCAGCATCGGAGGCAGATCTGCTGGCATCCGACAATGACGAATCCGAGCTTCCCCCTACGGGGGGCCAAGCTCTGGAGGAAGCAGACGTTGAGATGTCGGCCATGCTAACCCGGGCTGCCGCGAGCATTGGGTTGCAGTGTACGGCACTGCCTCTACCCCAACGCTCGCGGTTGGACACATGGTTTCTGGGGTCGGATCGTGGTGTCAAGCCACGCCCACCCCCGGTTCCATTCTTCCCGGAGGTGCATGAGGAGCTGTGTCGGACATGGAGCGCCCCACTCACGGCTCGCTCCTCTCAGTCCAGCTCCGCCTCCCTCACCTCCCTCGATGGTGGGGCGGCCAAGGGCTACGTCGACGTCCCCCAGGTGGAATGGGCGATTGCGGTGCACCTGTGCCCGCAGACAGCCGCCACCTGGAGGACCCGGCCTCGCCTTCCGTCCAAAGCCTGTAAGACTTCGGCATCCCTGGTGGCGAAGGCTTACAGTGCTGCGGGCCAGGCCGCCTCCTCTCTCCACGCCATGGCCATCCTGCAGGTCCACCAGGCTAAGGCGTTGAGAGAGCTCCACGAGGGCAGGGCCGACCCAGGTGTTATGCAGGAACTCCGTGCCGCCACTGACCTCGCTCTACGGGCGACTAAGGTGACGGCGCGGGCCCTGGGTCGGACGATGTCCACTCTGGTGGTCCAGGAGAGACACCTCTGGCTCAACCTTGCGAGAATGAGTGACGCCGAGAAAGTCCGCTTTCTCGACGCACCCATCTCGCAGGGTGGGCTGTTTGGTGACACCGTCGAGAGCTTCGCACAGCAGTTCTCGGCGGTGAAGGAGCAGACGGAGGCTATAAGCCATATCTTACCGCGTCGCGACTCGGCCGCCCCCAGGCCTCCGAGTTCCCGCGCACCACCTGCTCCCCGACAGCCCCGGACCCCTTCGAGCTCTGCACCGGCTCAAGTGCACCCCCGTGCTGCACCCCGGAAAAAGAGCCCGAAGGGAAGACCTCCTCCTCGTCAACAGCCTTCTAGGAAGAAGCGGCCCTGACGAGAAGACACCGGAGGAAGCAACATCTGGCCCGACCCTCACAGTACCATCTCTGACCGGTCGGTATGGGACGATCCCTGCCTCGTCTCCACAGCCAGGCCCTTTTCAGGGCCTGGCGCCCACTTACTCACAAAGAGAGTTGCTTTCCCCGGGCGTTCATTCCAGCCGATCGCACACTCCACCTGACTGTGCTCGGCGAACCGACCTCACACCCTGGCGAGGTGTGAGGCCGTACACATGCGACAACTGTCACCACTCTCAAACCGACAGTGCGTGCCGTTGTCCCGCCAGGCAGGCAAAAGGGCGGAGTCAACCATCCCTCCGGGGAAACCTCCGCGACATGCGGTTGGCTCTGCCTGCCAACGAACCACCCTCGGTCGGAATGATGAAGCAGGCCGTCCCCTTGGTCCCCCTGTCACAGTCCATGGGAGCTTGGCAAAAGTTGCCCACACTGTCTCGGTGGCTAATGCGGACGGTCCGTCTCGGCTACTCGATCCAGTTTGCCAGGGCCCCTCCCAAGTTCCGGGGCATCATCTCCCCCTCTCTCAGAGGCAGAGACGCCTCCGTGCTTCGGGCAGAGGTCTCCACCCTCCTGGCGAAACAGGCGATCGAGTCCGTCCCACAAGCCGAGATGTACAGCGGGTTTTACAGCCCGTACTTCATCGTTCCAAAGAAAGACGGAGGGTTGCGTCCCATTCTGGACTTACGTACCCTGAACAGGCACCTTCACAAGCTGCCTTTCAGGATGCTAACCCAGAGGCGCATCCTGACATCTATCAGGTGTCAGGATTGGTTTGTGGCAATCGACCTGAAGGACGCTTACTTTCATGTCTCGATTCTTCCTCGACACCGACCGTTCCTACGGTTCGCTTTCGAGGGTCGGGCATATCAGTACAGAGTCCTCCCCTTCAGTCTGTCCCTGTCTCCACGAGTCTTTACGAAGATCGTGGAGGCCGCCCTTTCTCCTCTCCGGGAGAAGGGCGTGCGAATACTCAACTATCTCGACGACTGGCTTATCTTGGCGCACTCGCGAGATCTGTTGTGTACGCAGAGGGACATGGTGCTCCGGCACCTAGATCGATTGGGCTTTCAGGTCAACCGAGAAAAGAGCAAACTCTCCCCAGTGCAGAGCATCCTCTTTCTCGGTATGGAACTCAACTCTGTCACCATGACGGCGCAGCTGTCCGCAGCACGCGCCCAGTCAATGTTGAACTGCCTGGAACACTTCAGGCAGTCGGCGGTCCCCCTGAAACAATTTCAGAGGCTCCTGGGACACATGGCGTCTTCGGCGGGGGTAATACCCCTCGGATTGATGCACATGCGACCGCTTCAGCATTGGCTACAGAGTCGAGTTCCGAGGACGGCGTGGCACACCGGCAACAGGCGTACGGTGGTAACTCCTGTCTGCCGACGCACTCTAAACCCATGGTCTTCCATGACCTTTCTCCGAGCGGGAGTTCCCCTCGGGCAGATTACGAGGCACGTTGTGGTGACAACAGATGCCTCGCTGCAGGGTTGGGGTGCAGTGTGCAACGGGCACGCAGTAGCGGGGCGCTGGACGGGCCCCCGGCTGCGCTGGCATATCAATTGCCTAGAGTTGTGGGCGGTGCTGCTTGCACTGAGAAGGCTCCGGCCTCTGGTGCAGGGCCAGCACGTACTGGTCCGCCTGGACAGTACGGCAGCCGTAGCGTATATCAATCGCCAGGGTGGCGTATGCTCTCGGCAGCTAACACAACTTGCCTGACGCCTCCTCCTCTGGAGTCAGCAGGTGATCCGCTCCCTGCGGGCCACACACATCCCAGGCGTACTAAACGAGACAGCCGACGCGCTCTCTCGCCAGTACACGCCCTGCGGAGAGTGGCGACTCCACCCCCGCGCAGTTCAGCTCATTTGGGTACAGTTCGGCCAGGCACAGATAGACCTCTTTGCCTCCCGGGACAACACCCATTGTCCGCTTTGGTACGCCCTGACCGAGGCTCCCCTCGGCACGGATGCCCTTGCGCACAGCTGGCCGCGGGACAAGCGGAAGTACGCCTTCCCCCCAGTGAGCCTCCTTGCACACACACTGTGCAAGGTCAGGGAAGAGGAGCAACAAGTGTTAATGGTTGCGCCGTACTGGCCCAACCGCACTTGGTTCTCGGAGCTGATGCTCTTGACAACAGCTCCCCCCTGGCCCATTCCCCTGACAGAGGACCTGCTCTCTCAGGGGATGGGCACGTTATGGCATCCCAGACCAGACCTCTGGAACCTCCATGTCTGGTCTCTGGACGGGACGAGGAGATCCTGAGCAGGTTACACCCCGCTGTGGCTGAAACCATTGCACAGGCCAGAGCGCCATCCACTAGGCGGTTATACGCTTACAAATGGCGCCTCTTCTCATCCTGGTGTCTCTCCCAAGGAGCAGACCCACAGAGATGCTCGATCGGTATCGTGTTGTCCTTCCTACAAGAGAAATTGGAGACTAACATCTCCCCTTCCACGCTGAAAGTGTATGTAGCCGCAATTGCCTCTCATCACGACTCAGTAGATGGAAGGTCTCTAGGACAACACGACCTGATCACCAGGTTCCTAAGGGGCGCGAGAAGGCGGAACCCGCCTCGTCTCCGCTCCGTACCCTCTTGGGACCTTAACGTGGTCCTGGGGGGCCTATCCAGGCCTCCCTTCGAGCCCCTTGAAGCTTCCGATCTTCCTCACCTGACGAGTAAGACGGCCCTTCTGTTGGCGCTCGCCTCCTTCAAGAGGGTAGGGGACCTCCAAGCATTCTCTGTGTCCCCGGATTGCCTTGAATTCGGGCCTGGTAACTCTCACGTTGTTCTGAGACCCAGGCTCGGATACGTGCCCAAAGTTCCCACTACTCCCTTTCGGGACCAAGTGGTGAACTTGCAGGCGCTCCCCATCGGGGAGGAAGACCCAACCCGGTCCGTGTTGTGTCCAGTACGCGCACTGCGCCTCTACTTAGACCGCACACAGAGCTGTTTAAAAATGTAAATCAGGGGCTACAGTGCTCCTAGTAAATTTAAATTTAAAGTAAGTCTGGAGCCCTGTTATATTATTTTTGCGCATTTTGTCTCTTTTATGATATCATTTATTATTTTTTACAGTTTTTCATAATATTTTATTTTTAGGATTTTTAAGGACCAAGAAAATCCATATCCAGACATTACGGACAATGTTTACCCAATTTATCCAGATCAAGAAGCTAAATCACGCACTTCTTGTGAAAGTCTTCATTCCAAATTGATGGAAACATTCTTATCCCCCTTCTAATTGGCCAGCCTATATTTTCCATAGAGGACACACCATTACAATATTTGCACACACATGTTTCCACAGCATTTTATCTCTTAGTTGACATTGAATGATTGTGCAGTACAAAAGAAGCAATTAGGGATTTCCAAAGCAGATTCACCCTCATTGCCCCAACATTACAGTCTGACAACCCGAAACGTCCCAGGTCACGTGCCTAATTTGTGAGGTCGTCTCACTGTTGCTCATTCTATTTCTCTGCAGCAGTTGTAATCAATGAAGTCTGTGACACTCAATTAGGCCTTGACCGGATTGCTGTGTGTTTCTGTTGATGCACTCATTCCTGTGCTCAATTGAAGCGACAGGCCTTATTATTTCTTTCGAAAAGTGAAACGCACAGAGCTTGAAGGAGCTACTGCTTGTATCGGGATAATCCCCCATTATCCCCACTCACACATGTTTGTGAGTTTGTATATGATGTGCAATTATAAAAAAAATACATATTTTAAAAGTTTTTTATGGTTCTAAAATCTGATTGGATGTACAAATATATGCCAGGTACGTCATGTACATCAGAACAGAACAAACACAGACAGAGTGATTTGTGTAGGATCACACTAAAGGGATTTATTTATAATATAATCAAATCATTTTTATAACTGCGTACACTTCTGTTGTGCTAATTATTGTGGTGTGCTATCTAATAATATCTATTTTCTTGTAGCATCAATATATTTGGTAAATTTTGAGGTTAAATCGTTAATTAGGAAAAAAACATGTACAACTGTACAAATTTTCAAATAAAAAAAAGACTCTTTGTAGCACTGGGAAGGTGGGATGAAGCAATGATTGGTGACTATGTCTGAAACTTATAAGTACTACTATTCAACTTAGTTTTAGTCATAAAAGACAAAAAATCAAAATCAATCTTTTGGACAACTAATGTTTAGTAGCTGTTATTGTTTGCAAGTGTTATGCCAGTACCCTGTAATTTCTGCGTATGAGTAATAATACCGAAATGTGTGTTTTTTTGTTGTTGTTGTACAAACAGTACAAACAAATAATAAAATGAAATTTCGTATTCAGCATGTTAGACTTCATAAAAAATGTAAAATTAAAGTGAAACACAAGTTTTTTTTTTTATACATTATGTACTAAAATTATATAATTTATAGTATGTACCGGTCAAGATGACATTCATGTCGCAGCAAGATGAGCCATGTGCTATCAGTTTGTTATCAGGGAATAAAAAAAACTGGAATGTTGTGACTGACCAATCAGAATCAAGCAATTTAGAGAGCTGTGTAATAACCATGGTTACGGCTTTTAATGGTTTAATTGTAGCTGACAACATCTCTTAAAGGGATGAGCTGGGTCTAGAGACTAAAACGCTCTTTGACATGTACAAATCACTATATTGGCTATTAAAAAAATGTCAGTTTGCGTTAACACAGACACTCTCATGCGATCACTCCTCGGCTGTCATGTGCCCACTGTTACTGTATGACAGCTTATTTTACTAACAGACAAGATGCTGCTGTGTGTGTTTGACGTAATCCTCGGATAGGAAATCAGGCTTTCATATTCAGCTTGTCGATAATGTATTTCATCATTTTATAGATGTTTATTGATTGTAATTTTTTCTGGAAATTTTGGTTAAAGAGTTACAAAGAAAAGACTTCGTAATACTCATTTACCTTTTATAATTTGTAAAATGTGACCCTGGACCACAACACCAGTCTTCAGTAGCACAGGAACATTTTAAGTAAAAGCCAAAAATACATTTGTATAGGTCAAAATTATTGATTTTTATTTTATTACAAAAATAATTACGATATTAGGTAAGGATCATGTTCCATTTGGATAGTTTGTTTCCTACTGTACATATATCGAAACTTTATTTTTGTGAGTAAATGGCCCGCTACAGTGCCTCTGATTAAAAACTTCAAATGCGATTTTCTCAATACTTACCCATAAGACCTGTTTTGTCATCCAGGGTCACATATACGTTTATCACACACATCTGCTAACCACCATGCCACGTTTTTTACAACATTTCCGTGTATTCCAATATGTTTTCTCATACAGATAACATTTTGTATAGCACCACCAGGTAGCCTGCAGGAAACTCCTATTTTTGATGCACTTGAATGGTCAAAGTACCTTAACAAGGAGAACGTGAGGAACATTGAAACTGACATTGTCTTTAATTACTCTTTGCTCTTGGCTCGGGCCTCCTGAATGAGCACAGCTCCAGTCTGAGCTGTGACACATCATGCTGTGTGTGGTGCCAGGATTTACTGGCAGGAAACAGACCATGATGACACCATGAAAGGAACAAGCCGAATTTAATTAAAAACAGCGGAGCGCTACATGGCTACCTTATCACTTCACATGAGTCTCATGAAAAGGGGCGCTGTTTCTTTAGGCTGTGATTTTGTGTAATACAAATACAATTGTATGTTGGTGTTCGTTAGGCTTGACAATTTAAATACTATCAACAGCAGTACAGTATAACAAAAAAAATTACTCCCTTAAATTTATAGATACAGCTGAATTGTATCATTTAAATTCAATAAGGAAGTAATGCAAAAACATACAAAATGTAAGAGTAAGTTGAAATTGTCATGGTTCCACTACCATGTCATGTTTTATTCCTGTCTCAAGTGGAGCCATGGCATTGCCTGATGGTTTTATGTGGGAAAGACCTAGTTCTTTCTCGTGTCTTGTCATTGTTCCCTACATCTCGTTCCTCGTCAGCCTCTCCTTAGTGCTAATCCCCAGCACCTGTTGCTCGTTACCATCCTCTGTTTGTTTCCCCTATAAAGAGTCCTCATGTTTCTTTGTCTCGTTGCTCGTGCATTGTATGCAGTACCTGTTCATGTTCCTGTTTCCAGTCGTCTTACCTTGTTCCTGTTTCCCGTGTCTAAGTGAGTTTAGTCTAGTGTTTGTTACCAGTGTTTGTCTTATAGTTTAGTCAGTCAGTGTTCTTGTTTAAGTTATATATATTCCTGTCCTGTTTTCCCCCTCGTGGGTTTTTGTTTTGCCTGTCTTGTTTTGTTGTGTTTATTTATTAATAAACATCCCTGTCACATCTACCGTCCGTGTCTGCCTGCAATTGGGTTCTCACGCCATGTCTCACATTGAGAATCATGACAGAATGCACGAGCCAAAATCGAACCCAGTAGGCAGCATGGACGGTACGACGTCGTCCTTGCGGTCTCGCCAAGCCCACTTGCTGCTTGGATTCCGCCAGGGGAGTTACGGTGACCGGGAGTTCGCCAGGGCATTCTCGGCGGTGGCAGAGGTGACCGAGTTTGGTGAGGCGGAGTTGAAGACGATCTTCAACTGCTGCCTCACCCGGCGCCTCACACCGTCGGAGAAGAGGCTGCTGGCTCCCTTAGGGTTTGCGGACATGGTCAGGTACGTGACCAACCGGAGCGATCCCGGGGGTGAGGTTCCACATGGGACTTTCACCCCACGGTCGAGCGCTGCGGAGGGTCTCGTCCTGGCCGCCGCTGCCCTGGGGGACTCAGTACCCTCTGGCTCGAGCTCCATGGCCGCCGGTTCTTCTGGTGGAGTCCGAGTTGGGTGGGTGGCTAGAGACTTGGGGGCGACGTCGCGGGAAACCTCCTTCCCGGTACCTGTGGTCCCGAGTCCTGTGGTCCCGAGTCCTGTGGTCCCGAGTCCGGTGGTATCAAACCCCAAATATTTTTTGGGGGGGCGCTGTGGGAAGGTGACGGTCCGTCCGGCACCGAGCCCGGCCCAGCAGCCGCCAGAGGTCGCTGCCCAGCCGCCAGAGGTCGCTGCCCAGCCGCCAGAGGTCGCTGCCCAGCCGCCAGAGGTCGCTGCCCAGCCGCCAGAGGTCGCTGCCCAGCCGCCAGAGGTCGCTGCCCAGCCGCCAGAGGTCGCTGCCCAGCCGCCAGAGGTCGCTGCCCAGCCGCCAGAGGTCGCTGCCCAGCCGCCAGAGATCGCTGCCCAGCCGCCGGCACCAAGCCCGGTCCAGCCGCCGGCACCAAGCCCGGTCCAGCCGCCGGCACCAAGCCCGGTCCAGCCGCCGGCACCAAGCCCGGTCCAGCCGCCGGCACCAAGCCCGGTCCAGCCGTCAAGTCCGGCTGCCCAGCCGCCGTCAAGTCCGGCTGCCCAGCCGCCGTCAAGTCCGGCTGCCCAGTCGCCGTCAAGTCCGGCTGCCCAGCCGCCGTCAAGTCCGGCTGCCCAGCCATGGTCCAGCCCAGCAGTCCTGCAGGGGACAAGAGCAGTTCCCCCCAGGACTTCCCATGTCAAGTCCCCTGGGGCTCCGCGCTCTGGCGCGTCCCCAAGGGCTGGAACTTCCCCACCCAGCCCTGCCCCTTCTGGACTTCCCATGTTTCCTCGTTTGCCCCCGCCCCCCCCTCCCTTGTTTGTTGTTTTTGTTGTCTCACCCCAACCCATTTGTTATTATATCTTGTATGCCCCTTGTCATGTTCTCCTTGTCTGTCTGGTTTTTGTCTGTTTCCCAGTCGGTCTTGTCCTGTTAGTTACCCCTTGGTGAACGCCTGGAGGCGTTCATTTAAGGGGGGGCTTATGTCATGGTTCCACTACCATGTCATGTTTTATTCCTGTCTCAAGTGGAGCCATGGCATTGCCTGATGGTTTTATGTGGGAAAGACCTAGTTCTTTCTCGTGTCTTGTCATTGTTCCCTACATCTCGTTCCTCGTCAGCCTCTCCTTAGTGCTAATCCCCAGCACCTGTTGCTCGTTACCATCCTCTGTTTGTTTCCCCTATAAAGAGTCCTCATGTTTCTTTGTCTCGTTGCTCGTGCATTGTATGCAGTACCTGTTCATGTTCCTGTTTCCAGTCGTCTTACCTTGTTCCTGTTTCCCGTGTCTAAGTGAGTTTAGTCTAGTGTTTGTTACCAGTGTTTGTCTTATAGTTTAGTCAGTCAGTGTTCTTGTTTAAGTTATATATATTCCTGTCCTGTTTTCCCCCTCGTGGGTTTTTGTTTTGCCTGTTTTGTTGTGTTTATTTATTAATAAACATCCCTGTCACATCTACCGTCCGTGTCTGCCTGCAATTGGGTTCTCACGCCATGTCTCACATTGAGAATCATGACAGAAATGACTTGTAAAGCCAATTTGAGTGTACTTAAAAAGTTAAGGCAGTTATAGTGTTTTATTTGTAGTGTCATCATTACTAATGCAGATTCTTGTATTACAGATTAACTGTGAGGGGTTCGTTCAAATGTATTTTTATTTGTCTAAATTGAAAACACATGATTCATACTTCAAATCACATGAATCGTTTAGAAATGCTATACAGTTTTGTTTTCATAAATGATTATACAAATTTTAGGTGATCATAAAATTGGTTAGAAAACCTTATATTCGCCTGAAAGTAAGAACCTTGACAAGATTCAATATATTTCCTAAAATTTATGGTGGAATTTTTGACTTGCAGCTCCCTAGCAACCGCTTTGAACACCTTAGCAACAAGAAAGCAATGCACTGAAAACACTCAGATAGTAATAGTACTGATGCCATACTGAGACAACTCTCAGCTTACTTGTACTGTCACACTCAGAATGACTTAGTAACACCCTGGCAACCATCTGTAACACCCTTACAAGTTAAACCAGTGTTTGAATTTTATATAGTACAAATTAAAATGGACTTACAGTTTTTACTGTTTGTTGGTAGTACTTTTAAGGATTGTAATTATTTCTTTATTTATCATGGTGCTGTGGTTTTGTCACCCATGGTCATTGTGGCCAATTTTTTAAAAATCTAGCAATGGTGGACCAAAATCATGTAAAAATAATTGAGTTTTGAAAGGTAATGTAACACGCATTACGAAAAAAGCAAAAATGATGAAGTTCGACTTTGTGGTTGTTTCATCTGACCTACGGTCGTATGTCTTGGACACTCGGGTGAAGAGAGGGGCGGAGGTGTCAACCGATCACCACCTGGTGGTGAGTTGGATCCGATGGCGGGGGAGGAAGCTGGACAGACTCGGCAGACCCAAACCCATGTTCTCCACCTTCATTGTCAACGCAGCCACTCGGAGCTGGTGCCGTAAGGTCTCCGGTGCCTGTCGAGGCGGCAATCCCCGAACCCGGTGGTGGACACCGGAAGTAAGGGATGCCGTCAAGCTGAAGAAGGAGTCCTATTGGGCCTGGCTGGCTTGTGGGACTCCCGAGGCAGCTGACAGGTACCGACAGGCCAAGCGGACTGCAGCCCGGGTGGTTGGGGAGGCAAAAACTCGGGCCTGGGAGGAGTTCGATGAGGCCATGGAGAAAGACTATCGGTCTGCCTCGAAGTGATTCTGGCAAACCGTCCGGCACCTCAGGAGGGGGAAGCAGTGCCCTACCAACGCTGTTTGCAGTGGAGGGGGGCACCTGTTGACCTCGACCGGGGATATCATCGGGCGGTGGAAGGAATACTTTGATCTCCTCAATCCCGCTGTCACGTCTTCCATTGAGGAAGCACAGGCCGAGGGCTCGGAGGCGGACTCGCCCATCACCCGGGCTGAAGTCACCGAGGTAGTCAAGAAACTCCTCGGTGGCAGGGCACCGGGGGTGGATGAGATCCGCCCTGAGTACCTCAGGTCTCTGCATGTTGTGGGGCTGTCTTGGCTGACACGCCTCTGCAGCATCGCGTGGCGGTCGGGGACAGTACCCTTGGACTGGCAGACCGGATTGGTGGTCCCTCTTTTTAAGAAGGGGGAGCGGAGGGTGTGCTCCAACTATCGGGGTCACACTTCTCAGCCTCCCCGGGAAAGTCTATACCAGGGTACTGGAGAGGAGAATCCGGCCGATGGTAGAACCTCGGATTCAGGAGGAACAGTGTGGTTTCCGTCCCGGTCGTGGAACACTGGACCAACTCTATACCCTCTCCATGGTGCTGGAGGGTTCATGGGAGTTTGCCCAACCAGTCCACATGTGTTTTGTGGATTTGGAGAAGGCATTCGACTGTGTCCCTCGCGGCATCTTGTGGAGTGTGCTCCGGGAGTATGGGATTTGGGAGCCTTTGCTAAGGGCTATCCGGTCCCTGTACGACCGGAGCAGGAGCTTGGTTCGCATTGCAGGCAGTAAGTCAGACTTGTTCCCGGTGCATGTTGGACTCCGGCAGGGTTGCCCTTTTGTCGCCGGTTCTGTTCATAATTTTTATGGACAGAATTTCTAGGCGCAGCCAGGGGCTGGAGGGCGTCAGGTTTGGGGACCACACGATTTCATCTCTGCTCTTTGCGGATAATGTCATCGTGCTGGCCACATCAGACCAGGACCTTCAGCATGCACTGGGACGGTTTGCAGCCGAGTGTGAAGCGGCTGGGATGAGAATCAGCACCTCCAAATCTGAGGCCATGGTTCTCAGTCGGAAAAGGGTGGCTTGCTCACTTCAGGTAGGTGGAGAGTTCCTGCCTCAAGTGGAGGATTTCAAGTATCTGGGGGTCTTGTTCACGAATGAGGGAAGCATGGAATGTGAGATTGACAGACGGATCGGTGCAGCTTCTGCAGTAATGCGGTCGCTGTACCGGTCTGTTGTGGTGAAGAAGGAGCTGAGCCGCAAGGCGAAGCTCTCGATTTACCGGTCAATCTACGTTCCTACTCTCAGCTATGGTCATGAGCTGTGTGTCATGACCGAAAGGACAAGATCCCGGATACAGGCGGCCGAAATTAGCTTTCTCCGCAGGGTGGCCGGGCGATCCCTTAGAGATAGGGTGAGACGCTCGGTCACTCGGGAGGGGCCAGCTGAGGTGGCTCGGGCATCTTTTCCGGATGCCCCCTGGACACCTTCCCGGGAAGGTGTTCCGGGCATGTCCCACCGGGAGAAGACCCCGGGGAAGACCTAGGACACGCTGGAGGGACTATGTCTCCCGGCTGTCCTGGGAACGCCTCGATGTCCCCCCGGAAGAGCTGGAGGAAGTGTCTAGGGAGAGGGAAGTCTGAGCATCCCTGCTTAGACTGCTGCCCATGCGACCCGGCCCCGGATAAGCGGAAGAAAATGGATGGATGGATGGATGGATGGATGGATGTCACGTAACTGGAGATGGTAACCGTACTAACCAGTGTACTGATCTTGTTACACAGCATTATATATGTTGCTATGGTCATTCTTAAATGCCTAAACAAAGTTTTCAAAGTATTTCTTTAATTGCCTCTTACTAACACCACTGTTTCACAAACAGCAGGCATCCACAAAAGCACAGCATTTATTGTCTTTCATAATTGTCTGCTTGCGCAAGTATTATTTTATATAAAGATGATTATATTCAGTGACTTCTCTTACTTTTCTTACTGATATTTAGTGGAAGTTTATTAGGAAGTGACGGTAGTATGGTTGGATGGAAATGGTGCTTATTCGCAAATATTTTATGCGATATTCCATTTTTGCGCATAAGCTAAATTTGAAACTGGACGGAAACCAGGCTACTTAGCCGTGGATTTAGAGTTCCCAGCATTTTTTTCATGTGACAGCATTGGGAGAGTGTTTATTGTTCATTTGTCTTTCAGATTTGGAAGAGATTCTGTTTGTGTTTTTGTGGTTACCATTGTTCACAAGAGTGGTGCTTAGGCTTACACTTTGAGAGAGCTCATGATCTATGTTGGGAGTATTTGTACGTTGTAAACATGTTAACTGTGTTTGCATGATCTGTAGCAGGATCTGTATCACAGTTTTCTGTTATTAAATAAATAAATTTGTTCAGTGTGCTGTGTTACTTGCTCAAAAGGCTATAAGATAATCAATCTGTGTATGTGTAATGTAAATACAGTTCCCCTTCAGTTGGTCTCTCGAAGTTGTGTTGAGAGAAAGACTGGGGTTTGATCTTGTGAACCTATAATCTCTGAGATAAATTTAAAACGCCAATGGGCATGGCGAATGGCACAAGCACGCCAGTCTTCGCACCGTACATACGGGTATAAAAGGAAGATGGCGGCGGTCATTCAATCATCCTTTGTTCTTCCGAACCTGTGTGGCACATGTTGCAGCTATCATCTCATCGAGACCTTCTACTGCTGGAAACTTACGCGCTCCAACGGCGAATTCCCCTTCAGAGAGCGCACTTTTTCCCTGCCGAAGGCGGACTTCCCCTATGGAGAGCGGACTTCCCCTATGGAGAGCGGACTTCCCCTGGGAGTCTCGGCAGTGAGCTGCAGTAATTCTAAAATAGCAAAATTTCTTCGGGCATGTCTTGCAGCTGTGTTTATGGGTATGACAGACTCATCGTCGGGCACAACACCTGTACAGCATGTAGTTCTTGGGTTCTTGGGCGCTTGAGAGTCCACCAGCCCATTACGCTAGCTAGAGAGGAAGATCCGTCACAGTTATGGGATCCAGTTTTGCCAGGCGCCTACCAAGTTTCGGGCATTGTCCTCGAGGGGAGAATGCTCCCGTGCTCAGGCCGAGGTTGAGAGTGTATGTAGCTGCTATTGTCGCTCGCCACGATCTTTTGGAGGCTTAAGTCTCTTGGTCGACATAACCTGGAGACCAGGTTCCTCAATGCCGCGATCTCGGCCAAGCTCCGTATCCTCTTAGGACCTTAATATGGTCCTACAGGGCCTTGGTACTGCTCCTTTCGAGCCCCTCTCTTTCTCGTCTAAAGATGAAGACCCGCCCTTGATGCCGCTCACCTCTACAAGAGGGTAAGGGACCTCCCGCATTCTTTGTGTCCCTTGGGTGCCTAGAATTTGGGCGGTAACTCTCTCGTTATCCTGAGACACTGGCCCGGTAACGTGCCCATGGTTCCCACCACTCCCTTCCCGGACCAGGTGGTGAACCTGCAGGCTCTCCCCTCTAGGGAGAAAGACCCAACCTCCAACGTGCTGTGTCCAGTGCGCGAACTGCACCTCTACTTGGACTGCACACAGAGCCTTAGAAGCTCTGTGCAGCTCTTTGTCTGTTTTGGAAGACAGCACCAGGGAAGGGTTTGCTCCAAACAGAGGCTGGCGCATTGGATTTTGGATGCCATTTCCTTGGAGTATCAATCCGAAGATCGCCCGAGCCCACTGGCAGTGAGAGCCCACTCCACCCGTAGTATGGCCTCCTCGTAGGCACTGGCCCAAGGCGCCTCTCTGGCAGACATATGCTATGCTGCGGGTTGGGCTACGCCCAACATCTTCGCAAGGTTTTTCAACCTCCGAGTGGAACCAGTGTCCGCCCATGTCTTACACCCTACCGTATAGGACAGGCACCTGGCTTGGGCGTACGCTTGCGAAAGCGCCCTCTCCCCTCTTCATGTGAGCCCAGTTCGCTATATAGCCTCCCTACTTCCCCCTAAAGGTGAAGTATAGGCATTCAATCCATCACCAAGCATTGGCATTCTGGTAACAGACGGGGCGGAGAGGTCTAATACTGGTCCAGTCCAGTCGCCCCTACTCAGGTGGACCCCAAACTAGGTCTATTGCCCCATACATAGTGACTCCCCTGCAGGGTAGTCCCGTATGTTGATTCCCTCACTCCTGATTTCCCTGTTGGTGAATCTGTAACCTCCCCTCTGGTGGCACTACCACCTGGGCTCTGTCTCCCCTACTCGGTCTGACATATTCTCGCATGTGTTCTCCCCACTGGTGAGACCATGTCAGTGTCTCCACATGTACCTCCCCTAGTGGTAGGATGTGGTCTCCGTAACACACTCTCCAAGAGGAGACTATTAGAGGCGAATGCCTCTGTCCGTGATGACTGTCAGTACAGGTTTCTCAGTATGACCACTACTATTCCACTGGAAGTCTTGCTGTAGCGCTCATTTGTGACTCGTCAAGCTAGTCAATGTCGCTCCACTTGAGGTCGTGATACGGCTCAGCGCTGTGGCGTGTAAAGATGGGTCCCCAGTCTGTCTCTCAACACAATGTCGAGAGACCGACAGAAGGGGAACATCTCGGTTATGTCTGTAACCTCAGTTCCCTGATGGAGGGAACGAGACATTGTGTCTTCCTGCCACAAGCACTTCGCCAGTCCGCTGCAGCGACCAGGAGATAACTCTCAGGTTCCTCAGCCCAAAGGGTGATTGAATGACCGCCGCCATCTTCCTTTTACACCCATATATACGGGGCGGAGACTGGTGTGCGTGTGCAATTCGCCAAGCCCATTGGCATTTTAAATATATCTCCGAGATGATAGGTTCACAAGATCAAACCCCAGTCTCTCTCGCAACACAACGTCTCTTTCCCTCCATCAGGGAATGGAGGTTACAGACATTACCGAGACGTTATACATTATATACATTTTGAAATGAAAATAAAACCAAAACACAAATTGTACAAATTGAACCAGTCATTAAAATGTTATTAAGTGTTAATACATGTGTCATGTCATGATTATTAAGGTGTCAACTCAGTCTTATGAACACCCCTTCAAGTAAAGTGTTACCAAAGTATTTCTTGATTTATTTAAGTTTAGCATGTGACGTGCTTTAATAATTTTAAAAAGTTTACTTGTTTTATTCATGGAATATTGCATTAAAAATAAGCCTTAAAAGTACTTTAAAATATTTTGAGTGGTATTGTTACCATAATTTTTGGATGTAAATATGTAATTTTTTACAGTGTAGCTGTACATTGTACATTATGTACAGTTTGTGCAATATGATAAATGATATGGATTTTTTTCTGGACTGTTCCCTACAACTGTAGCCCTCATGTTCTTTGTCTATGTTTTCCTTTGTATCACATCTGACCTTTATAAATTAAAATTGGTCAAACAGTATTGATGTTTAGATTCATGTTTGGGTGTATATCATTCAAAAAATGCTACTGTAGTTATTCCTATTTTTTGCAGTAAAATAATGACATGTCACATCTATTGTTTTTCAAGAAATAAGGCACACGGTAGGATGAAAACCTTAGTCACCTGTTTCCTTGGAGAGCATTCAGCATCTCACATGGGAAACAGAGCATTCGTTGTAGTATTTTGAGTATGTTAACTAAAGAGGATGCTACGGCCTTGCAGAGACAGACTGTATTATCATACGGAAAACACACGTCTGCCTTTTTAGACAGCTTCACAAGTTACAAATTATGTCATAAACATAATTATCTAATAAACTTTTTCACATTTTTTTCTTTAAGTTTAGGGACTAAGCAAATGGAGAACACATAACGCTGCAATGCTATCGGAGCCAAATGTGACCAGTTATGAATTACATGCTTTTATTAGCTTGGGTTATTTTTTGCTTATGGCGATACATGGCGCATGATTAGTTTTTGTACATTGTGCCCTTCATTGAAACCATTTACTGTAATGATTCAATTTAGTTTAGCTAGAACCAATACACTATCTCACCGTATTTTTTGTCTTATTTGATTAGAAGGAAGGGCGAAATGAAGATTCTCTTTTTGGCAATTGAATTTAAAGTGCAGGCAATACAGATGGGACGTATGACTGCACTATTATTGATTTTGCACAATATTGTGAACTCTGTTTTGTCCATCTGGGATTGTTAGAATTAAATCTTGGCGTCAATTTAGTCTAAGTTTATTGTCAGTGTTTGTGAAAGACCCAGTCTCAGAGTGATATAATGCTCACGGTTTGTATTATCTCTGTGTCATTTTAACATCATGCCATAAAGATTTAATTCTCTGTAGTTCAGAAGCTAGTGGTGTCTTTTCCTTTGAAGGGGTCTTATCGTCTCGGGTCGATTGCAGGAAGAATTGATTGCAACAGTAGAAGATAATTCTAACGGCCTGAGATTCCCATGGACTTAAACCGGATGATACCGGAAGTGGCTTATTCACTGCAAACGAGAAAGTATAGATAAACTATACGAACATTGGGGTATAGTTGTGATGGTGAACTAAACCCACCCTCATGACCATATGGTGGTCTGGACAGCTGCTTTTTAGACCTGAAACCAATGCTTTGAAGGTTAGACAGGATATTTGTGAACGTCATCCTGATATGAATGACTCCCTGTTTCATCTGAGCTCCCCGTGGGGACAGAGGAAGCTTCAGCTCTGTCACCTCATGCTGAGATCAATGACTGCCCTCCATTACATCTCATTCTGTGAAAACAAATACACACATGTTATGTCTCTGTATGATTTGTTGCACATTGTAAATGAGCCCAGGGTAAATTAACATACTTTGTGACGTTTTGTTTTTACAAACAGAAGAATAATACACGTTTGTGTCACATGTGCTTGCAGATCATACAATGTGGCATTAACATGGTAAAAGCATGATATTAGATTTGGTGAGATATGAAACTATGGTAACCTTATTAACATATACACAGTATAATGTATGTACGCTTAAAAAATGAACTGTCCCTGTTGTTAGTTTTACTAAACCCATCCTTGTTCACAGTACATAAAGAATGCAAGTAACTACATTAATGTAAATTAAATTATTTATTATGTAACTTATTTAATAACTGTTAATTATATTAAAACAATTGTACTGTCGGCTTTACTCAACAAGTGTTTGACTGATCTACTTAACATTGTTGAGTAAAATGCAAAACCCTATAATATTGGACCTATTGTTGAGTTTAATTGATATAAACAAGTTTGACTGGTTGAGTGGGATTTTCATTTCCCAGCATGCTTTGCTTAAGACTGCACACTCAAAATTTAGTGTTATTTTAAGTGTTTTTCAGTAAAGATAAAGACTTGTTAGCGCTTAATGTTCATTTATCTTTGAGGTTTTTAAAAGTTTGTTGTGTTTTTTGAGTTTTAGGGATACTGGGGAGTGCAATGAATGAGGAGACAAAAGAGGAAGAAGTGTCGAGTCGGCTTTACTCTCCACTTTAATATATCTCACATTGAACAGCGAGTGAGGTCAAAAACGGCCACACACATCTAAACCCGGAACTCAACAAAACTAACTCATCCCGCCCTTAAAGGTACAGTACCTTGGTGTATGTCTCTTTCAGTATTAATTGTGGTCCCCACAGATTACCATTGTTTAGAAGAGTGGTACATATGCGTAGGAAATGAGAAATTAAAGCCTGCCAATGATGTCTATTGCAACTATTTAATGAAAGTAAACTCTGCTAATGGCAGTACTGAGATGCCTCTTATCTGATTTGCTTATTGTGTTTTGACTTAGGCCTACATGCAGTAAGTCTGTATATAATTTATGTATGACAACAAAAAGCACCATTGAGAAGGATAAATATGGAGTTTAATTAACTTAAAATTGCTAGGAAAATCGTCTTGGTTACATATGTAACCTCAGTTCCCTGATGGAGGGAACGAGACGTTGTGTCGAGAACGACAGATGGGGTTCGCTCTTGAGAACCAATCAACTCTGACTACTATAGAAAAAGCCAATGAAATTTGGCGAATTAAATTTGCATGCCGGTCTCCGCCCCGGATGTCCGGTATAAAACGAAGCCGGCGTGCAGCATTCATTTAGCTCTTGTTCTGAAGAGCCTGAGAGCCTCTCACGACTGCAGCAGAATACGACACGTGTTGGTGGCATAAGGGACACAACGTCTCGTTCCCTCCATCAGGGAACTGAGGTTACATACGTAACCAAGACGTTCCCTTTCTGTTGGTCTCTCGACGTTGTGTCAAGAACGACAGATGGGGTTACCAATGGAAAACCACACAACGCTGTTTCGCGTCACAATCTCTAGCGAAGCGACGGTAACAGGCCTGGGCGTGTCAGCTTGAAGCTTTCGCGAAACTGTAACCTTCGGGTGTGGCCAGTGCCCAGGAGGCTATACCCCGTGTGGAGTAGGCCTTCAGTGGGCATGGGAGATTCTGAGATCGCAATGCCGTCGTAACGGCATCCACGACCCAGTGCGCCAGCCTCTGCTTAGATACAGCCTTCCCCTTCTGCTATCCTCCAATACAGACAAGGAGCTGGTCAGAGCTACTGAACCTCTGTGTGCGGTCAAGGACACAACACGGATGGGCTTGGGTCTTCCTCCCCTATGGGGAGCGCCTGCAAGTTCACGACTTAGTCCCGAAAGGGAGTAGTGGGAACTTTGTTCACGTATCCGGGCCTGGGTCTCAGGATAACGTGAGAGTTACCAGGGAGAGTTACCATGAAGATCGGTACCTGTGAAGGGCTCTTGGACCCACGTTAGGGTCCAACAGTGTATAGAGCGGAGATTAGGCGGATTCCGCCCTCTTGCGCTCCTTAGGAACCTGGTGACCAGGTCGTGTTGCCCTAGAAACCATCAATCCATCAATTGAGTCGTGATGAGTGGCGATAGCGACTACATACACTTTCAGTGTGGAGGGGAGATGTTAATCTCCAGTCTCGTAAGAAGGACAACACAATCCTGATCGAGCACCTCAGTGGGTCTTTCTCACTGAGAGAAACACCAGGGCGAGAAGAGGCACCGTCTAGAGGCGTGTAACCGCCTAGTAGATGGGGCCCTAGTCTGGGTGATGGTCTCTGCCGTAGAGGGGGAGTAGCCATCTCAGGATCTTCTCGTCCCGTCTAGAGACCAGACATGGGTGTTCCAGAGGTCTGATCTGGAATGCCAGAACGTGTCCTTCCCTTTTGAGAGTAGATCCTCTGTCAGGGGAATGGTTCAGGGGGAGATGCTGTCCATCGTCCGTGCCGCCGCCTTGGTCGCCCATAGAGCGCTGTCAGCGGCGACACGGAGATCCTGCATTATACCCGGGTTGGCCTTACCCTCGTGGAGCTCTCTCAATGCCCTGGCCTGGTGGACCTACAGGATGGCCATGGCGTAGAGAGGAGGAAGCCTGGCCCACGGCATCGCAAGCTTTCGGCACCATCGCAAGCTTTCGCCACCAGTGATGCCGAAGTCTTGCGCGCTTTGGACGGTAGGCGTGGCCGATTCCCCCCAGGTGGGAGCCATCCATGGCACAGGTGCACCGCAGGCGAACGTTCCACCCAGGGGATCTCGACGTAGTCCTTGGCTGCCCCACCATCGAGGGAAGTAAGGGAGCCGGAGCTGGTTTCACTGGAACGGTCCGTGAGTGGAGCGTTCCAAGTTTTACACAGCTCCTCATGCACCTCCGGGAAAAACATGGCACCCGGGGTGAGCGCGGTTTGCGAATCCGGGATGTTCAGAAGAGTGAATCGGGGTGCGATCGGCCCGTGAGCACTTAGCTGGCGGGTTTACGTCGCAGAGTTCCCCATATCACTAACGCTGCTAACGTGGGTGGTCATCGGGGCCGTAGCCACAGATGTCACAGCCCGGGTAGCAGACGAAATGGTGGCTGATTCCCGTAAGAAGACAGCCACCCGTGACCGCAATTTCTGAATGACAATCTGCCCGCAGTGCGGTCAAGAAGTGTCAACGAACGGTGCTTGAGCGTGCTGGACGCCCAGACACCTAATGCAGCGATCATGTCCATCCCCCTCGCTGGAGAATGCTCAGTCCTGAAAAGGACCTTTTTAGAAAAAATCTCTAACACCTCTGGAACCGCCGAGACGCCCAGGGGAAGGTCTTTGCAGGTAGACACAACGTCGAGAGACCGACAGAAAGGGAACTGAATTGTTTGGATTTACTAAAAAAAGTTTTCTCCACTTTACCTAAATTTCTTTTGTTTGCGTGGATCCACTTAACACTTCTTTTTTATGTAAATCCAACAAATTATCTTTTTTAAGTGTATTTATATTAAGAAGGCATATTCGTTCAGGAAATATGTAGTGTAAAAAATATAAAATAGTATTCAATTTAAACTCCAAATTCTGGTTGATAGAGATACAGCATGCACGGGTCGCTTATAGACTGATAATGTGTGAATTGAGTAATTTCGGACTATTTTTGTCAGGCATAAGGATAACTGCATGTTGTTATTTCTTCCCTTTCTCTCGCTGCGTTCATGCTGAGATATGCCTGGCAGCAAACCCTGCCTGTGGCTCTACTCAGACACATAAACACAGTACATCAGTTATAGCTTGTTTTGGAAGCCACATCAAATATCCTTAGAACTTCTTTGGAAATTAGTCAAAGCTGATCCTGTTTTTTATTTTGCAAATAAGTAAACACCCACAAAAATTATTCTCCGCGATTATTAGTAAAGATGCACCGTTTAATGGGCGAATGATCAGTATCGGCCGATAATTGGCCGATGATTGAGGCCGATATATCCTGTCCATACAAAGAGGACAGAAAAATTATATGAATTTGTGCTCTGTATATAGAAATACGATAAGAAGCATCACCAGTGTGATGATCAACATAAATAGTCATTATATAAATTAATAACATTTAGAAATGCATTAATTAATCTTCAGAATTTAGATCAGCAGATATCACTATAACAAAATTGGCTATCGTGATCTCTTTTGAATATTTTTATTTAGCATTCATATTTCAGAAACTGAATCAGAATAAGATTTATTCGCACATGCACACAAGGAATATTGGTTTGGTAACAGGAGCTCTATTGTCTTAAGCACACAGTACATATGTAACACAGGGAATAGAAAAGAAAAGGCTATAAGATAAATTTGAGACTAAAAACATAACAAATATAAATAATATATACAAAGGTGCAGTTTAGTTATTTGCATGTGTGCCTAGTACTGTATATAACAATTGTGCACTGTACATTTTTCCAAAAAAAATTCACATAATATATAAGAGTATATATTGCACTTTAGATATAATGCATTTATATTTTACAGAAACAATCAAAAAACTTCCGTAATATGAGTGTTCCCTCAAATTTATTTTTAATATTATTTAACATTTTCTGTCTGCATCTTTGTTTTTATATTTATTTAGCAGAGAATCATTTAGAGAATAAATAACTATTGGGCAGAACACACAATGTTAGAGAGATTGTTTGGCTGAAAATAAAAAATCTGTAATCTACCACTCTATAATTTACTGTTTCAAACCTTCTCCGTATTGATTTTGTTAATAAGTTTTTAATAGCCTGTATTTTTATTATAATAATATAATTATAATATAAAATAATTTCCTGTGGCTCAGTGCTTAGAGCGTGGCGCAAACAACGCCAAGGTCATGGGTTTGATTGCACATGGTCAGAAACAAATGTATAGTACAATGCAATGTAAATTACTTTGTATAAAAGAGTCTAACAAATGCGTTTTCATTTTTTTTCTTTGACATCGTTTTGAAGGCCAGACTCGAACCTGAAATGCACAATGACTCACAAAATGTGTAACGCACACCGTACAACAGCTCTTACAATTACTATAAATTATTGCTAAGGATGTTGTTTTTTTACTCCAATCTGGCTTGTATGTTCTCTCTCGCTATCATTTTTTACACAAAATTTTTACTCCACGTCAACTCTCATGGTGATGGTTATTCACATCGAGTTCAAGATCATGATTATAACCTCTCCTTTAAATACGGTGATATCATTGTTTCGGTGGTGAGTCATCTCTTTTACCGAACATGAGATGCTTTGTAAAGCCCGCTGTTCACAGGACATATGTCCACTTATAGTTGTGTGTAGAATTGTATTAACCGTGATACAGCTGTTGTCCAGTAAACACCATTTAATGTAGAAATGTAGTAAACACCATTTAATACACAAAAGACGTCATAATTTGATTGATTTATTGACTTCATTTGATTGAGTTTTGTGTGACAAGCACAATGTGCTTTTAAAGACAAGTCTGTATGACGCTACATTACGTTCTTAATTCCCTTTTTTTATTAATTGAGGTGTGTCTGTTGATACAATCTCATGTTGAATGTTTGGTGGGAGTGTGATTTCTAATTGTGGGATTAAAGGTAAATCCACTCCACGGCACATCCCCCATCTCTCCGCACACGGCCACGGTCCCCTCAGGATACGTCACATGACCCAGCCCCTTCATTAGTAACATAACAGATTGTCATTTGCATGGGTAGGTCCTTGCAAGAGTTTGTGGTGTGTGCCCGTGTGTGTGTGACTGTGTTTAAGGGTTGGGGATAATGACCCTTTACTGCAGGTCCACGAACAAGCCTTGGAGACATAGTCACTACTAAAACATTCATATTGTTGCTAATTACTAGCGGAGGTGTTGATTGCCTTTCAGCATGACGAGTGACTGGAGATAATGAAGATGAGATCAATTGTGTTATAATTTATAACTTCATCGAGGACATTTTACATTTAATGTTTCTCTTGCGAAGGACATTTCGTTTTTACAATTAATAATGCAGATTGGATCGGTTTAGAGATTAGATTTTTTTCATATTAAAAAAACAATAATTTGTAATAGAAACTTGTTTGATATTTCATTCAGAGACGGATGGAGATGGTGTTTAAACCACCAAACCTGTAAATCACAAGCGTGGCATTTCCCCAGAGACGAGATTTGCCGCTGTAATCCCTGAGAGTGATATTTCACGAACAAAGAGGCTCCGTCCCTTTAAATTATCCATTATCTGTCTATTTGCTTGACTTAAAAATCACATCATGTTTTCGCTCTGTTGCTTTTGCTCAATTAATCCTAAAAATAGACAATGTCCAATCATTTCAGGTCCAATCATTATACAGTGCCCAATACACACACACATTATGTTTTTATTGCCTTAGAATGAACTTTTACACACACTGCCCCGTACATAGAATTCATCATGTTGATTCTACAGTAGCCCTATGGACAAACTGCATTTCGTCAATACGTTATCTCCTTTAGCAAAGAAGTGGAAACATGACAACATTTTAGTCCTGTGAGAGCCACCGTAGTACTTCAAAAAGGAGGGTTGAGCCATAGAGTGAGCCGTTGGTGTAAATTCTTAATCTTGCCATAAAGTGCAATTAAATTTCATACACTTGACCTTTAAGTATAATCAAATGCAATATTGAACATAGCCAATTAATAGATTTATTATTATCTATTTTTGAGATTTACAGATTTGACTGCAATAAAATCTTTGTTTAAAGCTTTATACGCAAATCCAAAGCCCTCCCTACACATCTTCTCGGTGGCATTTTGTGTTATTTGAAGTTCCTCAAATTATTCACAGCGAGATTTATAAACGATTGCCATTATTTTTTCAAAGTCAGAGCACAGAGAGAAGCCTGATAAAGAGGAGGCTTTTAAATCCTGCTGGGCGGTTTCTCTCTGGAGACGTGAGGCGGGGAGCTCTGACTGCTTCAGACTTACAGATCTGGCCCTTCGTCATGGCCCTTCGGCTGTTTGTGCAAGTTTTCAAAGACACTGCGTTGTCAAGAGTGTTTAATTTGATAGCGCTTTGTTCTGCTTCATCAACAAGCAAATGTTTCATCTTTTCTTTCGTCTTTTTACGGTTAACTTTGATAGGGTTACATGGTTGTATTTGTTTTTGTGATGCATCTCTTATGAGCTCTTATACAAATGCCCGTTAGAGCTGTATTACTGCTATTACTATTATAAAGTAGTGATAATAGATGTAGGATCTGTCAAAAGTGTGTTCATCATTTTAAATGGAAAGTTCTTCCAAAGATTAAGCATCAGCGTAAGTTCCGGGAGGCCTTGTAGTCAAGCTTGGTTATCAGCTGTCATCAGCTGATCACAACCCTAACCCAGCCCATCAGCCGATCTGATACGTTCTCTCAATTGGGCGCCCTATTTAAATATCGGTTCAGGCAAGCCTGCCTCACTGCTTCTAATGCTTGCTGCTCTAAACCCATCACCTCCCCAGCTCCTCCTTTAATTTTACTTGATCGACCGTACTCTGCTCTCCTTTTTTTTTTTGCACACTCAATTTTGACTTGGGTTTTTCTTGACTGAAAGTTCCTGACGGAACTAAAAATTTTGTCATCATTTATTCACCATCATGTAATTTAAAACTACTTAAAAAATCTGGAATGCATGAGGCTATATTTTGAGAAATGTGTCAGTGGTTCCTTTTCTGTCGGTCTCTCGGCGTTGTGTCGAGAACGACAGATGGGACACAACGTCTCGTTCCCTCCATCAGGGAACTGAGGTTACATACGTAACCAAGACATTTTGTTTTAGTGTGGGTCACGTTGTTTGGCTATTTACGTTCTTCAAAATATCTTGTTTTGTGTTCTCCAGAGGAAAGAAAGTCATACATGTTTAAAATGACATGATGATAGAACTGGGGCTTACTGCTCCTTTTAGTTTGTTGTTTTGAAGACAGTTGTGCCTTCTTTACAAAGATGATCTGTAGTCTGTTGATATGCTACAGTGATGGTAATACCACAATATAACATTCAACAGTGTAATCTATGATTACCACGTTGATTACATAAAATAGTAAAAACTATAAAGAATTATACTAAATCATTACCATTGTATCATCGAAGAACATGGTTTCACATAAAAATTAACTAGAAATTAATAAACAATCATATATAAAGACTTTAGAAATACTGTATATATTATACATGAAAGTATATGTTTTCAAATAATATAAAAAATATGTTTGGTAACCCTTTCCTTGAAGCATGTATGTATAATGCATTATAAACAGTTATCAAAGGGTAAAATGCATTATAATTCTTCATAAAGTGTGTTGTTGTGTATTATATGTAGTTGTAAAGGAAGAATTATAACCAATTTAAAATGTGTAGAGTAACAATGAATTGCTAAGTGATACAATATATTAACTGTAATAACAATTATTTATAAGACATTGCAATGCATTATACTACTTTTATAATGAATTTTAAGTTCATGCTTCAATAAAGTGTTACCGTTTTCTGCATTCTGTATAAAAGGGAGACTTTCCCCAAAAATGAAACTTCTGTCTTCATTTACTCACCTTCCGAGTTGTTCCAAATCTGTACAAATGTATTTGTTCTGATGAACACAGAGAAAGATATTTGCAAAAAGCTTGTAACCAGACAGATTTTGTCCCCCATTGAATACCATAGTAGGAAAATGGTAGTCAAAAGTGCCCCAGAACTGTGTGCTGTCCTACATTCTTCAAAAATGTCTTCTTTTGTCTCAAACAGACCAAAATAATGATAAAGTAATTTTTCCTACTATTGGAGTCAATTGGGGGAAAAACCTGTTTGGTTATAAGCATTCTTCTATATATCTTTCTCTGCGTTCAACAAAACAAACAAATATATAAAGTAAAAAAGTAATTTTTCCTACTATGATAGTAAATGGTGAAATGGTGTGGGGATGATGGGAGTGGAGCAAAATCTGGTTATACGTATTCTTCCAAATATCTTTCTGTGTTCATCAGAAATGTATACAGATTTGGAACAACTCGAAGGAGAGTGAATGATGAGAGAATTTTCATTTTTGTCCCTTTAAAAATCGCAAATGTCAAAATGCTTAAAAATCTTACAATTATGTAATGCTTTTAATTGTAGGGTTAAAAAAAGATTTAGACATTGATTTAATGAGATTCACCAATCCACTGAAAGAAAGGACTCCAAACTGTGTCTGAATTTCAGATTTAATGATTCTTCCAGCCACACAAATCAGATTACAACCACACAACAATTACTGTTAAACAAATTAGATGTGTTATATTAAGCTGGGATTAATAAAAGTGTTTGGAATAATTAAACAGTAAATGAAGCTTGTATGGCAGCTCTCAATCTATTAAGAACTGATATAACAGCGTTGATGTAATGACCTGAATCATCACTCTCACACATGTACATTGTGTAGTCAGCTGGTCTAACTGCATTTCTCATACAAAATTAATGGCAGCAGGATATTGTTCAGAAGTGTTTTTTTCATTTTCGTTTTTGGTCATCTTTATCCATCATATTCTAATTTATATGAATCGTCTTGATTGATTTGCATTCTTTTTTATTATTTTACACACAGGTTCTGTCGGTACTTGTTGTGCATTTGTAACATACCTAATAGCTCTTTCCTTAACTGTCTATTCTTATATATCTTACTGTATATCCTCAAAAACCAACAACTCATCTTTCTTTCTTCTCATCTCCACATGTATCTTTGTTTCTGTTCGGGCTGTCAATCCATGCTTATATCATTTTTGTCTGGACCTCTGAATTATTGACTAGTCTCTCTGGAGATGTGAGTGTGGATAGCTTGAGTCAATGCTGGGTTATATTGAGCAACTGAGAGGAGAATGAAAACCTGTGCTCCATATCAATCAATTCACTGAAAATGGCCAGGGATGCATGTTTCCAGTCAAATTTCTCAATGCTTCTAAAGATCTTTTGTTTTAACCTGCACGTGTTAATTGTATATTGACATTTTTAGAGAAATGTGTTTCAAGACAACGAGTTGTCTCAAAGGCTATATCTGGATTTTAGTAAAAATTACACAAATTACCTTTTCTGTTTTTGAATTAATCACTTTTGCACTCACAAATTCTGCAGCTTTCCTTGCTATCATTTTCTAGCTTTGATAATAAAATCAACTCTCAATTGATGTGTCAAGTATTAAATAATATTAAATCTGTAAAATAAATATTGCAAAAAGAGTCTGTTGTGCATTAGTACTTATTCTCAACCTAAGGGGATTAATATCCAAACATCATCATTAATTCTTGAATAATTTACTATGACTGTACTATAACATTAACTGTTTAATTAATGAGATTTCATATACACTAGAGGAAGTACAGAAGCAAGGATGCAAAGCAGACTGTGCATTAATTGTTTAATAATTTATTAGTCCGGAGTCAAATATATATCTTAACCAGAGCTTCAGATTTACAATTTGACAGACTGCTTACTTTCAAACACGGCAACATTACACAGTGCATGAAATGTAATTTTTATGATCTCATGTTATGTATACTCTTTTGCAGTGTGAAGGTGTCTATGTAAAGCTTAGAATTTCCACTTTCATGTTCATCTACTCTCCACAACGTCACTACAGCGGTAAAACAATAGAGAGCAAACCTGTTTCTTCTAAGCAATGGCCTGCCAGTGAACATTTTTTCAGCACAAGGAAAACATGTAACTACTTAAATCGGAGCAAGAACGAGATCTGTCTAACCGCTCGTGTACCACAAATTGCACAAATTTACAAAAAATGCTTTTAAAAGATTTGTAATCTCAATTAAAATTTTCACAGCTAAATAAAGGTCTGTAAAAATATGATTCAAATAATTTTATTTGAAAATAATTTCTAAAACCATTCCATTCATTAAATCATGGATTTTCTTAAACTATAGCCATTTTTCAGAAACAACATGACAAAGAGATGTGCAATTGTTATGCCATTTGCAATTTACAACATCTGTCTACCAATCAGAATAAAAGAAGTAATGCTATACACATACAGAATTCACAACCCCTATTTATTTAGCTTTCCCCCAAACAAACGTTCTCAACTGTCTCATGACTACTGAGCATAATAGCTTAAGCCAAATATCCCGCCGATAATGTTTCTCATGACGAAAGCATTTAGGTTTAGCAACTCTCAAAGGATCTCTTGTTCATTCAAACGAAATCAGGCTGCACCAGCGAAGCTTACCCATGGCGGCTTGTCTTAGCGATTTCTGCGCCCAGCCTACGTTTTAAGAAGCTTATTTTTTAAGACGAACATCGGGCTGGTTTGAAAAACATTGTTATTCTTACAGACTTTAGTTTAATGACTGGAAAACCGACTCTGTCATGCAAACGTGATAGGACCTTGTCCAAAATATATGTTGGTTCGTTGTTGAATCTGATGGCCTTTGATTTCAGTTGAAAAGAAATAGCTGTCGCCTCTGAGCTTTTAACAATGAGAGGTTCAAGGTTGCTGTGTGATGCAGGGTGCATATTGACTTTCACAGGAGTTGCATACAACTCACACTGTGAAAAGCCATTTATACTACAGCTGCGTCTATTGTTAAATTACCTGTTGCTTAGGAACCACTATGACGGGAGAGATTGCTTGTCGCTTAGCCAAGATCTCCTTGTTATTCGTTATACAAAGAAATCAACGTTTAACATAATTAGTGAATGTAAAGAACAGTATGCTTAAAGCGATAGTTCACCCAAAAATGTAAATTCATTTATTTAACCATACTGTATGTCCGTCAAAACTTTATATGACTTAAAACACAATTGAAGATATTATGAGAAATGTTCATTCCCTCCCTCAAGATAGCCATGTGCCCCCATCCAGGGTGGAGACATTGTGCTTCATCCTGCACGGTTCCTCTGGCTTTTCTCTCCCTGTGCGACGGCTGTGTCCCGCTGATTTTTCTCAAAATGCTTTACCCCGGCCTTACCTGTTATTCTTGTCCTCTTTACACTTCCTGACTGATGCCACACATATAAGCAATCTTTGTTTTATGTAATTATGTGGATTGCTGTGATGGTAGTTCTTCAAAATATTCAGCAAATGCATCATTCATAAAGAAGGAAATTGATATTGAAAGAAAAATAGAAAAAGGAACAACATCTTTGTTTTTCTGGTTTGTCTTTCTGTATTGACATCTTATTTATTTGTGAACACAGTTAAATGTTTTAACTTGGAAAGGACTAACAACAGAATCATTTTAAAAAATCGTGTTTATTTTTTCCGTCCTGCGCTGTAGTAACATAATGGTGATATTTTTGTCGCTTGCATCAAATTCAAGACTCAGCTCCTGGTCTACAAGACCACAACTGGTTTGGCACCCCCTTAACTTCATTCACTTATGCAGATTTATGTTCCTGCCAGATCCCTACGCTCTTGCAAACGAACAACGTCTTGTAGTGCCATCCCAAAAAGGGATAAAAAATCATTCACTCCCCTCACCAACAATCCCTGCTGGAACTGAGGCTGGAATCGTCAACATTTGGGTAGCAAGTCCCCATTAGGCGACGACTGCCCCGTAAATATTGCTCCCCCTTATACAGTTACTAGTAAAACCATCACTATATTATTCTAACAGCATAGTACTTTTTTAAGCAAAACTACATAGAAAATCGTTCATGAAGGTTATTTCAGAGAACTGGAATGTATTTTCTTTAAACTTTTTTGGGTATAGTTCACCCAAAAATGGAATTTCTGTCACAAAGATATTTGTAAGAATGTCAGTAACCAAACAGATCTCAAACAGATCTCATTGACTCCCATAGTATTTTTCCCTAAATGGGGCGTGAGGTCTGTTTGTTTACTGATATTCTCCCAAATATCTTCCTTTGTGTTCAGCATAACAAAGACATTTATACAGGTTTGGAACAATCTGACAGCGAGTAGATGATGACAGAATTTTCATTTTTTGGTAAGACCTAATTGGCTGGGAAGCATCACTCACCCCACCCGTTTGTTTATGTTTTGTTATGCAACCCACTATGTAGTAATAGAGATTACATATAATGTCCATAAAGTAAACAAACTTCAATGTAAACATATAAAATGCTTTTGTGTTATTCCACATCAGTTAGAAGAATATCTAACGCTATCAATTGATGATCGTTTAGATTTAATTGTTGTTTCTTTGTTGCAAGATGCCAGTTGTGAGTTTGTCATGATGAACCTGACCTCCACCTCTCCTACCACCTAAACAAATATGTGTAATGCAGACGCGATTTCTTTAAGACTGCAAGGGAAGCTCAGCTTCCCCTATAATTGTCAAAAATTTAATGGTCAAATATATGTACTATTATGTTAACATTTTATTGACATTTTATTGAAAAATGCGTTAAACACGTTCATCTCGAACGAAAACAATTTCGTTCAGAATCAGCTACTTAGGTCGGCTGACTCGATTTCCTTCTCATTCATTCCCGTAGCGTACAGTGCATTACTCTGTTGAAGCCCAGCGTCCATTGACTTCAATGGGGCTGCTTTAAACAGTTTTTTTCTGTGCTTAGAAACAAGACGGTCATTGGATAATGCTGCGATTATGTCCCGCCCACGGACGCTCAGCGTCTCTGGGATGAATGGAGGAGTGGGCTGGCCCGGACTCTGAGCGTCTGCGTGATGATTGGAGGGTCTGTCATCTCTTTTTAATCCACTTTTATGTCCTAAAACGCTCGTTTTTTGGGGTCGACAGCTTATAAAAACGTATTTCTTGTTTTTTTTTAGCATGTTTGCTATACACATTGTCACATATCAGCTTTTAGACATTTTTTTTTTTTTATAAATCATAAATGACAAGGAGGCGGCAGCTTCTCGCAATGCAAAGAGACGGTTGGTGTGGGCGTGGGCGTGGTCTTCAGATTATGACGCGTATCACTCTGTGTCTCCATTTCCAACTCAGTCCCATCGCGGATTTTGCATGTGTAGTCGAAAGAAAAACTGCTGCAATCTTCATCGTATATTTCACACAATTTCACACCACATTCATTGTTTCAGTTTAACATAATTCCCACATTTCCTCCCGTTAAGTTAAATATATATATATATATATATATTAGATCGTTTGTTCATTAATTAAAGTCACTGGAAAAGACGCCTAGTTGGTACGATAGGGTTACAGAGCATTTTCTTGAAAAGGAACGTAGGGCAGATTTTACATATAAATAAATGGACAATTTTTATGATTTAGGCCGAAAATGAGCTTCCCCTCTTTAAAAGATCAGCAGCCGCGACTGTGATGGTGCTTTTAGTGTCTGGTGGGAGTCAATGTTCATGCCACAATGGGCAATACCTGCATGCTGACATAAACACACAAATTCCTAAAAGACTTGATTGTGTGCGTGTTTGCTTGTGTGTGAGAGTGTTGCTGGCTTGTAAGTGCTATTTGCAATGGCAAATGATTCTTGATGAACTACACAGGACCATGTGAACAGTTTGTGTATTTTTTTAGGACTTGCAGCGTCTTTGAGACTGTCTGATCCTTTATTTACATTATGCATGCAATTTTTTCATGACAAAGCTGAGCAGTTTTAAAAAATTGGGATGATTTCAAATAACAAAAAACATCACAATGTATGCTGAAATTGTCGCCTCAGAATAAAAAGGTATTATCTGACATTTTGGTCCAAATTGAGTTATTCAAATATTCTGTGACTTACATTACGTGATGTTCTTTCTTTACGTTGTATACATTTTGGAACTTTTGAAAACAAAAGGTGTCTACATAGTCAAATGGAAGGCAAAAACATTGAGACTCAGTATCTCAAAACTGCTTAGAATGCAGATAGAACCTTTTATTTTCAAGGGTGTTGTTTGTATTTCATCTGGTTTCAATTTATAAATACACATTTGGCTTGGAAATTCATAACTTTAAATGTTTTTGCTTTACACAACACTATATAACCCATATTATTAAGCAACAGAAGAAACTTTGAGCATGTGATGGCTCATCATGGGTCAAAGAGTTCAAGACTGATTTTCCTATTCATTTAAACACAGTTTGACCTGAATTTGTGGAAATGTTACTTATGTTAAGCAGGATGTCAGAAATTTGGCTGCTCCATTTTGCAATAGCTTTATATCATCAGGATTTACTGATGGAAAATAAAGAGTTTAATCATTAGCCAAGACACAATCGTAAAGCATAGTAATTGATATTGCTTCATTCCCATTATTTTCAGCTTTTAACAAAATGACATGCCATTACATTCAAAAATGCCATTTGAGTGTCCAGTTAAATGCAGTGTGTGTAAAATAACAATGTAAATCTATGTCAGTGTTGATATCCATTCATGTAGATGGAGGCTTTTCCCAAAGAGAGAAAGAGACACTGTGCTAATGTTTCTCCACCTTTTGATCTGATGCACAAATAATGACATGCCTATGAATAATAAATCCAGATTGTTCCCTGTGACCTTGTGGGAAAATGCGGCAGGCTGTAGACGGAGGGTGGGTAGAAGTGAGAGAATTTCCCTGTCCAAATTTACATGCGTATGTTGTTGGGGGCGGGGCTTTATTTCCATCACCAATTAAAACACTGGACCACTGACTTGATAGAAAAGACTTGCGATCAATATTGTATTGAATCAATTCTCTTATTACCCCAGCTGGGCGATCCATTACCTTTTATCATTGGGGTTGAAACGTGTCTGAGTGCAAAGATGGCCACTGTCAGACGGGGGGCAAACTTCACAGGATGAGCTGCACTTCAAATAGAATGGAAGGGGGCTTTTTCAAGGCACTTTGCCATAAATTTTTCATCTGCATCTGGCTTTGAGGCACATGGGGGAGGAGGGAAGGCAAGTCAGGGGGGCAAATCGAAAGCTTTTGCTCAAACCTGGACCCTTGGAGGCAAATCAAAGGGGGTTTGGAGCTGACTAAAACAATAACACAATGATAATTTACAGAAGAACGACAAAGACTGGTTTATACTTGTGTTGTTTGGATGATCTAAGGCTCTCCACTCTCTTTTATGGAGGAAGCTGTTCGCTTATAGGTCCCATTCCCCGCGATCCCATCTTTCAACCTTGAGTTAGTGTGAAATGTTGCTATTAGAGCATAAACAATACTTGCAAAATGATAAAGCTCAAAGTTCAGTTCCAAACGAGATATTGTCTTTAACAGAATTTGCTTTTCAAGTACTACAGAGAACGGCTGGAATCAGACTACAGCCCTCTACTTCCCGGGTACACTGAGTTTGTGTGTGTGTGCATACCACTAAAACACTTCTATGAAACTACCCTTGAAGTCCTGCTTGCAAATGTCTCCTGGTCAATCTGCTTGTTTTAT
Organism: Triplophysa dalaica; assembly: GCF_015846415.1. NCBI lineage: Eukaryota > Metazoa > Chordata > Actinopteri > Cypriniformes > Nemacheilidae > Triplophysa > Triplophysa dalaica. Next base: position 13,206,804 of record NC_079565.1, on the reverse strand, counting down.
AATCCAACTGTTATAAGTGTTCCATTCCGTCCTTTGATGCAATAGACATCCTGCAATGTGATTTGAGTGTTTCGGGCGTTTGACATGCGTTAACGCAAATATTCGCAAAATCAGCAGCTTGCTCTAGTAGCGACACGCTCATGATGTAGCAAGCGGAGGCAGAAATCCGAAACAACAATGGAGGACAAAATCATTGTCGCTGTATGTGCATACCCGGAAATGTACGATACATCTTCTTACTTTTATCGAAACAGGAATAAAAAGGATCTTTCTTGGAAGAAAGTGAGTGAGGAGGGTGGGACAATCTGATAAGTCTAAACAAAATCCATGTCAGCCAATTCTCAACGAGACTGGAGCTGCCTGGCAGAAGCCCATCCCATGACTCGAATTTGGCTCTGTTGTGAAGTGAATTTCACGCGCGAGTGAAGCAAGTAAACTCAAAATGTTCAAGCGTCAACTATGTGCGAATAGCGTGATTTATTGCGTCTGGTGTGAACGCTCAGTAAGCAGGGAACCAATCACGACAGACCTGGTCAACTTTACCTTTCGGAAGGAGGGACATTTTATAGACCAGAAGTAATCCAGTTGTTTTGTTAGAAGAGGGACGGCAGTGAACATTAGACTTGAAATATAAAGCGATTTTTTTATTAGAAGCATGAACATCCATTGTTAGACAACCAAAAAACATGATCAAAAACAGCAAAGAATGGCTCCTTTATAAAATAACGATAATTTTTTATGTTGTCATTTAGTCATGTCATTGTGCAATTTTTGTTTTATCTGAACACAAAATAACTGAATTGTATTCACTTGAAGGAGGTCCAAGTTGCTCTTAAAGTGACATTTCACCCAAAAATAAAGATTCATCATTTACTCATCATTGAGTTTTTTCAAACCTGTATAAATTTCTTGGTTCTGATTAATATATTTAATATATCAAAAATAAAAATATTAAGATGAATGCACAGTTCTTGGCCACCATTGACTACCATAGTAGAGAAAATGACAATGGTTGTCAAAACTGTCCCTGAACTGTTTGCTTTTCTTAAATTCTTCAAAATATCTTCTTCTTTTGTGAACAATGCCATTTATAAAGCAGTTTTTCCTACTATTGTAGTTTATTGTAGAACTGTTTCTCTGTTTACAAGCATTCTTCAACATCTTTAGTGAAAGAACAAACCATGCAATGAAAGTGTATGGGGACTGGAGATTTCAAACGACAATAACTGCAACAAGAGAACTGTTAAATGCTTCAAAGGTTTTGTCTGTGGCTCAATTAAATGAGCATTGCATCAGCAATTCAATGGTCGAGGTTCAAAACCATAAAATTTTGATTAAATGCACTGTAAATCAGTTTGGATGAAAGCATCTGCCAGATGTGTAAATGTAAGGTAATGCACAGTGTCCAACTCACATTAATTATTTTCTGAAGGCATTTGTACCGTAAAGGATCAGACCAAAATGTGGCATTTAGAGAATATCAAGTGATGAAGAAACTTCTCACAATGATTCGTTGAAAAATGAAGAGAATGTGAAGGAGATATGTGGAGGAGAAAAATTTCACCCCTATACTATTTACCCACAATGCAATGCGTCCCATGAACATTCGCTCACTCACTATTTCTCTTGATACAAAGTGAGAAGACATGATGATTGGAATCAGGTGAAGGACAGTGATATACTAATTGTGACCCTGGACAAGAAAACTTATTATTGGACAATTTTTCCGAAATTGAGACATCATCTGAAAGCTGAATAAAAAAGGTTTCTATTGATTCTATTTTTTAGGATAGGACAATATCTGGCAGAGATACAACTATTTAGAACTCTGAAATCCGAGGGAGCAAAAAAATATTGAGAAAATGTTCACTCTTGTCAATGTTTTGTCTCTTTTTGAGCACATGGTGTGGGTAAGAGCCTGCCATGTGCTTTCCTTTAATTGTGCTGTGTCCCCGTCCCTCGTTACCCAGTTATTCCCCTCGTTATTGTTTCATTACTTTCACCTGCTCTAGTTGTTGTCTGCTCTCCTGCCGCTTATTTGTCTTATGCCTCTCATTTGGTTTACTCGTTGCTTCTCTCCCTCCTGTTTCTAGTTTGGGTTCTGTTCTACAGTCCTCTGTCAGATTGTTGTACGTTACATGCATATGTTATTCTCTAGTTTGTCTAAGCCCTGACTGCTCTCAATCGTCTTGTCTTGTAGTCTAGTCTTGGTCTTGATTTTGTTTTGTTTGTTTTATATTTTTGCCATAACCCATTCTTAGTAACCCTGGTTAACTCTAGTTTATATTTTTGGTTTCTCAATCTCTCGTCTCTCAGAGTACCCGTTGACGTCCCAGACCTCCTCTACACGATCTACCACCTGGCACTACCTCTACAGCGGAGGATGATACCTCAGCAGGGTTCACAGTTCTCCCTCTTCCCGTGAGAGTTCCAGACAGACTGAACTAAAAACTATGATAGAAGTTACTCAGCTGTATGAGTCAAAGGTATGTAGACTTCATCCAGTCTCTATCTTCGCGATGAATCCCAGAATTCTCAGCTGGGAGGACAGAATACCAGAAAAGGGCTGACCTTTTTACATGTAATCAAGATTCAAGCTTTTTCTAATAATCAGTTGTTCATATCATTCGCAAGCAGATGTCTGGTAAAATGCTAGAATTCACATTTTTTTACATAATAATGTAAAATTAATTTTATCGTCGTCCTGGTCAAATGCTACAAACAAACTAGATTTATTTCTGAGCTGGAGTCAATAGTCATAAGAAATTTATGACCGGAGACAATTCAGTATCACATATGTTTTCTCTAGCTTTGCAAAGCTTGGCAGATTTAGCCAGTTAAAGTTTTGTGAAGGTTTCTCAATTGTCTTCTGCGGTTTCCTAACCTGGGTCACATCCCCAAAAAGTTCAATTTTACTTTTGTACCCACATTCAACTATTTTAAGTGTGTAAAATGGCATATCTTTCCTGTATCATACAGATCTAAATGAGAAATATGAGTGGTCTCAAGATCTGTCCTCCCCCGTCTGAGGGCCCGCAGTGGGAGATCCGCTGCACATTTAATGAGAGATTTCCCGGTACTGTCGAATCCCCGGCTGCTGCTTTCTATCTGACGCTAATGTGCTCTGACTGCTGCGGGCTTGTTAAAACAAACCCGAATGACCGGGAAGAAGCACAGGAGGAATAAGAAATTAAATACTTTTTAAAAAACAGCACTTGATGTTGAGCTGCAACTATTGATGACCAACTTTTGTTGGTAATTCTGGGTCTTGTGTGATAAGATGCTTCTGAAACCAACTTCTCCTCATCCTTCGCGGTCTTCTCTCCAGGAAAGTTTCTGCGAGTCTCATCTCTGCACTGATCATTTCTCCGGTGGGTCAAGCTTCTCCCCGCCGGTAGTTGTGCCGCCGGTGGTACCTGGATGGGGACTTATTGACACTATTCCCTTCTCCTTTGTTCACCAATAAACTGTGTTTAACCTGCAATTGAGTTTGCCTGGCTTGAAAAATCATGACACGGTGTTGCAGGCCATCCACACACAAAATAAAGTCTTTATATATCTATGGTAGGAAATACTTTAGAAAGTTTCTTCATGAAACAGGATTTTTACTTAATATCCTAATGATTTTTGGCATAAATGAAAAATCAATAATCGCATGCAGTGCAACGCTCCCTTTTTTCCTACATTGAGATGATAATGTATTTTAGAATGTCACACGAGCACCGCATGAGAAAGCAGTTCGACTAAGCTTTTGTGGTCCAGGGTCACACTTAGTCACAGTATGGTTAAAGATATGTTTGTTTATACACTAAATGTAACTAACAGTAAGAAATCCAAATCCATCTGGAATCCAAATTACTCCATAGCTTCTGTGCAGAATTTAATGGTATCTGCAGCATGAAGATGATTAACTAGAAATACTCAAGAACTCTTGAATCACCTGCAGTGACCCCAATAAATGCTGCCCTTGTGCTTTTTTTCAGATCTTTCTTTTGTAATACAAAATACTGTATGTAGGATACAGTATTATTCTGTATCACATCTGTTATAATCATCATAGTGTAGATGCACAGTGTCCTATTTAATACAATACTACTCCACCTATATCTCTCTCCCTTTCTCTCTCTGAGGTGTGTCCTGCATTAAATTCAGCAGATCAGGGAAGAATCACTCCTTACATTTCTGTCATTGCAGTGGTTCTATGTCTAATCCCACTGTCTGCACACAGTTCACATCTCGACATCTGTCATCTCAGTAGGGCTTTTGTCTGCGTGTGTATGTATATAATGTCTGGTTGATAAATTAACAGTATTTCTTCATATATTTGTTTCCATTTGAATTGTCTGCCCTCCAGTGAATACCAATGTGTTTTTTTGTAAAGTTGAAAAGGTTTTGGAGAGGATATTTGAGATTAGTGGGCATTAGGAAGCTTTCTGCGTGTTTTGTAACAGGTGGAGTATTGTTTTTGTGGCCATGGCAAGCAGGAATGGCCAAAGGGATACTTACAGAACTTTCTAGACTGGCGAGCTGCCAACTTGTTTGTTTCTTGAGGATTATGTTTAGTGGAAAATCCTACAAGAGGATTGAGACGGCTAATTGTGTAATGGCAAAATGAAAATACACTGAAATATTTGTATTTTATTTTATTCTAGACATTGTTATTAACATCTGTAACCTTGGATTTCAAGCATTCACATTTAAGAGAAGCGTATATCTTTCTTAATTGTTTATTTTTATATTTTTATCAAATATTTATTATTTTTAAAAGGCCGAAATCCAAGATAATTGACTTTTAAATGTTTATTTACCAGAAATTGATTCGCCAGCGTGTGTGCAGAAACACCCTGTAATTATACAAATCCATATATTCTTCTTTTTGTAATCTCCTTTAAACCACAACAGTGACACAAAACAGGCTGTTGGGGAACCCCTAACAATCTGATGTCACATTGTTTACGCCTGCCCAAGACAACTCGCAGACTCCGCCTTATGAGCGGGTAGCTCCAACTTTCACCAGGGACACGCCTTTCAGCCATTTTCAGGCAAGAGCAGATGTAGCTTCTTGCCAGCCACAAAAATGTCTATGAAACAACTTGATAAAAGCATCAAGTTTGTAGGGATGTGTACGGGCGTAACCCTCCTCAGTGCTCTTTTGGCACAACAGTTATCTGTCTGTCTGATCTACCTATCTAAGTCAAGAATGAAGTAATGTTTCCTGTTTTGTAAGCTCCACATTAGATGTGTATTTCATATGAAGAAATACATAAAATAGATTTCAGAACCAGTATTGCAACTATACTCGACTGGATCTGTTAAATATTAATGGACAAGCTTTTTTCACCACGAGAGAACGAGATAGCCGCGAAAAGGAAAGGCTGTCCGCGTGAAATTACTTTCCCTGCTCAGGGAGTCTGGGTTTTGAAAGGCCTTATGTGTTGATGATAATTGCAGAGTGTGGCCCTGATTATTCCAGCCATGTGCTTTCTGTAAACTGACAGAATAATTACACACCGGCCTTTAATGGCTCTCCCGAAGAGAAAGAGTGAACGATTGCCGTGGATGTGCATGGAATTCTGATGGTGTCCAGTGAAGAATCAAAAACATCTCTTATGCTATGGGTTTTGGCTATCTTCTTTCTTATTGGTTGGGTGTCCAGTCTCCCTGGACCAAGAAAGAAAGTTATTGGAGTCAGTCGTTGTCAGGCTTGTATAAGTTAGAAGATGTTTTGCAGAGGAGCTTGGGAACAAGTTTCTTTGCATATCTGGATGTCATTTATATCTTTGGCTGGTAAATAAAAGGAAGAGATGAATTGTCTTGTCAAAGGTGGAAATGAGACAAAAAACAATCACAGGCCTGGACTTTGTGCTTTGCATTTGTTCCTTATCAGGTCATAAAGAATAATGTTTTTTTCAGCTTGCATCTAATGATTTAGGCTTTTGATTTGATTAACCACGAATCCTTCTCCTACATTAACATCCTTATTTGGTCCTGGTGCAACAATTTTCTCTACCAATCAGATTTTAGATGTATCTTTAGGGTGACGATCTGGCTTAATGCTGGGGTTCGGGGTTAAATAACAGCAGCTAAAATTATTTAATGAGTATACTGCTTGAAGAAGAAAAAAGACGTAGTTGATCAACATCCTATTACTTTACAATTGGATGCAAGACGTCAAAGGAAAGTTCATACAAGGAACTCTACAAGAACCAAGAGTTCACTCTGAGTTCAGACATGTCTAGCATGTCTTAGTAAGTTAGACACACTGCAAAACAGGCATTGAAATCATCTGCTAACAAGGAAACCACTACTCTATTAACCTTCGGTTTTATTCTTTTTGATAGCCCAAAATCCTGAAAACCGCTAAATACCATCAACACCTAATTGTTTACGCCCGTCATGACTATTCACGTTTCTTTTTGGATATTTCAGTGCAGCTCAGTGGCCTAAATAAAATTTGTTTTACACATTTTAAAACACAGTGAGATTTGTGGACATTTATCCAACAGTACCTAATAGATGCCCAATTTTGGCCCAAATTTGAAGTGATTTTTCACCCCATAATAAAAATTCTGCCATCATTTACTCATCCCCTTGTCACATCAAACCTGTGTGACTTTCTTTCTTCTGCAGAACACAAAATATTGTGAAGAAAGTTCTTAACCGGCACCCATTCACTTGCATTGGTTTTGTGTCCATATTATAGAAGTGAATGGGTGCCAGTGCTGGTATGCTTTTTCACAATACCTTCTTTTGTGTTCTGCGAAAGAAAGACATACAAGTTTGAAATAAGAAGATAGTGAGTAAATGTAATCACAAACATACTTTTATACCACAGTCATGGTTTTATACCAAAGTGGGTGGTTCTTGGCCAAATTTAAAAGCAATATTCAGCAGACTTATTATTAAAGTCTTACAATGACATGTAGGTATACCATTACCCCGGCCATTCATCCACAACACGGCACTGTAAAGGGAAACAGCAGGTCACCAAATCATTCGAGTGATTAGAGCACAACTCATCACACCGGCCGTGAGCCTCGGTTAGGGTGCGGGATAACTGGAGCTCGGGTGATATTGAGCGACAGGAGGCGCCTCAGGCACAATTCATCAAAGAGAGTCTGTGTGGAGTTCATAGAGCACCATGCATAACCATATCTTCTCTGTCAAACCACCAACAAACACTAGGTGTTAGCATGAGGTTGGGTTTTAATGGTATTTGAAAATCATTTTCTGTTTAAGAGGGATTTCTGTTCTGAATAATGGGTGTTTGGTGAGACAAATAATTGAAGGTATAGCCTACTGTGGCATTTTCAGATTTGTTCAGATATATGCAAATTATTGCTTGATTTGAGAGAAACAGATGTGTGTTTCATTGATATGGTGGACTGTTTTGAGGTAGAGTGTTTGGAAGAGGAATGGATAGTCAGTTTTACAATGACCGAGAATAGTCAGACAGACAGAAAAGATGGATACACCGACAGCAGTTGAGTCCTGTGAGGATTTATATCTCTGGTTTGTCTAGCTCCGGCCCTTTAGCTGTCAGTGTCTGTCCAAAAGCCACAGAGACAGAGAGGATGTGTGCACACACGATTGAGCAGCACATTTCTCCTTCATCACAGACTGCAGACTCAAAGTCATGAACTATTTATCTTTCACTCAGCGGCCAGAGCACCGTCCCACTGCAATGACATTTTGCTTCATAATGGTTAGCATCACGCTCTATAATAACACAAAAGTTTTTTATATTTATTTTTTAGTAGGGGTGTGACAACATATAAAAGAATCGAATATCGCAATGCAAAAACATTAAGATATCTATAGTTAAGCTATGTGAGAATATTTTCACATGGAATATTTTTTTCTAATTTTTTTTTTTAAATTCACTTTTATTTTCTGTGACAGATTTGTTTTTATTGTTTTACGTAAAGATGTTTGAATTCTTTGAAAGGATAGTTCACCCCCAAAGAAAATCTGTCATTATTTACACACCTTTGAGTTTTTCCAAATCTGAATACATTTCTTTGTTCTGATGAACATCGAGAAAGATATTTTTAAGAATATTTGTAATCAAACAGTTCTTAGACCCCATTGACAACCATAGTAGGAAAAAATACTTTACAAACTTTTATTGTTCTGTTAGAATTTAAAAAAGATATTTTGTGGAATGTAGGAACAGCACTGGGGAAATTTTGACTAACATTGTCATTTTTCCTGCTATGGTAGTAAATGGGGTCCAAGAACAAGCATTCGTCCAAATATCTTTCTCTGTGTTGCATTTTTGGATGAGCTATCCTTTGAAACAAAAGAACAAATATACTGAGATTGTTGATGCTTGGTGAAAAATCTGTCATCTGAGTGTTACATTTTATTTCTTTCCAAATACAGTGATGCAATCGCAACCTTATACCGTAAACGTGTATCGTATCGAATCGTGTGCTGAGTGGATTGTTAAACGCCTATCTATTAGTTGTATATTAGTGTATATAATAGTATATAATTTGACATTTTCGTATTTTAATAAACAAATTATCCATGTTTATGACATTTTATAAAGTCTGTTTTAAATGTGGATAAATTTTATTGTATAAATTGCAAATTGTATATCATTATACTCATTGAACACCCAAGCCATTACAGACTGTATTTTCATGCTTTTCCATCATTGATAATTATTCAAATGCATTTGTGTTTTTTGGCCTGTTTTCCATGAGGAATGAATGTTGATCATCATGCATGCGTCATGTTAAGACGGCCGCTCTGATGAATACTCTGCACTGTGCCGCCCTCACCAGTGATGCTTTATGATGCCCATAAACATTGATCCTCTCAGTGTTGTTTTAATGGAAGATGCTCAAGAGAGCCCTGAACTGTAATCACACATAGTCAATGGCCGTGTGTGTCACCTTCCACACACACACACACACATAGTTGCAAGAGATAAGGGACCGCACTTAAACACAAGCGGTCTCTATTATTCAGTGAGTCATATTGTAAAGCAAATAAAAGCGGTCATGACTGTATTTATGTACTGTTCTCCTAGTCAGAGAGAATTTGGTTTAGAAAGGGTTTGTCTCCCTTTATACATCATTGGAGTTGATTCCTTGCCACTGTTTGCCATAGTTGGGCTTGCTTACTGTCTGATCGCTGATATCAGGTTTAGGAATATATACTTAAATATAGCTTTTTACAATATAGTTTGCCGGAAATGTTTAGTAACTAGACTACTTATAATGTAATGTTTTGGTGTAATTTGTGATATTGCAAATTCTCTTTTGACTAATGTATCTATTTGCGCTTTCCACTGCATGGAAAAGGTTTAGTACGACTCGGCTTGGTACAGCTTATTTCACTTGGGCTCAGTTTGGTTTTCCACAGCAGTTAAGTAGCGCTTCAAAGTGGGTTGGGATTATAAACTTATCGTCATGTTGCACCACCTCTACTGCCGTAGCCATTGTTAACGTGACATAAACACACGCACAACACAAAAGTAATGGAGCATATCGATGGTGAATGACAGCAAAACAAAATACTGCTAAAATACCAGAAAGTTTGGGAAATCTTACAGCAAAGGGCAGACAATGATCAATTGGTTTGTTCGCCGGCGCACGAGGGTAAGCTAATGCAGCGTTTAGCATTTAGTTTAGGGTCTCAATTTGTACATTATTGTCATGAAGCATATAAGAAACGCCAATAATACGTCTTAAAAGCAAATTGATGTGTTACAAATCCAATGACGCTGGTAATGATTCTCTCTGCCCAATCAGTGATCTGTATATAAACACGTCACATTTTGGTATTGGTATAGTACATTTGGAACCTCAACCCAGGTGGCACTAGGTACTGTACCCAGTGGAAACCCTCCCACAGAAGTCAGCTGTACTAAAGTTTCAAACAATTGTTATTATTAAGGTTATTTTTATTTATACTATGTGTATTTAAAAGAGTAGTCCATAGTCCATAGCCATTTTTTTATTCCTACTATGGAACAACAGAGGGGCTTATTTAGAAGTGAACTACTCCTTTATTTTATTTAAAAAAATGTTTGTGTGTTTTTACTTGAACAGCTGCTTTGATACAAGTCAAAATGTGAGCGCTATAAAAATAAACTTGATTTGACTTTATAATGAAGGAAGATCTTTATAATAAAAGGTTACATATTACCCGATATAAACACTGAGATGCCAAAAAAAAATATATTGCTTTCGTTTTTTCTTGTTACAATACAATTAACATTTTACAGTTTACCAAATTGTTTATTCAAAATAAAGTCATTTATAGGTAAAAGATATACAGTTTGTTTTTCTGTATGTGTGTGTGTGTCTTTGTGTATATACACATGTATGACAAATTCATCTAACAGCAATGTGAAAGACTGACAACATGACAAGACACAAGAAAACTGTGATAAAAATCCAGGTTATCACTTGAAAAAATATACGTACAGTACAAATATGACTGTTGTAATGCTCAAAAGTGAATATAAACTTGTTTTCTTTTGACAAAAACCCAGAACTTCGTTTTGTTATTTCTCCGGTTTTCATTTTCTGCAAATAAATGCAAATAGAAATGATATTTTTTAACTAAAACTCTGGGAGAAATATCGTAAGTACACTGTAAACGTTTTTGCTGTAGTTATGCAGCTAGTTGCCAGTAACTTACTGTAGATTTATATTTATATAATTTATTGGCAACCATTTATTAAGATATAAATGAATATTAAACATTAACAAGTCTTTATCTTTACAGAAAAAAATGATATGAATTTCATGAATTACAGCCTCATGCAAAGCATTCTGGGAACCAGAAATCTACATTTACATGTTTACATTTAGTCATTTATCAGATTAAATTTAAAAATAGATTTTAAATTCCCATAATGCTTTGTATGAGGTTGTTATTGTATCATTTTTTTTATTATTTTTTTATTTTGGTTCCAAGAATGCTTTGCACAAGGCTGTTATTTGATAATGTTTTTGTTTTTTTCTTATTTTGGTTCCCAGGATGCTTTGGATGAGGCTGTTATTTTATAGTTTTTTTTCTAAAAAGAAAAAGACTTGTTTTTATGTTTAATGATCATTTATCTTTGAACAAACTGTTGACAGTAAAGTACATAAATGTAAATCTACAGTAGGTTACTGGCAAACTGCTGGCAGTAGAACTCTAAATTCTACAGACATTTTTACAGTGTAGTTCAAAGAATGAAACAAAAATTATAATTTTACCTTTACCACACACTTATAAATAGAAAATTCAGAAAAACTGATAATAACTGTGATATCTTAATCTCTTAATTTTGGGTCTATAAACAGTATATATGGGTACTTTCTTAACTGGGATCCGACTCACAGCACTTACACATTGTTGCCCTTTTTGTTGATTTGATTGATTCTGTTGTTCGCCTCCCCTGAACATCTAAAAATAATCCCAAATGTGTTTGTTTTTTTGCGGTCTTATTCCAACCCTTTATATTTTCATCCCTAGAGTCCCAGGGCCGAGTCTTCTGGGATGCGTCTCTATGTCACCATGGTGCATAAACTCAGCCTGCTTCCCAGACAGCCCTGCTTCTTCTTTACTGGATGAGGTGCGATTCACTAAAAAGTCACATCACAACTCTAATCCACAGAAGTAGCTAGATAAATGCTGTTTATTAAATAAAAAGATTTTACACGCTTGTATGCTACGTTACAATTTATAGGATTAACACAACACTTATAGTACTTTACCTACTAAGTGCATTTTAGTTGTCTGAGACTCAACGTTCCAAATTCAACAACCCCAGTGGTTTATTTTGTCAAACTGCAATTGTTGGAATAAAGTGAATAATAATTTCCAGACCCTTTTATATATGAAAAAGTATTTTGTGCTCATTTAAATTAGTATTTAATTGGAATACCCGATATCCAACTTCCCGTGTCGGGCTTCCATCTGCGATAGAAGATCTAACTTAATCATGCCCTCTCACAATTTCCTATTAACCCAATCTCTCTATTGATCTCAACCTTGCCTGGAGGTATTAGTAGCAGATGAGTTTAAAATGCCAGCAGGTGCAGCCACATGTATCTCAAAGATGGGCAGCTGTCCTCAATTGGTGTGAAGAATGAGCCAGCGGACATTTCTTTCTGTGATCCATCTTGCCTTGCAAAATGTCCACTAAAACCCACCTGTCTCTTTTTTTAACTGTATTGCAGTCGTTGGAAAAACATCTTAAAGACCCAGTTGATTTTTGATAGCTGTGCTAGCATAGTGGCCGATTTTCCAGTGAGCTTGTGCTGTGTTACACATACAGGAAGTGCTAATGCACTTAAAATCCATAATGTTATTGAACAGCGACAGTCCTCGCATGTTTAAATAAGCACTTTAAAAGCACCATCTCAGATAGATGTGAATGGGGACCGTGTCAAAGCAAAAGACTTGTGGGTATGTTTTATGTGCGTGATATATAGGTAGGTAGATAAATTGGTTGCGCACCTGTCTTTTCATTTTACTCCAGTATTTAGAGCTGTACGACATTTATAGTACTTTTTTTATAGTAACAATCTAAAAAAATTATAGATAAAGTAATGTTGGAAATAAACCTAATAAGGCTGTGTACTATTGCCAAGCGATTTGGCATCAGGAGTTTGTTCAAGCCTTTAACCTTAAGGATTCTTTCATCATTTATTTACTCCCATGTCACTTCAAACCTGTGACCTTCTGTCTTTTGTAGAACACAAAAGAAAATATGTTGAAAAACGTTGATAAAAAAACAACATTGAACCCTATTGATTTCCATTATATGCACAGGAGAAAGAGTCATATAAAGGTTTTGTACAACATCAGGATGAATAAATAATAACAAATTCCACATGTGACTTTTGCTCACATTTTTGTGATGATTTGCCATCTGGATAAGTCAACAATAGTTGCCAAAAGTCTGCACCGGTCTGATCATACCTGTCAAGTTTTGGATTTGAAAATAAGGGAAATTTTTCGGCGCCCACCACCCCAACCAAACTCCAGTATCCCTTACATTTTAAAACAGGTGTTATAGCCCAAATGAAAACAGAAAAGGGTATATATGAAGAGCATTTATTTAAAGGCTTATTTGCATATTTTCTGTTAATTTAACATTGCTTGTCTTTACAGTTTATTTTCATTCCACATTCTTTTTATTTCATATTGCTTTTCCTTTACAGTTTTTCTTTTTATTTCACATAACTTTTCTTTACTCTTTTAGTGAGTTATTGTACACATTTGTTGCAGACTTTGCATTCTTTAAGACTGTTTTGGAAGGAGTGTATTTGTGGGCTGGGCCAGAGTGGTTCATTTTACATGAGAGTAGAGCACAAACAGTTCTGTTGTCTAATGTCATCCTATTCTCTGTAACAATCTTTCGTACCATGCTAAATACAAAACTTACAAAACGCGTGACTGTCCCCCACCCTGCTCCTCTTCAGAAAATTTAATTCGCTGTCCCATTGGTGGCGGTATTTACTCGAGGGTTTTGTTTTTTTGGCAGGAGTGCCTTCCGTCACTGTTGTTACGTCCATTATCCGTCTCCGTTTTGTTTTTTTCCCGCGTTGTCACTCATCATCTGACCTCACACACTAACCTCGCGACAACTGCCACCTACAGTACTGTAGGCTACTGCAGATGACAGTTATCGCGAGGCTAGTGACAGAGCTCAGATTGGAAATGTTTTTTTATTTTTACTCCGGTGTTATTATTTTTTAATAACGCAGGTTAAAATACGGGAGATTTACGGGAAAATACTAATACGGGAGGACGGCGGGAAAGAAGGGTAAAATACGGGACTTTCCCGGCCAAAACGGGATACTTGACAGGTATGGGTCTGATAGATATGGGTAGTCGAAGTTGACCAGTGTTAGGTAAGTTACTCTGAAAAAGTAATTAATTACTAGTTACTAATTACAATTTCAATAATGTAATTAGATAACTGTACAAATGACTCTGACACAGGTGGGCTCAGATCCTCCCCGCGGGTCTTTTCACACAAACACTGTGCTGCTAATAATAGTGGATTGGCCATGGCAAGCAAAATGGAAGTGCAAATCCATGTTTTATTTACCTTTCACCTTTCTGAAATGGTTTCATCAAAAGAGATTGTATCAGCAATCATGGGAGGGCTGGTGGTCTGTCCTCCCTCATGTATTTATTCTATAATATGTGCAGAGATGCTTGTTACCTTCAAGGCAGTTTTATAAAAGCTGTGTCCCTGTCAGTCACAGAATTTTTTTTTGTCTTTTTTACATTTAGTCTTTTTTTGATGCAATGTGCTACTCAGTATGTGATTCCAAGACTGTGGGTCTGTTTGTGAGCTAAGTCTGGTTTCCTGACCCACCTGACTATGCTTTTAGGGCATAGAAGTGAAGTCTTCAGTGCCAGGGTGCTTTTTCACCGATCATCTTCTCCCATCACACATGCGCACACACAGCTCTCTGTCATCTCTAAGTGTGCACGTGTCATCTCCTTCATTCACTCGCAGCTAAAACGTACCCCGCCGAGACCCATGGCTGCGTTCGTCATATCGATCACACAAACTGTTTGTTTTCCTGCCAATCACGCAAAATTTAGGTGTTTTTTTCTCTGGATATGCCTGTATACACCTTCATTTTATATGCCGTCTGAATGGATAAGAGTAGAGGCGGTTGCTTAACATGTTATTGCAAACATTGTGTTTGTATGCATGCGTGTACTGTACATTTGAATGTGTGCATTTGTGACTCTGTGTGCATGTGGAACTGGTAGCTCAGTCTTCCTGCCCCTATGCCATCTGTGCCCAGTCAGTGTTGTGGCATTTCTCCATGTGCTACACACTATAGATAGTCATATAGCACAACGATCATCCCTATTATTTAAAGTGACCCGACACAGCTTACTGAATTGAAGCATCTGGTTTTATTGTTCCTTGAGATTTCCATTACCACTTTTGTTAAAATGTATTAGTCTCGGCATCTCTAATTGTTTAATTAAGGGGTCATATGGCGCGAATTCCTGTTTTTATGTGTCTTTGTTGTGTTTTAAGTTCCCCATGCATGTAATGAGTAACTTACTCTTACTCAGGTGAGGAAGATCGGAACCTCCGAAGGGCTCTTGGACCCACGTTAGGGTCCAAGAGGGTATGGAGCAGAGATGAGGCGGATTCCACCCTCTCGCGCCCCTTAGGAACCTGGTGACCAGGTCGTGTTGCCCTAGAAACTTTCCATCAAACGAGTCATGATGAGTGGCGATAGCGACTACATACAGTTTCAGTGTGGAGGGGAGATGTTAGTATCCACTCTCGTAAGAAGAACAACACAATCCTGATCAAGCACCTCAGTGGGTCTTTCTCACTGAGAGAGACACCAGGACGAGAAGACGGTGCGTCTAGAGGCGTGTAACCGCCTAGTAGATGGGGCCCTAGCCTGGGTTATGGTCTCTGCTGTAGAGGGGGAGTACCATCTCAGGATCTTCTCGTCCCGTCTAGAGACCAGACATGGGTGTTCCAGAGGTCTGATCTGGGACGCCAGAACGTGTCCTTCCCCTGAGAGAGCAGGTCCTCTCTCAGGGGAATGGTTCAGGGGGAGTCGCTGTCCAGAGCATCAACTCTGAAGCCAAGTGTGGTTAAACCAGTGCGGTGTAACCAATAACACTTGGTGCTCCTCTTCCCTGACCTTGCACAATGTCTGTGCAAGGAGGCTCCTGGGGGAGAAGGTGTGCTTCCGCCCGTCAGCTGAGCGCCAGGGCATCCGTGCCGAGGGGGGCCTCGGTCAGGGAGTACCAAAGCAGACCTGCCCAACCTACCCTTACTAGGTCAAGAAAATATGATCACATAATCCCAGTTTTATCATCGCTTCACTGGCTACCCATTAAGTATCGTATTGATTTTAAAATTCTTATAATTACTTACAAAGCCCTGAACGGTTTAGCACCTACTTACTTAACCGAAATTTTATCATGTTACAACCCATCACGCTCTCTAAGATCTCAAAACTTAGGACTTTTAACAACACCTAGAATAACAAAATCCACCAAAGGGGGACAAGCTTTCTCATACGTAGCACCTAAACGCTGGAATAGCCTTCCTGATACTATTCGAGGGTCAGACACACTCTCCCAATTTAAATCTAGATTAAAGACACATCTTTTCAGCCAAGCTTTCACTTAATGCATAGTTAATGAACAGCAGCTACGCTAATTATTCTCTTTATTCTCTTTCCGCCTCTGCCTCGGAGTGCCCATCCCGAGGTAGGAAGAAGTTCCACCATGTCCAGACGACCGACAGATGCCCATCCCCAATTTGAGATTACGCCAGCTACAGCTGCAGACTGACTGACCATCCCTGCTCCATCTAAGGCAATTCCACCACCAGCCAAGAGAAATATGACCATCGGACCATCCCAGCTCAGAGCACTACATTCCCAACCAAGAGAAAAGACGGACTATTTGTCTTATTAATGATGAAGTTACAATATTTGGTATTAAATGCTAAACTTAAATCACATGTCACTAGTTTGAGTGCAGATATGACACGTCAGAGGGGATCTGGCCCTCCCGGTTGAGCCTGGTTTCTCCCGAGGTTTTTTCTCCATTAATCAATCATTGGAGTTTGGGTTCCTCACCACAGCAGGGCAGTGTTGGCCTGCTCACCGGGAGACTGCATTCATTTATTTATTTATTTATTTAGAAATAAGATATTATTTATTAGAATGATCTTACTCGTTGTATACATACCATGCACTGTGCTTTGTTTTAACTTTTCTGTTTTTCCTGTTTGCCCCTGTAAAGCTGCTTTGAAACAATACACATTGTGAAAAGCGCTATATAAATAAACTTGAATTGAATTGAACAATGGATGGTGTCGCGGGAGGCAAAGAGGTCTATCTGCCACCCAGGCGATGTACGCTACGGCTGTCATGCTGTCCCGGAGGACCAACACGTGCTGGCCCTGCACTAGAGGCCGGAGCCTTCTCAGCACAAGCCGCACAGCCCACAACTCTGGGCAATTGCATGCCAGCGCAGACGAGGGCCCGTCCAGTGCCCCGCTACTGAAGGTCATGGAAGACCAAGGGGTTAGGGTGCTTCGGCAGCAGGTGTGCCACGCTGTGTCCTCGGAACTCGACTCTGTAGCCATTGTTGAAGCGGTCTCATGTGCATCAAACTCGAGGGGTATTACCCCCACGGAGGATGCCATGTGTCCCAGGAGCCTCCAGTTCAACACTGACTGGGCGCGTGCTGCGGACAGTTTAGCCGTCATGGTGACAGAGTTTAGTTCCATACCGAGAAAGAGGATGCTCTGCACTGGGGAGAGTTTGCTCTTTTCTCGTTTGACCTGAAATCCCAATCAATCTAGATTCCGGAACATCAGGTCCCTCTGTGTATACAACAGATCTCGCGAGTGTGCTAAGATAAGCCAGTCGTCGAGATAGTTTAGTACCCGCAGGGACAGGCCGAAAGGGAGGACTCTGTACTGATATGTCCGCCCCTCGAACACGAACCGTAGGAACGGCCGGTGTCGAGGGGAATCGAGACATGAAAGTAAGCGTACCATCTGTCGCGGGGGGTTGCAGGAGGGAAGGTTGGCTCCGCCTTTTTTACCTGCCTGGCGGGACAACGGCACGCACTGTCGGTTTGAGAGTGGTGACTGCTGTCGTATGTGTACGACCTCACACCTCGCCAGGGTGTGAGGTCGGTTCGCCGAGCACAGTCCAGTGGAGTGTGCGATCGGCTGCAAGTACACCCGGGGAGAAACGGAAAAACTCTGCGAGTAAGTGGGCGCCAGGCCCTGAAAAGGGCCCGGCTTTGGTAACGAAGCAGGAGTCGTCCCGTACCGACCGATCAGAGCCGTGGCTGTGAAGGTTCGGGCCCGATGTTGTTCTCCCTGGGATCTTCCCGTCAGTGTCCCTTCTCAAGAGAAGGTTGCTGACAGGGTGGAGGTTTCCCCCTCGACCTCTGCTACCAGGGTGCCGCCTGTGGGGGGACAGGAACCGGAGCCGATGTCGAAAGGGTCCTGGATTGCAGGGAAGCAGACGTCTCTAGGCCTCTAGGCGGCCGAGTCGCTGCTTGAAAAAAAATGTGGCTAAATGCCACTGTCTGCTTCACCGTCAAAAACTGCTGAGCGCAGTCCTCGACGGTGTTACCAACAACCCACCCTGCGAGATGGGTGCATCAAGAAAGCCGACTTCCTTGGTGTCACTCTTCTGCACAAGGTATAGCCGGGGGTATCTCTCCTGGACCACTACCGTGGACATCGTCCGACCCAGGGTCCGTGCCGCTGCCTTGGTCGCGCGTAGAGCGCTGTCAGCGGGGGCACGGAGATCCTGCATTATACCCGTGTCGGCCTTACCCTCGGGGAGCTCTCTCAACGCCTTGGCCTGGCGGACCTGCAGGATGGCCATGGCGCAGAGTGAGCAGGCATCCTGGCCCGCGGCATCGCAATGCTTTCGACATCAGTGATGCCGAAGTCTTACGTGCTTTAGGCGGTAGGCGTGGCCGATTCCCCCCAGGTGGTTGCCGTCCGCGGCACAGGTGCGGACGTTCCACCCGGGGGGAATCGGCCACACCTACTGCCTAAAGCGCGTAAGACTTCGGCTATCTGTTCGTAGTCATGAGCGAAGGCCCTGAAGAACAAAAGGTAAATGAAGGCTGTACGGCGGATTCATTTTATACCGGACATCCGGGGGCGGAGACCGGCATGCAAATTTCATTCGCCAAATTTCATTGGCCTTTTCTATAGTAGTCAGAGTTGATTGGTTCTCAAGGGCGAACCCCATCTGTCGTTCTCGACACAACGTCGAGAGACCGACAGAAAGGGAACTACGTGTTTCAGAGAGGCGGGGCAAGGTGGAGATACAAACATGCACGGTATGCACTCCTGCACTCCTACACCCCATCAAGATCCCTGCGTTCAGCAAACCAGCGGCGGCTTGTATTGCCTTCCCATAAGGGCAGTAAATCGCTCTCCCGCTCTTTCTCATTCACAACTCCTTCCTGGTGGAACATTCTTCCTATCTCTGTCCGTTCAACCACATCTCTCACAACATTTAAAAAACTACTTAAAACCCATCACTTCTGTGAATACTTGACAAACAAATGAAAAAAAAAAAAATACACTAACCCTTTCTCTCAACAGGTAGTGGTCTAGCTTTTGTTGAAACCAGTAACTCTGAAATCAGTATTGGCACCTAATGTATTATGCCTCCTGTATGAACTATCGCTTATTGCTCCTCAACTCAACTCAACTCAACTTTATTTATATAGCGCTTTTTACAATTTTCATTGTTACAAAGCAGCTGTACATGAGACACATTTAATACAAGTATGAATTCTAAAGCAGCCCCCCCGGCCAGGCAGATAGTGCAAAACAATATGCAAACGGTGGTTCCTAAACTCTTTGTAAGTCGCTTTGGATAAAAGCGCCTGCTTAATGTCTAAATGTAAATGTAAATGTGGAAAACAGCGTTTTTTAACCTTAATTCGTGTATACACATTGCATTACATCTAAAACGAAAGATAATATTCATTTTAGCTGTGTCATATGACCCCTTTAAAGTCTTAACCTACAGTATGTATAAAAATATTCTAAAATGATATAAAAGTTCTAGCTAGAGACAACAACAATGTACCGTGCAGTTTTAATACTGTTGCCAACTTTTTGAAAGATTTGGGATTTCTTTTCCACATTTTTTTATCTACAATGCCTTACAATAATGGTTCAGTGCTGTATTACTATACTTGTGGGCATTTCCATGCAAATGTCAACCTCAATATGAAAAATCTATCGCTTTTGACTATACTGATAGGTCAGATATCAATACTTGGTGGCATAAATACCTATGCAAAGTCTCTCTTAGTTTTTAAAGCTTAGCTTCCAAAGTCATTTAAGCGAATTGTCACTCCCATATTCCTAACAGTCCATATTCCTCATTGATGGGAACATGAAAATTCAAATATATTGGAGTGGTTTCCCAGAGTGAGATTAGTTTAAACCAGGACTAGGCCTTAGTTAAATTAGGATAGTTAAGTCGTTTTTAAAAACATACTTGACCAAAAAAAACATAACTGTGTGCATCTGAAGACAAAACAATCGCACTGAAAAGGTCAGTGCAGGAGTTTTTCAATTAAGACATCTTTAACATTTAATGTCCTCATGAACCAGATGTTGGTATTGTTGCTATTGCTGCGCCTGCATGAGAGGCTACAACTTTCCGTTCCAACAGGTGGCAGTAGTTGATATTTGATAACCAAAACGAGAAACCGGATGACAAAGGATCAGCTGGAATAAAAAACATAAATAAAGGATTGTTTGCTTCCAGATTCACACAAATCTCACTCACCACAGACGTAATTATGATGTCTTTGGTTTCTTCCACATTTTAAAGGAACTTACTCCAATAATACCAAGTCAAAGTACAAACTACCGGGTATTTTATCTCAGTAGGGGAATGTAATGATTACACTATGTTTTTTGGAAACAAGTAGGCAAGCTAAAGTTTTTTTTTTTAACATTGCAACACCATCTCAATCCATACACCTTTATTTGAGCTATAAATCAAAAAGTCAATGATGTCCCAGAATCAGTGTTGGGTAAGTTACTCTGTAAAAGTAATTAATTACTAGTTACTCATTACATATTCAATAGTGTAATTAGATTACTGTCCAAATTACTCTGTCCAAAAAGTGTTTAGTTACTCATTGCTAATTACTTTCTATATCCTACATCGACCTTGATTAGTTAAGTGATTAAATAATAGACATGAAACGGCTTATTTAATTCATTCAAATAAATAATATTATTAACTGACCAAAGTATTACAAATGTGAGGACAAATTTTAAAGTAAGACTTTGAATTTTTATGTCAATTACACTATTGCACACGCATATATTTCACAAAGTATTTAGTTTAAGTACATCAAAAGTAACTGTAATTAAATTACAGAAAACATATGAGTAATCCCTTACTTTACTTTTTCAAGGGAAAAGTAATTAAAATACAGTAACTAATTACTTAGTAACTAGTTACACCCAACACTGCCCAGAATTGAAAATTACTAAAATTCTTCCAAATATATTTATTTGTGTTCATCAGAACAAAGTCATTTATACAGGCTTGAACAACCTGAGGGTAAGTAAATGTGTTACTGATTACATATTTTTCAATTTTGGATGAACTATCCCATTAAGATGAATAGTTGTTACAATGCTTTTTTGAATCAAAGATTCAAAGATTTAAAGATTCATTATATTTCAGGTTTTGACTAGAAATTTCACATCCATAAGGCTGCAGTTGTCCAGCTAGTTTTTTTTTAAATATCTTAAAGAAAACAACTGTAAGTCTTCAACCTCAAAGGCTGTATCAGTCATGTTAAAGAGAATTCTGACTACAGTAAAGTATTAAAATTCCCAAAATCTGCATTTATTTCCATAATTAGATTGTCAGTGACTGCGTAACTAGTGTGTGTAACGATGCTGTTGACTAAATCAATGCAGACGTGAGGAGTCTCTGTCACCATTGACCTTTCTGCATACTGGGAGACCAAAGTGCCAATGGCATTTTAGGACTAAAGATCTCAGGAGAGAAGCGCTCATCTGTGAATGCCAAAATTTCTCACCTGTTGTTTGGAAGTGAAGAATATTTATTGTACGGCTTAGGTCAGTTATTAAATTAATTTATCCTGGTTTGCAAATTAAAGTTGATCAGAACTGTAGACTTGCAAGAAAATACAACCTTGTGTATAATGTTTAACTGCATTGTAGTACATAAAGTCAACATTAGCCATAGCTATTAGATTTGTTTTCTAATACAGAATACTGTATTACAGAAAAAATAGGAGACCAACTGTCCCCAGTCTGTTTCCACACATCCTCTGTTCATCTCAGAGGCGTTCAGTCAGACAGCAGGTTTACTGAGTGCCCTCAGGGTACGGCCATCTGCTATCAGTGCCAACCCCACCCGCTGAGGACTGGGCAGGTGCCATGCATACTCACACTTCAGCCCATGCACAACAACACTGCCCTCGATGGGCAACAATGAGACTCGATGAGTCTCCTGAAGAGTGGTCGATGTGGGTCGGGTCTGTGCCACTGTTTATTAAAGGGATAGTTGATACTATAAAACAAATGTTGTTTAAAATACTTAATATCATGTGTACAGGCTACACTGTTTTTATCAAAGTTGCACGACTTTATTCTTTGGAACACAAAAGTAGAATTTGTAAGAACACACTTAGTGCAGTTATCCACATAATGGAAGTAAATGGGTACTGGGAATGGGAAGCTTCAAAATTGCCCAAAAATGCCATAAAAGTCTTAATGACGTACTTAACGAAGCATGTTGTAGCAGACCTGAATTGTTTTTTTATTTTTCCTAGCTGTCAAGCTTCAAAATGGTTAAAAAGTTATACAAACTTGTATGTGTGCTATTGAGGTCATAAGTTGTTTTTATGTAAATGTAAATGTATGTGAGGAACAAAATACAATTAAGTTTTTTCTTCTTTATCTCATCAATCTTATTTGATCAGACTCCACTTTTGTATGTGCCATGCAATCAGCCATCTCACACATGTTTGTTCTCAAATACTTTGACCAATCATTACTAGCATCAAGACTGGTTTGATGCCAGGTTGTTTTTCTCTGCCTGAAAATCAAGCAAATTATTAAACACCTCAAATAATTTAGCGATGAGTGTTGGTTATTAGTGATCTTCTATTGGTAACCAATTTTGACTATAAAATGACAGTATCATGTGTTCCCCTTCTGTCGGTCTCTCGACGTTGTGTCGAACTGACAGATGGGTTTCGCCCTTGAGAACATATCAACTTCGACTAGCTTAGAAAAGGCCAATGAAATTGCCGAATGAAATTTGCATGCCGGACTCCGCCCCCGGATATCCTGGTATAAAAGGGAGACGGCCTGCTGCATTCATTCACCTTTTGTTCTTCGGAGTCTTCACACATGATCGACTTCGAGACTTCAAACTCTACACAGTATTATTGCTGGATTCTTACGACGTAATGCAGCGGATTGTCCCTACCTGCGGCGACTTCCCCTGGGCGTCTCAGCAGTTCCAGAAGTGTTTGAGTCTTTTCTCTAAAAGAGCAAACGTCCCGTTGTTCTCATGGGTGCGGTACACTGATCGAGGAGGGGGAGCAGACACGATGGCTGCCTAAAGTGTTGGGTTTCCAGCACGCTGGGGCAGCCGTTGTGGAGAAGTTCTGCCTGCACTGCGGGCGGTTTATGATTCAGACGTTGCGTCACGGGCGGTTGTGTTCCTGCTGTCCGCTTTGGCGGGCAGCGAGGGTGATATGAGGGTTACTTTGAGCTTTAACCGTTCGCATCTCGTCTCGTCTGACCGTTCCCCAAAAGACAGTCCCACTGTCTTGTTCCTCAACCACGTATCGGAAACGGTGCATGATGATGATGAGATGTCCCTTGCAGCATCGATGGGTGACTTACTTGCATCTGACTCTGACGATTCCTTGCAGCTCCCTCCTCTGGGGGACCAAGCTCAGGCAGAAGTGGATGTCGGAATGTGAGCCATGCTTTCCCGGGCCGCCGCGAACATTAGGTTGCAGTGCAATGCACCGCCTCTGCCAGTGCTCACGGCCGGATACATGGTTCCTCGTGGTTGAGCCCCCTTTTAACGGTGCGTGCACGTCAAACTAGTTCCATCACCCTTTCTTTCCTCGATGGTGGGGCAGCTAGAGGATACGTCGATGTCCCCCAGGTGTCCCCCAGGCTCGACCTAGACTCCCGTCCAAAGCGTAAAGGTTTTCGGCATCTCTGGTGTCGAGAGCTTACACTGCTGAGGGCCAAGCTGCGTTGAGAGAGCTACACAAGGGTTAGACCGACCGCAAACGATCCGTCTCGGCTACTCGATCCAATTCGCCAGACCTCCGCCCAAGTTTCGAGGCATCCTCTCAACCTCGATCAGAGGCAGGGATGCTCCCATACTACAAGCCGAGGTTGCCACCCTGCTGGCAAAGGCAATCGAGCCCGTCCCTCTAGCTGAGAAGTTCGTCCCCAAAAAAGACGGGGGGTTTGCGCCCCATTCTAGATATGTATACCCTGAACAAGCACCTGCACAAGCTGCCGTTCAGGATGCTCACGCAGAGGCGCATCCTGCCATCTATCAGATGTCAGGATTGGTTCATGACAATCGACCTGAAGGAGGATTACTTCATCCATTTCATTGTTTTGATTCTCCCTCGTCATCGCCCATTCCTACAGTTCGCTTTCGTGGATCAGAATATCAGAATCAGTTCACTTTCGGTCTGTCCCTGTCCCCGTGAGTCTTTACAAAGATTGTGGAAGCCGCCCTCACTCCCCTCAGCAAGAGAGGTGTGTGGGTACTAAACAATCTCAATGACTGGCATATCTTGGCACAATTTCGAGATCGGATATGTACACACAGGGACCTAGTGCTCCGGCACCTAGAACGATTGGGACTACAGGTCAACCAAGAAAAGACCAAGCTCTCCTCTGTGCAGAGCATCCTCTTTCTTGGTATGAAACTCAACTCTGTCACCATGACAGCGCGTCTGACTACAGAGCGCTCTACGTCAGTGTTGAACTGTCTGAAACCTTTTAGGCAGTCAGCGGTCCCCCTGAAACAATTGCAGAGGCTCCTGGGCAGATGGCATCCATGGTGGGGGTGATTACCCTCAGGTTGATGCACATTAGACCGGTCCAACACTGGCTAAGAGCCGAGTTCCCTGGAGAGCGTGGCACACAGGCAGCAGGCTTAGGGTCATTACGCCTCTCTGCCAACGCACCCTAACCCCTTGGTCTTCATTGACTTTGGGGCCCCCCTGCCTGCGCTGGTGTGTCAATTGCCTAGAGCTGTTTGCTCTACAATCTCCGGTGCAGGACAAGCACATGCTGGTCTGGTCGGTCAGCACAGCTGGAGTACCGTACAAACCATCAGGGTGGCATTCGCTCACAGCAGCTAACATGACTCACCCGACACCTCCTCCTGTGGAGTCACAAGGTGATCCGGTCACTGAGAGCCACATACATTCCAGGCGACCTCAACAGGACAGCTGGCGCGCTCTCTCGCCAGTCGACGCCTCGTGGAGAGTGGCGACTCCACCCCCACACAGTCCAGCTCATTTGGGTGCGGCTCGGTCAAGCTCAGGTAGACCTGTTCGCCTCCCTAAACACAAACCATTATCCGCAATGGTACTCTCTGTCCAAGGCCCCCCTCATAACGGATGCTGTAGTGCACAGCTGGCTGCAGGACATGCGGAAGTACTGGTCTAACCGGACTTGGTTCTCGGAGCTAATGCTTCTGACGACTACTCCCCTTCTGGCCGATTACCCTGACGAAGCACCTGCTTTCTCAGGGGAAGGGGAAGTTATGGCATCCCAAGAGGCCCCCCTTCGAGCCCCTCGGAGACACCGTTCTTCCTAACTTAACGATGAAGCCCATTCTCCTGATGGCGCTCGCTTCCATCAGGAGGGTAAGGTACCCACAAGAATTTTCTGTGTCCTCGGATTGCCTAGAATTCGAGTCCGGCAATTCTCACGGGCTACATGCCCAAAGTTCCCACCAGTCCCTTTCGGGACCAGGTGGTGAACTTGCAGCCGCTCCCCAGGAGGGGAAGACCCAACCCCATCTGTTTTGTGTCCAGTACATGCACTGCGCCTCTACTTGGACCACACTCAGAGCTTCAGGAGCTCAGATCAGCTCTTTGTCTGTTTTGGAGGTCAGCAAAAGGACGCCGTCACAACAGTATACCGATCTCAAGATCGCCCGTGCCCACTTTAAGTGAGAGCTCACTCCACTCAGGGTATAGCCTCCAGATATCCCCAGATCTGCGGGTTGGGCTACGACCAACTCCTTCGCGAGGTTTTACAATCTCTGCGTAGAACCGGTATCAGCCCACGTCTTGCATGGCAACATGTAGGACCGGCAGCTGGTAGGGCGTATGCCTGCAAAAGCACATTCCCCCCTTCCATAGGCGGGTCTGTGTGCTATTTAGCCTACCTTTTTCCCCCAACGAGTTGAAGAACAGGCATCCCATCCATCACTAAGCAAGCACCCCCTACGGGGGGGCTGGGCAGAGCAGCCCTGTCCCTTAGGCCGGGTACCTTCTGAGTTATCCACATATGGCTCTAACTGGACCCAGTGCTACCTGACGTTGTAACTCCCCCAGTCGGGCAGTTCCATCTGATGTATCCTCATGATTGGTGCCCCCCTTTATAACCCATGACCTTCCCTAGGTGTACCTCCACCTCCCGGTTAACTACTTCAGTCTGCATATTCTTCCCATGAACTCTCCCCTGATTGTGAGACCATGCCGGTGTCCCCACTAGAACTCCTCCCGTTAGTAGGAAGTGGTCTCTGTAGTGCGTTCCCCATTCGAGGAAGTGCACTTACCCAGTGGCCTTATGGCACCGCGAGGACTGAAGGTAGAGGCTTCCCAATTTTCAATAAGCTCTGGGACCCCCTACCTACCTATCCACTGGAAGATTACAATTTCACGAAAGCGCTCACGTCTGACACCCCCTGGACAGTCACCGCCGCTACGCCCTCGCTTCGCTAGAGATTGTGATACGGCACAGGGATGTGGCGTTTTCAATAGAAACACCATCTGTCTGTTCGACACAACATCGAGAGACCGACAGAAAGGGAACGTCTTGGTTACAGATGTAACGTCTTGGTTACGTATGTAACCTCAGTTCCCTGATGGAGGGAACGAGACGTTGTGTCGAGAACGACAGATGGTGTTCGCCCTTGAGAACCAATAAAGTCTGACTACTATAGAAAAGGCCAATGAAATTTGTCGAATGAAATTTAAATGCCGGTCTCCGCACCCGGATGTCCGGTATAAAAGGAAGCAGGCGTGCAGCATTCATTTACCTTTTGTTCTGAAGAGCCTGAGAGCCTCTCACGACTGCAGCAGAATACGATACGTGTTTGTGGCATAAGGGACACAACGCCTCGTTCCCTCCATCAGGGAACTGAGGTTACATACGTAACCAAGACGTTCCCTTTCTGTCGGTCTCTTGACGTTGTGTTGAGAAGGACAGATGGGGTTACCTATGGAAAATGCAACAACGTTGTATCGCGTCACAATCTCTAGTGAAGCGACGGTAACAGGCCTGGGCATGTCAGCTCGAAGCTTTCGCAAAACTGTAACCTTCCAGTGTGGTGGTCGGGGGCTTCCAGAGCTTTCTAGGAGAAAGATGGGTACAGCCCTGAACTGTAACCTTTCACGGATGGGGCCTTAGCTCTCTACTGGCGAGAGGCCGTCCGGCTCGGGTTTACACCGGGTAAGCGCAGCTCTTAATCAGCGATGCGCTGCAGAGGCCACCAGGAGAACGCAAGGAACGTGCAGACTGAGTACTTAACCGCGAGGTGAAGGTCAACCTGGGGAAGCCCCTTTGTAACCAAGAGTGGGAACCATTCACATGGGGATATATCAGACGGAACAGCCCACGGGGGGGTGTTACAGCGTCCGTTAGCACTAGGTCCGGTTAGAGCTATCTGTGATAGTTCGTATGGAGTTCTGGCCTAAGGGGGAAGGACGCTCTGCCCAGCCAACCCCCAGGGGATGCATGCATAGTGATGGATGGAATGCCTGTTCTTAACCACTGTTTGGATAAGAAGGAAGGTTGGTGAGATACCAGTTTCTTAGCCATGTGTTTGGGTAAGAAAAAAGGTAGATAGCTGTAGTGTTTTTTGGGGAAAACTATGAATTTGATCACAGTCAAATACGGATAATTAATGATGATTAAATATACCTATTTTATACACTTTTATCAGATTCAGCAGACCTAATAAATGTGGACAAACTAAATGCACTTGTCCAGTGATCAGCAGATCGTATATCAAATCTAAGAAATATTACTTTCCTGGCCTTGGTAACATAACACTCTTCACATTTCACAACTATCATCTGCATGAACCATCGAGGACAGTCTCCTTAGTTAAAAGGGGTTACAGCTTAAACGCACCTATTTAGGAAATGTTTGATATTTGCATTGGTTTCCTTTGAGTGTGCTTGGACAAGGTTTTGTGCCCGTGGAAAAGTGTTCTCAGAGTCCTGATGGTTTCAAAGCAAACGGGTGACTCCGTCTACTTCTTTCATAGAGCCGGGATTTGCTGACGAAGTTAGCCGAAGTAATTTTGCCGAAAAGAAAAACTGTCTCCGAAGAGAGAGAGGTCTCAGGAGGTGTTCTTGAACTGGAACACATGGAAGAGCCTTGATTGCTCCGTTCACGGATGTTTTAAGCCTGGGGGTTTCACGTCCCTCCAAAGTGGGCGATACAATGCGATGAGATGATTTTAGGCGGGACATCAAGTTTCTTTGTTTCGCTTATAAGCTCATTTGCATTTAGGATCACTTAGAAGTTTGGCACTGTACAACTCTTAGAATGACATAAAATGAGTATGGTATAAAACACATTACTGTGCTATACATCATCTTTCAAGGAATGAAGAGAGAAACATTTAGATATAAAACATGCCAGTATTATAAGTACATTGACCTGAAATTTGTACAAGAATGAAACTATAAACAGGATACAACTAAACACACATGCTTTTGAGGTTATAGGTGAGGCTGAATAACATGGGGACAAAGATACAATGTGGAGATATAGGTTTATACCCATTGAAACCATTCATTTGTAGTTTAGAAGAAAAAGACAGACAATATCAAGAGGAAATGAAAACATAGGCCATATTCCTTTTAGGCCAAATGGTCCATCGTTGGAGACGCACCCCATCCTACCTGTTGGGACTTCTTCTTTGTAATTATCCTGACAAAATGATAAATGCTTAAGAGAGGGCAGTTGGATCAGACTTGCTGGCGCCGGTTAGACCCCTACTGAGAGGTCATGGTGTTTTACGATGCCCCAAATGGTAACCTTTGATCAGCCAGATCCTACATAGCACACTGACACAACCTCTTGGAGGGTGGGAAGGTGCTTTCGCAGGCATTCGCCCCCCCGGAAGCCAGTCCTAAATGTCGCCACGCAGGACGTGGGCTGACACCGGGTTTACCCGAAGGTTGTTAACCCGTGCGAAGGTGTTTGGGTGAGGTGTGTTTCTGCCCGGTCCGCGGTCAGCTGTGCGCAAGGGCAATGTGGGCCTCGGACAGGGAGTACCAAAGCGGGCAATGGGTGGTGTCGTGAGAGGCAAACAGGTCTACCTGTGCCTGTATGAACAGCATCCAAATGAGCTGTACTGCGCGTGGGTGGAGTCACCACTCTCTGCAAGGCGTATACTGACGAGAGAGCGCGTCGGCTGTCTGGTTCAGTTCGCCTGGGATGTGTGTGGCCCGGGGTTGCGCATCAACTGCTGACTCCACAGGAGGAGGCGTCGGGCAAGTCGTGTTAGATGCCCTGAGTGTACGCCACCCTGGTGATTGATGTACGCTACAGGTGTCGTGCTGTCCAGGAGGACCAACACGTGCTGGCCCTGCACTAGAGTCCGTAGCCTTCTCAGCGCAAGCAGCACAGCCTACAACTCTAGGTATGCCAGCGCAAACGGGTCCCGTCCAGCGCCTCGCTACTGCGTGCCCGTTGCACACTGCACCCCACCCCTGCAGTAAGCCATCCGTCGTCACCACGTCGTGCCTCGTAACCTGCCCAAGGGGAACCCCCGCTCGGAGAAAAGTCATGGAAGACCAAGGGGTTAGAGTGCGTCGGCAGAAGAACGTCATCACCATGCGCCTGCTGCCGGTGTGCTACGCTGTCCTCGGAACTCGTCTCTGTAGCCAGGGTTGAAGCGGTCTCATGTGCATCAACCCGAGGGGTACTACCCCCGTTGAGGACGGCATGTGTCCAAGGAACCTATGACTTGTTTCAGGGGGACCGTTGGCTGCCAGAAGTGTTCCAGGCAGTTCAACACAGACTGGGCGCGTGCTGCGGAACAAAACCAATCCTGACACCTGATAGATATCTGGATGCGCCTCTGCGTGAGCATCCTGAACGGCAGCTTGTGAAGGTGCTTTGTTCAGGGTACGCAGACCTGTGGGGCGAGACCCACCGTCTTTCTTGGGAACGATGAAGTGCGGACTGAACATCTTGGTTTTGAGGGACGAACTCGATGCCTGTTTCGACAGAAGGGTGGTGACCTCTACCCAAAGTATGGAGGCCTCCCTGCCTCTGACAGAGGGAGAGATGATGCCCCGAAACTTGGGAGAGTCTCTGGCGAACTGGATCGAGTAACCAAGATGGACCGCCCTCTTAGCCACAGAGACAGTGTGGGCAGCGCTCGAGCTCCCAGGGACTGTGACAGGGGACCCCGCAAGTACACCCGGGGAGAACACCAGGTGCCAGGCCATGAAAAGGGTTCCGGCTTTGGTGACGAGGCAGGAGCCGTCCCGTACCGACCGATCAGAGCTGTGGCTGTGAAGGTCTGGCCCGATGTTGTTCTACCTGGGGTCTTACCATCAGTGTCCCTTCTCGCGAGAAGATTGCTGACGGGGTGGAGGTTTCCCCCTCAACCTCAGCTTCCGGGGTGCCGCCTGTGGGGGCACAGTAACGGGAGCCGATGTCGAAAGGGTCCTGGGCTGCCGGGAAGCAGACGTCACACGTGATCTCGGAGGCCTCTAGGCGGCCGAGTCGCAACGCGGAAAAATGTGGCTTATTGCCACGGTCTGCTTCTTCACCGTCAAAAACTGCTGAGCGCAGTCCTCTAAGGTGTTACCAACAACCCACCCTGCGAGATGGGTGCATCAAGTAAGCAGACTTTCTCTGTGTCACTCTTCTGCACAAGGTACAGCCGGGGGTGTCTCTCCTGGACCACTACCTTGGACATCGCCCAACCCATAGCCCGTGCCGCCACCTTGGTCGCCCGTAGAGCGCTGTCAGTGGCGGCACGGAGATCCTGCATTATACCCGGGTGTCCTTCCCATCTAGGTGCTCTCTCAACGCCTTGGCCTGGCGGACCTGCAGGATGGCCATGGCGTAGAGAGAGGAGACAGCCTGGCCCACGGCAGCGCAAGCTTTTGACACCAGTGATGCCGAAGTCTTACACGCTTTGGACGGTAGGTGTGGCCAATTCCCCCTGGTGGTAGCCGTCTACGGGGGGATCTCGACGTAGCCTTTGGCTGCCCCACCATCGAGGGAAGTAAGGGAGCCGGAGCTGGTTTGAATGGAGCGGGCCGTGAGTGGAGCTCTCCAAGTTTTACACAGCTCCTCATGCACCTCCGGGAAAAAAATGGCACCCGGGTGGAACCTCCGGAACCACGTTAGCACGGGTGACATCACTTCTGCTTCCTCTTGAGCTCGACCGCTGGGGGTGGAGCTTGGATTCGTCAGAGTCGGATGCCAATATCCCTCCAATGCTGCGAGCGACATCTCATCTACGTCACGCATCGTTTCCGAGTGCGTGCCTGAGGATCAGGACGGTATGCCACCGCCGGTTGGGGAACGTTCAGAAGAGCGAATCGGAGTGCGATCGGCCCGTGAGTACTTGGCTGGCGGGTTTATGTTCGCAGAGGTCCCCACATCACTAACGCTGCTAATACAGGTGGACTTCGGGGCCGTAGCCACCGATGTCACGGCCCGGGTAGCAGACGAAATGGTGGCTGGTTCCCGTAGGAAGACAGCCACCCATGACCGCAACTTCTGAATGACAATCTGCCCGCAGTGCGGGCAAAATGTGTCAACGAACGCTGCTTCAGCGTGCTGGACGCCCAGACACCTAATGCAGTGATCGTGTCCATCCCCCTCCTCGAAAAGGGCGCACCCAAGAGAACAGCGGGACATGCCACGCTGGAGAATGCTCAGTTCTGAATTTAAGGTTATCGTTAATAATTGTAACAAAGTTCGCTATAAAGGAAGAAAGGTCAACGTAAGAATTCTCTTTATTCGTAATCACTTCCGGGGTGCATCTGCCACCGTAACAAAAACAGCTTTAACAACTTTTCCAGTCATAGATTCTCTTTCATAATCCTGGGTATGAACTGCGTCCTGCGGTTTACTGGAACAATGAGACAAGACTGGCTGAGAGTAGAGTACTGTTCTGCACTCTTTGATGCAAAGTACATCAGTTGTTGTTGGAAGTGTTCCTGATTCTGGTTGATCTAAATAATGCAGCCTAAACCCTCTGAGGATTTATATTATAGAAGTGTAGTGTATGAGTTGGCACATCCATGGCCCTGTCCTCAGGGCTTATCCTCTAACAAAGTGCAACATATGCCAGTGCAGGTACCTGCTGCTAACAAAGAAAACAATGATTATCTGTTTAATTACAGATTGTTAAATCTTACAGGATGAAACTACATAGGTTGTTTATGATTGTAGTAAAACACTTCTGTCGTTATTAAAGACAACGTTTGATTTGTGCGGAACACATATTTTTTGCATGCATAAGTGACGATATTACTTCTCAAGCTGTCAGTACAGAGGTGAATCATCATTAGCAGCCCCCACCACTCACACCTCTGTCTGACGTACCCTTTTTGTAATAAGTGCACTGTAAGTTGCTTTGGATAAAAGCGTCTGCCAAATGACTAAATGTAAATGTAAATGTAAATGTTTTCAATTTATAGTCATTTTTTTCAGTTAGTCCACTCACATATTGCATGTGCTGAATGACTGCAATGTAAAATACAATTATTTTTGCTATTTAGTTCAAACAATTAACCTTTTTAATGTACAAGGTTATTGTAATACAAAATACCTATTTTATTAACATAATGTATAATATTCAGGCATATGTTTCTCTAGTCATGCCTAATGTATGTGGAGTAGGATCACTAGCTGGTTTATATATGCTCCAGTTTTCAGGATAACACAATTTCTTAACTGGTTATTGGATTACAAAATATCCCTGTAAACTAGAAAATCCATCTCATTTGAACACTACCACACATACACAGACACCGTTTATATTCTGAAGAGGGTTCTAAAGCTCTTTTATTGCCCGTTAATAATTGCCATAAAGCATTATTATCTTAATGCAGCCATTTTATTGGCTGGAGGGGACAGGGAATGGTTTACAGGCTCTCTCTGGAGCACTCTCAGCTCCAATATCCATCACTATCTGTCCATCATTCCCTCCCTCCTCTCATCCCTCTGAGTGACGAGTTCTAACCAGCTGGAAGTGGTTACAGTTTTATGGTCTGAATTCCCAAAAATGAGGCAGTGCATGATGGTGTCTATTCTGATCAGTCTGTGCTATAACGAAAATTGTATCTGTATCAGGGAAGTTATATTCATCCTTTAGTATTTATTTGATTTTCAGAATATTGTTGTGAGTAAAATATAAAATAATTAGTTTTGATGGAATTGCTTAGTGGCTCTATCAAAGGGACAGTTCACCCAAAAAAGACAATTCTTTCATCATTCATCCCCCCTCGTGTCATTCTAAACATGTGTGTCTTTCTGCAGAACACAAACACAAAAGAAGATATTTTGAAGATACAACATAGTCCCTATTGCCTTTCATTGTATGAACACAAAACCTTAGAGACGTTTCTCAAAATATCCTCCTTTGTGTTTTACAGAGGAGAGAGTCAAATACAGGTTTTGAACAACATGAGGGAAAAAAAATACTGACCAAATTTTTATTTGTTAACTTTCTTTAAAATTATTAAATGCAGTATTACACTTTAACATATGAATTGTACCGCTGGCATAAATTATGCCATTGTCTAGCTTATACTTATTGCTTTTTTTCAAGTGGATGGTCTAAAATTGTCACCTGTCAGATGATTAAATGGACGAAAAATCAAATGGACAATGTTTTGGACTCTTGAAGACACAAAAGTTTAAAAACAAGTTTTTGAAAACTATGATATAATGCATTTGCTCTTAGTAACATGTTCATACTTTGTCTATCATACGGAAGGTTTGGGAACTTTGGCCACTTTCTTTGGTGAAGGCCTTCCCAAGAGGCCATAAGATAGAGAAGTAAAGCAATCAATCATGTTTCGTTTTGTGCCTTTAATTGTTTATTGCCACATTTATTGCTAATTTATTACAAAATCCAGAAAGCGGCTCAATTACCGTCTTGTCACACTGATCACATGAATCACATAATTGACATATTTTCCCTTTAAAGCAGAGTTTTGCTTCACTGGATAATAAAGTCACTCGTTCAACCATCAAATATGGAATGTTTAGCCACTTACAATGTGCCTTGCACACACCTGTTGCACACCTGATTGCATCGCTGCCGCCGGCTAGTTTGTATCCTCTGACACTTGGTCCACCTCACATTTGTTCCTGGTCTAAATATTAGTGTATTTTACTATAGTTACCTATCATTGTCGTTTCCGAATTATTTATAACTTTATTTTCTAAATCTATATTAATTGAAGCGTAACGCCGCTAGCATATTAGCGTGTTAGCTTGCCTTCTGTTTACAGTGTGGAATATCATCTCCCCCTATTTGTCTTGTGTGCTAACTGTTTCTCTTTTTAAGCGTATATACTAAGACTCATCAAGCAACCTTGGTAAGTTAGGATTGCACTTCATACCCGGTGAGTTATGGCTTCTATTCCTATTGTTGTTACTTGCACCTCATGTCATATGTTTAGTTTAGCCTTCTCTGTCAGCGGCGAGGGTTTTACATGTGATAAATGCAGGGAAGAAGTTAGGCTGACGGAGAAGATCTTAGAATTAGAGTCTCGCATCCAATCTTTATTTGAGGATAGTAAGAGTGTAAGAACCGTAGAAAACACTTCGGATGCGAGCAATGTTAGCGCACACAGCTCGGTTCCGGTTGAAAATCCCCTGCAGCTGGGAAACTTTGTGACGGTGAGACGGCATAGTCGCAGGACAAAACATCACTCAACCGTTCCGATTAAAGTCTCGAACAGGTTTGCCCCGCTCAGTGACGCACCGACTGAGAAACCTGCTGAAAGTGCCCTAGTGATCGGTGATTCTATTGTCCGGAACGTTAACATAGAGACACCAGCCACCATAGTCAAATGTTTACCGGGAGCCAGAGCGCCTGACATCAAGTCAAATTTAAATGTGCTGGCTAAGGCTAATCGTAAATACAGTAAGATTGTTATTCATGTCGGCACAAATGACGTTAGACTCCGTCAATCGGAGATCACTAAAGATAATATTAAAGAGGTGTGTGAGCTCGCAAAAACGATGTCAGACACTGTAATATTCTCTGGCCCCCTTACTGCTTACCGTGGTGATGAGATTTATAGCAGATTATCATCATTAAATGGCTGGCTGTCTGAGTGGTGCCTGCAGAATAATATAGATTTTATAAATAACTGGAAGAGTTTTGAGGGCAGACCTGACCTGTTGAAACGAGATGGTCTCCATCGCTCCTGGGATGGGGTTTCCCTCCTCTCTAGAAATTTGGCACACAGTCTTAATAATGCTAAAGTCTGACTGCCTAGGGCCCAGGTCAGGAAGGAGACAGAATGGCTTAACCAACTGTCTGCTTGCCGTCTCGCGTTACAGAATACACAAAATATACAACATGTAATAATCCCTTCTTACAAACAACATAAAATAGAGACTGTGTCTGTCCCCCGGATTAGCAAACATAAGATATTGCGTAAACCTCTTGAAAGTAATTTAATAAACGTTAAACAAATCAAACATGAACAAAATACAGATAATCAGCTGTTACGACTCGGATTGCTTAATATTAGATCTCTCTCAAATAAAGCACTTTTTGTTAACGATTTGATAACCGATCATAAAATAGACATGCTTTGTTTGACAGAAACATGGCTAAAGCCAGATGATTTTATTACTCTAAATGAATCCGTTCCCCATGATTATTACTATAAACACGAGCCTCGTCTAAAAGGTAGAGGGGGAGGTGTCGCTGCACTTTACAAGAATTCTTTTATTACCTCTCAGAAGTCTAATTTTAAATACAATTCTTTTGAAGTCA
The DNA here is from genome assembly GCF_015846415.1 of Triplophysa dalaica. Classification (NCBI taxonomy): domain Eukaryota; kingdom Metazoa; phylum Chordata; class Actinopteri; order Cypriniformes; family Nemacheilidae; genus Triplophysa; species Triplophysa dalaica. The sequence goes on along the minus strand of NC_079565.1, from coordinate 13,170,991 downwards.
TGGTACTTCACGTATCGACACCTAATACTAAGGACAAAACATTTTTAAAATTTATTCTAGCTATTGTATATAGGCCTCCAGGGCACCACACAGATTTTATTAAAGATTTTGGTGGGTTCTTATCAGAACTAGTACTGGCCGCAGATAGAGTCCTTGTCGTCGGTGACTTTAATATCCATGTAGACAATGATACAGATGCCTTGGGACTGGCTTTCAAAGACACTCTTAACTCCATCGGCGTTAGTCAACATGTGTCAGGACCCACTCACCTTCGTAATCATACTTTAGATTTAATACTTTCTTATGGTATAAATGTGGACGATGTTAAAATCGTTCAGCAGAGTGAAGATATTTCGGATCATCATCTGATATTATGTTTGCTTCACTGGCCTACGGCTGCAAATCAAACTCCTTGTTACAAATATGGTAGAACGATCACTTCAACTACCAAAGATGCGTTTCTCGATAATCTGCCTGAATTGTCTAAAATATCTAGCATGAGTAATAACGTTGACGATTTTGACACTACTATTGAAAATTTTAACTCTACTTTCTCGGAAATATTAGACACAGTTGCTCCTCTGCGTTTAAAGAAAATTAAAAATAGCAGCCCAACACCGTGGTATAATGAACACACTCAGACTCTAAAAAAGGCATCCCGTAAAATGGAGCGCAACTTTAAGAAAACGAATTTAGAGGTATTTCGTATAGCATGGAAGGATAGTACTCGAAATTACAGGAATGCAATAAAAACGTCTAGATCCGCCTACTTTTCAACACTAATAGAGGAAAACCATCACAACCCTAGGTTCTTATTTAACACCGTGGCTAAATTAACAAAAAATAAGTTGTCATCGACGTCAGATTCTGATTATCAGCATAACAGTGATGAATTTATGAACTACTTCACGAGTAAAATCCAAGATATAAGAGAAAAAATTATAACAATGCAACCTGTAGTGAAATCCGCTGAACAAACTAACTACAGCACCCCTAAGGAGAAATTGCAATTATTTTCTACAGTAGATCACGATGAACTGTCTAAAATCATTAGATCATCTAAATCATCAACATGCATGCTAGACCCTATACCTACAAAACTACTGAAAGAAATGCTCCCAGAAATTATAGATCCTCTTCTTAGTATTATTAACTCATCTCTGACATTAGGACATGTGCCTAAAGCATTTAAGGTGGCTGTTAAAAGGCCTCTTTTAAAAAAACCCAAACTCGACCCTAAAGAACTAGGGAATTACAGGCCTATATCGAATTTACCTTTTATATCTAAAGTTCTGGAAAAAGTAGTTTCAACTCAATTATGCTCCTTCCTCCAAAGGAATGACATTAATGATGAATTCCAGTCTGGATTTCGAGCATGTCACAGTACAGAGACTGCTTTGATCAGAGTTACAAATGATCTGCTTTTAGCGTCTGACCGTGGCTGTATTTCGTTATTGGTGCTGCTAGACCTCAGTGCTGCATTTGACACCATTGACCACAGCATACTTCTACATAGACTCGAAAATTACGTTGGCATTAACGGAATAGCATTGAAATGGTTTAAGTCTTATTTATCCGACCGTTTTCAATTTGTAGCAATAAACAATGAGGTGTCCCGCAAATCACAAGTCCAGTACGGTGTACCACAGGGCTCAGTCTTGGGACCCCTGCTCTTCGCATTATACATGCTACCTCTAGGAGATATAATAAAGCGACACGGAATTAGCTTTCACTGTTATGCTGATGATACTCAACTTTATATTTCCTCGATGCCTCATGAAACCCAGCAGTTTCATCGAATAAAGGATTGCATAGTTGACTTAAAAATGTGGATGAGTAACAATTTTTTACTACTAAACTCGGACAAAACAGAAGTGTTACTTACTGGACCGAAAACTGCTATGCGTAACAACCAAGAATACTGCTTAACGATTGACGGATGCTCCATAAAATCCTCGTCATCAGCTAAGAATCTTGGCGTTGTATTCGACAGTACTCTCTCATTTGAAAGCCATGTCGCAAACACCTGTAAAATTGCATTTTTCCATCTTAAGAATATATCTAAATTACGTCATATACTGTCACTTTCAGATGCAGAGAAATTAATTCATGCATTCATGACATCAAGACTAGATTACTGTAATGCACTTCTAGGTGGTTGCCCTGCGGGCCTATTACAAAAACTGCAACTGGTTCAAAACGCGGCAGCTCGAGTTCTTACACGTACAAAAAAGTATGAGCATATAACCCCGGTTCTGTCAACCTTGCACTGGTTACCTATAAAGCATCGCATTAACTTTAAGATCTTGCTTATTACCTATAAAGCCCTACATGGTCTAGCGCCGCAGTATTTGAATGAACTTCTATTGTATTACAGACCTCCACGTACATTACGCTCTAAGGGGTCCTGTCAGTTGGTAATACCTAGAATTTCAAAATCAAGTGCAGGTGGTAGATCGTTTTCTTATCTAGCGCCTAAACTTTGGAATATTCTTCCCTGCACGGTCCGGGAGGCAGACACACTCTGTCAGTTTAAATCTAGACTAAAGACTCATCTTTTTAATCTTGCATACACTACACCTCCATAATATTAATCCTCAGAGGATTTAGGCTGCATTATCTAGATCAACCGGAACCAGGAACACATCCAACAACAAATGATGCACTTGTTGCATCAAAGAGTGCAGAACAGTACTCTACTCTCAGCCAGTCTTGTCTCTTTGTTCCAAGGTTACCGCAGGATGCAGTTCATGCCCAGACCTGATGGCAGAGCTGAGAATGGAAAGCGGTGACCTGACAAGTGCTAAGAGGATAGAGCTGGATAAAGGACGCGACAACTTTGTTTTTCCTACAACATTTCAAATGCTATTAGATTGTTAATGATAATCTTTAATCCTTAATTTTTATATTTTTACTAAGCCTTGTTGTGCAAGCACTGTTGAGCTTGTGCAGAGGCAGCAGCTTTTGCCAGAGGGGAACTGGAATCCCCTGGTTGGGCCTGGGTTCCCCTGAGGTTTTTTTTCTCGATGGGAGTTTTGGGTTCCTCACCACCGTTTGCATATTGTTTTGCACTATCTGCCTGGCCGGGGGGGCTGCTTTAGAATTCATACTTGTATTAAATGTGTCTCATGTACAGCTGCTTTGTAACAATGAAAATTGTAAAAAGCGCTATATAAATAAAGTTGAGTTGAGTTGAGTTGAGTTATCACCTTGAAGCATCCTGCCAAAGACGAGAACACTAACACGGTCATCTTTGATTGAATTGGTCACCGCTCAGCTCAGTAAACAGTAACTCCCGGCTTCTTTCATTTGATTCGCTACCTATCTTTATTTTACATTGAGGGCCGCTTTTTTTTTAAATGGATGCAGCACCAAATTGCTTTTAAGCAATTATTTCACAGATTTTATGGCCCTGCTGGAGAAACTGGATGTGTGGCTTGTAAATCTCATGGCGAATTGGTAGCTCTGAAGTACACAAACATTGAAACTGCACTTGGAATGCCTCACAGCGTCCAACATAATTTTTTTCCTTCTGTCACAGTCAATAGGAGCAGAGATGCAAATCTGTGACATCGTAAAAGACAAAAATAAATTGCAATCTGGAGAGTGCTTTCTGTGAGACTGATTTGTACAACCTAATCGCTAGACAACGAGACTAGTTGTTAACACATAACGCGTGTCCGAAATAGCCTACTTCCATACATTAACACCACAGCACTCTTGCCTGGCATCAGCCTAGCAACCCAACCAGAACATCATGACATCACAATGTAGCAACCATCTGTCAATCTCCCACAACACCACCACTAACATCCACTTAAAACAAATTAGCAACCAGATGACGCTGCCCTGGCAACACCCTCAAATGAAGCAGAAGACTTTACGTGGGCAAGAGCCACACACATTATCTTGAGAAAAAAAAATTCTAGTTATCTTTATTGTTATCATCAATGAGGATGTGTTTACCAAATTCCCTCGTAATTATCACTTCCATTCAAGGGGACGCCCTTCGAACCACAAGCGCTTGCTTTCTTTTTTTAAGCATTTGCTCAAAAATAACAAGCAGCTACTAGTGCGGTGGGTATATCCGGATCTGAGAAAACTGTGGGGGAGTCAGGTGGCTTCGGGTGCTGGGGTGTTAATTGCATGTGACTACCGGGTCTCCTATCACACACATGATATGATGAACAAAGAACTGTGGAGAGGATAAAAGAGGAGAGACTTTGCTGCTGGCCACGAGTAAGGGGAGGAGGGACGAGGCCTCCAGTAACTAAAGGGCCCGAGATCACTGTGCCTGACTTTAGTGTTTCATCATTAGTGGAGTTGGGGCAGGAAGATGATAGAGAATGGACACACGGGAGTTTTGGAATGTAAAGACCTCTGAGGGGATTCTGGCGGAGGCGAGAAGAAATGGAATTTAATATTGGAATGCAATGTAGTGGAAACTGTCCAGCTTGAAAAAGCACAGACAATACAAAAAAAATGTTTTATTTGTCATTTTTTTATGCATTTTTTATGTTTTACGGCTAAGCAATGTATACTGTATATTACATAGGTACATACAAATATACTGTATATATATAAATATAAAGCTTTTAAACCAGTTGTTCATTTAAAAGAAAGTTGGCTTGTGTTATGCCATACATTTATTTTATTATTTGTATATATATTTATTTAATGTAGTAACTATATTTTCTAGCTATTTTATGTAAAAAAAATCCTCCCTAATGTTTATTTATGAACATCTTTCATGAATTCTAAATCCGAGCCTTTAAAGGTGACCAAAACCGTGCTCTTAGAAACATTGAATCCATACTTATGATCCTACCCACAGAAAACCGTGAATTATGGGGGAAGGGAGATCCATTATTCAGAGGTGGGGGTGCAAAAAGCAAACAGATTTTTTTAAAGATATTTTTTTCACTTGGTTGCTGAAATAAAGTGGGCTCTTGCGCTGTAATAACATTTTTCCCTCCACAGTAGAACAGAGCGCCGTGCTTGAGTCACTATGTAATTATCTCTTTGGCGACTGCTAGCCGTGATTGCTAGCGTGATTGCTAGCCCGAAACCATGCAAGGGCAGGTGTGTGCGTCTACAACATTATTTCAAGCTCCGCAAACCTCTCGCAAATCAAGACCAGCATTTCATTAACATCAAATTGTCACTGATGGATTCGTAGCTTGATGAGAAATCCGGTTGCGGTGCCTTGCGTTCTCCGTAGAGACCTACTATCCTCTCAGACAACAATTGCTTTCTAAAAAGTATTTGCAGTTTGTCGTGCCACTTGTTGTAATACATACTTAATGTTTCTCAATAGATGTGATTTATTAAAATATATATTTTCGAATTGAAATTCCCACGACAAAACAATGTACGGATAAAGCTGTGCCATATGGAGGACCAGGAGAGTCATGTGTACAGTAATAAAGCATTTAATTGTTTAATAACTAATTCTTCAATAAAAATAGACATTAATCCATTTATTTTGAATTTCATTTTTTAATTCAAATATAAATAGGCGAATTGACAAAGTAATTTATTATTTACTGTTTTAATGGGCAATAAAAAGCGTGATTGTAAAAATAATTATTAAATGAAATATTAATCCTTCAATAAATACTTCAATTTAAAAAGGGACTTTTAAAAATCAACATAAAACACGAAATAAATACACCATTTTAAAGCGCATTAATGAATTCCTTTATAAATAGTGGAATTTCAAAATCTATTTCAAAATGCGATTTAAAAAGAGGAATAAATAATTGGATTTACAAATTAAACTAGAAATAAAAGTTTTAATCCGTCATTTAGCTTTTCCTTTTAGCCTCATTATTTACCATTTCCGTGACACTCTGGGGCCTTGCATGCTAAAACGTGGTAAAACAATGCAAATTAGCTACGGAGAGAGACATGTTACAAGCTCTCTGATTGGCTAGTTCATTTTACGTCATGTTCAGAGGTGTGTCAGATGAGCAATGGAGAAGAGAGTATAGTCTGTTGTTCACTACTCGTGTAACCAGCGCGTTATCAGCGCCTGCTTATTCTCTAACACAAATCATAGAAAATGAAACTTATTGTTAAAACAGGTTAGAACATTCATACTGCCGTGAAAGCAGCAGTGCTGTGGTCATTTTGGGCCGAGTCTGTTTATGATGCGATGCTTATGTAACGGGTTAAGACATAATACCTTAAATGCAGGCATTTACTATATATTCACTAAAATCCTCCTTTCAATTAATTTGATTGTATTCAGTTTTTTTTGTGAAATTTGCAAGATCTTTTGTTTAAACGATTTTGGGGACTTTTATTTTGACACTCTGTGGTGATTTGACGTTATTTTGGCGCTCCTCTTCAGTTCATAATTTGAGAGTTTGGGAGAGGAGGTGAAAAAGGTTTGTCTCGTGCCTGATTTGAATTCTGATTATTTCCAGACCACATGGCAAATAAACCTCATTGAGATCTCCAGACCTGTTGGTTGTCCAGTCTTCTTTTTAAAACACAACGCAGAGTTATCAGTCGTGACAGCGGTCAGGAAGGACCGGTTACATTGGTGCCGTGACCCGGATGAAGGTCAGCCGATCTGGGATCTTCATCTAAAGGACCTACGTCAGTAGGGTCGCCGAGGAATGCTGCACTGAGGTTTTCCATCAGTAAAAGACTGTGAATATTGTTTTAATGCAAATGGACATTTAAGTTTCTAAGGTGCATTTTCTCTACATGATCACTCATTAGTGAGATTTTCAAGGGGCCTTCAGTGGTTATTCACTTAAATAAACCTTAATATAATTTATGTTGTAATATCAGGGATACTTGCATGTGTAATTGAACATGGCATTTAGTCAAAAGGGAGATGAAATTGATACATACGAGACATTAACTGGATTAGGTCTTGGAAGGGGAAAGTTTCTTAGTGAAACTTTATGTACACCTAATCTGAAAGCAGGTAATGTGAACCGAACACCTTTGTTATGTTCTACACGAGCAATTGACCATGATCTGAGCCCTGCAGCTAACACTTTGCCATTAGCTATCCCAGACATAAATGATCCAAATTGGAAGGGTTTAATAGCACAGATTGCCCAACAAGTAGGACAAACCATGTTAACGTCTCAAAAAGAAGATGGGAACACAAGTGCACAGACACTAGGGTTGGTTAGCAGTCAAGCACTTTCAGACAAACCCTCGCTTAATCTAACTGGAGTAAAGCTGGTCATGCAGTCTGAAGCAAAAGAACCCCCAGTGTACCGTGGTGATGGGTCTGACAAACTCACCGTGCATGAATGGGAGGAGATGATGGACACATATCTGCGAAAGAGAGGGATACCAGTATCAGAGCAGTATCAAGAGATTTTATGCAGATTAATGGGCAAAGCTAAAGATGTAGTCAGAGTTACACTTCGTTGTAATTCAGCTTTAAAGCCAGTTGAGGACCCAAAAGTGATCATTGAAATCCTAAAACAACATTTTAGTGATGCTAACTATTCATGTATGCCCTTGGCTGATTTTTACAGCACTGTGCCATTAGTAGGAGAGAATCCTATTGAGTACTGGTTGAGATTGAACAAAGCAGCCGATCTTACAGAGGAGGCTTTGAAAAGACTCGGACGACGAATGGACGATCCGTGCCAAGAAGCGGCTATGATGTTTGTGAAACACTGCCCTGACTCAACGCTAGCAGCCGTATTCAGATTCAAAGCTCCAGAAAAATGGAGACATGCACAAGAGATCCAAGAACAGCTCGACAGATACCAAGTAGAATTAAAAGAGCAGGTGTCAGTCAGGCCAAAGCGTTTTGCTGCAACAAGACATGTCACAGCTCACGTTCAGACATCCAATGATGATGACGTCATTGAGCATGGCCCCATAGCAGAACCAGATAGCTGGGGTAGAGCTAAGCATGTGCACCCCGTAAGTGACAACAACTGCATGAAAACTTTGGTCTGCCTCCTAGACCGTGCACTGTCACAAAATACTCAGGGTATAGTCAAGCAAATGCCACCACGCCAGCCGCAGAGTAATCTTTGTAGAGTCTGCAAATCCTATGAACATTCCACTGTAACTCACTGTCGACGAGAACATTTATGCTTTGCATGCTTTCAACCTGGTCATAATAAGAGAGACTGTGCAAATGAGGCATTCACGCCAGGACCTGCAGCAACTCACGGCCAGTCAAATTTAAACGCGATGGCTCACGCTTGGAAGGGGGACGCGTGAGCATCAACGAACAACCCCTAGAAAGTGCTGACCCCCATCAACTTTACGAAAGGGCATGTGCACAAGCTCCGGAAGGGGTCAGCGTGATAGCACAGAATTTCCAGACCATCGAAACGTTTGATGAACTGTTTTATGCACCAGTCAGTGTAAACAATAAGTTTGTAATGCAGGGGATGCTTGATACAGGCTCCATGGCTTGCACTTTCAGTGATGAAGCAGAAAGAAAGATGTTAAGTGAGAACGTCCTGGTCGCACCCACACCACTTAAACAGGAAGTCATTTTAATCGGATGTGGAGGAAAAACCACAAAGCCAAAATGCATGTACGAAGTGGAGTTAAAGGTTTATGGAGAAAGTTGTTTAGTTCCTGTCCTTGTCGTACCTGGCCAGCGAGATGATCTGATTATCGGTACAAATGTGATCAAATTCCTTGCACATCGCATGAAGGGTAGCAGTGATTACTGGAGGCTTATTTCTAATCACTCAGCAGAGCCAGCAGCAGGCTGTGAGCAGTTTTTAGATGTAATGGCCAACACATGCCGTTGGAAGGGACCAGAGTTACCAGACAAAGTGGGAACAGTTAAGCTACACCAGTGTGTTACTCTTCAGCCCAAGCAAGAGCATTTAGTTTGGGGAAAGTTACCACAAAATGCCCCAATGTCCCCAGGGAGTACAGTTGTGGTGGAGTCAACAACTTCAAGGTCCGTGTTACGAGACATTATGGTCGGCCGTGTTGTCACACCCTTATGGGGAGATCGTTGGGTCCCAGTCAAAGTCACAAACCTCTCTGACAAGTCAATCACTCTAAAGAAAAATCGTATAATAGCAGATGTGTCCCCATGCATTGCTGTTGAAGATTTTGAGCTTTTCCAAGGGCTGAATCGACTCGAGGAGTCTGAAAAAGAGGGTCAACGTTTGTCAAACACATCATCCGATCTCGGACAGAGGATGGAAGCTGTGGGTCTAACGGATCTTGACATCAGATCTTGTTCTGTGGGTGCTGCGATGAAAGAGAAGCTTGTGCAGTTACTTGAGACGTACAATGATGTTTTCTCTAAGCATGCATTGGACTGCGGAGAAGTAAAGGGATTTGTTCATCGTATTCGGCTCATGGATGAACGTCCATTCCGTCTCCCTTACCACATTACCAAAAGTTACGACAGGCTTTATCCCAGATGGAAGAACAAGGGATAATCAGGAAGTCTGTGAGTGAGTATGCTTCCCCTTTAGTATTGGTGTGGAAAAAGGACGGCACTCTGAGGATATGCACAGACTTCAGATGGCTGAACGCAAGAACCATAAAAGACGCCCATCCACTTCCACACCAATCTGATTGTCTAGCTGCTCTTGGTGGCAATGTCCTCTTTAGTACCATGGACCTGACTTCAGGGTTCTATAACATCCCTATGGCCGAAGAGGACAAGAAATACACTGCATTCACGACTCATGTAGGGTTGCATGAGTACAACCGCATGCCTCAAGGGTTATGCAATAGCCCCGCCTCTTTCATGCGCATGATGATGAGCATCTTCGGAGACTTGAATTTTAGCAGCTTATTGTGCTATCTGGACGACTTGCTCATTTTTGCTCCTAATGAACAGGAAGCGATCGAAAGACTGGAAGTTGTTTTCAGCCGCCTGAGGGAGTACAATCTCAAGTTGAGCCCCAAGAAATGCCATCTACTTTGGGCTTCCGTTAAGTTTCTGGGCCACATTATAGACCGTAATGGAGTCTCTGTGGATCCTTCAGAAGTTGAAGTCATTTCAAGATTGTCCAAGTTTGATTTCATGGAATACGATGGATGCACTCCATCCGTTCGGAGAATAAAATCAGTACTTGGTATGATTTTCTACTACCAACATTTCATCCCAGGCTGTTCATCTATAGCAAAACCGCTCTTTGCCTTAACAGCTGGGCAGAGGAAGAAGAGAGGGGCTAAGGGAGATGCCAAAGTGGGAATTTACCGAAAGCTCAAGCCTGCAGATTGGACACTGGACTGTGATAATGCCGTAAGTACTCTCAAGAAGAGCTTGTTGCACAGCGTGGTATTAGCACACCCCGATTTCACTCGTCCATTGATATTGGCCGTTGACGCTTCCCTTAACGGGTTGGGAGCTGTACTATCCCAGGTCCCTGCAGGAGAAGACCGGGCCCGCCCAATTGCTTTTGCGAGCAAGACATTAAGCAGCTCACAGAGGAACTATCAAGTTCACAAGCTTGAATTTCTGGCACTCAAGTGGAGCGTGTGCGAAAAGTTCAGCCACTGGTTGAAAGGACATACATTTACCATATGGACTGACAACAATCCGCTCACTTATGTCATGACCAAGGCCAAACTCGATGCTTGTGAGGTGCGTTGGGTATCCAAACTCGCAGCTTACACCTTTGAGCTGAGGCACATATCAGGGAGGAAAAATCTAGTGGCTGACGCCTTGAGCAGAGATCCCTTCGTTAAGAATGTAAGCAATAGGCTGATGACTGAACGCTACCGTGATTTGCTGGCTGAAGCTGAAGGAGTCAACGGGGATGGAGTTCGGAATGCCTTTCGTCATGGTGCTCAGAACCCACCAGTCTCTCTTCAGTCTTATACTGCCACGCTTTCAGACAGAGCTACAGTCGAAGCTTGTTTAAGCTTGCATGATCAATGGGAAGAAACATCCCAGATGAGAGCTGTTCAACTAGTCCAGTCCTTTCGAGATTCTGTACCAGCTGGCTTTGATGTTCTCCCTGTAATCACTGCAAGTGAAATTCAGGAAAGACAAGAGGCTGATCCAAGCATTTCGAAAGAACCCCCGCAGGTCATCAGGGGCAAGCAAGGACCGTTCATCTGACCCGTCAACGTTTTTTCTGGCCAGGAATGGGACGGGATGTGTGCGAGTACATCAGACAATGTCAAAGATGCATTTTAGCTAAGACCCCAGAACCATCTGCCCGGGCTCCGCTCCAAAGCGTCAAGACATCTATGCCAATGGAGTTAGTCTGTCTAGATTTCTGGACCGCCGAAGATGCAAAGAAACGCTCTGTAGATGTGCTAGTCATAACTGACCATTTCACAAAGCTGGCCCATGCGTTTCCTTGTACAAATCAGACAGCAAAACAAGTTGCTAAGAAGTTGTGGGATCATGTGTTCTGTATTTATGGCTTTCCAAGTCGTATTCACACTGATCAAGGAGCCAATTTTGAAAGCGCTCTCTTAGCCGAATTGTTAAGACTGTCAGGTGTTGCAAAGTCTCACACCACTGCTTACCACCCTATGGGTAACGGAGGCACTGAGAGGTTTAACCGAACCTTAGGAAACATGCTCCGCACTTTGCCCCTGAAAGAGAAACACAAGTGGCCAGAACAAATACAGACCCTGACATTCATGTACAATGCAACAGTTCATGAGACGACTGGTTATGCCCCATTTCAGCTCATGTTTGGCCGTGTGCCAAGACTCCCAGTTGACATCATGTTCAGACAGGTGTTGCAGGTGTTGCAGACAGGTGTTGCATGATCCTATGGTTGTTGATCACAGTACTTACCTCAAGTCATTGATGTCCTATCTTCACGAAGCAGCAGAGATTGCACAGAAGCATTCTGAAAAGGAGCAAAGCAGACAGGCCAAAGGTTACAACAAAAGGGTCAAGGGAACTTGTCTCAATATCGGTGATCGTGTGTTGTTGGCGAACAAAGGAGAAAGAGGGAAAAGGAAACTAGCTGACAAGTGGGATCCTGTTGTGTATACTGTCCAGGACAGGAACCAGCAAACACATGTCTACAAGTTAGTTGATGACAAAGGAAATTTGAAGGTGGTGCACAGAAATCTCATGTTAGACATTAGTTTTCTACCCGTCAATTCGTGCGGTGAGGAGGTTGCTTTGACTTCTGTGGATGATTCGGAGAGCGAGTCCCTTGACACCGAGAGTGAGCTCTGTGCACAGGATTTCTCAATCGAAGAGATCAATGGTAGGACCAGTGAGTGGGTTAATGAGACGACTGATGATGTGGTAGTCCAAGAGACACTGAATGAGGAAGCCGACAACGAAACAGATAAGCTCAACCTGGATGGAGTTTCTGGTCATCAGTTGCAAGTTGAAGATTGTAATAACCAGATATCGATGTCACAGTGTGAATCAGATTATGACCCGACCGCTCTTACTGTTGATCTAGATCATGGTGCAGAGATTCAACCACAGGTTCTGGCTGTTGACCAGGTCGATAACAGTATTCACACTCCCATTACTCCTGATACACAGGCCCCAGTTTCAGATGACACTCAGGGTGTTAGAACACGAGCAGGCAGAGTTGTTAAGAAAGTGAACAGATTAATTGAGTCAATGGTTCACAAAACCCTTTTTACTCAAGGAGCGGGGAGTCATTTAAAGAAAAGATCTGGGTCATTTCTTTCTCTATTTTAAAGAGTATTTTGTTTGAATATTTTCAGAGCCTATAGTTTGGTCATTTACAGTTTTCGGACGAGAATTTTATTTGTGGACTCAAATATTAAATGTAATGGTCAGGTTATTTTATGGTGTACAAGGCATCATTTTATTCTATGGGAATTTAAGGACTGATCACCCTTGAGTTTTCTAACATGTTAGCAGGTAACTTACAAGTTGAATCTATGAATAGGTCATTGGGAACCTGTACCAGTTAAGTGGTTGTTTGGAGTCAAGTGTGGATTTTAGTGAAATCTAGAAGGGGTGAATGTAACGGGTTAAGACATAATACCTTTAATGCAGGCATTTACTGTATATTCACTAAAATCCTCCTTTCAATTAATTTGATTGTATTCAGTTTTTTTTGTGAAATTTGCAAGATCTTTTGTTTAAACGATTTTGGGGACTTTTATTTTGACACTGTGGTGATTTGACGTTATTTTGGCGCTCCTCTTCAGTTCATAATTTGAGAGTTTGGGAGAGGAGGTGAAAAAGGTTTGTCTCGTGCCTGATTTGAATTCTGATTATTTCCAGACCACATGGCAAATAAACCTCATTGAGATCTCCAGAGCTGTTGGTTGTCCAGTCTTCTTTTTAAAACACAACGCAGAGTTATCAGTCGTGACAGCGGTCAGGAAGGACCGGTTACACTTACGCGGAGTAAACGTGACATAAGTTACGGTGCTTATGGCCAAAATGCTTATAGATTCACGCGAAATGTAACAGTTTTACCATTAAAGCATGTAACTGATGTCAGCTGTGTTTTAATCCGCCAATATCTACTTTTTATGAAACCGCAAACACACACCATTGTGTGTATTATATGCATATAGTAGATGCAGTGCCGGTGTTACAAATTTTCTGTTACCCGTGATATTTTGTGGCCGCAGTAGGCGCTGTTGTCACTGTCGACAATTATCTACGCAAAGAGCGTAAATTCGGGCGAGGATGCGCTTTGTGCTCGTGCGCAGCTTTTTAATCTTGTGCAATAACGCGCTTTGTTCTCGTGCACGTTACTGTGAGCGGTCTTTTCGGAAAGTCTCTTAAGAGTGCTGACGTGACGTGGGTGGCTGGACACGCAGATTGAACTGTACAAAGCAGGATCATTTAATTCCTCTACTGATTGCGTTTGGCATTATTGTGATTGCCATGGTAATTGTTTTATAGCAATCATGTAGGTGTGTGTGTGTGTATGTATGTATATAAATATATATAAAAAGTGAATACACAAACACACATATTTATATATATATATATATATATATATGTGTATGAGTGCATATTCACTTTTACCCAAATAATAGAACAGCAATCACAACAATTCTAAACGTTGTCCATTTAAGAAGCATGAACATAAATGAGATTTGTGTTATACATATGTCACAGGTCGGAGTGGGTCAAACCAGACTGCACCCACCCCTAGACCAGGATCACCCTGAGGAGCGAGTCAAAGGAGGAGGCAGGAGACAGGAATAAAAGAATCACAAGCTTTATTTAATATTTTAAAAGTAATTTGAAAACCCTAATCTAAAATCTTCTTCCTTCCTTTTCCCAGGAATCCAGAGCAAACCGTGTCGGGCAACGGTGTCGGACTCACGATAGTGAGTAATGGACGGTGGGTATCCTAGGTGGGTATGTGGATCGGGACTCACTTCCTTCTGGCGCTGACGCCGGGCTCACAGTGGTGAGTAAGAAACAGGTGGGTGTCCCAAGGGAACAGGTGAGTCGGAGCTTACTCCCTTCTGGCGCTGACGCCGGACTCAGTGGCGAATAGTGGACGGGTAACTCACACTACACCGATTGGTTTCAGAGCTGCAACAAACTCATGTCACAAGCGGAGCGGGGCTTTCGCTGGAACAGAGAGAATCAAAGCTTCAGACAGCATTGAACAGGCCTCACGGGGGTGGCAGGAGACAGATTCTTCACGCTATGCAGATGGGCTTCAGCGCCACAACAGTAACAAGGTAGCAGTATTTAACTGTTCAACAGTCTATGCAACATCCAGCTGAGATACCTTCTTCCTTTCTGACCAGGACAAAGGCTTTCGGCGGGGGCATGTGGAGACCACCAGGCGGAGAGGACACTTTAAGCGGAACACTCCATTTCAGCTATTCACTGGAACGATACAGCCGGGTTTAACTGTTCAACAGCATGTAAAACCTTCAGAATTGACAGAGCCGGGTTGCCTCGAAGTAATAAATCGGGCACTTTGTGGTATCAAAAAGCCCTTCCCTGGAGACAGCGGATGAAAGACTGGGAGGAGAGTGCACAGCAGACTACTGTTACTTCTCCACACAATAAACCTCACTCCATAACACAAACCGTGTGAATCGTCACTTCAGGCACAGCATCTCACTCGCACACCGTGCATTCGGGCCAGCACTCACCCCTCCGGTCCTTCTCCCACCAGCTCAAATCTCGTCCTTGCAAGGGTTCGATTTCTCTCCAGAGAAAAGCAGAAGACGGGTACAGATATCGTCACATTCAGCAAAGGGGAGGACAGAAGTTAGAGTCAGATCAACAATCCACTCGGTGTACTAATTCACTCGTGCCACACACTATCCGAACTCTCAATACCACTTCAGTGTTTAGTGCATATAAACGATGCATCAAATACTCAACACTGGCGTCCTTTCCACTGCTGAAGATATTCCTTGAATTTTCCCTGATAATCCTTCACTCTCTCCCAGTCCAGGCGACGAATTCCACTCTCTTTCACTGCCCTTGGGTCCCACAAGCCACACTCTTCTTCCTTCACGATAACTCTTCAGCTGTAATACTCCACACACATTTCCCGATGGGAGAGACCAATCCAGATCAACGGAGAAGGAACAGAACAGGACAGGACAGAACAGCACAGAACCGAACACAACACGGCACAACCCGACCCAACACCCCAGAATTCTCTTCCCCTTGTGTTTTATCCTCTCAAGAATGCTAGCATGGCCTCAATCAAACACTCAGAGTAAAGTCCCCACACCTGTTGCCAATCTGCCGGTTAGTTGCCATGGCGACAGACACACACAGGCTCGGGGACAGTGTTACACTGGGAGTATCCCCACGGGAACACTTCTATGGCGAATAGTTCCGGGGGTTATTTGTCACCCCGTGACATACCCCCCTGCCCAACCGTTCTAGTCCCGAGAACGGTCTCCGGACACCCAGTCTCCGTACCTAGCTGGAGGCTGACCCCGATTCTCTCGTTGGGAACGTCGGGGTGGGGATATGGGTGCTTCAGGTCGTGGTCCGAGGCCTAGGCCCCTCGGAATCACTGCCCATCCTACCAGCGGGGGCGTCCACGTCGTCTCGGCCGGTGGGTTCTCTACCACTGGCTTTGGGAAATTCGGGCAAGGGCGGATCAGGTTGCGATGTAACACCCGTTCAGGGCCCGTTTTACCTTCCGGCCGTAAGGCATACACAGGTTGGTCCGAATGGGGTTGTCGCTGAACGACGTATGGCTGAGCCTCCCATCGGTCGCTCAATTTTCCCTTCCCTTGTCGGCG
Source organism: Triplophysa dalaica (assembly GCF_015846415.1). Taxonomy (NCBI): domain Eukaryota; kingdom Metazoa; phylum Chordata; class Actinopteri; order Cypriniformes; family Nemacheilidae; genus Triplophysa; species Triplophysa dalaica. The sequence continues at coordinate 13,154,854 of NC_079565.1, read as the reverse complement.
ATTATCTCGTACCAGCACCCTCTCCCCGGGTAGTAGCGGGGCTTCTCGGGCCGTCCGATCGTACAGTCTCTTGCTCTTTAGGGCTGCCTGATTAATCCGGCCAGCGACTTGTTCGTATGCGGACTGGAGGCGTCGATGGTGGTTCGCTACCCAGGCGGACAGACTACTTCCCTCTTCTCCCCCAGTGGTCCCCATGAGCATATCCATCGGGAGCCTCAGATGTCTACCGAACATCAGGTAAGTAGGGGCATAACCGGTGGTGCTGTGTACACTGTTATTGTATACCTGTATCACTGCTGGGAGCCTATCAGCCCAATGGTCCTGCTGCTCTTTTTCCAAGGTTCCCAACAAGCCCAGCAAGGTCTGATTGAGCCGTTCACACCCCCCGTTCCCTTGAGGATGATAAGGGGTCGTATGGGTCTTCTTGCATCCGTACAGCTGGCATAATTCCTGAATCACTCTCGACTCGAAGTTGGCCCCTTGGTCCGAATGGAGGATTTCCGGCCATCCGAATGGCTGAATCACGTATTTCCAAAGAGTGTTAGTAGTTGTCAGGGCAGTTTGGTCCACAGTGGGGATGGCCCAAGCGTACTTAGTGAACAGATCGGTGACAACAAGAATATTCTGGATCTGGTCCACCGGCCGTCCCAGAGTGAGGAAGTCCATTGCTACCAGGTGCAGGGGTGCCCTGGCCTGAATCGGGACCAGCGGTGCCCGTACCTCCCTCCTGGACTTGAACAAGGTGCAACGTGGGCAACTCTGAAGGTAAGTCCTGGTGGTCCCCTCCATCCCGGGCCAGTAGAAATGTCGCCTTAGCAAAGCCAGTGTCCTCTCCTGCCCCTGATGTCCCATCCTAACATGATATGCCTCCAGTAACGCCTGCCACCGTCCTTCGGGGACCACGATCTGACAAACCTCCTCTCCTTGGCCTGGGTCCTGAAGCATCCTACAGAGTACCCCATCCCTCAAATAGAGCCTGTCCTTCTGTCCCAGCAGGCCTCGCACACTCCGGGTCTGAGTTCGACGTTGCGCTCCCTCCGGCCAGATCTCCTGCTCTACCCATGTCCGTACCCGCAGCACATCTCCATCTTCGCCCTGCCACAGTCTCCAGCGTTGTGGGTCCCACCCCCAACACGGAGGGGGGTCCTCGGGTGTCTGCCCTGGTGCATCTACAACTCCCACCATTAATCCCTCGTCGGACCCCAGTCCTGGGGCCGGTGTATGGCCTACCGATCCTTCCCCTGGTAACCTGGATAACACATCAGCATTGGTATGCTCCCTTCCTGGCCGGTACTGGATCTGATAGTCAAAGTTGGCCAGTTGCGCCACCCAACGTTGCTCCACTGCCCCCAGTTTGGCCGTTTGTAGATGCACCAGCGGATTATTGTCCGTGACAACTCGTACCTTGGCTCCCCACAGGTAGTCTTTAAATTTTTCGCCCAGCGCCCACTTCATGGCCAGTAGCTCGAGTTTAAAGGAGCTATAATTTGAGTCATTCTTCTCTGCGGGGTGTAGGCTTCGGCTTGCATAGGCGATTACTTTCTCCTCTCCTAATTGTTTCTGCGCCAAGACAGCTCCCAACCCTAGTTGGCTAGCATCGGTGTATAGGATGAATGGTTGAGTAAAGTCGGCATAGGCCAAGATCGGGGCCTGTAAGAGTTCCTGTTTGAGCTGCTGGAAAGCGGCTTCGCAGGCTGGGTCCCATCGAATGGAGGGGGACTCTCGACCCCGTACTCGACCCGTGCCTCCCAACAGCTGGTTAATGGGTTTTGCGATTTTGGAAAAGTCCTTGATGAATCGCCTATAGTAGCCCACGAAGCCCAGGAATGACCGAACTTGCCGCACCGTCTGGGGGGCCGTCCATTCTTGCACCGCCCTTACTTTCTCGGGGTCAACAGAGATCCCGGCTGCGCTGACCACGTGCCCCAGAAACCTGACTTCTTTACGGAAGAGCTGGCACTTATCGGGCTGTAACTTCAACCCATAGCGCTCCAGAGAGCGGAAGACTTGCTCCAGATGTTCCAGATGGGACTTGAAATCGGGGGAGTAAGTGATGATGTCGTCGAGATAGACGAGGGTGATATCCATCACTTGACTGCCCAGACAACGCTGCATCAACCGCTGGAACGTGGCGGGGGCGTTGCAGAGGCCGAACGGCATCCGGTCCCATTCATAGAGGCCGAAAGGGGTGGTGAATGCCGTCTTCTCCCGGTCACGCTCGTCCATCTGTACCTGCCAATAGCCGCTGGCCAAGTCGAGAGTGGAGTACCAAGCAACTTGAGTGAGGCTCGTAAGAGAATCTTCAACCCGCGGCAATGGGAAAGCATCCCTCTTGGTTACCTGGTTCAACCGGCGGTAATCTACACAAAACCTCCAGGAGCCCGTCTTCTTGCGGACCAACACTATCGGCGCGGCCCAAGGGCTGCTACTCTCACGAATAATCCCTCTATCCAGCATTCCTCGTAACAGGGTGCGGACTCTGTGTACAAGGTCGGGGGTACAGGTCGATACCGCTCTCGGCTTGGTGCAGCGTCCCCAGTTGGAATTTGGTGCTTCACCACATCAGTGCGGCCGTAGTCCTCCTCATGAGTAGAGAACAAGTGCTGCCATCCCCTCAAGAATTCTTGAAGTTGTCCCACCTGCTCTTCTCTCAGCCCGTCGCCCCGTAGAGACTCTCCCCTCAAGTGTGCAGGCAATCTCCCTTCCGTCTCCTCAACCCCTGGACCGGCCTGGGCCAAAGCCACTTCAACCACGGTGGGACTCACCCGCTTAAAGCTGACTTCGTCCTGCTCACAAACCTGCTGCGGCTTTACTGAGGTCACCCGGGCCAAACTCTGGTGACGATACAGGTGCACAAGAAAAGGGTTGGTGTTCCTAACTCTCACTGCGACTCTGCCTCCCTGAACAATTGCCAGTCCTCGAGCCACCTCCACCCTGGGACCCTCTTCGTGGGGCTCCACCATAACCCACTCTTGCGGATGGTAACGCTGACGGGGCAGCCGAACCCAGACTACGGCCTGACTTCGGGCTGGGATGGACAGGGCATAGCGGCAGGCCACTCTTCCCGTGCTCTCCCGATCATGCTGTTGTTCGGCCAAACATATCCGGCGGCAATCGGCCCTGATACGGTACCACTCCCGACCGGCTGGGGTTACAGCTGCTCGCGCCGGTCTACTTCGGAATAGCTCCTCCCAGCAATCCGAGATGACATTCATCCCAATCAGGGCACGATGGGACCCCAGACACGGGTCTCGGACGACTACCACCCCCTTCTGAGGCACTACAACTCCGTGGATCTTCAAATCGGTCACAAGGTATCCTACATATGGTATGTCCAATCCGTTTGCCCCACGTAGCGTCAACCTGGGGGCCTCTGCAGGCAGTCTACCATTGGTGCCGAACAGCTCATGGGCCAAACTTTCGGTAAATAAGGTCACTTGGGAGCCTGTATCCAAGAGACAACGTATTTCCTGACCATTGACTTGGGCCACCACCACTGGGCAATGGCCTATCAAGTGACTCTGAGAGGTGGTAGAAGCAGAAGGGTCTAATAGAGGGGTCCCGACCACTTGACCCACAGTGGCCGGAGACTCTAAAAACCCCCTTGCGATGCCCGTCGGACGGAGCATTGGCGAAAGTAATACCCCCGCTGTCCACAACCAATACAGATGGGCCGCCCCTGTTCATCCCACTGGAATCGGGAGCCCCCTAGCCGGGGAGGACGGCGTTCGGAAGGGCGATGCCCGTCGGAGTGAGCCCGTTCTCGAAAGTGAAAGGATGGCTGTATGCGCTCCTGACGAAGCTCCTCTATGACAGTCTTGGACAACACGGACATTTGTTCCCGAACATCTCGCTTCAGTTCCTCCCGGAGGGCCTGCTTCCAATCGGGCGCCGCAGTGGCCAAGGGGGGGATCAACGACATTGGTAGCTAGACAGCTGGGGGGTTCCACATGCTCCGCCTGGTCACGCTCAAGGGCCAGGGCTTCTCGCCTCAGCTCTTCAAAGGTCGTATCTGGTTCTCTCCTAAGCTGCACCCGCAGACTCTGACGTACGGGACCCTCTCGCAGCCCCAACAAGAATTGATCTCGCAGCAACACCTCTTCGCCCCCCAAACCATGGTCCTGCCTTCCCGTGAGTCTAGAAAACTGCTCCCGCAGTTGCAAGGCGAAGGCCCAAACAGACTGCCGGGGGCCTTGGCGAGAATTTAAAAACTTCGTCCTCAGAACAGCTACCGGGGTGGTGTCTCCATACTGTTCCGTAAGAAAATCAAGATAGCCTGGACCGTCACTCGGTTGGCTTCCGGTGCTGCCTGCACTTCTCTCCTCGCCTCCCCTTCCAGAGAGTTCAACGCGTACTGGACCTTCTGCAGAGCACTCAGACCTTGAAGCCCCGCCAGGTACTCCACCTGGGTCTTCCACAGGGACAAACTTACTTCGGACCCCGGTCCTCCGTACCTTGGGCCCATGGGGCACCCATAAAAATCGGCATAACAGGTTGCCGAGCCCCCGGCTCTTCTCCCTCCGCCATCTCTGCCTCTGATCGCTCAACTCACGGCGAATCCTGCCGACTACGCCAAATTCTGTCACAGGTCGGAGTGGGTCAAACCAGACTGCACCCACCCCTAGACCAGGATCACCCTGAGGAGCGTGTCAAAGGAGGAGGCAGGAATAAAAGAATCACAAGCTTTATTTAATATTTTAAAAGTAATTTGAAAACCCTAATCTAAAATCTTCTTCCTTCCTTCCTTTTCCCAGGAATCCAGAGCAAACCGTGTCGGGCAACGGTGTCGGACTCACGATAGTGAGTAATGGACGGTGGGTATGTGGATCGGGACTCACTTCCTTCTGGCGCTGACGCCGGGCTCACGGTGGTGAGTAAGAAACAGGTGGGTGTCCCAAGGGAACAGGTGAGTCGGAGCTTACTCCCTTCTGGCGCTGACGCCGGACTCAGTGGCGAATAGTGGACGGGTAACTCACACTACACCGATGGGTTTCAGAGCTGCAACAAACTCATGTCACAAGCGGAGCGGGGCTTTCGCTGGAACAGACAGAATCAAAGCTTCAGACAGCATTGAACAGGCCTCACGGGGGTGGCAGGAGACAGATTCTTCACGCTATGCAGATGGGCTTCAGCGCCACAACAGTAACAAGGTAGCAGTATTTAACTGTTCAACAGTCTATGCAACATCCAGCTGAGATACCTTCTTCCTTTCTGACCAGGACAGAGGCTTTCGGCGGGGGCATGTGGAGACCACCAGGCGGAGAGGACACTTTAAGCGGAACACTCCACTTCAGCTATTCACTGGAATGATACAGCCGGGTTTAACTGTTCAACAGCATGTAAAACCTTCAGAATTGACAGAGCCGGGTTGCCTCGAAGTAATAAATCGGGCACTTTGTGGTATCAAAAAGCCCTTCCCTGGAGACAGCGGATGAAAGACTGGGAGGAGAGTGCACAGCAGACTACTATTACTTCTCCACACAATAAACCTCACTCCATAACACAAACCGTGTGAATCGTCACTTCAGGCACAGCATCTCACTCGCACACCGTGCATTCGGGCCAGCACTCACCCCTCCGGTCCTTCTCCCACCAGCTCAAATCTCGTCCTTACAAGGGTTCGATTTCTCTCCAGAGAAAAGCAGAAGACGGGTACAGATATCGTCACATTCAGCAAAGGGGAGGACAGAAGTTAGAGTCAGATCAACAATCCACTCGGTGTACTAATTCACTCGTGCCACACACTATCCGAACTCTCAATACCACTTCAGTGTTTAGTGCATATAAACGATGGATCAAATACTCATCACTGGCGTCCTTTCCACTGCTGAAGATATTCCTTGAATTTTCCCTGATAATCCTTCACTCTCTCCCAGTCCAGGCGACGAATTCATCTCTCTTTCACTGCCCTTGGGTCCCACAAGCCACACTCTTCTTCCTTCACGATAACTCTTCAGCTGTAATACTCCACACACATTTCCCGATGGGAGAGACCAATCCAGATCAACGGAGAAGGAGGAACAGCACGGCACGGCACGGCACGGCACGGCACGGCACGGCACGGCACGGCACGGCACGGCACGGCACGGCACGGCACGGCACGGCACGGCACGGCACAGCACAGCACGGCACAACCCAACACCCCAGCCTTCTCTTCCCCTTGTGTTTTATCCTCTCAAGAATTCTAGCATGGCCTCAATCAAACACTCAGAGTAAAGTCCCCACACCTGTTGCCAATCTGCCGGTTAGTTGCCATGTCGACAGACACACACACAGGCTCGGGGACAGTGTTACACTGGGAGTATCCCCACGGGAACACTTCTCTGGCGAATAGTTCCGGGGGTTATTTGTCACCCCGTGACACATACATACATGCATAATAGGCTATAAAATGTACATAAGAACATAATATTATAAAATGATATGTTTATAATGTATTGAGTAACCTTCTAGTCAGCAGGTCACCATATTCACGATGCACGGTAACAGGCTAAAAAAATCTGTTACCTTCCCCTGTTTTACACAGGTTAGCCTCATTGTTCTCCATGTTCACTCTTTTGACATGTAATGCCTTCTGTGTCTTATCCTGAAGAGCATTTAGCTGTGATGAGAACAGTGACTGTGGTACAGCAGGTCACCATATCTCACGATGCACAGTAAAGGCCTAAAAAAATCTGTTACCTTCCCCTGTTTTACACAGAATAGGCTCATTGTTCTCCATATTCACTCTTTTGACATGTAATGCCTTCTGTGTCTTATCTTGAAAAGGATTTAGCTGTGATGAGAACAGTGACTGTGGTACAGCAGGTCACCATATCTCACGATGCACAGTAAAGGCCTAAAAAAATCTGTTACCTTCCCGTTTTATAATATACGGGTTAACTTTCTGAAATGAGTGACAAAAATATTGACCTTTTTCATGATATTCTATTTTTTTAGCTTTATTATTATTATTATTTTTATTAAATACTAAAGCATTATTTTTTTATTTTTTAATATTCTTCCCATCTCCCCATATTGCACATGTCAATCATGTGGGGGCTCCGTTAGCCAGTTTGCACCAACTGGAAAGCAGATTAACGTGATCGTCACGATATTTGTCACCCATATTGTACATATTTATTATGCATGCATGGCAACAGTTCATTGAAGGACGTTGATAGCATTTATAACAGATTTATAATAACTTAAACACAAATTCAAAAATATTTTGTAACTAAATTATTACAGTATTGTATTTTTAGTAATGTAACATTTGAAGGTATAAAGTATTCATTTTGTGATGATTTAATCACATGTCTCAGTCAAAAACGTTGTGACTTTAGTGGCGCAAAATTTTGGCTAATCATATTCATAGCTAGCAATGCGGTCAGAGAGGTCCAGATAGTTTCTTAATGCTCATAAAAAATAGAAAAAATACATTAAACTGTTTTCAAATGTATATAAAACATACTGTCATACACTAAATCGACAACATCTTTAACAATAAATAATTATCAATTACAATGAAGTTAACGAAAGCAAACACAGAACGTTCCCCTAATATTGGATCCCATTTGGTTATTTTTGGGGAACCAAAAGAGAACGTTCAAAAAACGTTCCATACAGAAATTGGATACCGGTAAAGCTAAAAAATAGAATATAATGAAAAAGGTCAATATTTTTTGTCACTCATTTCAGAAAGTTAACCCGTATATTATAAAACAGGGGAAGGTAACAGATTTTTTTAGGCCTTTAACGTGCATCGTGAAATATGGTGACCTGCTGCACCACAGTCACTGTTCTCATCACAGCTAAATTCGCTTCAGGATAAGACACAGAAGGCATTATATGTCAAAAGAGTGAATATGGAGAACAATGAGGCTATACTGTGTAAAACAGGGGAAGGTAACAGATTTTTTTAGGCCTTTACTGTGCATTGTGAGATATGGTGACCTGCTGTACCACAGTCACTGTTCTCATCACAGCTAAATGCTCTTCAGGATAAGACACAGAAGGCATTACATGTCAAAAGAGTGAATATGGAGACCAATAAGGCTATTCTGTGTAAAACAGGGGAAGGTAACCGATTTTTTTAGGCCTTTACTGTGCATCGTGAGATATGGTGACCTGCTGTACCACAGTCACTGTTCTCATCACAGCTAAATCCTTTTCAGGATAAGACACAGAAGGCATTACATGTCAAAAGAGTGAATATAGAGAACAATAAGGCTAACCTGTGTAAAACAGGGGAAGGTAACAGATTTTTTTAGCCTGTTACCGTGCATCGTGAAATATGGTGACCTGCTGACTAGAAGGTTACTCTATACATTATAAACATATCATTTTATAATATTATGTTCTTATGTACATTTTATAGCCTATTATGCATGTATGTATGTATAACACAAAGCTCATTTATGTTCATGTTTATTAAATGGACAACGTTTAGAATTGTCGTGATTGCTGTTCTATTATTTGGGTAAAAGTGAATATGCACTCATACACACACATATATATATATATAAATATGTGTGTTTGTGTATTCACTTTTTATATATATTTATATACATACATACACACACACACACCTACATGATGGCTATAAAACAATTACCATGGCAATCACAATAATGCCAAACGCAATCAGTAGAGGAATTAAATGATCCTGCTTTGTACAGTTCAATCTGCGTGTCCAGCCACCCACGTCACTTCAGCACTCTTAAGAGACTTTCCGAAAAGACCGCTCACAGTAACGTGCACGAGAACAAAGCGCGTTATTGCACAAGATTAAAAAGCTGCGCACGAGCACAAAGCGCATCCTCGCCCGAATTTACGCTCTTTGCGTAGATAATTGTCGACAGTGACAACAGCGCCTACTGCGGCCACAAAATATCACGGGTAACAGAAAATTTGTAACACCGGCACTGCATCTACTATATGCATATAATACACACCATGGTGTGTGTTTGCGGTTTCATAAAAATAAATGTTCATAAATGTTGGCGGATTAAAAAACAGCTGACATCAGTTACATGCTTAAATGGTAAAACTGTTACATTTCGCGTGAATCTATAAGCATTTTGGCCATAACTTATGCCACGTTAACTCCGCGTAAGCATCGCATCATAAACAGACTCGGCCCAAAATGACCGCAGCACTGCTGCTTTCACGGGCAGTATGAATGTTCTAACCTGTTTTAACAATAAGTTTCATTTTCTATGATTTGTGTTAGAGAATAAGCAGGCGCTGATAACGCGCTGGTTACACGAGTAGGGAACAACAGACTATACACTCTTCTCGATTGCTCATCTGACACACCTCTGGACATGACGTAAAATGAACTAGCCAATCAGAGAGCTTGTAACATGTCTCTCTCTCTCCGTAGCTAATTTGCATTGTTTTACCACGTTTTAGCATGCAAGGCCCCAGAGTGTCACGGAAATGGTAAATAGAGAGGCTAAAAGGAAAAGCTAAATGACTTGGCAAATCGAAAAGTGTATCGGATAAGGAAATGCAGAGGGGAAATGGAAATGCAAATGCTAAAAGAAATAGTTTTTTAAATGACGGATTAAAACTTTTATTTCTAGTTTAATTTGTAAATTATTTATTCCTCTTTTTAAATCGCATTTTGAAATAGATTTTGAAATTCCACTATTTATAAAGGAATTCATTAATGCGCTTTAAAATGGTGTATTTATTTTGTGTTTTATGTTGATTTTTAAAGGTCCCTTTTTAAATTGAAGTATTTATTGATGGATTAATATTTCATTTAATAATCATTTTTACAATCACGCTTTGTATTGCCCATTAAAACAATAAATAATAAATTACTTTGTCAATTCGCCTATTTATATTTGAATTAAAAAATGAAATAAAAAATAAATGGATTAATGTCTATTTTTATTGAAGAATTAGTTATTAAACAATTAAATGCTTTATTACTTTACACATGACTCTCCTGGTCCTCCATAGTGCCATGGTGACCGAACAAGTCTGCCCATGCATCCTGAAATTCTGCCATCACTTTCAAAACGATCCAGACCTCTCGACACATGCAGAAACACAGACATCTGCTGCGTGTGAAACCAGCAGGGTAAGGACTGAATACGAATGCCGGCGGCCAACAGATATCAAGCCTGCATTCGCATCCCCTGGATCTGTAAAGCACCAGTCTGGATTTACACTACAAACTCATCAGTTTTAAAAAGATATACAGTGGAACAGACACTGGAGACCGGGGAATGGGTCTGAAAGTTTCAGATAGTGAGGTGGCAATAAAAATTCAGCATGTAAATGCTGATAAAGTATGCAGCCTTTTTTACAACTACAGGTTTGCATAAAATTCTGAAAAAAAGGAAACCGTTTTTTCTAAAAATACTAGGTGGACAATATGTGATGACATCACTGCCTGCGGGAAATCTCACATATAAATACCAAGCTGGTATATTGATAGTGTAAACACGTGAAGTCAGGTTTCTTTAATATGCTGATTATATTATGAACATCATGTTCATAAATATCAGAACATTATGTTCATGATTAGCATTAATTTCACACTGTCAATGTGTTGAAATGTTGAAGGCTGTCAATAGATACTGCAAAAATAGAAACCTAATCGCAACAAAAGGCCCTGTTGCGTGTCATGTTCGCATATGGTTAGAACAAAAAAGATTTTGACCAGACCTGTTCACATATCACTTTATTGAATTATTCTTAGGATTTAATTTATTTAATTTATGAAAAATTAACAGACATTCTCGGAGTCAGTACTCACATTTGTATTCATATTACTAAAAATAATGACTGTATTGACAGTCAAATAAGGGAAGTTGAAAGTTGGTTTTCCAAACAATATAAATATTTGACAGATCCTTACTAAGTCAATATTAAAAATATCAAAGTTATATTTCACAGAATGCTCATTTTACATTTGTAGGATAAATTTACTTCCAAAGAGTGTCTTGAGCTAGATTTTCACAGGGTCACAGTTGATATAGAGTCAAACCTTTTGTTATGTTTAACTTCTGACTCTTGTTTGTTTACGTTTATCACTTTTAGCGTATAGCACGCCCTCTAACAAAACTACTTGAGCTTCAGATGTAACTACCTAAAAGTATATTCCATCCACAGTTCTCAATTTTGTAAACTCATAGAATACAATTTCAGTGTGCCTCTAAAGCTAATGTAAATCTGTTGAGCATCAAAGCCTTGGATTTTGTACGCATGTACACAAATGTGCCATCCTTACGCACATGTGTGAGTATATATGTGTGTCTACACTGTTAACCCTCTGTGCAGGCATATGTTTAATGCACACCCACTTGCTCGACTAATGATGTGGACCCGGTCAGGGCACGGAGGGGGATGGTCCTTCTCTTTGTTAGACACAGCCCCCACATCCCCCCCATACTCACCATCTCAGGGGATTCCTCTAGAACCCGCTAACTGAATCAAGTACACATGATGCATGCAGCCCGGCCCTGCTTTGATGCTTTTGTAGGTCTCAGCACCACAGACAGCTTCCATAAACGTCAGCAACTGGTTGCCTGCCTTTACAGAACAGAGGCATTCGGGTCATTCAGTGGGAGTGCTGGCAATAACACATTCAATTGCGTCTGTGTGTGTGGTAGAGTGCACTGGAGGCAGCGCGTAGGAGTATGGAAATTAAGTCTAAAGCGATAATATCTGCATAACTCCATGTCATCGTCGCCCACGCTGGTTGTTGTTGGTAACGTCTAAGCATCTGACCAACCAGACTGCGATAAATGATTTTGCACGGGAGACATTTGTTTTCCACAGAGCTGCTGCCGAAGCTCAATTCTGTGTGTTTGGGTAAATCGTTCGGGTGGAGAAGGTTGGATGCATTAGGAATGATCAAACCTTAAGACCGCACGTGTGTGACTGTGCATAGTTTATCGTAGTCCACGTCTCGCCTCGCTCATTACCATCGCAATCTGAGAGATGTGTTCCTGGCCATGGGCGGATATGAGCTCGCCAGACCTTTAAATTGTACAAATAGATTAAATGCTTGAATAAAAGGTTGTGATTAGATTTGTTGGGTTTGATGAAAGAGGAAGTTTCAATTCAAACATCTGAATGCGTTAATGTATGTGTATAAATGTATTCTAAGTAACAGCTAATTTTTTTTTTTTTGTATTTTATTATTACTAATACATTGCAAAAAATGAGTTCTGTTTTCGTTGCCATTTTGAAATTATTCCTCCAACTTTTGTCTTTAAATAATATAAGAAAAATACAATTAGTTTTTCCATTTTGTAAAATAATTAATTTCACTTGCCTTGAATCTTGAAATGTATCTTATTACTGCAAATAAACTACTTTTAACAAAATGCTAATTTTGCACAAAATTGACATTTCATATATGATGAAAAGTGCCTAAGCCCCTCCCACAATATCATTTTAAATGGCTAAATATCTACACCCCAACCACAATACAATTTTGAATGTCAGATGCATTAGCTCGACCCACAATATTATTTCGAATTTCTCCTGCATTAGCCCCTCACACAATATAATTTGAATGTCTGATGCATTAGCCCCACAATATGATTTAAAAGGCTAATTATCTGTACCATTATACAAGGAAAAGGAATATAAGATATAAAAATGTAAATGCCTTGGTGTACCAGATGTCCGTTAAACCTGTATTTGATCTGTTTTACTGGTAGTTGTACCGGTTCTTTCAAACTGTTTTCATAACAATTTACACACCCAAATACAGCAAATGCACATTCATCTCCCTGTCTGTGCCATGGAACTCCGCGCCAGCTAACCTGTGTCAGATTAGACAAAGAAGCTCAAATGCAATGTAATGTAATTGCGCAGAACATCTGGATTAGTTTTGCTGATGTGTATCCGCTAGTAATGACATTAGTTTGGAGTCTGGTGAACCATTTCCAGCTCACGCAGGTTCACTAGGAGTGCCGGCTATGCTTTCCATTTTCTTTTGACTGGACCGGGCAGCATCTCCACTCACAGGAAGCAATTTTTCCAGCAGTTCTTTAGTGTCAATTAAAACAAAATGACCCAAGCCTCTAAAAGGGTTTTATATCAAGGTTATCCCGGGTCAACGTCTCTGAGTGCTTGTTCTCTCTCACCCTCCTTTGAATCAGTCATGCTACATGGATTAGAATTTCCCAGTATGCATCTGTGTGCAATTAGAGTATATTTTCAGTTCTTGATCACTTAAGTCAAATGATGTCAAAATGATGTTTCCTACTAAATCGTAACTGGCATCTCAAATTATAAATTATTATTATAATCTTACTGTTGTAAATCGGGGTATGTACCCCGAGTATGTATTTGCTTAACAGATTTTTAACCAAAATAGTGACATATTGCAATTTACAAGAAATGCCTTACAATGCATTTAAATTGTAAATATTTTTAACAAAATCTGTTTTTATCATCCAGACCCCTTCCTGACTGAGGTCTGCAGTGTCCTGCCCTGTCTGGATCTGTATACCCAGCAGAACAGATGTTCAGTCCTCAGAGCCACACCTAGAATCATTGCAGACAAAGACTGCATCCAAATACCCACAAGGTCTTGGCCACTTGAGAGCGCGTGCAAGCGACAGGAAGGAAGAGTGTGTCCAATGTCTTAAACCCAGCAGAAAAGATGTTCAGTCCTCAGAGCCACACCTAGAATCATTGCAGACAAAGACTGCGTCCAAATACCCACAAGGTCTTGGCCACTTGAGAGCGCGTGCAAGCGACAGGAAGGAAGAGTGTCCTAATGTCTTAAAAATGGCAAAGGGCAGTGGGCTTAATGCACACTAAACCCACACTAGCTTGAATACCGCTTCGGAGCTGTATTAAGGCTAAGCGTATCCCATCATGTATCATGTCCTGGATATGAATCATGAGACTTTTTGCTCTGGTCTCGCGAGATATTGCGGAAAGCAATACTACTTTTTAAGGTTATATATTTCTTTAATCTACAGTATATTTGGCTAACATGTTTTTATCTTTTGTTTTTTAGGTACAGCTGCTTTGATACAATACAAATAAAGCGCTATAAAAATAAATCTGACTTGATTTGACTATATAATTAGATATTACATATAATTTCGTGGTCAAATGTAGTGTTACATATTTTATTTCTGAAAGCAAAGGTGAGTTTTATTGCAAAGACCGCAAGTGAGGTTATTTGGACGCAGCCAGTCTCTCTCCACCCCTACCAAACCCGTAGACCACACCCTTCTGTCTTTACCTGTGAGTCACTTCCTGTTTTATACGTCCCTTTCCTCTTGCCTTGGTTTTTAAAGATTTTCAGTTTATTGACCGATAAAAACCCACCAGATTGAAGTTGATCAATATTCACACTGAGTACAAACTTCTAATTCATCAAGTCTCCTTATATAGTATTGATTTTTCTCTCTCTCTGGATGCCTTGGAAAGAATCTGATTACCCTTTACCAGCAGTCTAAAACAACGTCGGACAATCGCAACAAAAGACAAGACTAAACTTTTTTGAGAGGATTATGGGAAATATAAACATGTTGCTCAAAATCAGCAAGATTAAAAAGATTTGTTTCGTAATTCAGCTCAAAGTTCATGTAATTTCCACCTGAATTTATTTAAATGATGGGTGCAAACTTCTAGCATTTTGAACTGAACCAAGTTTCAAGTTGTTTTACTTTAGCAGGTGGGTTGTTAAATATTTGTCACTTCATTAAATCATTTTACATTAAAGAGGTAAACCTGCAATACATGTGTTTTAGTAATGTAATAGTAATGATGCAATTGATTGGCAGATGCTTTTATCCAAAGCGACTTACATGGCATTATACTATACCTATATTTGTGGTATCTATGTGTATGTCAGTATGTTTTATTGAAGCATTTAATTGTCATTTATGCAGACAGTAATAATATTGTTGGGCAATTTCATAGACGGGCGGACAAATAATACTGCAGACATTGCTTCTATTATTTTCCCTTACTTTGTAAGTCGCTTTGGATAAAGGATCTGTTAAATGACTAAAAGTAAAATAGTAGTCAAGCACATCAATAAAATATTTTCAAAAAGAGAAAAAAAGAGAAAATCACCTTTTCAGAAAAACAGATTTTATATTGGCTGGTTTTATTCCCGTCAGGAGACACCTCGGGTTCACTCAGAAAAAAATGCATGCAGTCCCACTCCACTAGCACAGGAATGTACTGTAATTTCCACACACATATGTGCCGCTGGCTATCTGCTGTGTGTGTATTGTGGGAGTGGATATAGTGGGAGTATATGCTGTTTGAAGGCAACTGAGCTGTCGGGGAGAATAACAGGATGCTCTGTGCCAGTAAGAGCATCTCCATTATACAGCCGGGCTGTCCATGGGAAACGGTCTTCATGTCTTAAGGCCACATATGGGTCACAGAGCAAAGTGGGCCCACAGTGACATCTAGTGGAGGTCCGTGTATGAGTTTATTAACATTTAGTGTTTTAAGATTTTTATCACACTACATTGAATAGATCTAATTTCTGATTGGGTGAAAAAACGTGCTGCCATATTGCTAAACTGTTCCCAGGTTGTTACTGGTCTAAATGGTTTTGTAGGTGGTTGCTAGGGTGTCGCTATCTGTGCATTAGGATGTTTTGTTTGGTCTCTGTGGACAGTGACCATACCTATGCCCTACTCACTTCGACTGGAGGAATGAAAAACGTAATTTTCTCTCCATCTTGAATGACTTTTTGTGTGGATTCCCCTTTCCAAAGTGCCCTTCAGGTGTGCAAAATGCTGTTTGACATATATGACATATAAGCAAATATGACATTTAACGTATAAAGGTTTGCATTGAATTTGCCTATTTGTTTAAATCCGCCCTTAAGTTTTCATTTCAGCTATAGGTGTCGACTCTCACCCTGACCCCTCTTTAGTATGGAGGTCTTGTCTGTGGCTCCTCTCAACGCACAGTTATGAAAAACACCCACAGCCATCCGTGAACTCGGATCCAAGTTATTTATTCAACCCTGTGAAACTCCACTACGGGTAAAGACACTGTTCCACCGGCCTTGACAAACAAAGCCAGAGCCGGGCTGTCGGGATTGGACAGCGTCCGCGGTCTTGTAGACTGCATGTGGGTGGATACTTGAGATAGGCATTCGCTGCAGAGATGTGCTCGCAACAAGCGAATTCATGCGCTCAAGGCCGTTTTCCCTGACAACAGGTGCTTTCAACGTTCAAAGCGTTTTTTTTGTTCATTCTTGGATTTTGAATTGAATGCTAATGCAAAGTCAAGCCTTTTACAACACAATTCCCGCCTCTCTAGCATCGCATGTAAATATGTTTCTGTTCCTCACAAGGTCATGTTTTTGGCTCGTCATGCCTGTTTCAGAGTTGCTCTCGCAATATAAACAGTGACGGTCTCAATTTAGGCAGACTGAGACAGCTTCATTAGCACCTGTGCTATCAGCGGTGATATACCGCGTTCAACGGACTCAGCGGCGTTCCTGCTGAGCTCTGATAAGAGCTCTCCAGTGGCCGGCAGAGGGGGGAGCGGAAAGAGGGGCGGGGGGAGGGGGGTGTTCTCTGTGTAAACAGGTTCTGCTGGGCCACTTTGAACACCAGGGATGAGGCTGTATCTGTTTAGAGCAGCTGTGTGCGTGAGAGGGCGACTCGGATATAAAAAAGAGAATAGATGTGATGGAGAAGGTATGTGTGAAACTCAAGACATGTTTGTAAGGCACATTTAGGTTATGATGTATTGAATAACATATTACTATCTAATGGTTTCTGCTAGGCAAGTATTTCTATTATTATTGCTTATTTTTAGAATTATGAAAAATATGAATATCATAAGACGAGCTCTTTTTTACATTTGTCAGACAGTAAGAAACCATCTAGAACACCATGACAACCTCATAGCAACACCCTGAAAACTACAACATGTAGTGGTGAGTTTTGCACAATTAAGCATCACTTGCAGTGTGTTTTCTTTGTAAAGAAAATAATTTTACACTTGTTAAAAATAAAACTATTAAAAAAAAAAATGATTCCCTGGTGCCCCAGCTGCTGGAATATTACCGCAAAATATATATTGTTTGTTATCTTAAAGCAAACTGTTTTTGTAATTGAACAATTTTTTTAGATTATGTGAAAATTCTGTAAAATATAACTGCATAAATTATTTTACAGTATACTTGATGACTTGATGCTTAATTTTTGGTAGAAATAAACCAAACAGGATTATGGGATTATCATTATAGATACTGAAGGCACATCTACATTACCTTCAAAAATCTTCAAACAATTGCCCCAAAAATATTTGTTTTGGATTTAAGTTTATTTAAAGGGATACTTCACCCCAAAAAAAATATTTTGTCATCATTGACTCACCTTCGAGTTGTTCCAAATCTGTATAAATTTCATTGTTCTCATGAACACAGAGAAAAATATTTGGAAGAATTCTTGTAACCCGACAGCTTTTGCATACTAGGCTTCCATACTAGGAAAGAATACAAAAGTGAACAGTGAGAACTGTTTGCTGTCCTACATTCTTCAAAATGTCTCCTTTTGTGTTCAACAGAACAAAAAAATGATAAAGTAATTTTCCCTACTATGGTATTCAATGGGGTCCAAGAACTAGTTGGTTAAAACCATTCTTCCAATTATCTTTCTCTGTGTTCATCAAAACAAAGACATTTATACAGATTTTGAACAACTCAAAGGTGAGTAAATGATGACAGAGTTTAAATTTTTGGGAAAAGTATCCCTTTAATTTTCAAAATTATAGATATTGAAGTTAAAATTCATATACGTTACTGCATCATATTTGTTGCACACTTGAATCACGAGGCCGGAGACAAGCGTGATAAATTAAATATTAGGTTTGATTTTATTTATCAACACGACAACAAGTCAAAGAAAATAGGGGACCAATAATAATGACTATGACTACCACAATATTATAAAATTCTGCTTATATACCATCACTGAAGCAACAAAGTTAACTGTGGAAAGATATAGAATAATGAAGGATGTCAGTTTCAGTTTACAATATATACATATGTGGCAAAACAGACAAAAGAAAGAAATGCACAGCATTCACAGACCTTTTGTTCTCCTTTCTTATCAGCAGATTTTATTAAGCTCTTCTTCATCGACTCTATTCATACGTGCTCGTAAATTAACCTATTTAAGTTTTTTTTACATGAGCTTAATGCTCTCTAATGGTTCTGTCTATTTTAGGAGAGCGTCCACTGAGCTGTCATTATATAAATCAGGGGGCAGAACGGCAGCTGTATAATAGAGGGGTCAGAGGTCGCCTGCTTCCCTATTTCAGAGATGTTTTTTTAATCTGCATTTTGTTCTAGCCGTTTACACTGCCGAAAGCATGTCTATCACTCTCAATCAGAAATTAATTTTCTTTTTTTGGATATCTGTCGTCACACAAAGCTATTGGAAGAGGTTTAGTTTAATTTTTATTTAAAACTGCTGAGTTTTGGCAAAGGTCTACGGTACAATAAAACATTGATTTGGTTGTGTTAAACGATGTGGAATATACAGCAGCCAAATAGAGCATGAAGCAATGCGTGCAATGAATTCTGGGACAGTCACTGAATCTAAGCAAATTTCATTAAATGCAAAGCTGTAAAAGGTTTGCTAGTATTTCATTGCAACCACAGCTGGAAAATTCCATAAATATTTTTCTTTCTGTGTATCTATGTCTAAATGGAAGACAAAGGAGCATTCACTCCAAGGATGATAACTATAAATATACCATTTGAAAAATAGTTTGGAGTCCACAGCACTATAGCGGTAATGACAAACCCAAACTGGCGGGACAAACCCAAATTGGCATCACTTTGATATTTTTTTCTATTGAGCGATAAATATTAACAGCCAATCTAAACCCATTTAAATTTAAAGGACCTTTAAATGTGCAACTGCAGCTTGCAAGCTTAGTCTGTTGGTTATCGTTACCTTTACCATCTTTAAAGTTATCGTTCATGGAATGAATTGGCCTTAACCCAGGTCTGATCTTGTATGTAACTTCTGCAACAGTCATCGGATTCCCATACCAAACATCAGGTAACTGTCTATTTGTCAGGTATTATGAACATTGCGATTATGATGTGATTTCATTTTTGCATGACTCTGCTGACTCATGCATCGTGCAGGATTTTTGCTACTTTTATAGAGGTGCCCACTAATGCATTACAGCCACAGGCTTTGAATGATCTGAGTAGAATCACATCCGCAAACGTGCCCGAGCATCTAATGCAAATCACGAGATGCATTCGACTTCCCATCAGTCTCCCAGACTCCTCGGTGCCTGTTTCCTGGCATCAGCCCAGGTGTCTCTATGATTGTATTTAGAACTGTTCTGAATCACCAATCTCCAGTGTTGAGCTAATTCAGCAAATGTACAGTAGCAAGCCAATCTAATAACTACTCTGCAAAATAAATAGCTAAACAAGGAATGAATGCTATTCTTTAGAAAATAGTGGGTTACACTAAAAGCTACAGTACACAAGCGAAGTAACAATTTATGTTCAATACATATGTAAATTTGAAATATAAAAAAATAGTCAGACGTAATTTGATGGAATACATTTTCATGTTTATATGTGGTACTAAAAAAAATATATTGGATTTAGGCTCTATTAAATCAATCAGGCCCGGTACTGTGCTGGCTGGACTGGGGGACAATCATATATTCTGGTTGGGCAGATATAGTGTATTATTATAGTTCATCACATGCATCATGTTTTATATTTTTTAAATGGAAACATTATTTAATAGATAATACAAATACCAAGTATTTAATTTTTTATTATTTTTTTGTCATCTGGATATTTTTGGAGGGTCCCCCCCAGACCCAGCCATGAAATCAATTCATCAAAATGCTTCAACTCGAACTAGTAGGGCCTTTTTGCTGCTATAAATTACACTGAAAGTTAGCTTCAAAATCACTTTTCCTACTTTTTTGTTATCGTCAACATTTGCCTCTAGAGCATGAAAAGCATTAGTTTTTTATCAGCACTCAGGCATGTGTAAATGTCAGGTTTGCTGTACGCCATTAAGTGATGCATGTTTTGCGCTGTTGAAAGGTCACTGAAGCCTTGTGGGAAATGCGGATGGCAACAGTTGCCTTCAAACTACCGACTTACTGTTTCACAGAACTGTTGTTGGGTTTTAGAGAGTTGGTTGAATATATATATACATATACGTATATATTAATCTCGTATTTATTATACCTGTCAGTAATTATATCCAATAAAGACGATAAAATGCATTCTGAATGTTTTATCCAGAGATTTGATATTGATGTTTAAACAGATTAAACGTGCTTTTGTTTGCAGTAAATGAAGGATATACTTTCAATCATGATTGCATTAAATTTTACAATACTACACTGTAGTAAATAATAACCACTCTAGTTATGTCAAGACATTTTTACTCAGTAAACCGTGTAGTTGATTCCCTTGTGCATTCCCAGTGCAGTTTGAAATTCTTAAGGGGGATCAACATGTCCTTCAATAAAGGCTTCCGTCCTTGACACACACACACACATTCCACTCAGACATTTTCCCTTTGCTGACAGGGCATTACTGAGATCATGGCTGGGCGTTGGAGCTCACTTGGGAATCAATTGATTAAATTCTTGGAGCAGCATATGACCAATCCAAGGCAAACACTGGAATACAGATGGGTTTTAGGCTGTGATAATGATGTTTTGGGGTATTAATTGTAATTTAATATCAGTAATTCAGGTTTATGTGCACAATCAGATCGAGAAAAAAAAATGGGATTACATGAGCTGTGAAATTGTATTATTTAAAAATATTTGTAATGTAATGTATACAGCAGGCCCAAATATACATAAGCGATATTTAAATATTTGCATTATTTAACAAATAAACACCTTTATGTGTCCTGTTTTTAATTAAACATTTTGCTTGGTTATGGCTATTTTTAAAATGCTAAACACGGCCTGTGGTTACTATGGTATAGGTGTGAAAAAGCGTAGAACATAATTTTTACACTTTTTAATAAATTAATAGAATAAATCCATGTAAATTGAGACGCTTTTGAGATTGAATACGTAAAAATGTTCATACTTTACCTGGAGTCTGCCTATATATAATAAATGTGATGTTTTGCTGTATAAGTACGTTTTTTTGTGTGCTATATATGTGTCTCAAGTATGAAAAAGTTGCAGCCCCTGAAATGTAATACAGTGCACTAAATTATAATAAAACACAAAATTTGTTGTGTTTTTATTTTATATAATATACATTTAATGTATAATATGTGAATTAGTAGAGTCTCAAGATTTACAAGCAGAATAGATAAATCCTTCAGTAAGAGGATGTGGATCTGACCGATGCATTAAAAATTAATCTTGCTTTTAGGATGTACATATACATGCACACACAAAGAAGAAAAATAGACGGTTCAATGCGCTTGTTTCATGGCCTCATCTGAATTCTATGTATCGCCTCAAGCAGAATAATGGCAATCTTGTGAATCTTTATATGGAGCATCCATATGAATGAGGGACACTTTGCAACAGTCTGTTTTTCCGGCAGAGGGGAAGGGGGTTAGGGGGGGTTCATTTCCATGTGCCCGCATGAACATTGATGCGGTGTTTATAATGCAGACAAACAAGTGTGTTTATTAGTTATTTGTATTCGAGACAACGTCCTGATTGAATGATCTCTGACACAAAGCTGCTTTCCTATGTTGGATACAGTCGGTCCTAGAATGAATGTAGATCCATTTTAAACGTCTTGGTTACGTATGTAACCTCAGTTCCCTGATGGAGGGAACGAGACGTTGTGTCGAGAACGACAGATGGGGTTCGCCCTTGAGAACCAATCAACTCTGACTACTATAGAAAAGGCCAATGAAATTTGGCGAATGCAATTTGCATGCCGGGCTCCGCCCCCGGAAATCCGGTATAAAAGGAGGCCGGCGTGCAGCATTCACTTACCTTTGTTCTGAAGAGCCTGAGACCTCTCAAACTGCAGCAGAATACGATACGTGTTCGTGGCATAAGGGACACAACGTCTCGTTCCCTCCATCAGGGAACTGAGGTTACATACGTAACCAAGACGTTCCCTTTCTGTCGGTCTCTCGACGTTGTGTCGAGAACGACAGATGGGGTTGCCTATGGAAAACGCCACAACGCTGTATCGCGTCACAATCTCTAGCGAAGCGACGGTAACAAGCCTGGGCGTGTCATCTCGAAGCTTTCGTGAGACTGTAACCTTCCAGTGTGGTGGTCGGGGGGTTCCAGAGCTTTCTTGGAGAAAGATGGGTACAGCCCTGACCGGTAACTTTCACGGACGGGGCCTTAGCTCTCTATAGGCGAGAGGCCGTCCAGATCAGTTTACACCGGGTAAGCGCGACTCTTAATCAGAGAAGCGCTACAGAGGCCACCTCCTACCCGTGGGGAGGAATATGGTGGATATAGGTATGGTCTCGTCCTTGGAGGAGAACGCATGGAACGTGCGGACTGAGTAGTTAACCGCGAGGTGGAGGCCCACCTGGGGAAGCTCATGGGTTACCAGGAGTGGGAACCATTCTCATGAGGATACATCAGACGGAACAGCCCACGGAGGGGGTGTTACAGACGTCCGGTAGCACTAGGTCCGGTTAGAGCTATCTGTGATAGCTCACATGGTATCCCGGCCTAAGGGGGAAGGCTGCTCTGCCCAGCCAGCCCCCAGGGGGTGCTTGTTTGGTGATGGATGGAATGCCTATTCTTAACCAGTGTCTGGGTAAGAATGGAGGCTGGTGAGGTACCAGTTTCTTAGCGATGTGTTCGGGTAAGAAGAAAAGGTAAATAGCACACTGACCCAACCTGTTAGAGGGTGGAAAGGTGCTTTCGCAGGCATACGCCCCCCCGGATGCCAGTCCTACATGTCGCCACGCAGGACGTGGGCTGACACCGGGTTTACGCGAAGGTTGTTAACCCTTGCGAAGGTGTTTGGGCATAGCCCAACCCGCAGCTCTACAGATGTCTGCTAGAGAGGCGCTTCTGCCAGTGTCCAGGAGGTGGCTAAACTCCGTGTGGAGTGAGCCCTCACTGCCAATGGGCATGGGAGATTCTGAGATCGGAATGCCGTCGTAACGGCGTCCACGACCCAGTGCGCCAGCCTCTGTTTGGAGACAGCCTTCCCCTTCTGCTGTCCTCCAACAGACACGGAGCTGGTCAGAGCTTCAGAGCTCTGCGTGCGGTCCAGTACGTACTGGACACAACACTAATCGGGTTGGGTCTTCCTCCCCTATGGGGAGCGCCTGCAAGTTCACCACTTGGCCCCGGAGGGAGTAGTGGGAACTTCTTGGGCACGCATCCGGGCCTGGGTCTCAAGATAACGTGAGAGTTTCCAGGGCCGAGTTTAAGGCAATCCAGGGACACGGAGGATGCTCGGTGGTCCCCTACCCTCTTGAAAGAAGTGAGCGCCGTCAGGAGGGCCGTCTTACTCTATGAGGAAGATCGGAACCTCCGAGGGGCTCTTTGGGGGGCCCTGAGGCTCCCCAGGACCACTTAGGGTCCCAAGAGGGTATGGAGCGGAGATGAGGCGGATTCCGCCCTCTCGCTGCTTAGGAACCTGGTGACCAGGTCGTGTTGCCCTAGAAACTTTCCACCGACTGAGTCGTGATGAGTGGCAATAGCGACTACATACACTTTCAGTGTGGAAGGGAGATGTTAGTCTCCAGTCTCGTGAGGAGGGGAACACAATCCTGATCAAGCACCTCAGTGGGTCTTTCTCGTTGAGAAAGACACCAGGACGAGAAGAGGCACCGTCTAGAGGCGTGTAACCGCCTAGTAGATGGGGCCCTAGCCTGGGTGATGGTCTCAGCCGTATAGGGGGAGTAGCCATCTTAGGATCTTCTCGTCCCGTCTAGAGACCAGACATGGGTGTTCCAGAGGTCTGATCTGGGATGCCAGAACGTGTCCTTCCCCTGAGAGAGCAGGTCCTCTCTCAGGGGAATGGTTCAGGGGGAGTCGCTGTCCAGAGCATCGGCTCTGAGGCCAAGTGCGGTTAGACCGGTGTGGTGTAACCAATAACACTTGGTGCTCCTGCTCCCTGACCTTGCACAGAGTCTGTACAAGAAGGCTCCTGGGGGGGGGAAGGTGTGCTTCCGCCCATCCCGCGGCCAGCTGTGCGCAAGGATATCCGTGCCGAGGGCAGGGACTATCAAGCGGGCAAATGGTGGTGTTACGGGAGGTGAACAGGTTTTACCTGGGCCTACCCGAACAGCCTCCAAATGAGCTGGACTGCACGGGGGTGGAGTCGCCACTCTCCACGAGGCATAAACTGGCGAGAAAGCACGTCGGCTGTCTAGTTCAGTTTGCCCGGGGTGTGTGGCCTGCAGGGAACGAGTCACCTGTTGACTCCACCGGAGGAGGCGTCGAGCAAGTTGTGTTTAGCTGCTGTGTGCGAACGCCACCCTGACGATCTGTATTCGCTACAGCTATAGTGCTGTCCTCGGAACAGCACGTGCATGTCTCGCACGAGAGGCCGTAGCCTGCTCAGTGCAAGTAGCATAGCCCACAACTCTTGGCAATTGATATGCCAGCGCAGGCGGGGGTTCGTCCAACACCCCACCTGCGTGCCCGTTGCACACTACACCGCACCCCTGCAGGGAGACTTCAGTCGTCACCACGACCTGCCTCATAACCTGCTCAGAGGGACCTGAGTCCGTCGAAAAAGTCATAAAGACTAGGGGTTATGGTGCGTCGGCAGCAGGGCGGCATCACCATGCGCCTGCTGCCGGTGTGCCACGCTCTCCTCGGAACTCGACTCTGAAACCAGTGTTGGAGCGGTGTCATGTGCATCAACTCGAGGGGTATTAGCCCGCGAGGACGCCATGTGTCCCAGGAGCCTCTGAATTGTTTCAGGGGGACCGCTGTCTGCCTAAAATGTTCATTTCAGACAGTTCAACACTGGTTGGGCACAACTGCGGACAGGTGTGCCGACATGGTGACAGAGCTGAGTTCCATACCGAGAAAGAGGATGCTCTGCACTGGGGAGAGCTTGCCCCTCTCTTGGTTGACCTGGAGTCCCAATCGACCTAGGTGCCGGAGCACCAGGTCCCTTTGTGTACATAACAGATCTCGCGAGTGTGCCAAGATAGGCCAGTCGCTGAGATAGTTTAGTACCCGCTCGCCTTCCTCCTCTCAGGGAGAAAGGGCGGTCAGGGACAGACCGAAAGGGAGGACTCTGTACTGATATGCCCGCCTCTCGCACGCGAACCGTGGGAACGGCCGGTGTCGAGGAGGATCGAGACATGAAAGTAAGCGTCCTTCAGGTCGATTGCCACGAACCAATCCTGACACCTCATAGATGTCAGGACGCGCCTCTGTGTGAGCACCCTGAATGGCAGCTTGTGAAGGTGCTCTGTTCAGGGTACGCAGCCTTTGGGGGCAACCCGCCGTCTTTCTTGGGAACGATGAAGTGCGGGTGGTGACCCACTGAACATCTTGGTTTTGAGGGACGAACTCGATGCCTGTTTTGCCAGAAGGGTGGTGACCTCTACCCGAAGTACGGAGGCGTCCCTGCCTCTGACAGAGGGAGAGATGATGCCCCGAAACTTGGGTGAGTCTCTGGCGAACTGGATCGAGTAACCAAGACGGACCGCCCTCATTAGCCAGCGAGACAGTGTGGGCAGCTCTCGAGCTCCCAGGGACTGTGACAGGGTGACCAAGGGGACGGTCTGCTTCATCATTCCCACGGGGGGTGGTTCGTCGGCTGGCGGAGCTAACCATGTCGCGGGGAGTCCCCGGAGGGAAGGTTTTTGCTCCGCCTGCTTACCTGCCTGGTGGGACAACGGCACGCACTGTCGGTTTGAGAGTGGTGACGGCTGTCGTATATGTGTACGACCTCACGCCTCGCCAGGGTGTGAGGTCGGTTCGCCGAGCACAGTCCAGTGGAGTGTGCGATCGGCTGCAAGTAAACCCGGGGAGAACAGAAAACTCAGTGAGTAAGTGGGCACCAAGCCCTAACAAGGGCCCGGCTTTGGTGACGAGGCAGGAGTCGTCCCGTACCGACCGATCAGAGCCGTGGCTGTGAAGGTTCGGGCCCGATGTTGTTCTCCCTGGGGTCTTCCCGTCAGTGTCCCTTCTCGCGAGGAGGTTGCTGACGGGGTGGAGGTTTCCCCCTCGACCTCTGCTTCCGGGGTGCCGCCTGTGGGGGCACAGGAACCGGAGCCGATGTCGAAAGGGTCCTGGGTTGCAGGGAAGCAGACGTCACGTGAGATCTCGGAGGCCTGTAGGCGGCCGAGTCGCGGCGTGAAAAAAATGTGGTTAATTGCCACTGTCTGCTTCGCCGTCAAAAAACTGCTGAGCGCAGTCCTCGACGGTGTTACCAACAACCCACCCTGCGAGATGAGTGCATCAAGAAAGCGGACTTCCTTGCTGTCACTCTTCTGCACAAGGTATAGCCGGGGGTGTCTCTCCTGGACCACTACCGTGGACATCGTCCGACCCAGGGCCCGTGCCGCCGCCTTAGTCGCCCGTAGAGCGCTGTCAGCGGTGGCACGGAGATCCTGCATTATACCCGGGTCGGCCTTACCCTCGTGGAGCCCTCTCAACGCCCTGGCCTGGCGGACCTGCAGGATGGCCAAGGCATAGAGAGAGGAGGCAGCCTGGCCCGCAACATCGCAAGCTTTCGACACCAGTGATGCCGAAGTCTTACGTGCTTTGGACGGTAGGAGTGGTCGATCCCCCCCCAGGTGGTAGCCGTCCGCGGCACAGGTGCACCGCAGGCGGACGTTCCACCCGGGGGATCTCGACGCAGTCCTTGGCTGCCTCACCATCGAGGGAAGTAAGGGAGCCGGAGCTGGTTTCACTGGAACGGTCCGTGAGAGGAGCGTTCCAAGTTTTACACAGCTCCTCATGCACCTCCGGGAAAAACATGGCACCCGGGGTGGGCGCGGTTTGCACCGCGCACCGACCTCGGGAACCACGTATCCCCGGGTTAGCACGGATGACATCACTTCTGCTTCCTCCTGAACTCGACCGCTGGGGGTGGAGTTTGGATTCGGCAGAGTCGGATGCCAGTCTCCCTCCGATGTTGCGAGCGACATCTCATCTACGTCACACATCGTTTCCGAGTGTGTGCGTGAGGATCCGGACGGTATGCCACCGCCGGTTGGGGAACGTTCAGAAGAGCGAATCGGGGTGCGATCGGCCCGTGAGCACTTGGCTGGCGGGTTTACGTTCGCAGAGTTCCCCGTATCACTAACGCTGCTAACGTGGGTGGTCATCGGGGCCGTAGCCACAGATGTCACAGCCCGGGTAGCAGACGAAATGGTGGCTGGTTCCCGTAGGAAGACAGCCACCCGTGACCGCAACTTCTGAATGACAATCTGCCCGCAGTGCAGGCAGATGTGTCAACGAACGCTGCTTCAGTGTGCTGGACGCCCAGACACCTAATGCAGCGATCGTGTCCATCCCCCTCCTCGATGAGGGTGCCGCACCCAAGAGAACAGCGGGACATGCCGCGCTGGAGAATGCTCAGTCAGTCCTGAAAAGGACTTTTAGAAAAAATCTCTAACACCTCCGGAACCGCCGAGACGCCCAGGGGAAGGTCGCTGCAGAAAGGGACGATCCGCTGTAACACGTCGTAGCACCAGCGTGTAGTTGTAGAGGATTGAATCCTGAGTTGTACTCATGAGCGATGGCTCTGAAGAACAAAAGGTAAGTGAATGCTGCACGCCGGCCTCCTTTTATACCGGATTTCCGGGGGCGGAGCCCGGCATGCAAATTGCATTCGCCAAATTTCATTGGCCTTTTCTATAGTAGTCAGAGTTGATTGGTTCTCAAGGGCGAACCCCATCTGTCGTTCTCGACACAACGTCGAGAGACCGACAGAAAGGGAACTCATGCTGTTCCTTAAAAATAAGGTCTCATAAAAATAAATGTTCAGTCGTTATTTTCTTAACCTTATGGTGTGTGTTTATTCTTAATGTCGGTGAAGGTTTGTCAAAGATGATGCCAATTGGTCAAATTGTGCAAATGAACTGCAGTAGATGGGAAGATTTTAAAGGTTTATTAAAAGAGATAGTTCACCCCGAAAGGAAAATTTTGTCAATTACTCACTCTCTAGTTGTTCCAAACCTGTATAAATATCTTTGTTTGGTTGAACTATTCTTATAATACTTTCCTTTTAAAAAACTCTGAAAAACACTACTTCACTGTGTCACTCACACACCAGTTCTTCCATTAACACATCTGAGCACCTGTCACAGGGAGGCGAGAGACACAGGAATGTGTGTTTGTGTGTGTTTGTGCGTGGGTGTGTGTGCGTGCATGAGTGCGGGTGTGTGTGCGTGAGAGAGTAAGCTTTAAAAAGGTTTTTCACTCTACACTACGAGACGAGGCACAAATAGCTAAAACCTGACTTGATTGTATTATGTTTCACCAATCCCTGTTCAGTATGCCCACCCATAAATAACAATATAAACAGATAATTGAGTAGCATTTTAAGTGTGAAATGGGTAAATCGACAAAAATTCAGATCACAATTTTTTTTACAAACTTAAGGATGCTTTAAACAGAAAAGGGTACAGGAAAGGACATGCAAGAGATAAATGAAGCACAGGGCCCAGAGACTGTCACCGTGTTGAAGGCTCTGGAGACGTCACCCTGTTCTGAGGGTAATTGAGCTCTGTGTAAGCAGACTCAGCCCTGCCAGTCTCCTGAAGCCCCATTTGCTGCGTTTAGTAGGTTGTGTGCTGAATACTGATGCAGGGATAAAAAAAAACAGCACACACCTCACAGGGCATCACAATCACCGACCAATCTGGTGTCACAGATCTCTTACCCGTATCGTATGTCAGCCCTCCTCATACTGCAGCAATTGTTTCATTCAACTCTTCTTTCTTTGTTCATATATCTCCCGGTTTGATGGACATGGATCGGTTCTCAGCAAGCCTGTGGTACTGAATGTTCTACTCGTCTGAATTTGAGACGTTTTTCTAAATGTTCCACTTCCTGTCTAAACTGGGCGCACCTCTCTCGCTCGCTTTCATCTTCTCTTTCAGAGCAATAGCTGCAAGGACAGTGTGAATAATTTATTAGATATTAAAGTATTCAGTTTGGAGGAGTATTATTTACCTTATTGGATGTGGCTTATTATGTTAAATATTTTAAATCGTAGCCTTCAAGAAATAATCTAGAAAACACAAATATAAAAGATTATGATATATTATATATACACTGTAAATCTTTGATGTAGTTTTACAGCAGTTTTGCCTGTAACTTGCTGTAGATTTAATTTAAAAGTTCGTTTTAAACAAACACTTTCCTAGTTCTTGTATTTTCTTTCATTAAACAAGACTAAATATAATTTTTCTTGTTATCTAAATGTATCATATTTTATGAAGTTTTAAATATTTTTACTATAAAACAAAACAAAAATGCTCAGGAAGAATGTCATTTTTTGCAGTCTAATGCCAGAGATGAGACCAGTCTCGTCTTAATATTTTTGATCTCAAAGGTCAAAGTGTTTTACTTTTGATTAAAGTAAAGTTGAACTCATTTTTTTTACATTTATATGCATTTGGCAGAAAGCTTACTTTTCATTATCCAATCCCCATATTGGATAATTATCCATATGCAATCCCATGGGATCAAACCCACAACCTTGCAAAGTTGGCGCAATGCTCTTACCACAGAGCTACAGGAATGCTACTCAAACTCAAGTTAAAAACAGTACAAATAGGAAAATATTAATATACAGTAAGTCATTGGCAAAACTGCTCCAAAATTCAAGCAAAGTTTTACAGTTTATATTAAAATATATATATATATTATTACATATGCTTTCCTTAAAAAAAACATTCACGTTGGCCGTTTTGTTTTCAGTCTTTTTATGTTTGGTGTGTTCGTTTTTTGTTTTCATCTGACTGGCAGGCAATTTTCACATGATCGTGTTTATAGAACTGAACACGGCAACAGCCGCCAGTGTTGCTAGCAATACAAGTTAAAGGGAAGATAGTTAAAAAATTAAATTAAAAAATTTAAAATTAATTGTAAAAATCATTTTGATTGTTTCACATTGTCATTTTAATGGAAGTAATTTAAGGAATATAAAAGTCGGACAATTGCAGTTATTTTCTCAAAAATTATCTATTTTTTCAAAGCTGTTTTTCTGCCAAACTAATTGCGTATTGTTAAAGGACTTAGCATGGCTGTGAGCATTGTTCCTCATGAGACTGTGAAGTGTTCATAATCAGTCAGTACATGATCAGACAGTACATGACTGACAGATTCACACACAAAGAGCCTTGGGTTAAAACCTGATCATATCACTTGTTGAATTATATGATAAGAAGACAAAAATGGGATGTTATTTAATATAACTCTAATTGTGTCAACTTAAAGGGACAGTTCACCCACAAATAAAAATTCTGCCTTCATTTACTCAACCTCAAATTGTTCTTTTAAATCTGCAGAAATGTCTTTGTTTTGATGAACACGGGGAAAGATGTTTGGAAGAATGCTTGTAACCAAACAGTTCTTGGTCACCACTGACCACCATAGTATGAAAATTTCTCTGTAAATATCTGTTGAATATAAAAGAAGATATTTTGAAGAATGTAGGAAAGCAAACCGTTCTGGGGCACTTTTAACTACTATTTTAATTTTTCCTTCCTTTCCTTCTAATGGTGGCCAAGAACTGTTTGGTTGCAAGTATTATTCCAAAAGTCTTTCCTCTGTGTTCATCAGAACAAAGAACTGAATACAGATTTGGAACAAACATATATTCATTTTATGTGAAGTTACATTTTTGGTCACCATAAAAACTGTGGTGACTGTAGTTAAACTGGGGTTAGTTTTCATTTACATGTTAAAAACTACTGTATGCTATAGTAAACTGTAGTTTAAATCCTAGACATTAGTGTTGATGCTTGACATCAATATCACAGTATAGTAGTTTCAATTGATTTTTTTGTTGACACAACTTGTAGTTTCTGAATGTGTTCATTTAATTTAGAGTAACATGTCAAGTTAAATGAATTAATTAATTTCAAGTTGTGTAAACAAAAAACATTGAACTCATAGTATTCATTAACATTAAAGTGAAGTAATAACTATACTGTCTAAAAGTACACTACTATTGGTGTCGCCTCCTGTAAAGTCTGCAAAAAGGACTTGAAGCTTTTCTCCATGGGTGAGGCTCCGCTGTCGAGCCACGTGAAAGGTAAGCAGGAGGGAGGGCGGGAATGTGTTATTAACGTTATACGTATACACAAATTATTTTGCTGTCTGCAATGCATCGCGGTTCTGTTGTCATGATATATACCTAAGCATTATGCTACGCTCCAGCACAGCGTAACGTAAGATGCCCCACGAACGAACACATGTGCTGCTTTTCCAAGAATTTCAGCACAGAATTCCATTTTTCTTTTATACAACAGTTTATTTGTTGATGTAGAGAAATATTTACATCATTGTCTGTTTTTGTTCAACTTTGCTAACAATAGTCAGCTAAAAGCAAACAACAAACTGTTGCGTGACTCATAGCAACCGATTGAACAAACATGCATATGCAATATCAAAACATATTTACATTTTTTACTGCATTTATACATTATTTCCTTAAATTAAGGTAATAATAATTGCAACAGATATATTTTCATTAGTTTAAATTTGTTTTTTTAAACCTTATAGAGTTATCTATTCAAGACATTTCTAGATAGATTCATAGATTTCGGATAGGCCTATTTACAATAGGTACTGTTTACCCCCATGTTGTTTTTCCCCATTTCGGTAAGAAAAGTTAAAGGTTAATAAGGACACTTGACGGGGTTAGCATTGGCGCTATCAAATTAACACGCAAACTGGGAAGTTTATTTTAATGTAACCCACTACCGTCACTAGGCCTTTTCATGGGAGCTAAAGCCGACAGATGGGGTTCCTATGGAAAACCCCACAACGCTATATCGTGTCACAATCTCTAACGAAGCAACGGTAACAGGCCTGGGCGTGTCAGCACGAGGCTTTCGAGAAACTGTAGCCTTTCAGTGTGATGGTCGGGGGGTCCCAGTGCTTTCTTGAAGTAAAGATGGGTACAGCCCTGACCGGTAAATCTTTCACGGACGGAGGCCTAAACTCTCTACTGGCGAGAGGCCATCCGGATCGGGTTTTGACCGGGTGAGTGCGACTTCCTTAATTAGGGATGCGTTGCAGAGGCTACTTCCTACCCGGGGGATGTAATACAGTGGATATAGATATGGTCTAGCCCTTGGGGGAGATCGCATGGAACGTGCGGACTGAGTAGCTAACCGCGAGGTGGAGGTCCACCTGGGGGAATTCATGGGTTACCAGGAGTGGGAAACATCTCATGTGGATTTAACCTGTCATTTAAAAATCACATCTCAAATATCACAAAAACAGCCTTCTTCCACCTTAGAAATGTTGCCAAATTACGAAATAGTTTGTATGTTGCAGACGCAGAAAAGCTTATTCATGCATTTGTGACCTCACGGCTTGACTATTGTAATGCTCTACTTAGTGGTTGTCCTGTATCATCAATAAACAAACTACAGTTAGTTCAGAATGCAGCTGCCAGAGTTCTTACTAGGTCAAGAAAATACGATCACATAACCCCAGTTTTATCATCGCTTCACTGGCTACCCATTAAGTATCGTATTGATTTGAAAATTATTTTAATTACTTACAAAGCCCTGAACGGTTTAGCACCTACTTGCTTAACCGAGCTTTTATCACGTTACAACCCATCACGCTCTCTAAGATCTCAAAACTTAGGACTTTTGACATCCACCTAGAATAACAAAATCCACCAAAGGGGGACAAGCTTTCTCATACGTAGCACCTAAACTCTGGAATAGCCTTCCTGATACTATTCGAGGGTCAGACACACTCTCCCAATTTAAATCAAGATTAAAGACACATCTTTTCAGCCAAGCTTTCACTTAATGCATAGTTAATGAACAGCAGCTTCGCTAATTATTCTCTTTATTCTCTTTCCGCCTCTGCCTCGGGATTCCCATCCCGAGGTAGGAAGAAGTTCCACCATGTCCAGACGACCGACAGATGCCCATCCCCAATTTGAGATTACGCCAGCTACAGCTGCAGACTGACTGACCATCCCAGCTCCATCTAAGGCAATTCCACCACCAGCCAAGAGAAATATGACCATCGGACCATCCCAGCTCAGACCACTACATCCCCAACCAAGAGCAAAAGACGGACTATTTGTCTTACTAATGCTGAAGTTACAATATTTGGTATTAAATGCTAAACTAAAATCACATGTCACCAGTTTGAGGGCAGCTATGACACATCAGAGGGGATCTGGCCCTCCCGGTTGAGCCTTTCTCCATTAATCAATCATTGGAGTTTGGGTTCCTCGCCACAGCAGGGCAGTGTTGGCCTGCTCACCGGGAGACTGCATTCATTCATTTATTTATTTAATTAGAAATTAGATATTATTTATTAGAATGATCTTACTCGTTGTATAAATACCATGCACTGTGCTGTGTTTTAACTTTTCTGTTTTTCCTGTTTGCCCCTGTACAGCTGCTTTGAAACAATACACATTGTGAAAAGCGCTATATAAATAAACTTGAATTGAATTAAATTAAGCGGAACAAAGAAACTTGATCTCGCCCAAAAATCAGCTCATCACATTGGACCACTCACTTTAGAGGGGCGTGAAGCCCAAGCTTAAACATCCGTAAACTGAGCAAACGATGCTCAGCTCTTCCGTGTGTTCGCGCGTTACAGTTCAAGAACACCTCCTGAGACCTGTCTCTCTGTTCGGAGACAGTTTTTCCTTTTGGCAGAATTACTTTGGCTAATTTCGTCAGCCAATCCCGGCTCTAAGAAAGAAGTAGACAGACTCACCTGCTTGCTTTGAAACCATCAGGACTTTAAGAACACTTTTCCACGGACACAAAACCTTGTCCAAGCACACTCAAAAGGAAACCAATGCAAGTATCAACTATTTCCTAAATAGGTGCGTTTAAGCTGTAACCCCTTTTAACTAAGGAGAAGGTCCTCGATGGTTCATGCAGATGTGAATAGTTGTTTGTAATACTGCCACTCTTTGCTTTGTCTATTTCTTCCATTTCTTTTCTGCTTTTACGTTTCATGTTTGTTTGTTATTTCTTAGTTAGTCGGTTTGTTTTCCCTTTAGTGTAGTCAATAAACCTGCATTTGTCAGCTTGTCGAATTGTTGCTGTGTTTCTTTATCACATATTAACGTCACTTAAACTGCTTGATTTCGTTATAATTTCTGGAGCGGTACTGTACTACATACAGTAAGAGTGTTATGTTTCCAAGGCCAGGAAGGTAATATTTTTTAGATTTGATATATGATCTGCGGATCACTCGCTGGACGAGTGAATTTAGTTTGTCGCTATTATCAGGTCTGCCGAATCCGATAAAGTGTATAAAACAGGTATAGTTAATCATCATTAATTATAAGTCTTTTACTGTGATCAAACTCATAGTTTTCCCCGAAATACACTACATAATTGGTGGAAAATGCGCGGGCAGTTTTAAACGTTGTTTGTGAACAAAGCCCAGTTTTAGTTTCATTTGTGTTGGCATTTGTGTGTAACGATAATGCGCGCTGAGCGAAATTTGAAACTCGCTCTTTGTATGAATGATTGAATTGTTAAGTTATTCCGGCGAAACACACTCTCAGTTTCAATCCAGAAAACTCCAGTCACAGTTAATGATGGTCGAGCTAACTGCCATTTCAAATTTGACCCTATAAAACGAATAAATCTTTTATAGTGAATCACGATATTGTTGACCGCCCTAATCTGAGCGAAGAAATCCTCTGTTAGCGCGAAGGAAATAGTGGAGCGGATTTCCTCCCTGTTTCATGTATACGGCCGAATTTTGTGTATTTTAGATTGATGTAAGAGCCATTGATGCATTTTCCAATGAGTGTTCAACTAAATATACACCGCTTCCCGAAGTTGAACCATTTGCCTAGCTAGCTAATGCGTGCTATTTGTTCCCTCCTAGACAAGGCGTAAGGATATTGTTTTTGTACTTTACTTTACTGGATGTTGTGGAGTTAAACAATAGATTGCGAAGATTAAAAGGGAAGTGTTTTAAAATCTTGATCAAGTTAATTGTACGAGGGTCGAAGAAATCCCGTTGTGTGTTTGTTTTGAATGTTACTGTGTGTTTTTAAACTCAGTTTGGGCAGCGAAGAAATCCTGCCGCACGCGTACAGGTAGTGAACTGACGCGTAGCTTAGATCCGCCGAGATCGAACGTAACCATCTGTGACGCCCCCAAAGCGGGCGATTTGATTTGAATTTATATCAATCTGACGTCAAATTCTGTAGCATAATTGTCTTGTAGACCCAGTTAAGAAAGTTATTGGTTGATTTGTGTTTTGACGTTTATTTTAGATGTAAATTCTTTTCTACAGCAATTGCCGCTTGAATGTTCAAATTAAAGTGATTGTTAAAGTCTTTGTGTAAACACGAGAGGGTAATCACGTTAAAGTCGGAGGATATGGTGTTACGACTCACTAACACCAGAGGGCAGTGTAGCATGTTTTAGGTGACTAACACTTTCCTAACTCCACCCCTTCCTCCCTGACTTCCTTTTGGCGTGGCTCCACCACGCCCACCTTGTGGGTACTCTCAGTCAGTCTCTTCCTTTACCTTCTCTCATTTCCATTTTGTTGTTTTGACTTCTCAGTTTATTTTTATTTATTTACTTATTTGATTTTGAGTTTCAGTTTAATTAATTATTATAATAATAATAATAATTAGTTTTCAGGTTACCTGTTTTTATTTTTGTTTTCAGTTTTCAACATAGTAGGTTTATTTGTTTTCATTCCTCATTACTCCATATAAAGCCCCCTACCTAGAAACATCATTTATTTGATTTGATTCAAGGATTAAATGCCATTAATTCTACCCCTGTTCAGCCTTTGTGTTTCCTTATAGGTAGCACTTCCCTTAGCACACCTGGGTAGCGGAGTGACGGCTCTCCTCAGTGGTACTTGGTGAGTGGATCCGGCTCTCTTGGTGTGCCTGGCACTGGTGGTGGATTGCTCAGATACCTCTGTCCCCGACTCTAGGTGACGGCACGCAGGGAGACTTTCAGCCAATGGCACTCCTATGTTTAGTGGGGGACCAACAGCGTTGGCTGGTGCACTGCAGCAAATTTTGGGGTATATAACGCCGGGAAGTGCCATTTAGCGGGAAGAAAAGCCTACGGGCTATGTCTGTTGCGAGTGGCACCCCCGGGTAAAACCCCAATTTTTCTCTGTGCCCAACAGCTGGTCACACACTCGGTACGGCGATGTTGTGCTGAGAGTTGTAACTGTTTGAGTGGTCGCACCTGAGTGGTGCGTAGGGCGAGGGGTCTGGGTTGTTTGCCGCTGTGTGTCCAGAAAGGCTGGAGAGTTGGATTTGTTTACCTGGGGCCCATCTGGAAGCCCTCGCTTCACGCCAGGTCTGTGCAAATAAGGTACAGCCCCTAAAGATTTTCTATAGGCAGAAAGAGAAGTAGGAATGCTCCCTTCTCCCGCTTTTAAACTGGGTAGTTTTTCCCTGTTGTTTTTAACTTAGCTGCCTCCCTAGGCTATATGACACCATAGTGCCCCCTACCTGCAGGCCCCGTCATAACCCTAGGGTTCCCAACCAGCGGAGCCAAGTTGAGCAACCCTCTCTTGCCCCTTTTCTATCTTTTTTCTTTTTGTTTTGTTATTGATCTATTTTTGTTTTACTTTTTGTTTTTTGCAAGATTGAATCTGCATGAGCCATCAGGAAATTCTCAGTAATATGTTGATAAAGTAAACTCCCCGGTCATTAGGGTCTAAGTTTAGACCCATCGAGACATTTACTCCAACAATTTCCCTGGGCCCACACACACTCACTCACACACCTTCTATCCAGCCCTGCCAATTCACCGCTAGGTTAAATAGGTGTTTGAGTTACGCCAGTGACTGTTCACCCAGTTAGCTGCACAACACATATCATAGAAGCGTTATAGAGCTCACTGAACTTGTAGGGACTTGCATTGGCCTTTTGTGCTCTTCTTTCTCGACCCAGTGTTCCAGCATGTCCAGTCTATCCAGCCCTGCCACCCACTGGGACCAGCTAGAGGTCTGGCTGATCGCAATGACGGAGGCACTCCTGCCCGAGGCGACCAGGGATCTACAGGACCTGAGCCGTGAGCAGCTGGATGATGACTTGAACCGGCTGATGGCCCCCGATCCAACACAGAGCTACACCCACAAGGAGCTGGCTAGGATCAGCGGTGCCCTCGCCCACAATCTCATCGTCCAGTTGAAGCTGAGCGACGGAAACGTCACCCTCCTGGAGCAAGAGACAGCAGCACTAAAGCTTCATGCTGGAGAGGCACGCAGGAACCAGGAAGACGTCCAGAACCGCCTAGATCAAATGACCCTGGAGGCCCAGGAGCTGGCAAAGGATGAGCGGCACCCAGAGCTAAAGGAGGAGGTGAAGAGGCTCCAGCATACTGTAACTGACCTCCGTACAGACACCGAGCACGGAGAACGGTTGGAAAAGCAGGCCCACGAGGACCTGGAATGCAAGCTCCAGAAAGCAGAGACTCTATTACAGCAGGCTGAAACCGAACTGAAAGAGAGGGAGGCAAAATCCAAAGCCTCTGAGAAACACTTTCAAGCAGACCAAGCAGAAGCCCAAGCCTTGGCTCAGCAGCACGACCAACTCCAGTCGGAATTTGATATCGTGCAAAGAGAACTAAAGTACGCCTATATGTTTAAAGCTGAACCAAGAGGGGGAAGAGCCACCGCTGAACTTCCCCCGACAAGCAGGACCAGACTTCCAAGCCAAGCATCATCCGGGAAAGAGGAAGCTGATAGCCTGCGGTTAAAGACATCACCTGCCAGTATCCAAGAGCCCTTAACCGCCACTGAGGGATGGGAGCATCTCCAGAGAATCCCTACAACAACCCACTGCATGGCTCCCAAGGACCTTGACAAGCTGGCCAGGAACATCCCCACGTTTACCCCAAACCCTGCAGGAGGACACGACATACACTCCTACCTGCAGGATATTAACTTTCATCTTCAAAACATGGCAAAAGTTTCCACCACAGACACTCTGTACTTGCTCAGGATTACCTCCAGCCGCGAGGTGCGCAGCTTCCTGGACCGGCAGTCAGACACTGTCAGGGGATTACAAGCAACTGCAGCAGGCTCTGATAGAGGAGTTTTCAGACCCAGAGTCTGAACAGGGACTGGTTGCTGCCATGGACCTTAAACAGGGCCGTCTCGAAACCCCACAGGCCTATTATAACAGACTGAGACAAACCTACTTTGGTGCCAGAAATGAGCCAGAGATGGAGGAGGATTTTAACTTTAGAACTCTTTTCCTGCGCAACCTGCATCCTAGCGTGAGCCAACACTTAGGAGTCACGGCATGCCCCCGCACCATGACCACTCAACAGCTGCGGGATCTAGCCCATAAGGCCTATGTAAAGCACAGGACTGCCTCTGAAAAGACTGTTAAAATTCCTTTTATTCTCCTTGTCTCTGAACACTACCCAGAGTTGACTCTACAGGGCACCCAACCGCATCACAATGACAGGCCTGTCAACAGAGAGGCAAGGGACTTTACCACCAGTCGGGAACGGTTTGATTACACTGGTGCTCCAACCATGCATCCGACAGGATGCCCCGAGAGACCTTCGAGCAGACCATGCCCGTCTGACAACCCAGAGGGCAGCACTGCCTGGGAAACTTACCTCATCGAGATCAACCCTCTGACAAGTGCGCCACAGCATGGAGGACCAATAAGACCCACCTGTCACTTTGACTACTACGATCCAAACAATCATCGTCCGACTAAGCTTCTATGCGAACCCCGTCGACCGAAGGGGGGAAAATGTAGGATCTTGCCCCAGATCAAAGGTGACCATTTCGAATATCGTAAAATATCTTGACCCCTCAATAGGGGTCGCACCAGTGATTAGAGATCCGGGTGTTGAAACAAAGAGGACCATTGAGGGTCGTTAAGACTATGACCTCTTAGTGGAACGCTAATCGGCGCCAGCAAGTCTGATCCAACTGTCCTCTTCTAACACATCCATCAATTGACCATGATAAATCCCAACCAACACTCGTGGACTTCAAATAAATTCCAACAGAAAGGATGGGGTCGTTGACACTAACATGGACTCTAGATGTGTTAACAGGAGGGCAAATGGTCAGTCAAGTCTTGAAAGTCTCCCTCTTGTTAACCACAAAAGAATAGTTTAAAATAATTCAAACCTACATCTCCACATTGTATCTTTGTCCCCATGTTATTCGGCCTCGCCTATAACCTCAAAAGCATGTGTGTTTAGTTGTATTCTGGTTATATTTTCATTCTTGTACAAACTTCAGGTCAATGTACTTATAATCCTGGCATGTTTTATATCTAAATGTTTCTCTTTTCATTCCTTGAAAGATGATGTATAGCACAGTAAGGTGTTTCCTACCATACTCATTTTATGTATTCATGGTACCTTGCACACGCTGAAGCTTCCCAGTACCTGCAGAAGCAAAACAGCCCCAAAGCATGATTGACCCCCCGCCATGCTTCACAGTAGGCAAGGTGTTCTTTTCTTCATAGGCCTTGTTCTTCCTCCTCCAAACATAGCGTTGAGCCATGGGCCCAAACAGTTCTAATTTTGTTCTTCCTGTGAAGAGTAATCACCGGTTCTCTTGTCTTCCTGGACCATTCTCTTGACCTCACCATGTTTGTAACCACACCAGTAAATGTCTAGAAGGAGCTGGGTATCACAGTCATTTTAAAGCTGCCTAATTGGTGCTTATTAGGCTTTATTGCTGCTCCCTGATATCCACAGGTGTTTTCAATACCTGATTGAAAACACTTCATTGAACCTCTGTTCTTCAGAGTGGTAGTCTTTAAGGGGTTGAATAATTATGTCAATGAAGAATTCACAAAAGAAACATTTACTACTGTATTACAAAACTAAGTGATGTCATTTTAGTTGCATATGGTTCTTTAAGAAGTCCTTGTAGGATTTCATTCTGAATACAATTACAAATGTACACTAAATTCCCTAAAACCATTTACAGCATTGGGGGTTGAATAATTTTGAACACAACTGTACAACTGATTTCAGCAGTGCGCAGTGTACAGGTTATAAGATGGTGATCGGAAACATCGTCACTTTGAGGTATAACATCGATATTGGTTAGATCGGCTCCGTGAGATATAATCAAGTCTAGGGTATGATTAAGGCGATGAGTAGGTCTATTGATGTATTGTGTTACACCACAAGAGTCTAGCAGTTCTTTAAACGCCACAGCTAATGGATCGTTAGCAATATCTACGTGGATATTAAAATCAACAATCAGCAATTCAACAATCAGTACTTTATCGACGTTAACCAATAGATCCGATAAGAAGTCTGCGAACTCTATCAGAAAATTAGTGTAAGGCCCAGGGGGTCTAATCACAGTAACCAATGTAAGAGAAACCAATGGTTTTTTCCTTTAATTTGGAAAAGTTATGTTCAACGCAAGCACTTCAAATGATTTAAATGTATGCATTGTTCTCCGAGTCACGGTAGGAAAGTCTCTAAAGATTGTTGCGACACCACCACCTCGACCAACCGGACGTGGCTCAAGAATATAACTGTAGCTTGGTGGAGTAGACTCATTTAGAACGAAGTAATCATTTGGCTTAAGCCAGGTTTCAGTAAGGCAAAGTATATCAAAACTGTTGTCTGTGATCATTTCATTTACAATAACTGCATTTGGATTTAGTGATCTAATATTAAGTAGCCCAAACTTTAGGCGTTGGTTTTGGTTTTGCTCATTAAATATATTGTCTTTTGGTTTAATCATGATAAGATTTTTTCTCTGACTTTTAAATAAATTATTATTTGGTTGTATTATTCGGGGGACAGACCTTACCTTCATTGAAGGAGGCGCGTACGTTCCGGACGATTGAGTCTCCGATGACCACAGCGTTGGATTTCGTCTTGCAGAGGGCAGCATAGCGATTTCTCGTAGAAATCTCAAAGACCGGTGGCGGCGGTGGGGGAGAGTTCATCGCTCCGGTCCTGGATTTCGCCTCCCGCCGTGCGATTGCAGGTGCAGGAGTGAAATTCATTTCGGCTCGTTGTGATCTTGAAGCCTGGTATCTGTGCATAGAAACACACGGAGTAGAAGTGATAGGAGTATTACAATCACGTCGAACACTTACCGCAGCTTTACCAGCGTCAGCCCGGGATGTTTCCAGCGCCATTTTTCATTCTCGCAGACGTGTTTGCCTCTCGAGTAGATCGTGGATCTGCTTCTCCAATGCTTCCAGTTGTGACTGAAGTGCAAAGAAAGATTCATCATCTGCACTCAAAGGTAACATTAAACACATATCTGAATCATTAGCCATTAGTGGTGTTATAATGAGAACAGTGGGTTAAGCAGTAGAGGCAATATTCAGAAAAATAAAGGCTGGGATTGCTAACAGCCTGAGTGCTAATAGCGAATGGTCTCACAAAACAAATTTATCTGTGCGTTATATGATGATATTTGGTATGGGATACACTTAAGGATAGGTTTAACCCTCTGTGAGTTATCAATTTAGAACATAAATATTAAGAAATAACAGGAATAAACGATATATTTAGAAAAAGTTTGACGGAGCTCTGTCTCAAACCACGCTCTCTCAGCAAACAGGAAGTGATGAGTTTCAGGTGTGTCCAATCATCCAATCACTCGTAGGACGTTACGACGTTTGCAAGGAGGCTCCTGGGGGGGTGTGCTTCCGCCCGTCCCGTGGTCAGCTATGCGCAAGGATTTCCGTGCCGAGGGCCTCGCAGTGCGGGCAAGATGTGTCAACGAACGCTGCTTCAGCGTGCTGGACGCCCAGACACCTAACGCAGCGATCGTGTCCATCCCCCTCCTCGATGAGGGTGCCGCACCCAAGAGAACAGTGGGACATGCCGCGCTGGAGAATGCTCAGTCCTGAAAAGGACCTTTTAAGAAAAAAAACTCTAACACCTCCGGAACCGCCGAGACGCCCAGGGGAAGGTCACTGCAGGTAGGGACGATCCACTGCTATATGCCGTAGATCTGGTAATGTAGAAGAAGAATTTGTTGAATTCTTTTTGTTCGTAGTCATGAGCGAAGGCTCTAAGTAAATGAATGCTGCACGCCGGCTTCCTTTTATACCGGACTTCCTTCTTCCTGCGGATCTATAGGACGATTTCGTTTGTGCGCCCCCTGTCGTTTCTCTACAGCGAACGCGTCAAGTATAAACGTCTCGTCTATTTGGGGAGTTGCGCGCGTGCGGTCAGCGGAGGTTCGCGAAGCGGAGCCAGGCTCGTGTATAAACAGGCCTTAAGGGCTGGTTATACTCGACGCAGAAGCTAGTTCGCCTGGGTGCGCGCACAAAATAT
Source organism: Triplophysa dalaica (assembly GCF_015846415.1). Lineage (NCBI taxonomy): Eukaryota > Metazoa > Chordata > Actinopteri > Cypriniformes > Nemacheilidae > Triplophysa > Triplophysa dalaica. Next base: position 13,112,489 of record NC_079565.1, on the reverse strand, counting down.
GACGTCATCGCGGAGTTAGCGGAAGTTCGCTTTGTGGCGCGGCGCCGCAGTCAACATGAAAGCTTTGAAGAGATTTTGGCTGAACATGTACGCCTGTAAAGACATCTTTAATCATCAGTGTGTCTGTTTTATATTGTATTCAGAATAAAACAATATTTATAAACATTGCTCTTTTGATCTGTTCTTATATCTTCTCATTTTTTAAAACAAAGACATCCAGTAGGTTAATTTATGGCAATGTACATTTAGCAGTCCCTAACCAACAATATGTAGAAATGTGTCTGCATTATGCACAGAAATGAAAGAGTGAACAAAAGTTTTTGATGTAAAAATGTATTCAGTGAGCTTAACAACTTAACAATTCATTTGTTTGCAGGCTTGTATTCATTTATGCGGAAATTAAATCTAACACTCACCATAGGAGAGAGTGACTGACTTGTGATGCGATCGCTTTTCTCTCACACATACGCAATATAAGCATAACATTTAAGATATATTTGTATTATAAATCCTTTAAATGTGCTGTTGTGGTTTTGGCTCCCAAAAGTGTTTTTGAAAGTCGTGGAAGCTGTTAAAAACACAATAGACACCACTTACATGCTTCAAAGGTCATGGTGTTACTAGTTCCTGTCAATCCATGTGGATATTGTATGTAAGTATGCACTGTTGCTTAAATTTGCTTAAACTGTCGCGGAACAAAAATAGACTCGGCGCAGAAATCAATCGCTGCACTGCCGAATACGCGCCGCTTCTGCTACGCGAGCACACGCTGCTTCCGCGTGCCGTATGAAAGCCCTCATCTGTTAACATGTGCATCGAAAAAAATACTGCTTAGTGCTCCATCAAAGCCTTCTGTCCAAAATATTGTTCTCGCAGTACAAAGTACATTAAATGTACGTACTTCTTGACTGTTTTATCAGTACGTGCTTTAAAGTTTGTGTGTGATATAATAGATCTGACATGTTTTTTTTGTCACGTGACCCTATGTTTACCTGTGACTACATTTACATGTATGCATTTGGTAGACGCTTTTCTCCAAAGCGACTTACATTGCATTATCCTATACATTTGTTTCTAAGTATGTGAAATCCCCTGTGATCGAATTGTTGTTAGCGCCATGCTCGGACCACTGAGCTACAGGAAAGCTAGCAGTGCTGAATAAAGTAAAACATCATCTAAAATAGACAATTTTGGTATACATACGTTTTTTAGAATATTCCTTTGAACATAAGCTACTACTGTCACTTTCATTCGCATACTGATTTCCGTGTACTGTGTTCTAGGGCGATTTGGAATGCAGGGAATGATTCAGTGACTCAATCATTAATACAGTAGTGTCCAAAACTGCTCTGTATCGTATTTAGTATACCGCTCAGTTTATCTGCTATTATGAATGGCAACATTCTTTTTATAATTATTTTCTGCCTTTTTTAAAGAAACATAGTTCTTAGTAAACAAGACATGTTTGTCTCTTTATCATCAGCTAATACATAATGAACTTAAGTGTGGTATGATACAATCCAAAAAGCCATATATTTTCATACACATAGCCATTAATACACATTAGGGCTGTTTATGACAGTGGACTTGTCATGTGTTATGTAATATATTAGTGAGCGACTTTAGACACAGAAGTAACTTTTTACATGTAATGCATCATGAAAGAATACTTAAAATGCTCTTAAATTGTTTTTATTTGGCTAAGTGCTGTTCTATTATAAGTTGAGCTCAGAGCTCAAGCTCCCCTTCGAAGATGGCAAGCTAAGTATATTTACCATTAACAATTAAGACAGAATGGGCAGCGAACTTGTGAACTCTGACCTAACCGATTCACAAGTATCATTTTCAGCTTTCTTACATAAACACTTTCTTCTATTTTTGCGTTGTTATTAAGGGAAAAAGCATCAAGATCTGATTAGAAGACTTCAACATTCAAGTCCTGCATTTGAGGATTTTTTCTGCAGACAAGCAATGCATCAAGCAGCAGTGTAAAAGGAACCAGTATATTGGAATTAACCAGTGAACTTTCAACAGGATTTGCTCCTCTACCATTCCCAGGTTCATCAAATCCATATGAGTCAACCAGTTACTGTGTAGAATCATTTGTTAACTCTAATTCTGCACTTAAAGCCAAAATATGCTGGGCGATAAAAGTTGCAAGTAGCCACTATTCCTACAAAGCTTGTGAGAATGCAGGGGCCATTTTGCAAGCCATGTTTCCTGACAGCGACATAGCAAAACAGTTTACATGTGGAGAGGAAAAAGTGGCATACCTCACTGTATTCGGGTTAGCTCCTTATTTCTCTTCCCTAATGAAAACCAGTGCCAAGAATAAGTCTGGCTATGTACTTCTATTTGATGAATGTCTGTATCAAGAAATGGAAAAATGCCAGATTGACGTACACTTAAGATTCTGGAATGATAATTAAGTAATCTCGAGGTATCTGATTATCTTTTTTACAAGCCACCGCACTGAAGAATCAATCTATGAGAAGGTTTAGACAGTGTGTTGCGATATCGGCTTCCAGAATTTGATTCACCTGTCGACGGATGGTCCAAATGTGAATGGGAAGCTCCTCACCATGGCCCAACAAAACATAGAAGAACAAACAGTCAAGAAAATGCTCAATGTTGTAAGTTTTGGTTTGCATGTAATTCTCAATTCCTTCAGAGCGGGGTGTGCGTCCACCAACTGGGAGCTGGAAAATGCTCTTACCAGCCTTAGTTGGCTATTCAAAGATGTTCCAGCTCGTATGGAGGACCATGTACTAGTTACCGGTTCCACATCCTTCCCTCTTGACTTCTGTAATGATCGATGGCTGGAAAATGTGGAGGTGGTTGAGCGTGCCCTACAGATTTGGCCATCTCTAAAAATGTACATCAGTGCTGCCGAAGAGCAAACAGAACCCTCTACTCAGTCATTCATATCTGCCAAGATGATCGTCCAAGACAATCTTTTCCCTGCAAAGCTCAACTTTATAAAGCCGTTTATGAGTTGTGATCTCACCAATATGCTGAGAAACCTAATGGAGAAGTTCATCAAGCTCAGTGTCATGAAGAACGCAACAACCACATTGAAGCTTCTCAAGGTCGACTATGCCGACCCAGTCAACCATGTGAATGTGGCCAAACTGAGAGTGGGATTTGTCACGGAGCAAGTCCTTGATAAGAGCTTAAAGAAGAATTCTGTTGTCTTGCGTCTCTAGGCTACACGTGACAGAATAGCCAACCTTAAATATGGATTATCTGCGGCTCAAGACTTCCTCGTTCTGAATCGCAAGGTGAGCTGGAATGATCGCTCGCTTAATGCATGTTTTTTGTTGGGATTTGATGATGACTCCCTTCGGTGTCTGTGTCCTGAGTTCAAGGACAGACCCGTTGTGGAGTTTGTCGATCTCATCCAGTGCTGATTGGGTGCTCAACTCCGTTTAAGCGAAACCATCCCGGATGAGATCGATCATCATCCAATCCCGTCTGTGCACGTGGCGAGCGATCCGACTCACCTCACGATCTCTCCGAAGTCCTCCACCGGAGACAGAGCGCACAGAAATCCGGGGTCTGCAAAGCCTGCTGCCCAGCCTCTAGAGCCGACTAAACTGCCGCTAAAGATCGCTGCCCAGCTGACAGACTCCGCCACCAACCGGCTACATGAGCCGGTTAAAGGGGACATGCTCTCGGAGCCGGTTAAAGGGGACCTGCTCTCGGAGACAGTTAAAGGGGACCTGCTCTCGGAGCAGGTCCCGTCCGGCCTTCCAGATCCCATCGAGCCAGTCCCATCCGGCCTTCCAGATGCCATCGAGCCGGTCCTGTCCGGTCCCGTCCGGCCTTTCAGATCCCATCGAGCCGGTCCCTTCCAGCCTTTCAAATGCCTTCCAGCCTGTCCCGTCCGGCCATCCAGAGGCCCTCCAGCCGGTCCCATCCGGCCCATCCGAACTACCTCGGGTCACGGGGAGCCTGCGCCTATCTCAGGAGTCATCGGGCATCAAGGCAGGATACACCCTGGATGGAGTGCCAACCCATCGCAGGGCACACACACTCACTCGTTCACTCACACACTCACACCCTACGGACAATTTTTCCAGATATGCCAATCAACCTACCATGCATGTCTTTGGACCAGGGGAGGAAACCGGAGTACCCGGAGGAAACCCCCGAGGCACGGGGAGAACATGCAAACTCCACACACACACAAGTCGGGAGCTGGAGGTGTGAGGCGAACGTGCTAACCACTAAGCCACCGTGCCACGTTTACTTATTTCTGACATAATTCTAGTAATTGTCCTGTAAATAGTTTATGTCGACTGAGTTTTATGGTAGGCATTAACATCTACTGGCTGTCAACATTATATAATATTCTCCTATTTAAAATGGCTTTTCATCAAAACTGTCCATAATATTCTATATATGTTGTTGACAGATAATCATGTGATGATTGATGCGAATAAATATGTATGAGCAGTAACCTTTGGCATGGGGAGAGGAACACGTTGTGTTCAGAAGCGGACAGGTATCTTGCTGAGCTGACATCAGCGTTCTGAACGAGGAACAAGCACCTCACAGCATGAGCACAAACCATTAAGAGCCCGCTGCTCATCAATCTCCTGCTACGTATAGACATCAGACCTGTGGGGAATGAGCCTTTTTATTCATTAATATTGATTTAACATGGCTTTAAGATACAAGCTATAAAAGACAAGAAAACTATTTACATAAGAAAATGCAGAAAAATACAACGGGCAATTTAAAATGTAAAACTAAAAAACATAACATTTTATTTGTATTAAACTGTTTTTTACTACATATAGAGTAAAGTGGGACATCATCTGTCCAACAGATATAAAAGTTGCTAGGCAGGTCTTGTGTTGTGGTAACCCGCTCTCAGGTTGCTAACAGTCTCAGAGCTCTGTGTGTTCCTGTTTATTATTCCTGATAAGAGCTCAGAATGCTTCAGACTTATGCAGAACCCACAGAATGAGCCTGCGAGGGGTATTGTAAGCATTCTACAGATGCTGGTGGTCTCATATGGCTTCTTGTTTGATCTCAGAACAGATCTTATATTATTTTATGAAAGTTTATTCTGTAGAATTGAGATGAAATGATGGTCCTGGGGAGAGTTTGGTACCTGGCAACTGTGACTGATTAAGTTTGGCACTGGAACTTCAACCTCTGTTTCTTCTCATGAAAGTCTGAGTGGAGCTGAACTTTGGATTCGATGTGCACATGTTGTATATTGCTGTACATTGCTGAAAATGGAGTATCATAGGCCAGTGACATGCTCTGTAAGTACTAGATCCTTTAATATTGAAACTTGTTTATTTGTTGTACATATGGAGAAATGTTATTTGTCCATTTTATGTTTAGATTTACAGCACAAGAAAGAGTCATACAGGTTTTGAATGACATGACAGGGAATGAATAAATGACAAAATTGAACTTTTGGTACCAAACAACTTACATTGTGTTTGATATCGTGTTATTATGATTAGTATTTGATGGAGGCATTCATCCATCCATCCATCCATTTTTTTCATTGTCTTGTGTTAGAATCATATAATTAAACATGCTATTTTTTTTTTTTTTTCCACACAGTTGGAAAAAGAGATATTTGATTTGCCGTCACATGACGTGATTTCCAATATTCTGTCAGAGTACCTTCACATCGATAAACAGCCTACATCTCAGACCAGACCTGAACCTGAACAACAGAAAATAAACCCAGAGCTCAACCAAACTTTTGATCCACATTCACCACACAACAGGTTAAGTTTAACACATTAAGGATTTCTAGAAATATCAGTTGTAGTAATCATTTTATCACGGTTTTTCCCTGCTCATTTGTGTCTATGATTTTTTTAGTCCCCCTGTACCTGTTATAAAAGATGATCCACAGACAGATGAAGTCGCTGAACATCAAACTAAAGTGAGTATTAAAATTATAGAAGGTTTCAAAGCAACATCATGAACGTACGTTACTGCCATTGTTGGGTAAGTTACTAGTAATTAAATACTAGTTACTCATTACATATTCAATAGTGTAGTTAGATTACTGAACAAATTACTCTCTCAAAAAAGGATTGAATTACTTATTACTAATTACCTTCTATGTATATCCTATATCAACCATGACTCATTAAGTGAATCTAGGATAGACATGAAACATCTCTTTTAATTCATTCAAATGAATAATATAAACCTACATAAAGGATTCGTATTAACTGATTCAAACATAGACTTTGAATTTAGATGTCAATTCCACTATTGAACTATTACACAGTATTTAGTTCAATTACATCAGAGGTTACTGTAATTCAATTATAATTATCCCTTACTTAACTTTTTCAAGTGAAAATAAATACAAATTACTTGGGTTGCACCCAACACCCAGCGCTTTTGTGGGCCAAATGTAACTTTTGGTACACTCCCAAAATGTTTTTTTCTGAAAACAAGCTAAATAAATAAGTTAATTTCATTATAGCTAGCAAGTTAAAAGTATGTCTAGACAGTATTGTTTGGGTTACCAGTAAAAGAACCTTTACTTGGCTAAACTTAAATGTGACAAATTTACACGACCTATTTAACAAATAGATTATTTCATAAAATTAACATACAAAAAATTCAACAAATTGTTTATTTAATACAATAACTATTCGGTACAATATAATATTAATATAAATAAAATAATGTATTAATAGTTATATTATAAGCCACTAGCCAGACCAGTAAACAAACACAGATCAGAAATTAACTTCAGGCCAAGCGCGTTACATTTATGTTTTCGCTGTCAAGTGAAACCTTGTATGTCCAAAATGGCTCAATTAAAAAAAATAAACACATCTTTTAATACAATAAAACTGCTGACATGCTCTTTTGAATACTTTTTTTGGTTAATATGTGCAATGAACAAACATGAAATGTGACCAATAGTAATGATTTTTTTTAAATCATGAAATATAGATATACAAGGTTGATGTGTATGATAGCCCAGAATTCCTTCACAGAAATTCTCCCTCCCAACCTTCAAGAGAGAACTCTTGGTCATGTTTGAAAATAAAATGTTTATGGAATAAACTTTCCATAAGGAGAAAAGGATTACTTGAAATGTAGCGTAGTGTTTGTGAAGGTCAGGAGGTATACAGAAGGTTTGGGTCCAGTGAGGGGCAAAAGCTTTTTTAGTGTCCGTCAGGCCCTCCTTTCTCATGTCTCGGTCGGGAGTCTGGCTGACGGGTAGCGATTAAATGGTCGGTTCCATTTATTATGCCAGCTTGAATCTCCCATACAGGAAGAGGCTGTCTGAGGATAGATCTGAAATCAATGAGACCGCAATAATAGCAGAATATAACCAAGCGGATGCCCATAATAAAACAATCTAGGCGAACATACAGACAAAGCAGAAAGAACATGAATGCTCTCTCTCGCTCTCTCGCTCTCGCTCTCTCTCTCTCTCTGTTTTTTATATATTGTGAATTTTAGCAGTATTTATGTTTGATATCCTGTTGGATTATTTCAGATTACAATTACTTTTTGAATACATTTGCTTTTAAATGAAAACTGTAGACACATACATGTCACCTTGAGATGGGCCACAAGGGCTTTTTATTGAAAGGAATGAAAATACATTATCAGCTTTTCTTCTTTCATCATCACAGAGAGAGAGAGAGAGACCCAAATTTTTATAATGTGATTGTTTGGAGCCAATTCTCAGGCACCCCATCCGCAGGGTCCGATCTCAATACATTCACTCTTTCATTGGGTTCAGAAGACCCACTCCTCATCTCCGCCCCTTCGTGGGGTCCCATCTCATCACTGATCATCATTCTCACCTAGCATGTGTGCCCTTTCAATTATGCGCTCAATTTCTTTCAGATGACCCAAGGGAGACACAAGCACACTGGCCCAGATTGGAATCGTCTAATCGGTCTCTCATTCAAACCCTTCCATTTCTGCACGGCTGACGCCCACTCCCAGTTCAGTCAGACCCCCTTCCTATGCATGGTGACCCTACATGATACACATGAAAGAACCCTCGCTCACGTGTCGCAAGACATGCAGTTAACATAATAGCACAAAAGGATGCCTGATGGTGTGGCACATCCCATGTCCCTGGGCTGTTCTCTGTTTAGCAGAAGGTTGATGCCACAGGTCTTATTGTTCAATCGAACAAACATTCAAGATTTTTTAAATTGAGCTCTGATGATATGATTCCAGCTCTGTCTGGTTTATTTATAGCTGCTTCTCTCTGTCTGTCTCTATGATTTGATCCACATCCAACAGTTTTGCAAGGGATTCTGGGAATTTATACACCTTTGACCTGCTAGATCTCATAGTAATTCTTGAATTCTTTGTATACTCGGATCTCACTCAGGTCTCAGTATCTGCCTGCGGTTACAGTCTCGAGTCGATTATATTGTACTGCAGTGAGTCAAGCTGTTGTCTAAACACAAACACATTCTCTTCCCCTTTAAAAGCATTAAAGAACAACATTAAAAGCCATTGTTGATTTACATTTTTAGAAAAATCAATAATAATTTAAGAAATTCGTAAAACAAATTTTGCATGAAAACAAGACTGCTTTTAGTTTTAATACTGTTTTGGCGCCATGGAGACACAGTGAGTAAATATGAGCAGGGCTTTAATGCCCTCTAGTGGCAGTAGTTTTTTACTACTGGATAGCTGCTCAAGAATTTATTTTGTTGTGTTTTAATGATGACTGTTATAAGAGGTGTTTGTGTGAAAGACATGATACATGACGTGTCTTGTTGATAGATAGTTGAAATGAATTATAAATTAAACAATTTTAATTTATATAATAAAAACGATAATGTTATCACTTAGAAAGTAACAATAATGGATTTAATGTTGAATAAGTTTGTTATTCTCACTGTTGATTTAACATTAAATCAATTATCTTTGCTATCTGCAATGTGATTCCATTAATTTATTTTATTTTATCAATGATCTTTTATTTATAAAGAGGGAGAGGTAGACAGTAGTGAGGTATTTTTATTGTCAAGTACGTTTTCAAATTTCTGTCCTTTATAATTTTTTTACTATAAAGATTTTCCTACCCTACATTAAAAAGGATATTATCACGTCTCCACCACATTTCATAAATGTATTTCAATACACTTTTTAAAACCTCAATACATATTCTTAAAGGTGTTAGGTTTGTTTAAAAAATACATCTTTTTCTACATTACATATTTAAGTGTAGTGAAGTAAAAACTTTGATAGATGCTTTTTAATGTTGCAAAGTAAAAGTATTTCAATTGTAAAAAACCTTCAAGTTTCTGTCAAAAGGTACCATGGTAATACCATGTTTCAATAGCAATTTACTTCAACATCACGTAATTTTACATGTAGCGCTATTTTTTATATTTTGTATCAATAATTTATGCTTTTGAAGGATTAGTTCACCTTCAATATGAAAATTCGGTCATCATTTACATGCCCCTTTGTCATTTTATAACCTGTATACGACTTTCCTTCTTCTGCAGAGAAGATATTTTGAAGAATATTTTTTAAAAACCATTGAAGTGCATTGGTTTCCATAATCAGTGTCCATAACACTGAAGTCAATGAGGACCCAGGGTTTTTGGTTACCAACATCTTTCAAAATATCTTCTTTTGTGTTTTGATAAGAAGGAAAATCACACCGCTTTAAAATGACAGAGTGAGTAAATGATGACGGAATTAGAACTATTCTTTTAATTTTCTAATTAGAAAGTAGAGTTAACAACTGGAAGAGTAATAAAACTTGAAAAACATTATGTAAATAAAGTTAAGTGTCATATTCAAAAAACACAACTGAAGCCAAAATGTTTATAATTGTCTGTATTTCTCCATCAGGAGCTGGAGAACTACCGTACAGCCATGCACAGGATGGCAGATGACATCATCATCCTGCGTTCTCAGGTGAGCAGTCTGGAGTCTGAGAACAGTCAGCTGAGACGTGATCTCTCCCTGCATCAGGATCTGGGTCACACCCTGCTGGATGACATTGATGTTGACGTCATGACCAGGGCTGAGATTGCTGATCGGATCGGTATAATTCCTCATATTGTAATCTTGTTTAAGCATGCTCAGAGAAGGCTTCGGTCCTCATTGTGCACATTAATGGTTAACATTGGCTACCTGAGAACCAACCACGGGTAATGCTGCAGTTCTTTAAGCTCAAACTAAATAATTGTTTACTCATTTTGATACTGAGAAGTTGATAGAGAGAAGTTTTACAATGCAGTTCAATGACGTAGTGTAGAAAGTTATTTTCAGACTTTCGCATTTCAGAAAGAAGTTGCTAATCCTCCCAGGTTTTATATCCTTGTAGCTGTGTTGAGGATTGATAAAACGTCTCATTTAGCTCAAGGAATCTGATAAGCACTCGCTGTCTAATCTGCTGAAGGACAGCGTGTGTCCCTCACACACACGCATGCAAGGCTCAGTTTAAAGGACACGTCGAAGACCTTTGAGCCCTTCAAAGCAAACGCAGGCTTTAATTTCCTACCTATGGGAAATGCTTCGTGTTTAGATAACGCCTGGAATATTTTCTCCAAAAGTACCTCTGCTGTCACAGTCAAACTGTTTATGTTTTTGCCGTCCTTTGAAAGCCTTCAGTTTCACACTTTCGGCTAAGTTTAAAATCCATCATTCATTGAAGGTAAATTCTTAGCTATTCAAAGTACTCTATTGTTCAAGATTGGAACTATCCCTTTATATGATGTGATGTATTTACAGTGTTTCGTTAATTATTTAGTTACACATCTATTTTTTTGTTAACCTTTTATTGTTTATATAGCTATTATCAGTGTCTTCTGTTGTAGCTTCTCTGAAGTTAAAGCTGACCAGTGAAAGCAGCCGGGCCACTTCCCAAAATGACAGAATCCAACAGCTTCAGAATGAGTTGATCAAGGTGTGCTTCCATCAGACTTGAATTAAATCCTTTAGTACCGAAGCAGCAGACTTCCTCTTGAAAGCTCAGGGGCTACATTGACTGGTACACATGAGTGATATTTGCTGGCAGTAGGAAATGATTTATTAAATGCATTAATGCTTTCCTCTCAAGATCACTGATTAAATCCGGTCATTGAGTTTGTTTTCATTTGATGAAAATGCAAAGGGCAAGCAGGCATCTTTAACACAGATGTTACACTTAAAGGTCCCTTTGAAATTAAAAAGACAATTCTTATTTTTTCTTGAAATATAGCGTTCATACTAAATAGCTTGTCAATGTGGGCCATTCTCTTTTTAAATTCCATGTATTCCTTATAATCTTCAGTTAAAGTGTGAAAATACACTTACGCCCTGAAATGACTATCCGTCTCAAATGATGTAAACTAGACGGCTTGGGCAGAGCATCCGTTAACTCCTTCCTTTCAACTGTCAGTCTGCTGCCAGTTTCATTTCAAAATTCAACTGTTTTTACACATCCAATCAATTCGCAGGAAAAAATGCAAGTCACCTTGCACCTTGCTGTTCTCCTTAGAAATTCCTTTTCAATTGGAAATGTGTCAGAATGCGGCAGTAAAAACGATCAAAACTTCAAGTCCATAGGGACTTAGCATATTCGGTTTTATTTATACACTGTGAATGTTTCATTTTGGTCTCCACAAAAACTTTCTTATGTGCATTATAAATGCATTCATATTGTATTCGTCTATGATCTGTTCAGCACAGCACTCTTATTCTCCTATTTTATTCTTTTCATGCAGTTGGGGGAAATTCAAAAAATTATAAAAAACAGTTCAGATGTTCTTGTTATGTTATGACTTACCGGGTAAACAACACTAAGAAGCATTCCTGGCAAATAAGTTAACAGACTCAGTTAAAGGTGCTGTGTGTTGTTTTTTCCCGGTATCTATTGCACTCTAAAACATAATTATGTGGGCTCAGTAAATATCACAGAAATAAACAGCTATATTAACTTAAGTTTTTAATTAACAAATTATAATTTTAATATACACTTGGTGATTTCTAATAGAAATATTTTTGTTTCTTCAGTATATTTCATTGATTCACAGCTGGAGTTAGCCATTGGTTGCAATTCGCAATCTCACCTCTATATCTGCTAAAATCTCCACGTTGCTGCTTCAACAAATGTGTATGGGTTTTGAGTTCTTTACTTTGTTTATTCCAGAAAAACGACGCTGAGAAAGAGTTTATTCAATTGCAAAGGGTCCATCAACAGCAGCAGGCGTTGTTAAAGAAATATCAGGCCCGTAGCAGCAAGATAACTGCACTGCAGGAGACAGTTCACCAACAGGACAAGGTATCTAGCTGCCGTACTACTGCATGTAAATGTCCAGCAATTTTAATGTCATGTATCGTTTGGTCTCATTTTTAGACACAATCCCAAAAAAAGGTTGGATCAGAACCTGCACAGTATGTTGTGGTCTTGATGTCATAATTCTTTAATAAAGGTTTATCACCTTATGTTTCAACTATAATTGAATAAATTGGTGTATGTACTGAGGATCATTTAGGGTTTTTGTCTCATAAGTGATGTTCAGTATGTTCAGTTATTGTGTGTGTTGTGTTAATTCACTGGCAGGTCATTGAGAAGATGGAGACAATATTGGATGCAAAGTTAAGGGAGAGAAATCAAGAGAATCCAGAAAAGAAGAAACGTAAAGGTGGGTCTCTTGCACAGGCTGAATGAAATCACACATGCTCACAGTTCACTGCACACCCATTGAAAATATGTACACTTCAGGTTACTTTTAGTAGGTTTACTTTGATATTAGAATATTTAGTAAATAAAGAATTAAAAACTTAAAACTTAGCTATGTAGGCTTCTAGTGGTATACTTTTAAGTGTACAAGTATCTTCAGACTAAATTGGAGTCACTTTTTATTTTATAAAACTATACTTCTTAACTGTAGCCTACTTGGGGGCGGTTTCCCGGACAAGGATTATTTTAAATTAGGATTAGGCCTTAGTTAAATTAGCATATTTAAATCAATTTAAAAAAACATACTTAACAATAAACATTACTGGTCTAAATCTTGAGACAAAACAATCGCACTGATATATTTTTAGTTATGTCAGTGCAAGTTGTTTTTGATCAAGACACATCTAACATTTAAATTAGTCTAGGACTAGGGTTAAACCCCATAAGTGTAACAGTAAACTGAATACACGACAAGTTTACAACAAGGTTTTTTGTTTGTACTACAACTACACGTGAAAGTTATAAAGGTTTATAATACTTGTTTAATCTCAACTCAACTTTTATTTGTAAAGCACTTTTTACAATTCTCATTGTTACAAAGCAGCTGTACATGAAAACATGTTAACTATAAGCAATACATTAAATATCATACATGTACTGACACACCCAATAACACTCACCGAGAGAGATAGAGAAGATAAAAGATAAACGCTGGTAATATGTTATGCAGACTATCAATTCCTCTATGTGGTGATAATAATTCACGCAAAATGTTACATTTAAGAATAATATTAACAAGTACAAAATTCTAAAGCTGATGTCAACAGCACCCCGGTGAGCAAAACGAATGCAAACAGCGGCGAGGAACCAATGCTCCAATTTTTACAAAACTCATTGTCTGAAAAGCGAGGTGTGCTGTGATTGGCCAGTTAACCAGTGGGTAGTGATTGGTCGAATACTGCAAGCATGTGACGGAAATGTAACGCCTCGTACCATATTTAGAACATCAGGTTCCAAATCAATTGTACTGACAGGTACGCCCACCTTACTTGCATATACATTTGAGCAGTCTTAGTCAAATCATACCATGAACTGACGTAGATTTGTGGGGTGTGGTTACACGAGGAGTTTCAGGCAGGTCTGGGTGAGCATTCGCTTTCAGATGGATTGCATCTTTTGTTCTTACACTTTCATTTTTGCAATTTTACGTGTCTAATACATGCATGGCGAACTTATAACACACCAAAGACACAGAAAAACATGTTTTCTCGCCAGGTGACCCCTTTAATTTAATATTAATATGTTAAGTAGACTAATAGGCTAGCACATTTGTTGTAAGCGACTAAAAATGCATTGAATTCATTTAAGTTAATATCTCTTTAATTGTGAGCGACATAAACTTACAGTCATGACAGTGGATAGCTCATATAGGAGACAGGTTTGAATCCGGCCTATACCACATATTTAATATACCGTGGTAACGTAGGAACAGTAAGGTAGATGTGCTGTGTTTATTCAGATGAAGAGCACAAGATGAGAGAGATTGAGACTGTGCTTGCAACAGAAAACTCTCGACTTAGAGAAGAACTGAACAGACTGCGTACTCAACCCCTTCAATTCATCATTCATCAGCCTGTACAGGTAAACATCATTCATATTACTCTAAACTGTACACTTGAAACAGACTGAACAGCACTAACTAAACGTTTTAATTCATGTGTTTTTTTGTCTCAGTCCCATCAGTCTTTCTCAGACAGTGAGAAACTGGAGTTATTAACACAGCTGGCGAGAGCTGAGGGTCGAATCCAGTCACTGGAACAACAGGTTTGCTCTTTTTTATGGTGTCAGAAGACAGACATATTTTAATAATGTAAAGTATTATATATAACACACTGACAAGAAATATTCAAACTTAAATTATTTTATTAGCTTTACTCATAGAAACCACATAGAAACCACACCTGTCCAGAGACAGGACACAAGCAAAGCTTTGATGAGTTTTTGAAGTATTCCAGAAAATAGTAGCACCATTCCATGCTGTAGCATGAACGTCACTAAAAATAAGTTCAGCACAACCTCAAAAGCATCTGTTTGTTTGTAGAACCAATGGTAGGAATATGCTTATCCTGTGGTCATGTTCATTTCAGCTGAAGGAGAACTCCAGACAATGGGGTAAAGAGAAACAAGACATGTTGACTAGACTAAGTGAATATGAACATGGATTTGCTAGAACATCAACTATGGTTCTTCATGACCTGCCTGTGGTGAGTTATGTAAGCATATTTTTGTATATGTTTGACACATTCATAAATGCATTACATAGAATACAATACAATAATTGCATAATGTAGAGTAATTTAACTTTTGTAACTTTTGTAATGGTCTAATAGAAAAGTGTGACTGATTCTGTGTTGGGGCGGGTTCGACATGGACAACTGGACCCTCTGAAATAACCACAAACCTCATGACTGAATTCAAAAGCAATTGATTAGAAAGTTATATGTTTTTTTTCTAATAATAAAGTGTATGAAAATAAAAATATCTCATGTACTTATTTATCAATGCTATCTTAATTTCAGAATTTTCTACCTCCTTATTAAACACTATCAATATTTTAATATATTTACTAAAGGACACATAACGTAAAGTACTAATCAAAATATTGGACACACCCTATCATTTTTATTATAGTTATAGGTATTGCCGTATTTAGTATTTTTAACAAATCTTGTTAGTGTCCATTCCAAGTTCAGATTTTCATTTCAGAAATAAATTGGTCTCCAAAATGAATTTAGATTACATGTCTTGAGATCAAATGGCCAGTATCATAATAAAATAAATATATTCAGTCCAAATTTTTACTGAATGCTGAGTGTATCTAGTGTAAGGTCAGCGTTCCAGTGATGTCATGTCCTGTTTGCAGTTATCCTATGTGTTTCTGTGCAGTGGTTTGACTGTTAGCATGATGGGCTTCTCAGGGAGAATGATCAACTCAAACGTGCTCCTCACCTCCACCTGTCTCTGCTTCTCAAACCTAAAGTTCTCCAGCATCTGCACACATACAAAAGAGAGCAAAGAAGATAAAATCTAGTGACTAATCGTATATAAAGAAAAGTGGAAACATTGTGCTGTTACAGATACAGATTTGTATATCACTGGTAAAGCAATTAACTTAAGTCTGCCAAAGAGGAAACAAATCAGAAAAAGAAAAGGGCAGAGAACTGAACCTTGGGGTAGACCACGAGAGACTGGAGCAGGTTAGTTTTCTCAGTGCATTTACTGAAAATTCCTATAAAATGGTGATGTCATAGGCTGTTCCTTACCATATCTATAAGCCTACCAAATTTCAAAACGAAACAATCAAAAGTTTCCCTAAAAATAAAAAATCAGGTCGATAATCTAGGTTTAATAACACCAATACATTGTGAATTGATGGTTTCAAAGAGATCAAAATAAACATACATGAATGAGGAAAAGCTGCATCTCTGTTTCAGCTATCCTGCGACCCAGGCACTGGCGTGGGCCGAACCCAAATCCCAGACTCTTAAAGTAGTGGCTTTCACTTCTGAGCCAGCGAGAGGGCCGGTACTGATCCGGATGTGTGAAAACCCGATGATCACGACCCATAGCGTAGAGACCCAGCTGTACCAATGTCTGATCAGTACAGAACACATGCAAACAGCCCAAAAATAAATAACAATGCAATTTATCAATAAAATGTAAAGTATCAATGTAGTCATCAGTGTTGGGGTCAAACTCACCCCAGCTGGGATATGGTAATTCTGAATGACAATATCCTCAGTGATGTATCTTTGTAAGCTTACTGCAACAGGATGTAACCTCAAAAAAATGTTATGTAATTATTTATCAACAAATAAACAATTAAAATATTAAATAAAGTGATTAACTACCTCAGAGTTTCCTTCAGGGCTCCTTTAAGCAAAGGAACCATCTTGAGCATCTGCACCATGTCTCCCCTAGAGGCCACACGAGCAGCCGAGATCTCTGCCCGGATCTCCTCCTGGAGGTCTGGGTGACGAGCCAACTCATATAGCGTCCACAGCAGTGTTATAGATGTCTGACAAACAGACAGGTCTCAGAATTACTCACAAATATCAGCTATCAGTTATTATGAAAATATTGGTGATTGATGATTTGGCATACAGTATCCACCCCTCCAGCCATCAGCTCTGTGACGCTTGCTTTGATGTCCTCGATGGACAACTTGTCTAGCATTAGAAGGCTTGCCAGCACACCCGGGTACTTCCCATTGGCTTCAGGAGCTTTCCTCAGCTGCCTGTAGATGTTCTGGATGCATATGTCCGCTGTTTTATCAAAGAAATCAGAGATACGGTAAATTACTGAGTATTCCAACTGGGTACTTCACAGATACTGTATTTTTCTGTTCAAATAAATGATCGTTGAATTCTGTACAAATCTAATGCTGTTTTACCCTGGTTAAAGATTCCGTCCCAAGCATCTATGTGGTCCTTCCAGATTTTTGCCCCCAGGCGACGGAGCAGAGCCGGGGGAAGATATAGCATTGGGGAGGTGGTCTTGAACATTTGGGTGATACAGTCAATGAAGTGCTGGGCATCTGGATCGATGTAGTCTAACAGCAGACCCAAGCGCTCGCCGTACAACACAACACTCACAGCTGACAGAAACAGACCGAAATGGATGGTGTTCGACTTACATTTATCAAATTAATACTTAAATTAAACTAAATTCTTAAAATACACTCATGAATTTGTGAACAAAAGTCAATGAAATAAAAATCCCCTTTGTTTGTGTATAAAAGTGCATTTAAATTCATCTTATAAACACGTATCAGTAGCATTAAAGTCACTTGGATTATATAGAAGTAAAATAAAATTTAAATAATCTGTTCATCACGATAATATAAAACACATCAATATCAAAAGAGGATGTCTTATATAATGCAGCTATAGTAATATAAATGCAGGTGTCATTTTATGTACAATAATTTACAGTAAAAACAGTAAAAGTCTAAGACCTTACATTCCAGCGCATATTTAAAGAGCTCGTGGGATAGATCTGTGGTCCATTCATTTTTACCACTCCTCTCAATCTTCTTATAAACACGAGCCACAAAATCCTGACCGACTTCATCCAGTAGAGGCACAAAGTTGCCCTGAACTTTTGGTGAAATGACTTCCCTGTTTAGAATAATCCTATTATGTTTCCAGTCCTCGCCATCTCTGGGGAACAGATCAATGTGTTAACGAATATTTCAGTAAACAGAATAGCATTTATGGACAGAAGTTGCTCACTTTAGCAGTACACCGTATTTGCGATTCCTGTAGTCCCTGTACGAGGTCCAGGCTTCCACCCTGAGTCTTTTGGGATAATGACCCTCAGCTTTGAACAAGATAGCAGCATCTTCAGGTTTGATGATGTTGACACTATCATAGTATCCAATTTTTTCCCTGTTCAGATTGATAAAGAATGTCCATGGTAATATCATTTGGCCTAGAAAACTTTATTTTTATATTATATTTCTAGATATTCTATTCTATTAATGAATATTAAGTAGCTATACTGAAGAAGCAGGGTCCATGTAGATTAGTGATAATTATCCTATGCATGTACTCACTATGAGTTATTTTTAGCCAATTAAATATATTCTAACTAATCATTTAGTGGAAACATTTCATTTACTGTATACATTTTTATTAATATCAGGGTTTACAATTCCCTAAACTTGTATAAAACATGCACATATATATGCAATGATATTTTACCTGTAAATAGGACCGAAGATATTAAAATTGTGCACCATAATCCGATGAATATTCCTGAATCCATCCATTCTCCAGAATGTATAGAGATTTGCCAGACTGTTCTTCCATAGCCCAGGTATCTCATTGAACGGTCGAACTGTTGAGTTGTCCCTTTGATACAGAGCTTCTTTAACAGCAGGTACACTTGAGTGATTGCTTCTCGCCTGTGGCAGTTCTTTCAGTGTGGAGAGAAACTGACCCGAACGGCCACTCAGACTCCACCTGGCCATCACACACACACTCACACACTTCCACTATCTTGCTCTCTCTCTCTCTGTCTAATGGAAAGCTGGTTTCGGTTCTTATATGGCCTCCTACTCATGTCAAAGATGATGCAGGAGTGCACCAAGGACATATGCTTGGACCACCCTAATTCTTCTACACTCAATTTTCACTTGGCACACCATAAAATATGCAAAAATCAATTAGGGAAGAGACACATCATATATACAATTTAAGAAACAGCCATAAAGAATGTTTACAGTATGGATTCTATTTTATTATAGAATCCATACTGAAACATATTTGGCAGCACAGTGCTGCATGTGCTCCCTCAAAAAACATATGTCAATGATGGAACTGGACAGAAAATGTGGAGAATTCACCTTGTAGTAGAGCTTTCTCTATAAACAGCTGTGTGTAGGGTCCAAGGGCAGGCGAAGTCAGAGGTCAACTCCCGAGCGTAACAACCTTGTGCAACAAGGCTACTGACCAAACCAAAACATAACCTCAAGGATATATACTAGGCTAGTAAAACATAATCTTAGATGTAAGATGAATATATATTTTATTTGACAAAACAATCTCATAAATCAGCAATAAATAGATTTCAAACGGTCTAAAATATTTTTACATATGCAAATATGTTCATTTAAACACTTTGCTCACACAACACAAAATCATAAACTCACGTGAACACACTGAAACAACCAGGAAATGTATAATGACCATTTAAAATAGAACTGAATTGTAAAACGTATTTATGTGTTAACCTGTCCGATACATTATATATTTTCCTTTGATTTCAATAAACCATCTTCATGTGGTCTTAAGGAGTCTGATGAGTGTTTCTAACTTCATGGCTGTGTTCAGATCTCCCTGTACTTTCAGTCGGCCGCTGCTGTAGGCTGCGAACGGCCTCAGGTCACCCTGAAACATGTCCAGCAAATCCTTCTCACTCACACACAGGGAAACATCCGGCTCTCCAGGTAGGACACCATCCCCACAGGCTCCACAACCTCAACACAGAGACAGAAAACGCTGAGACAGCATTCATTATTTCACTATAGCACACAAAACTGTCTAGAAATGCTTAATTCCCTTTTGGGATAATGAGTCTACGTAATATTAATTTATAAAATACGAAGGTGGTCAAGAATTACATGGTAGTCATTGATGTCCCAGAACTGAAAATTGCAAACATTCTTCCAAATATCTTTCTTTGTCTTCATCTGAACAAAGTCATTTATACAGGTATGAAATTACATGAGGGTGAGTAAACAATGACAGAATTTTAATTTCTGGGTGAACTATCCCTTAAGTCCTACCTTGTGTCAGATCCACATAGTAGTTGTTGGTTTGTCCGGAGTCAGTGTTGATGTGAAAGTGGTAACGGGCTCTGACCTGTTGGACCACCTCTTCAGATAGCACTGATCTGACCCGATCCAACAGTCCATCAACACTGCTGCATCTCACAGCTGCGACTGGGCCTGAAGTCAGCTCGTCCGCAAAATCCACCACATCTAAAAAGAAAAGCACACACACAAAAAGAGACTTTACATTACTGTCCATATGTGTTTTCAAACTCCTTCCTCATTTAAATCACAACACATCAGCAATCACAGAAGACAGATATCTCTATATATACAATACTATATTCAAATTGCTTGGAACTGCCCAGACATAACCTAAAAACACCTTTAATGCTTCAGACAAAGTCTTTATAAACATACTTTTCTTGTTTTACACTATAAATACAATCCTTAAAGCCTTTAAATGAAAGTATGTAAAGAAAGGATTGTAAATATCACCTTTACTGGCACGAGATGCAGCCGTCTGGCTCAGGAAATGCATGGCGAGCTGCTGGATTGGCCCGGTCAGACCTTCTAACCCAGGAACAGATGGGGGCATGATTAATGTCCCCGACTGACCCCTGTCTGGGTCCCGGAGCACCCCCTCTAGCATGAGCTCCACGCGGTCCACCTCCAGCCCCCACGGCTTTGTCATCTCGTTCATGTCCATCTGTATCTCACACGCATTTAAAAAATGTTTTTACTTCTACGGTGTTTTAGTGTCACTTATAAATGACCAGTTTAAACTTATGCAAATGACTCTTGAAAACCCTACAGAGTGAAATATTTAGGGTTTATATTTAATCCTAAATAAAAAAACTACCATAATTTACCCTCACGTCATTGTCATTTTAAACCCACTTTTCCTTATTAAGTGAAACAATACTATATTCACACAATTAAAATGAATGGGCATCTGGGCATTTGAGCATCTCACCCCGAGATGCTCTCCCAGTTTGATTCTCTCTGTCTGTATCTCCCTCAGGGTCTTTTTGCTGAGGCTTTGCATCATGGCATTCTGTGTAGTGAGTCGCGTGGACGCGTTAAGATCCTGCACGGCCACCACTGACATCACTGGACTCCATATCCGGAACTGAATATCTGCTCCAACCGACACCAGTCCACCATCTTTAGTGGTCACCTGTTGGTAGAAAGATCGGGAATTTCAATGTTATGAAACTAGATATTCTGGAGATGTCTTCATATAAATTTCAAGATGAGAGTGTTATACATGTATCTCGTATGGATTGTACCTTGCAGGGTGGAATATTAAAGGCTTTTGTCCGCAGGTCGACTCTCTGCCACTGATCGATCAGTGGCAGAACCAGAACCACACCTGGACCTTTAGGTGGACGGATCCGACCCAGACGAAAAACAACGATCCTCTCATAGTTTGGTACAACCTGGAAATAATATTCAGCACTTAAACTTTCCAAAAACGTCATATAAGATCGAAAATTCTCTGATCCTGTGCATGAAACTGACCTTTAAAACAAACCATCCAGAAATAGGGAAGCTTATTAAGATGACCAGGAAAACAAGGAACGTTACAATCAAGTTGCAAATCCAGGACAGAAATCCTTGAGATTTGTCTGGAAAAGAAACAAGATATTTATATTTCTATAAAGTAATCAAAAAAAAGAGAAGACAAATTTAAAAAAGAACACGATAACAGTCTTAACTATATTAATGTTTTTTTTTTATTCCACTCTCTATGAGTGTGAGTATACTTTAAAGTACATTACTAAAATATATACAGTATACTATGAATAATATAAGTACACTAGTAAGATTACTACACTTCCCTTACTACAGTATTCTGTATTCACTTTCACAGATCCTACTATACAATACATGCAGTACTATAATATACATAATACAAGTTATTATATTGATAAAATAAAGAAAATCTATATACAACACATTTAATATACTTGTAATGTTTTATTTAATATTTATACATCAGTTCTCTCTGGTTCTCTAATCTGGTTGGTTGATAACCGTGAGACATTCTAGCAGGATCATCACGTGAACTGACCGTTGAAACGCTTCACTGACTGTTTGTATCACTCATGCGTTAACTGCGTTACTCTGAAGAAGTTAGATTGCTAGCAAACAAGAACACGAAGCAGTTTATCCTTTCCGAATGTTTACTTGCGTGATGCTTTTTCTTAAAAACAACTGGTATACAATAAACAAGATATGAAATTAATAACTGCACATTCATTCGTTTGGTAAAGCCTACACATAAACGCGAGCACTGCGATCTCTGCACATGGGTGTACATGTGATGCGATAGGGCTTTAAACATTATACTGATGTATAAATGCAATATCGCTGTTGTAGTCGTGTTTGTAACGTAGTGTTCTTATATCGGCACCATGAAGATATAAGAACAGAACATACACTCCTACTTGAGCAATATTGCATTAATTTAAAGAGTTTGGTTACAAAAGGAGATTTATTAAAATCATTTTTTTAAATCATGTTTTTGTTGTGTATTCCAATTACTAGCAAATCAAACTGCAGTTAGCCATAATTACAAAAAAAGAAAGCTAATTAACACAATAAAAAACATGATAACATAATAAAAACACGATTTTTGAAGGCAAAAATTTAATTTATCTAATTTTGGAACCTAACTCTTCATTTGCAATGTTCAGAGACTTACCTGTGAAGTCATTTTGAGCGACTTTGGGCACATAATCAAATGAATGTCCTCTCTGAAGACACTGACTGTAAGTTAAAGCATCATGTGATGATGCAAACATATCCAATGTTTTACTGCATCCCTCTTTCTCTGACAATAACTGATACTCATAATCTGTTGACTTCCGGAACATTTTCGCTGAGATATTATAATGATTTCATATAAAACTGAATCAAAGCATTTTGTAATGCATCCGTAGCAGGTTAATCAAAACAAACATCACTTCCGCGTTTTGAAGCTTATAGATTGGCGTCATGTGTGGGCCTTTTGCGCCCTCTAGAGTAACGGAAGTAACATGACTTGTGTTAAGATTCAAATGTGTAAGGTAAACCAAAAATGACAATCATGTATTTGACCCTTTAATGCAAACTTTGTTTTTAAATAAAACTGTAAAGGTCACAATGTTGATGCTGCAAAACCACACACCTCCATCATAAAAGCATCATTAAAGTTACTCCAGTGGGTGATTAAATGTTTTCTGAAGTAACACAAAATGTGTTTGTGAGAAAACAATAATAATTTGATCTAATTTAGCTGAACTTAAACAAAACAAATGAACATCTGTGTACTACATTAAAATATGGCGACGCTGACTCTCACTGGTTATTTGCCTGTCTCGTGATGAAATTTGATCAAACAATGAGACAAGTGAGAAATAAGAGATTTGAAATATTTTATATTTTAGATAGAAAAAATATAAACATCTGGAACGGCATGAGGGCGATTTGAATTATGAAAACAATTTTTATATATGGGTGATCTATTTATTTAAATGCACTGGGTACAGAATGCAAAATTATATCAATTGTGTGATAGTATTGCATTATGTATGGTGTTAAAGTGGGGAATCTGATCCCCTGCCTATTTGTTAGTTTACCCATAATACAAAGAAATGAAGAGTCTATCATTTTTATGGTATATGCTTAATTTAACTGATATTAACAGAATATCAACTGAAAAAAATCCATATAAAACACATTATATAAGGGTTATAAATTGATTTGCATTTCTGTGAGTGAAATAAGTATTTGATCCCCGAGCAAAACATAACTTTGTATTGATAATGGCAAGCACGTTTCAGGCAATATTTTGGTCCATTCCTCTCTAAATCTTTAAGGTTTCTCAGCAACTTGATGTTTAAAAATTTTTTGACAATGTTTTTCCAGATTTTCTGGTTGATATCTGTCACTATCAGTTAAAATAAAATAAACCTACCACAGACTCTTCATTTATTTTTAAGTGGTCAAATTTTCCAAATCAGGAGGGGGTCAAATATTATTATTATTCCCCAACTGTACGTAGACCTCTAAATAATGCCATACTAAATGTTATATAAAAAGAAATACAGGAAAATGCAATTATGCATTTGCATTTTTATTTATATGTCCTACAAATAAAAGGCATATCTTCCAACTTTTATCAAAAGTGTCCCCTTTTAGAAAGGGTATCTGTGTACAATTGCTTTCAAACTTCATCAAACACATTGCTAAAAAATATTGCATTACAATGATACTGGAAGGCGATTTGCATTCTCAACATGATAGAGAAACAGGCTGAAAGAAATATCTAGAATCTCACTTAATTGTGAAATGCAAAGCAACATTACGGGTGTAAAACTAACACAAATAAAAAGAGACGTAAGACATACCGTTGAGAGACATAGAATAAGCAAATGCAAATCAATTATATACATTTGAGATTTTTTAGCCTTTAGACAGATTCATTGGCATAATAACTATGGCAGGGAAGCAAAGCACCTAAAGTCCAATGGATTTTGCACCTCGTGCAACAGTCTGTCAGTTTTTGAACATATCACACAGAAGTTTCTCCATCGGTGTGTTCCCAATTGTCCTCTGAAAGAAGAGCTGCTCGATTCTCTCTGAGCTCACAAAATGTAAAGATGGAAGGAGAAGCAACAGTCTGCCAAACCTGCGGAAAGAGATTCAATAAATAGTTAGTATTATGTCTTCTTTTAAAAATCACCTAGATTTTAAATTCTTACTGCAGGTGTATGTTTGTGTGCATGTGTTTTCACTCACCTGGCAACTTGACTGGGATACAGTGTGTGTATATGCTGAGCTAACAGCACCTGTGACTGATCTTGTAGGTTCTCCACCTGTTCTGGATCTTTCAGCCCTCGTGTTTCTGTTAGAAAAAAAAAGACGATTCATGTAGAAGTAATCAGATTCCCCTATCAATTCATTGCGTTGATTTTATGGGGTTCATGAATGACCTCTTGTGGTACAAGAGGGTAAACGCACCTGGCTTAAACAGAACGATGGCTTTCAAGCAAGCAAACTCAGTTGGATCCACTTGAAGGGGTTTGAATCGGCTGAACACTTCTTGTAGGACCCTCACATCTGAGGCAGAGGGGCTGCCCTTGCCCTGTCCTGGGGGCGAGAGATCAGGGAAGGACAGCAGGGGGCAGTTGTCCAAGGGTAGAGACCACTGAATCGCACACAGAAGGAATAGCTCGCTCCACGCTTCTTCCAGCAGAATCACCTTAGAAAAACAAAGAGAGGGGACTCAAGTCTACTGGATGGCAATAGACTGATGATCCAAAGTAATATTTTATGGTATCTAATAATAATAATTATTTTATATATTGTTTATCTATTATGACAAATATTTAAATGAACTAAATTTACTAACATTAATAATAATAATAGCACTAATAATAATACTACTAGCCAATTTTTTTAATTATTGTTAATATTTAAATTAACTAAATTTGCCAATAATAATTAATTATTAAACATTAATAAAAATGTTATTACTAGATTATTTATTTATTATTTCAAATATTTGTATAAACTAAATTTAATAACAATTAAATTATAATAAATATTTTATTATTATTAATTTGTATTTATATTATTGCTGTTGTTGTTATTATTTTTTGATCGTTTTATTTTTCATATTAAAATAATCACATTGATTATATTGACCAATTTAAAAAATGTAAATTTACTAAGTGACAGTAAAGATTGAAAACTGCAACGTTTGTATAATATGCTTTTATCGTCTTCATTTTTCATTTTCATTTAAATATTTTGTGAAATAACTTTACAATTGACTCTTACCTGGTCCCTGAAAGGCAGGTGGGAAAACACAGGCAGGTTCTTGGCCCATTTGACAGACATGAAGAGCAGGCGGGCCGAAGTCTCGTACACACTCTCTGGGCCCCGTGTGGGATAAATTGAACTTCCGTACTCTGGAGAACTTCTCTCAGGTTCATTACTAGTCACGTCAATATTTTCATCCACTGCAAAAATATTTAATATTGTAAAATGTAGGGATGTTACAACATTATGGATATTGTGTTATTGCAATAGAAAAATTGTCTCAATATTCACATGACTGTATAAAATGATAAGGCTTCCGGGCCTAACATAGAGAATGTTAGAAAAAATAATAGATTTTACCTTTGGCAAGGTCAATCAGGTGCAATTATTTTATTTGATAAAATCTCATACTATAACTCATACCTCTAAGCAACAGTTATGATAGAGGATAAAGAAAGCAGCACGCTTGTTGCATGTTTCAAGTCATCATTTGTCTTTTAAATATTGCAATAAATATTGTACCGTGGACTGTATACTGAGGTATTATTGTACAGTGAGATTTTGATATTGTTACATCCCTTGTAAAACGCAATATATTGTACACTCTTAAAAACAACTGGTTGCTTCACCCATGATTAATAATTTAGGTAATTTATATTTGTTTTCCAAGTTAATTTACACCAAAGCTTGGGTTTGCACATATGGGTTGAAACAGCAGAGACAGAAGCAGAATGTAGCTCTATATAACAATCTGTTGTCCATCTACTCTAGTCACCTCAACAGCTTTGTTGAACAAAGATAAACATGTTGTCTGGTTTAAGATCACCACAGGATTAGTTTGCTCCTCACCCTCTTCTGGCTCCAGTTTGGCGCAGGTCTCAGCCGTCATGAGGCTAGCCATGAAGCGATGGCCATTCTTTGGACTGCTGGGATGTCGACTTGTATCTGTGGAGCTGATGATGGAGCAGATGGAGGAGCCCAGCATCGGGCGGTTGATGATGGAGCAAGTGGAGGATGACGTGGGCTCAAAAGTGGTGGCAAGGTGCTCTTTATCTCTGTTGACATCCAGAGCATCTAGCCTAACCTGAGAGGTACTGCGGGGCTGACGTTCATTCTGAACAGCTGTGAGATGGTCGGAGAGGTTGAAAATTATCTGAAATAAACAAACTGATAAAGGAAAAGATGATGTTTTTCTCACCATCCTTGTTCATCCCAGCCTGAAGGCATTTCTTCAAGCGACAGGCCTGGCACTGATTGCGATGGGCTTTATCCACAGGACACATGCCTGTACCAGCTTGACATCTGAAAATGTCAATATTCGAAATGAAAATGTTAAAAAAAATAGCTTCTTATAACATCTCTGGTTCTAAATATGCGAGTCGTTTTCTCACCTGTAGATAAGTCTGCGTCTCACGCTGCGCTTGAAAAAGCCACTACAGCCGTTACAAGTGTATATGCCATAGTGTTTTCCACTGCTGGTATCCGAACATACTTTACAGAGGAGACCTGAGTTTAAGACTTTGCCCGGAGCAGGACTTTTACCTGGAAAAGCAAAGAAAACAACCTGTTAGTTCACAATTCCATAAATCTCTGAGATTTTATACATTTTGACCCAAAAGGAAATAAAGTTTTATGATATTGTATAAAAATATTATGAAAGTTGGGTAAATTGTAAAACTGATATTGATAAAACCTTTAACACTTAACATGTTTTACTTCTTTTCATTCAACACTCTTAACAAATAAATCGACCCACAATCGCAATTTGTAGTAGTTTTAACACGTTGCAAGTCCACTATACAATGTTAAAATATATATATATATATATATTGTTAACATTATCACACACTAATATTAAAACACAAATTAATGCAGTGCAAAATCTAAAACACAGATTTACATTGACAAAATAGTTTATTGTGACCTATTTTGATACTCAATTGAAGAAATATCATTAACATACCCTCCTGACTGTCATCCGAGTTCCTTGAAGACTCGGAGGATGCAAACTGTACCATGGACATCTCAGTCATCGGATCATCCATTTGTTATACTGCCAAAGTTCCCAAAGTGCACCCTGGCTTTGAGGTCAAATCTGTTGCTGCAAGAATCCTTGAGCTTCACAATGAGATGAATTGTCCAACGTTTAGTCTTACTTTCTTCAAAGGTCCTTTAGTGAACTAGTCAGTCCTGATGATGATCTCTGGTTTGGATTCTGTAACTCTCTGTCCTGTCAAACTTCTCGTCTGTTGGTTTTTTATAGTGGGGACTGTCACCTACTCATGGGGTGCCGGACAGTGAGTAACTCTGAACTCTACCGCGGGCTCCCTAAAGGAAGACAAGGGGATTAGCAGCATGCGCTGTGTAAGCAAGTGCCTATTTGTCATCCCTCTTAATCTTTAATGTCCATCTAGGGGTGGATCAATCAGTCACACTCAGTATTAGCTCCATCCACAACAAGTGAGAAAATAATAAACAAAAGGATTTGGGTTGAGTCATATCCGGCTGCATCTCTCTCATATGCTGTTTTCAAGGTCTTTTGGCATCACTTATGGCACATGGTTAACTTTCATATTGATTTTTGTGAATCCAGAGAGATTTGGGAATCAATATTATTTTCATGGGTCAACACATGTGTTTTTGTTATGATTTAACAGGGATGCAAAAGAGATTCTTCACTTGTGAATTATGGAGGGGAGGGATCATTCCAAGCATGTGGCTTTCTTTTTTTTGAAGAATGTTGCTAACCATCAACAATGAACTCCATTGACTTCCATTGTATGAACACAAAACCACAGAGACATTTCTTAAAATATCTACTTTTGTGATTCAGAGAAAAAGTCATATAACGGGTTTGTACCACATGAGGGTGAATGCATGATGATAGAGTTTTTTTTGGGGGGGGGGTAGCTCTTAATGTTGTTATTTATTGAAACCAGTTTATTTATTTTATAGTAAAATATATATTATTATCAATAAGAAATATTAAGATATATCATATATATATCTTTCATATATATATTTGACTTTTAAATGAACTAAAAATGAGTCATAGTCCTATAAGTAGAGTCTGTAGAGAACATCTGCTCTGAGATTCTTCTCTAAAGTTTTATGATTTCATCATTATTTAATCCTCAACTGCTCACCAGTAAAATGAGGCAATGCTAATCTGCATTGGCTCCAGTTCCCCAAATCCGCTTGTCATTACTCAAAAAATGCTGTCAAATATTGTGTCGAACAGTGATTGACTGCGGCATGTTTGCTTATACAGTACGCACACTAAAATCACTTCACTGTTGTTGACAAGCAACACAAATGTTTTCATGATTGTTTTATATTGTACATGTCATATTTTAGGTTGATAATTAATGTGAATGTACAGGGAAAGTGTTTTAGTGTTTAGTGTGTGTGCTGTTTAAAGATTTTTTTCAGATCAGTTAAGTACAATTGAAGAGTTCAGGCTATTTGCTGAGTTTTTTACATTTTCAAAAAACATGTATTTTATTACATTAATATGTTTTGATTGTGTTAGCTAGCTGTATAATTATTCTTTGTAGTTATTATTACTCAATGAAAACAACCCAACTTGCAGTTTGATTGATATTATTCGGAATGCACAATAAAAAATGTTTTTTGAAAATATTTAAAAACAGGGTTAGATGTTTTACATCTTAAATTAAGCGTATGAATATAAAAATATATAATGTCCGTCATCATAGGTCATAAAACTGCATACCAGAGAAAATCTATATTTACATTGTTATATTCTGTTCAGTAGCATGTGGCTGTATGTGAAAAATATATTTTATTACACAAACTGTGAAATATACAGTAAATATATGTATTTTTTAAAATACTAAATTTTAAAATATATATTATTAAATTATCAATACTAATTCGAATTTAAATAATGTTTGTATTAATTAACATCGCAACGTTTTTTTATGATTTTTGTCTTTCTTGGACTGTCAAACAATCACGATTAATTGCATCCAGATTAAATGTTTGTGTTCACATAATATATGTCTGTGTACTGTGCATATTAATTTTGTACTTATAAAAGCATTCACGTACATGCATATCTTTAAGATAAATATAAAACATAAAAATGAATAAACATTTAAAAGTGATTAAAATTATTGGTAAATATAAATTAATATATGTTAATATTTATTAAATATGTACACCCTAGTTATTATAGTTTTTAGTTTTATTTTAAATTACCTTTTTTTTAGGTTTTAGCAATCTCGGTATATGTCTTTGTAATTTTATAATTCATTGGTTTATAGTTTATGTTCCAATATAAGATTCTTTCATTTTTATTTTATTTGTACGTTAGATTTTGTTTATTATCGTAATTTTAGTGCCTTGAATTGAAAAAATTTTGAGGCAACATTAAAAAAATTCCTTTAACACACTTGTAGAATACAATAACTAATCCCCATGTAATCGTACAATATGTCATAATAAATTATAAACTTTTTAATTTAAAGACAGCATGCATCTGTAGAAAATGCAGAAAATGTGACGATGATGTCACGTCAACGCATAAGTTATGATTTAAATAGCAAATAACGCAATGTTAACTCTCCAGGAGTATACACCACCACCAGCAGCAGCAGCCATTTCAAATCAACTAAGCGGTTTATCCTACCATAAAACGTGTTCTCTCAAGAAAACAAAGACCTCAAGTTTAAAGAGGGGGAGCTGGGAAAGACAACAATTAGCTGCTTGTGAGGCTGTGGCTCGACCCCAACTCGGCACGGTGCCATATGGTGGCTGTCCTCTGGATACGGCTCTGCCTGCGTGATTTACTGGTAATTAGAGGGCTGAAGTCAGAGATTTGCTTTTTTCTTTTGATTTGTGTATCTATCTTATTAAGATCTTAAGCAGTGTGAGGTCACACACAAAAGCCGGACGGCAGCACATGCTCCCTCACTGGTCTCTCGGCTGCGCCAGTGGGTCTTTAATTGGAATTGCAAACACAACAGGTGGTCAGATTGCTCATAAAGATGAAGCCACAATGAAGTGACCTTTTAATTGACAAAAGATTTGTTTTGTCTAAAAGCATCTGACTGTGCCAAAAGCCACAACGTGAGTAAGAGGTCTCATATTGACTTTGTTGATTCTCTGATTGGTCTAGATATGAATAACCAGTAGACAGCGTGTAGTCTGATGAAGAGATGATCTTTGTGAACCAAGAATCCTCCTTAATACTCAGTTGGCATTAGACTGGTGTCTTAATGCTGCTGACAGAGACCTCTCTGTTGACCTAAACTAGTGCGTAAAAAGATTACGGCCCCCTGTAAATTAGGTTGGTGGTTTTGGGGAGCAGACGGAGCCGTTTGAACTCTGGACTCTGGATTTAGATCTGTCATACGCAGGCCCTGAAACAAAATGAAAACAATATCAAAAGCAGGCCATCCTGTCTAACTGCTCATGTTGAAATATTTTGCTTTACAGTGACCTTAGCATAAGTGATTTTAAAGATGAGGTAACACACGCAGTTTCTGCCAATCTCATATTAATCTTGAGAACCTTTACAGTATTATTTCATACACTGTATCTTTGAAGAGTATTTAGTTTGATCAAATTTATTAAAGACAGATACAGCTTTATTTCGATACGATTATTCCTGGAAAAATACGAGCGCCTGGAGGCGTGCAGTGGGGACGGAACTACAGCACAAGCACACAATACATAATCGCTTTATCCCTGCATACGTTTGTGTTGTTTACATTATGGACGTACACAACGACTGCCAACAAAACGCAGACAAATGACTAAGTTTGACTTACTGCGTGCAGTTTATGTCCTGCATCATTTAGCGCTGGGACCGCTCCATCTATCAGTTTCAAATGATCTCCAAATCCAGCATTATATCCATCGTATATATAACATTCATCACCAAAAATGCAGTGAGCAAATAAATACAGCTAAACATCCTTAAGCTCAGTGCAGCGGCATTGATGGACGTACTTTTTCTTACTCTGGCTAGTTGACACGTGGGCGTGCTCTGTCGCTCACTGGATGACGCGTGGGCGTGCTTTTCTGGGAGAATTGTCAAATAAAGGAATATGAACCCTTGTTACCAAACGAGGATCCCTATTCGGAAAAAAACTTTCATAAACCTGAGCGACCCCCGGCGGAGTGAATCGAGCACAGAAATACTAAGTTATTTTGAGTTGACCATGTTAAGCTTGAGAAGCCAGCTCATTTAACAGCTTAAAGAAGTCAGAATGCATGAAATAGCTTGTTACCCCACCTTTAAAGATGTCAGCCTTTCTCATTCAAGTAGGACTTGGTCTTGTATGGCTGAAATAGCGGCCATTTGTTAGCTAAGTAGGAGGACTACGTACTTTCAGGGACTTTGGTAACAGCTCACAAAAAAACATTTGTATGGTAGTTGAAAATCTTTTGCCCCCTGAATAATCACATAATCACAGCAGTTTTTGTACAGAAATCTTTTAAAAGGGTTAGGGAAAAACTTTATATTGTTACTAATTTTATAATATGAATATGTACTTTTAGATTTTATAATATTTTACTATTGAAACAACTTGAAACTACTTTCTGTTCTAATCCCTTTTTATTGCCCTTTTAAACACCAAATATAAATGTCCACCTATTTGAGTATAAATTAATTATTTATATGTGGATATCAATACTGGGATAAATGGAATGGCTCATTTGCTAATAATGGCCTTCATCTCTTTAATAAAAATATAAAAACTTATTACCAAACCATGATTCACAAAGGTGATTATAATAGTTATTTATAAGTTTAGCTTATTTTTGTCACATAAAGATGAGTGTATATATTTACCTGCTATTTTATGTTTCAAACAGAGATGGCGATAGAGAAACAAAAGTTACAGATTGCAGCTTTAGGTAAATTCATGAAATGCATTCACAGCAGTGAATTTTCAGTAAATTGTTTGCTAAACAAAGGTTTACAACAGAACTGAATTCTATACATTTAAACTGTTGAGTTAGAACTTTCACTTTCCTAACTTTATTTTTGTCCCTTTGCTTTTATGTTTCCGTTGTGTTGAAGAATGGAACATGAGTGTCAAAACATGTGACAGAGTATCCAAAACAAAAGCTCAACTCATGACATATTTCTGTCGATGACACAACTAAGCGTGTGCTTCACAACAGCTCAAACCCATGCCTGTCACAGCAGGAAGGCATTAACAGCATTTATGTAACTAGCAGGTGGCAATCACGTATAATGTTCCTAGTGGCTTTTTAAGACAAGTCTTGCTGAGATGAGCAGAGCAGAGATTACGATAAAACAAACAGATTATTCAGGGTTAAAAATAGCAGGAATATTAACCATTTATGACTGAAAAAACCTAAACGGAGTTCAACACTGGATCATTTCAGGTCAAGGCTAGTTACTAGACAGCTTTTTAAAGCATACTTTTTATAATTGCATATTTGGCACATTTGGTTTATTATCCAAAGTGACTTAGAAACGCATTTAAGCTATTCAAACTCATAAACTTAAACTTCATGGAGCATCATGAACATCAGTTAAATCTGGTCACTTTGAACAATTAAATTAACATTACATGAAGTAACAAGACATGCATCAACCGCAATTTTTTTTGCAGGTGTAGTGTAGCATCATGGGACACATTTAATGCGTTTAGAGTCTGATCTGTGCAGTGCTGACTGTGTAACTTGGCAGGTGTTACATAACCATGTGCTAAAGTCTGTGTTGGTGAGTCTGCGCCAGGACCGTGAATGTGAGAGATTAGGCTCTTTCGTACGTCAGGGGAAAGCTGTTGATGTAAGACAGCCTGCACACAAGACAACATTACAAGTCTTGCTAATTAACATTGCTTTTGAGTGCCTGTCACTGCAGATTAAAACACTTTTGTTAAGATTAACTGGAGAGTTATAAAAAAGATCTCCTATACCGTGTCTATCTATCCATCCATCCACCTACCTACCTACCTATCCATCCATCCATCCATCCACACTATCCATCCATGTATGTTCTATCTATCCATCTATCCATCTATCTATCTATCCATCCATCCATCCATCCATCCATCCATCCATCCATCCATCTATCCATCTATCTATCCATCTATCCATCTATCCATCTATCCATCCATCTCTCTGTGTAAGGTTGTGGGTGTGGCACACACACCGTTCACCCCGGGCACTATGTGACCTAGATCTCTGACAGTAAACAGATGCTGCGCGTGCCAAAATGCTGCTGCCATCAGCAGAATCAGCGTTGTAGGGCGGATGACTGTCAGATCACTCCTATCCTGAGCCTGATGATGAGGATCAGACTGCTGAGGAGATCCAGCAGCACTTAAACACAGCCATCACGACCTGATATCATCAGCGGCAAGCCATCAAATCTGTGGGAATGTGTTATATTTTCAAAGAAAGAAAAGTTTTGTACAACTGTACCTTATTCATTTAAAGGTTACATTAAGGTACTTAAAGGTTCTTTATGGCACAAAACCCATAGTAGATTTAACATAAATCAACACAAATTGCAATCAAAAGCCATGTTGCCAAAAAAGTAAATAAACACAATCATGGCTAAATAAATTCAATGTTCAAATTATCTTAAATTATAAAATTGAAAAATATTTATATAAATATAAAGTACAGAAGTGGAACAACATACATACCTAAACTATTGAGGAAATATATATAGCATGATTGTAAAATGCAAATGTATAATGTTTACTCAATAATATTTATGCTATTTATTCAACTATTTTCCGTATTAACTCACTGTCACTTAAAAATTTCAGCTCTTTCACAGGATTTTTAACAGTATATTATGGGGAAAAATAAAGCATTGGAAAATAAGGTGTAGGTGTAATTGTGTGTTATAGGCGTGTTAAGTCAGTGGAAGGAAATTTCCTTGAGGGCATATTGACATAAATTTACATCTCCGTGCATCACATAAGGCGCTTTGTGTATAATCTCTTTGAATGTCAGCTGTTGTCAAAGAATGACGCTATTGTAACTTTTACAGTGTGTAAGAACATGTGATTGCAGAAACAAGATTGTAAACGAATTTAGCCTCTAAAACGTTACGTTACCATTATTGTTTTAGGATTTCTTGACTACCAATGACAGCAGCACATTATAGAGTATAATCTGTAGTTATCCACACAGTACTTGTGTGAGATCTTAAATTTGTGGCATCCTGCATTTTCTGAATACATTTCAGAAAAGGTTTATTTATCTTTTTGGAAAGGTTCTTCTGTGTCTTTGCTAGTATTTTGCAGTTGATAACACTGTAAATAAATATATGTTGTGTTGCATTTAGTTTCAGAATAGCTTCATGGCAATTTGGGAGTCGGTTAAGTGTTAGTCTTGACAAACTAAACACAGATCAATGCAAGTAAATTAGACAGAGAGGGGATTATCACTCCAGGATGACGGATGTGACTTCAACACAAACAAACTGTGTAAACAATGAAGATTATCCATTCAAGATTTTGTAACTTCCATTGCAGTAAAGTATGTAACAAACTTTAAATGCAGTCACAAATTTATAAATTAGAGTGGTTACTATAATCCAACACAGTATAGAGACCGGTCTCTGCCCAAGAAGTTATTTTAATAGTTATTTTTTAATTATTAAATAATTAAAATAAATTATTTAATTAATAAAAGTAGTATGAAAGTGCTAAGACTAGAGTAATTATTCAAACAGTTAATTGTTTAAATGATAAATTATCAAAGTAAGTCATTCAATTAATAAAAGTGTTAAATATTTACATTTAACTATTTATTAATTCATTAATCAAATACTTCAATTCATTAAAATTCTTTTTTCTTCTGCTGTCTAAATATTATGCTTTTGAAATTAAATTGAAACTTTATAGATAATAAAGGTTGTGTGTAACAAAATATCACAGTCTATTGCTTGTTGCTGCTTTAAAAAACATTTTATCATGGCATGACAAATTGTGTAACTAAAATTTTAATTAATCTCAAATGTATTTCTCAACTGTATCTATATTTATATATTTATGTTAATATCAATTCAAAGATCATATAATATGTATAATATGTATAACCATTATTTCATGAATACACTGGTTAAACAGCATTCTTGAATGCTTATTTACACATAACTATTTAGCTATGTAATCTAACACTCTCTTGACTGTAACAATTTAACTGTCACTCCTTCCAAGTTGCCAATAATAAGATCTAACCATCAAATGAATAACCAATGAGTCTTGCAGTCTAATTAGGGCCATTTATCACATTCAGTAGACAAACTCTACTGCCTCTGTCATAGTGGAAGGAAGCCAAAGAATTATAAATCTATGACTCATCATGATTAATCTTTGTGTTCGGGATTAAACACATAAATGGATACAAGCCGCCATATGTTCTATGCGGTGCATTTAAACTCAAGCGAATGGGTTGCTGTGGAAAAGTTGGCATGAATCGACAAGCTTATTAACAGAATGCGATCATTAACTAGATTTCCGGATCGACCGTTAGAGAAAATGCGAGTCTCTGGCCAAGTAAGTTATTACAATTTTGCGGGAAATGCTACAGTTTGCATTGTGCAACAGAGTGGATATATAATATTTGTTACTTTCAAAATGTTTAAGATTATATTTCATAATATGTGAAACAACATACAATAGATATGATAAAAATGATAAAAGGGTTTCAAAACAGTAATTTAAGGAAAATCCTTATTTTTCTATAATTCCAAATTGTTCTGGAATATCAATATCCCACATTTAATATTTATAAACAAACCAAAGGTTATGTAGAGGTCAGTCCTGCGGCCGTGGACTAGTTGAAAGACTTTTTGTTGGAAGTGTGGGGGAACAGAAGAGGACAGGTGGAAATGGGGCAGCACCATTGCGTTCTGGGATTAGCCAATCCCTGCCATCTGCTATCAGCAGCATAATCCCGTCAATGAGAAAAATCAATTGTCTAAGTAAATATCAAAGGCATGTAAACTCATTTTGGCAAGTAACTTAAACATTAGGGGGACTTAGGTTGAAAGAGCATTTTAGTGCTGAGCGAAGCATAGAGGCTTTATTATTTCATACAACTGACAATTGTTGTTGAATTAACAAGAAGTGATTGTGAAACTGTTCATTCAAATAACTGAATACCTGTAAAATATAATACGAAATCTTTTGGTGAACAACTAGACAAAAGAGCTTTTTGTAGTTTGTGGTAACAAAAATCTCTTCTAAAGTTATTTTAGTTTACTAAACTTTGAAAACGTTTCAGTTTTTGAAATCAAAAATTTAAATATTGGCATAAAAATGATGACTTAATGTAGGGAACTAAAATAAAACTAATAAACAAAAACTAAAATAAAACTAAGATAAATTCATCTTAATATTCTAAAAAAAAAATTTCTAAAAAAATAGCTTAAAATATAAATAAAACTAAACAGAACTACAAAACAAGAATAACTCTGATCTCTTCTTTTTTATCTTATTCATTCTTAAATTTGTTTTACGCTGGAATTTGCCCAAATGTAAAGTTTTTTGGTTAAACAATGTGAAAACAATGTATAGCATTTAATAAAATTAATCAATTGTGCCAACAAGGTACATTTTAAAATGCCTGTAGCTGTGACAGTGTTTCTTAAATTAAATTTATTTGAAAACAAAATTGCATTAAAAAAATGATGAAGTTAGCGAAGAAGTCTCAGTTCAAAGCATTTGTTTATGCCTAATTGGAGCAAAGTTTTTTCGAAATAAATACATTCACATTGCCATTTACACTCACAGTCAATTTAGAATATATGGCAGCTATTAGTTTAAGGTCATGCCTTAAACTCCCAGCACAGTTAATAGGATCTGCTGCCTTGTAGATGTTGAGATGGGATTGATGTTGTAGTGGAAGGAGATTTCATTAAATGTGTAGCTACTTTACATCCCCTGTTAACCTGATGCTGGAAAAGTGCAACATTTATTAATGGCCTTATAGTTTAGGTAGTAATAACCTTGTGCACAGCCCCTAAAAAGACAAAAAAACACTGTAACCGTCAACTGTTGTTACAATAGAAGGAAATTGATTTATTTCAGTCAGTATTAAGTCATTTTTTAATTCTTAAATTTTATTTCACTTTTTATATTTGTTATTTAATATTGATTGTTTCTTTATCCAATTACATTCATACACTTTTAGGTGTGCCTTGTGCTTTATATAATAATGCATTTAGAATGAACTTTCTTGCATAGATCTTTATTCATAAAATGTACATTTCTTAGAGATTTTTTAAAACGTCTTAAACATATATCTATCAAAATGCAATATTAAAATACTGTGCAAATTCAAAAGCAGTATCACAGTGCATATAATAATCCCTTGGCACCTTTCTGTACTTACAGACCATTGTACTCATGTCTGCAATAGCCAACAAACAGAGGCTCGGCCTGAATACCCCGCCTGCCAAACACAAACAAGAATTCATTCTCCACATTAAACATTATAATATAATTTAATTGAATTATAATATAATTAATTAATTATAATATAATTAAATTTAGAGTACAAAATGAACAAAACAGACAAGAGGTTAGTATGCTTATTAAAGCATTGTATTACCTTAAAAGTTTGCAGCGAAAATCTTCCAGGCGAGGGAAGGCCAAATCTGCATTTAGTGTTTTTTCTTCATCGCTCCACAATCTCTCAGCAGCAGCGCAGGCTCTCGGCCTTCACACAAACATAAATTTGCATAAGCATGTGCATTTGTACCATAAATAAATTATTCTGATCTTGATTGCTTTCTCGTACCACAGTCTAGGGGTCAGATTGGTGGCATCAACATATTCGCCCCACATGGCAACCTCTCCACCAATCACTAACTTCTTCTGCTCTTCTGTGCCTAAACCATGAAAATAAAGTCACATCTTTAACCAAAAACACCAGACAAACACACAACAGCATATCACCACAAACGACAGAAGAGACAAAAAAGCTATTTTTTTATAAACTCTGCTTCAGAAAATAAACAAAACGACTAAAATAATGGTTTATAAATGGTTCATACGTTTAATATAAAGTCTTTCAGAGATTATTTTTAGCACTAAATTCTTTGTAGCTAACTCAGCCAATGATATCTAATCACATCTATAAATACGAATAAAATAGAGTCAACAGTAATAAGCTTCTCTTTTTTCAATGGCACCCGTCACCAGCCAAACATGCTGCTCTACACACCAGTGAAATTCTGGGGCTGTATAGTGTATGAGTAACGCCAGTCCTGGCCGTAGCTGATGTGATTGATGTACCAGGGAGCAGAGAGCACAACCCGGTGCCCGGCCTTGGTCATCCGGCTCATTTCAGCTTGATATTGTACAGTTGTGCCCTTCCAGATTTCCAGAATCGTGTCCTGTGGAATCTGCGCCGGAAACAGTCACAGTCTCACATGCCTTTACAGTGTACACACATATTATGTATATACATTTCAATAATCACTTCTTTTAATAACCTTTCGTTTTTGACGAATCATTTGAACAAGTATATACAGTATACAGTTCTGTTTAATATAGCATTATGCTTTCTGTGAGGCTGGGAAAAGACTTTAAGTGACACTAATATCGCATGCCAAGTGGTGAAGACATGACATCTCCTGGTAAGAAAAAGACTGCGAATTTAGTGAGACATATTGGCTAGTGTTGGGCAACGTTTTGTGCAAGAATAACATTCTCGCTCTACTTCTTACATTAGATACATTTTTATATTGTTTGCCTTCCTGATAATATTTGCATATGACACCTTATAGTGCCATTGGGAACGGAACCCATAAACTTGCACTTTCCTCTCTTTACACTCCTCCTTAATAAGTTGAAAATAAAGCAAATATTTTTAATTGAACATATTTGATTCTCATTTAGCAGAGAATACACTTTCACACAAAAAAAAGAAAATCAGAGATAACTGGATAGATTGGATAAAGCTGCAATCTGTAACGCTTTTGCTTAAACAATGAACAAAAATCAACTATTGGGCAAGTACATAAAAAAAAAAAAACTTAAAAAAAAGCTTAAAATAATAACTTGTAATGTAAATCTGATTTTAACACACATCAAGATTAGTCTGTAAAGTAACCTTCAATTTCACGTTTCAAACAGAGATGGCGATAGAGAGCAACCCACAGCAACCCACAGCACATTAATCTCTACACTTATTTGTTGGCTATTCGCACACACGTTCTGACCCCTAAAGGCTAGAGGCCGTACGCTGTAGTATCGAGCCCAGTTGTGAGTAGGTATTGGCAGGTCAAGGTAGAAAGGGGCGGCCAGAATAACCTTCAACCCTGCCTTAATCACCCGACGCATCTCGCACAGGTAACAGCCCTGTTTCCAAAACTTCCACCATATACTTAGATCTGGGCTAAAAGACAGATACCTCATTCTTGTTAGATCACATGTTTTGGCCGTACAAGGCTTTGAATGAATCTGGTGGATCTGTACTCACTCTCTCATGGTAGTCGAATACGTCCTGCCAAACAATGGAAGTTTTGTTCAGAGTGGCGGTCATGTTCATTATACTGGAGAAAGAAACACAATAGACATGTTAAAACTGTCGTGTTCGTGAACGTTCCTCTTCTCATCAATTTGTGTCATTCGTCTAAACCTTTACAGTACCGTCACAGTTTTACTTACTTCTCCATATAGAATGATTCCAGTTTAGTATAATCCTTCCCAAAGCCCATCTTCTTCATAAACGCTCCCACATTGGGATTAGACATCCTTTCAAACAATATTAAATATTTTTTGCTAACAGTCACACATACACACATAAGGAATCTGTGATGATGTTGAAAACCCTTACCAGCAGCTAAAACTGACCTCATCTCCTCCTATATGAACATAGGAGTCGGGAAAGACGGACTTCACCTCTTTGAAGAGACGTCCCATGAATTTATAGGTGGAGTCTAGCGTTGGATTGACCGGTCCAAATGACCCAGACGGAACATCTCCCTTGTAACACGGTGTCAAAAGATCTGGCTGTCCTGAGAAATATTCAAAAGTGAGTGTACATTACAAAGTATACTTTTTGTGAGTGTCCACATTTCTTTAAAATCAAACCCATAACCATACGAACTACAAGAAAGCTTTATCATCATACACACAATGTAAGATCAACTAAAACCTTCCACATTATAAAATCACAAATTCTTATCATGAAACGTCTAAATATTTTTAAGACTCAAATGTTTCAAGGTGTTTATTTATCACACCTGCAGTAACGTATATACTGTAAGTATACAACTTGCAGTGAAATAAAATTTGCCAACTCTATAACACTAAATAAATTATTACAAATTATTAGAGTATTACAACCATAATACCAATAAAAACTGCATAAATAAAGACCATAATAATTTAACAATGTTTAAAACGTATAGAACAGTCATAGATAATGTAGGTGACATTAAAAAAAACTATTTTGTTTTAATATAAGATAAGATAGGTAACATTTTCTATGCAAAATATTACAATAGAAGATTAAACTCAAATATAAAACACAAATCTAAAGCATATATTTACAACTAAAAACAAAAACGTAAAATGTGGAAGGAAAAGAAAAAGAAAATTATTTGTAATAAATGTATTAATATAATTAATTGTTGGGAATTATTATTATCAGAAATTAAAAACAGCAAATACCGCATATCATTCATCTTAGTAAGAGTATAAGAAAATTCTACTGTAGTTTCAACTGGGAATTAGTTAATGATAATATATGAGCCATAAATTTACAGATAATACCACATGTGTTAATTGTGTTTCAACTGTTTTGACAATGAAACATTTGGTTAACTTGAAGATCTTTAGGCTGGACACGGATACATTTGCTCTTTTGCATATGAGGGCAGGTTGTTACATAAAAGGATTTGAATGAATGCTTCTTTTATTCACATTCTCTTTATGTTCCTAAGAAACATATAAAGGGGGAAACACAAACCTTTTCCCCACGACTGAGTGTGTCCAGGTGAGTCAAACTCAGGTATGACTCTAATGCCCCTCATTCTGGAATGTTCAATCACCCTTCTTATATCTGTTTGGGTGTAGGTGTGTGTAAATGGATGAAAAGCTCCCTAGAACCAAATAAAACAACGGTCTAAAAATGACAATTATAGTACACAGATAGTTATAATCAATGTTATATTTATATTATTTGTAAGTTGTTTCTTAAAAAGGAAAGAAGGTTCCAGTGAGAATTTAAAGGGGTCATATGACACAGCTAAAACGAATATTATCACTTATTTTAGATTTAACGCAATCTTTGTACACGATTTAAGGTAAAAAATATTGATTCTTCGAATACTGCAAGCGTCTGAAGGAAATGTAAAGCCTCTTACCATAT
Source organism: Triplophysa dalaica (assembly GCF_015846415.1). Classification (NCBI taxonomy): domain Eukaryota; kingdom Metazoa; phylum Chordata; class Actinopteri; order Cypriniformes; family Nemacheilidae; genus Triplophysa; species Triplophysa dalaica. Next base: position 13,070,316 of record NC_079565.1, on the reverse strand, counting down.
TTGGAACATGAGGTGCCAAAGCAATTGTTTTGACAAGTACGCCGACCTTACTTGCGTATACATTTAGGCTGTCTTAGTCAAATCATACCACGAACTGAGGTAGATTTGTGGGGGTTTGGTTACACAAGGCGTTTCAGGCAGTTCTGGGTGAGCATTCGCTTTTAGATAGAATGAATCTTTTGTTCCGACACATTTATTTTTGCAATTGTGCGTTTCTAATACATGTATGGGCAACTTATAACCCACCACAGACACAGAAAAACACGTATTCGTGCCATACTACCCCTTTAAGTCTACAGGCTGAGAGGGAAAATGCTACACAACATGAATGAGATGATAAAGTTGTGGAGCAGAAATCTGGACAAGGACTTTAATTTGGATGGTGGTTTTAGTGGTTTTACAAACCTTATTGCTGAGATTAGGAAAGCTGCGGCTCTGATAGGGGAAAGAAGGGTCGTCCACAATGTGCCAGTGAAAAACATTGAATTTACTGTAGGACATGGCATCCTGAAGACAAAAAACACAAGGGAATCTTATTATTACATGTTTTTATTTTGTAAGTGCCCTTTACATGAAAAGTAAATACTCACCAGGGTCTTCAGAATAGCATGCAGAGGTAAATAATGCCTTGAAGTGTCCAGCAAAAGCCCTCTGTATGCAAAGCGTGGGAAGTCCATAATCTGGGTTTTATTGATAAAGTACTGAGAATAAACAAAAACGAACAGATTTACTTCTTATCGTTCGCAGCACTTTTGGTGTAGATATAATTTATAACATTATAGAGAAAATAACACACAATGCTTACAGAGCCATAATCATCCTGGTACACTAGCTGACTCAATGACTCCAGACCTGACGTTCAGATATCACGGTTGTAAAAAGAACAAATATTTATTTAGTGCCTTTGGGGTTTATTTTTCAGACATATATTATGTGCACGTTAAGGAATAAGGCTCAATAATGGTGAAAACAAGGTTGTCAGACCTCTTAAAGCACCCCATACTGATAACGATCTCAGCAGAGCTTGGCCCTCAGACACACTCAGCTTATCTGCAAGAATAAAGCATGACTACAACTTTATAAAAGGCCTCAGGAAAAGGCGGGGTAAGTTCTATTATAGCTTTTTATGCTGCATCCCAATTCGCCAACTAACAATGCACTAGAGAAGTATGTCCATCCGGGTAAAGATCCTCACTACAACATACTACAATTTGAGACACTGAAACACTATTTAGTATGGCTAATGTACGAACTGGGTAAGTTTTTTTTCCAACATGACTAAAGTAATGGAAAGGTGAAGGGTCAGTAGGATGTACAGTACTCCCTAACATCCCATTCATCAGGAAATACTCACAGCTCTCATCAGAGTCTTCATCAGGGTAGCCATCACATCCACTGCTTTTGACACTGACAGAAACCCCAAAACCTTTGGACTTCAACCACACGTGATGAGGTCCTGATGATGTTTAATCAAAACAATATCACTTCTCAGTATTGTTCTGTACTGCTAATGTGAAACTTGATCATAAAATCAACACATGCTATTCAAACATGCTTAACATACTTAACTTTTTCTTTTGACAAATAGAAATTCATGCAAATTTTTTTTTTTTAGTATTTCATATTTTCAAAATCTAAATAGAGCGGGGAAAATAAGTATTTGACACATCAGCATTTTTATCAGTAAGGGGATTTCTTAGTGGGCTATTGACAAAATGTCCACCAGATGTAGCCATCAAGCCAAATATTGCATTCATACAAAGAAATCAGAACATTTAAGCATACAAGTTCAGTCATAATAAATAAAGTGAAATGACACAGGGAATAAGTATTGAACACACTTTATTTAATACTTTGAAGAAAAGCCCATGTTGGTGATTACAGCTTCTAGACACCTCTTGTATGGAGAGGCCAGTCGTCTGCATTGCTCAGGAGTGATTCTGGCCCATTCTTCCACACAAATGGTCTTTAAATCTTGAAGGTTCCTTGGGCCTCTTTTATGAACTTTGATTTTCAGTTCTCTCCATAGATCTTCTATGGGATTTAGGTCAGGTGATTGACTGGGCCATTCAAGCAGCTTGATTTTCTTTCTTTGAAACCACTTCATTGTGTCCTTGGCCTTGTGTTTGGGATCATTGTCTTGCTGAAATGTCCCCCCTCTTTTCATTTTCAGCGTTCTGGTAGATGGCAGCTGATGTTTATCCAGAATGTCCCGGTACATTTCTCCATTCATCCTGCCCTCAATAATATGAAGTCTGCCAGTACCCCTTGCTGAAAAGCAGCCCCAAACCATGATGCTTCCACCCCCAAATTTAACTGCTGGTATGGTGTTCTTGGGGTGGTGGGCAGTGCCATTTCTTCTCCAAACATGGTGTGTAGAATGACTGCCAAAAAGTTCAATTTTGCTTTCATCTGACCATACTATAGTCTCCCAATAATCCACAGGCTTCTCCAAATGCTCTTTCGCAAACTTTAACCGAGCCTCAACATGCTGTTTGTTCAGCAATGGAGTCTTGCGTGGCGAGCGTGCATGGATGCCATGTCGGTTCAGCGCATTGCTTATAGTTTTCTTTGAAACAACAGTACCTGCTGATGCATGGTCGTCCTGAAGTTCTGCCCGAGTGGTTCTTGGCTCTTGGAGAACTCTCCTGATTATTCTTTGGACTCCTCGGACAGGGATTTTACGTTGAGGACCTGATCATGGTTGGTTTATGGTGAACTGATGCTCTTTGCATTTCCAGATAATGGCCCCCACAGTCCTCACAGGAACATTCAGCATTCTGGAAATGCACCTATAACCATTCCCATCAAAATACTTTTCAACGATAAGATTACGAAGATCTACAGAGAGTTCTTTGCTTTCACACATCATGAAGTCTTTCCTGTGTGCCTCCTAGGTAATGAGAAGCCTTTATAGGCCATCAATTAGGACTAAAGCAGCTGATATCAATTAGTACTGATAGGGGGCAGGGATTCTCTCTCAATACTGACAGATTTTAGGTGATCTCCTGGCTTTCTAAGCCATTTTGCACCTTGTGTACCTTCGTGTGTTCAATAGATTCCCTGCGTCATTTCACTTTATTTATTATGACTGAACTTGTATACTTAAATGTTCTGATTTCTCCGTATGAATTCAATACTTGGCTTGATGGCTACATCTGGTGGAAATTTTGTGTCAATAGCCCACTTAGAAATCCCCTTACTGATAAAAATGCTCATGTGTCAAATACTTATTTTCCCCGCTGTATTTAATCTATTTAATTTGATCATCCAGACTCTACAATAACTGATGGAATATATTTATTGTTACTTCTTTTATGGATCAGCCCAGAAACCAAAAAGGATGATGTTTAAATAAAATAAATACTGCATTTAACCCACAATATACAATAAAAAGAAGAAGAAATATATTTAAAAAAAATATAAATAAATTATGTGGTTATGTTTATTAACCCAATGTTCCATATTATTTTAAATTATACTAATATAGAAGAAGAATTCGAAAAATATATACATAAAGGATCTGGTTATGTTTACTATTGCAATGTTCTATCATTATTCATTATTAATTATACGTCTAAGTATATATATATATATATAATTTAGGAAACAGTCAAACAAAAATATTCATTGTATATTTCTCTTCCTATGAAAAGGAAACTTGCATAGAAAGAGTTATTTAGAACACAAAGTAAACAAACATTTAACACAAGGAAGTACCTTACATCCATACTCACTCAATCGCTCGCCCAATTTACCTGAAGCATCTGTAAAGTCAGGAAATATGATGGAGAAGTATCTTTTAAAGGCAGCATCCAGGACAGAGCATCCAGCCTTCACAGCTGAATCATTTCCATACGTAAAAGAGAATAACTGTGGACTCAGCATGTATCTTTCTGCAGATTCTTCAGTCTGTTGAGGTAATGGCCAAACGCCATTTACCCGCTGTACAGTATAACTGAGAAAAACTAATAGACAACAAAGTTGCAGGCATGTGCGCGTGTGTGACATATTACTGCGCCGTTTATTCTGGATTTAGTGGCTTCGGACTGTTTACAAAGAGAAGCGTTTACAGCAGAAAAGCGCTGAAGCGTCTCAGATGTCATATGACAGCTTGTTCTCAGTTGTGGTCAGCTGACTGATGTGTTAGCTGCGGCGATGCTCATTGGCTCAGTTGTAGTCACATGGTGTGTCCGGGGTGACTTATTTTTTAATGCAAATGATGTGCCATGCAGATAGAAGTCACTCAGTTCAGAAAGTATACTGGTTTATTACCAAAGATATATATTAAAATCTAAATATCTAAAACACAAATAACTCAAAACAAAATATATGTTGTTCATATGTTGTCGTTAATTAACATATTTGTTGTGTGCGCTAATGCCTGTAGAGGGCGGGATTGTATAGTAAAACTAAAGTCACCACACGGCTAGGAAAGTTAACAAAGTACGCTAATCTTATTGCCTCATTTATTTTTTCCGACTTTGTAATGGGATTGCTTAATTAATTACCCTGTCTGAAAGAATAACGTATTTGACATAATTAACATGAATGTGTTTTGTACTCATTTCACATTTTTCTAATTCAGTTTTCTACCTGCAGACAAGGGAAGGCCTTATTCAATCATAACACCATTTACACCAAAGTAAATATTATTATATTAGTTCAAACAACCTCTGGACAATTAAAAAGCTTTGAATGAACATGAAAGCCTATCTGGCCAACTTAGATGAGTTCAAGAGACTAAAATGACAAAATGAAATAAAAAACGTAGTAATCTAACAACTATCTAATATTATGTCATAATATCTGTCTATAAATTGTTCATCCTAACTCCTCCATTTAGACTCTAACATATATTTTGTGTAATGTACCAAGCAGAGGACAAATTATACAAGAGAATGTGGCAAAACAATCCGACATAATCATTAGGAACCAAACCACCCTAATTCCTAAACAATACAGTTGGGAGAGGAACATTTAAGAGCCAGTCCTCTGTTTGGCCTGCAAAACTTGCTAAAACTATGACCATTGGGACCTCAATGTTACAAACTGTACCCAATTAACAATTAAAGTAAACTAAATAACAACCAACAAACAGTAATAAACCTCAAATCTTCAATTAATGTAATCCTATTAGAGTAATTGTGATGATAATGTTGTACATGCAAGTCGGTATACTGTGTAACTGGTTGAACCTGTCATGGTGTTGCCATGGTATTATTTAGACCTTTTGGAAAAGCAAAAACAAGCGCCCCCTACCCATGCTGGAAAACTTTCCTTGTCTGTTCTTGCCAAGACAACTAATGTCACAATCAGTGATCCCCTCCCAGTTCCACGAATGTCCTCAGTCGGAAATGCAACGCTGTGTTCTGCCAAATACCTCACTGTATAGTGGCACATGGCGTAAACAGAATATGATTCATTCAATTATGTCGTTTGATGAGATTACATCACTGTGTTACCATGTCCCATGTCAATTATCTTCACATCAACCGACACGCATGCTAACATTTTAAAATGTACAAAAATCGATATTTATAAAAAGAATTAAAAAAATAAATGATTATTCTTCTTTAACATTTAGTTGAGTTTTATGTTAATGCCATTATGTAATTTTGAGGTTCATTTATTATTTGTGTTTTATTTGCATTATAATCGTTAGAGAACCACACCCCCTAAAACTTGTGGAAACAGCAATCAAAACTGTTTAAACCCCAACCAAAAATACTTTGGAACACATTTTTAAGGGTGAGTTATTGAAAAAGAATTATGCTTTAATTCTTCGGAAAAACACCATAAGCTAGGAGTACATTAATAATTATTGTTACATAACAATCCTCAAAATCTTTCTGTTTTTTTTAGACTTTTATCGAAAGTGACTTACAAATGAGAGAGCAGTGAAATCTCAATATAAAATGGTCGGTTCTGGTCCTTGATTCTGATTGGGTGAGCCAAGTTCGAGCCGTTATAAAATACCCCGATTTATAATGGCTGGCCGCATTACATAGCCTGAATTACATTTTATTTACTTTATTTTATGAAACATTGCTACGCATATGAAATAACCATTTTACAAAAGCAATAAGCCCCGCGAAGCAGTGGCTTACAGTGTATTTTATAACAGCTAAGGGAGTTTTTGGCATTCCGCTTTAGATCGTGCCACAACGCCCTTCTGTTATAAAATGAACTGTAACCCACTGCTTTGCGGGGCGTATAGCTTTGATAAATCAAATGGTTCTTAAAATGTTTTTCTATGCAGTTATGCGTATTGGTCTTTCACTTTATAGTTTGTCGTTAGAGGATTCAAAAAATAACTTTAAAGTCACAAAGAAAAAAAATAATTGAAGAATAATCTGTATTTAATGCTAATGCCCATTAAGTATACTGAATGCTTTAAAATGTAATGCAGTATAATGTGGGAGGTGAAAATGGTCAAACTAAAGATCAATGAAATTGAACTTTGTGCTTTTTGTGTATGTTATGGTGAGGGTACTCCAGCGCATTTCAGATGACATCTTAAGTATTCATATTCTCATGAAAAGAGTTTAGTATGCATAAGATTGATGAATCAGACATGACATGACAGAACCATGTTTAAGGTGGAATAAGACTATACAAAGTTGAAAAAGGGAAGGGCGACTAATTATGTGCCATCTGCCCTGGCCTCAGGAAATCTCCATATACAATGTGCATTTATTTGTGTGTGTTGCCTTTATAGTGACTCATGTTTAGACTAAAATTCAGCCAAGCACTTGAACATTTGAGTAATTTTGTAAGTGGATGCCACCCAGTGTAACTCAACACTTGATAGTTTGTGACAAATATCAATTAAAAGTGTGACCGTTGAATGATTTTAATAAAAACAAATATGTTGTATGTTCAAATTAACCAACATGAGCAGTTTGAGAAGTTAGAAGGAATGCTGATTTTGCCAAGTGGATGTTAAAGTGATATTAGAAGGCTATTCTGGCTGGTTGCTAGGTCATTCAGGGTGGTGGACTAAGCATTGTTAGGTGGTGGCCGGGACGTTATTTGGGAATTTCTAAGAGTTTTAAGGTATTGGCTAGGGTGTCCTGGGTTGTTTCTACAGCACTCTTATACAGTGGTCAGTTGCTGGGGTGTTGAAGATGATCGGAGCGGGGTTGTTAAGAGGTTGCTAGGGTGTTCTGGCTGGTTTTTACTGCTAGGATTTGCTGGGGTGAGTTCCCAACGTTAAACATATGTTTAACTTTGAACATTCCACGCCAAACTCCAAACTTTTTATCTATGTACCACTCAAATGTTTAGCATCACTCGACTGAAAAGCTTCTCATAATCTTAAAAATTCATATATTTTTGAAATTGGTACCATAGGCAGATAATTATTTGCATAATAGCAATAATCTTTTTCATTTGAAAAGTACATTATTATTATAATACATAAAACTACATTATAAATAATTTAACAGAATGATGAAAATGAAAATCTGCCAATAAGAACGCGGCAAAGATAACGTTTACATGTTTAAAATGTATCTCTGGGTGAGACCTCAAGAATCTTTTTTACTAATTCAAGGCAAAGGGTGCCTACATTGAAGAAAATAAATGTACATATTGAATTATTTTTAAATCTTCTTTAAACATAATTCCCAGTAACTTTTGTGATATTCCATTGTTTTGAGTTTACTATACTGTGAGAATGACCCTAAACTGACCTTGAACGGCTGGATACAGCACACTTAATAGACAAGATATATCTAGTTTGGTGAAGCGGAAATTCTTGTTTAGGTTAGGTATTCTAAAAAAACCTAACCCAAGTTTATACGTTGATTGTACAGTAAGTTGGTTTCATGAATTTATTAGTGGTATTAATAAATCAAACATGCTTAATTTGTAATTATCTCTGAAAGCATTTTGTGTGGTATTGAATACTTGGGAGACACCTGTGGTTTAGTATATTCACTCCCTCAAATTCTCTTCATCATCAGACCTACATCACAAGACTCACCCATTTTAAGTCTCTGTCTGTCTGAGACACAGTCTGTTTCTGTCTGATACATACTGTAATCACACAATCCCCTCCCTTAATACTTGAGGTTTGGTAACCAGAAAGGTATCTGTGAGTGCGTACATACAGAACATACAGTACATATTTCATGAGATAGGGGTGTTGTCACTAAAAATACTATAACTTCATCCCGCTCTTTGACATCTGTCAGATTTAACCAAGCAAATTACAGGAGCACAGTACATTAAATAGAGAACATCTTTTTCTGCACTGGAATTATTCGACAAACCCTGCTAATAAGAGGTGAGTAATAGCAAAAAAATTTAGTAGCTACAAATATTTTGTAATCTTTATCATGAGAAGCGATGAATATATTACTCATGACTTTGTAGATGACTTCTGTGGAAGTTTGTGTGATGTCCCTGATGCTTAGAGAAAATATCTTATTTTAATACAAAAGAACTTTGGTCTTCTTTCGATATGACGTGGCATAAACATAATTCAACCTTGAAATTACTAAATGTTGTATTATATTAAGTAGAATATAATCAATCTAATTAAAAAAAGTGGATAATTTTAATTCAATAATAATAAATATACCAGCAATTGTAGTGATTTCAATGAATTTAACCCATTTAAGATCAAAGATTGCTGCACATCATATCAGTTGATATAGGCTAGGCTAAGTTAAAAATGTAACTATGGCAAAAATAGATAGGCTAGATGACTGAACAAGCTATCTATATAAAAATACACAACAGTTAAAAAACATCTCAACACAATTAACAAAATATATGAATAAACAAGCACAGACAGAAATATATATATAGCCTACCATAATTATGTTGAGTAAGTTGTCTTAAAAGAAAATATATTTTACAATGCAAAATGGAGCTTTTAGGCAGTTTTAAATTGACAAAACTTAACAAGATACGCGGTGACATGCCACAGCTTTGGGCTTCTCGCGTTGCTAAGCGACGGAACAACAACCGCTGTAAACGGACGCATACGTCACATGTGCGTGTGTCTGCGCCCACTTTCACTCGAACTCGGACAATTGGTCCAGCGGTGAACTGTTTAACCTTTGAATCGCTACGGAATGGATCCAGGTTTAACTTTGGGGTGATACCATTATACTATGCAACCTGAACATGCTTAAGAGTCTCCTATACTGTAGAAACACTGTACCAGAACTTCCTTTAGCTCTTTCATGAATTTTACCTTGATCAGGTAACATATTACTCATCTGCAAACTCCGCCCACTGAAACACCCACCTGCGAAAAAACACGCTCAGATCAGAACGATCGTCAGGGCAATACTGCACCACCTTACAAGCTCAAACAGCACTGAGAAACTCGATACGCGATTATTGTATCACATCGCTTGGGTCTAGCGTTTCTTTCGCGTTTTGCTTGGACTGTTAACTTTTGTTTTCTAAGTGTGACTCGGTCCCATCATGAGTGTGAGTATGACCTCAGAAAACGTCTTTCATTCGGCGCTGCAGCCCAATATGACCGTCACTACTTACGCGGTACCGTCCGAGAACGAGCTCGCGCACGGCGGGACTCACGCAAAGGACGAGGCCAGATTTAAGCGCCTCCACCAGCAGGTGTCCATGAGACTGGCGGAGAAATCAACGCTTCCGCGCCAGAACGGCTCTACTTCACAATACGCAGCTTCAGGTGTGTCACGGGGCTCTTTCAACTTTTCTGTTCCTTTTTCAGAGGCCTGTTCGATTATTGTAATACAGCTACAATACCACTTAAGCCTTTAAATGATGACTCATCTGTCGAGCTATTCAATATGATAATCGATTTTTCTTTTGCGCTGTGGTTTCATATGTAACATGATCTGGGCAGACTTTTATCCTCATTAAACTTTTGGTAAAGTTTTGCGATGTACGTACGAATGACTTGATTAAATATTAAAGCAAATGAAAACAAATGCATTATTAGTGCATTCACACTGGCAGGCTGTTGTATGTTGTTTACACTTATCTTTTACTTGAATGTTTTTGCAAATTCAAGCCAAAACAGCCTGCAGCAAAAAACTTATGGTCACATGACTCCTGTAATTGAATATACGATTATCATTTACAGACACCAGCAGTCAAAAGTTTAGAGTAAAACACTTCAAACTATTCTTCTTTAAAAGCTAATGGTTATATACTACGTATACATATCTGTTTCTTTTATAACACTGTAATGGATCATTGAAACTGCTAAAGACTGTTTTGAAGGGGGATATTTCATGAATGTAACTAATAACACATACATTGCAATAAATTTGACTATTTATCATAATTATATAATAAAAAGTAGTTTCAATTAGGTTTCATTTGAAGTTTTATGTCTAAACTTATGACTGATAGTGTGATATAGTTTATTCATGTTAACAAAAGACAGGCCTTTGTTTTAACTGAGAATAAGAAGAGGAGTTGGTATTTGTAGTTTTTAGATTTGACTCTTTTTTTTTTTAACATCATGCATCGTATCATTTTGCATGAAATCTCAATAGATTTAAAATTTGTCATTGATATGAATCAATAAGAACTGAGATTTGCAACACATTATATAAAAAAGATCAAGAATTGGTACTGGCAAAACATAAAGGCATAATTTACTGTTTGAAGTGAGCAAGATTCAAGTGTAGTCTCTATTCTTGCTGAACATCAAGTGAGAGTGAAAGACGTGACACACCCCAGACGAATAAGTGCTTAGCATGTCACAAAAGGAATGTAGTTTGAGAGTGTCAATCATTTCACTGTCAATATCAACTGGAAACTAGTTCACTAATTTCTACCTTGTTTGATAGACTAGATTAAGTTTCTAAGCACTATTTGTTGTATTTCCCAACTCTAGGCTGCACTCTGTCTAAATGTAAATAAGCATGTTTGCTTAACAAAAGTGTGACAGAATTGTATTATTCGTTTATGTGTACTTTCCATTGAAAGTAGCTGCTGAAGATTTATTAAAATTATTTTTGATCTGATCAGTTGAATTCAGATACTTCATGGTTTACCTTTGGGCATATGGTCGAATTTAACCGGACCCCTTGTTTATGAGCTCTAACTGCGTTTTGGCAAGTCTGAACAACCCTGCGTCTTCATGTTACTGGCCTAAAGGCATCCCGGAGACGTGAAACTTCTGAAATTCAGACTTTGGTGCGATATCAGGCATAAGTTACAGGTGAGAGAACATGGGGCGTACAGTCTGTTTTTGCGTCGAATGTCCTAAATGAAAAACGTTAAATTCTCACAATCACCAGCGTTTTTTGAGAATAGTTTCTTAAGCAGAAATCCACTAATGTTAAGCAGAATGACAGAGCAGGGCGAGGCAGGGCTTGAAGTGTGTGTTTTTTGGGTAGGGCGTTTGGGAGGGGCATCAAACGCAGCCATCAAACCGGTTCTGTGCTTTCACTGGCTTCTACTGACTACAATTATGAAAGCTCACACCACACCCTGATTCACACTCACACACGTGTACGTGCATGCCCACGGCACGGACTCGCATATGTGTCTGACTAAACAAGTCAGTGGATGTCAACCTTTCTAAAAACTGTAGCAAACTTGCAATGCCGTTACTGCAGTACCTCTTCGGGTTGCCACATACTTGCGATGTCATCGAGGACACATGCCCAGCATACTGACTAATTTGTTACTTACCTGACGACTTCACAGGGCACTAAATCATTCGCTTATCACCTGAACTTTTTTTGCCCGTTTCCCACCGATAGAAACTTATGCTGACTGTTGCTTTTTCCATTTAGCTATATTGTTTAGTTTGCATGCAAACTTACAAAGGTATTATAAACCTGACAAAAGAATGACAGAAAGAGATTTATCGTTTTAGTTTAGTTTTATTGAACAACAAACATGCATGAATATGGGATTTTTTTAATTGTTTTGTCAAATAATAAACATAAATGTTTGTTTATAATACGAAGCATTTATTTATTTATTTTGTGAAACAGGGGTGTAAATTCTGCACAACGTTTATGTTTAAATTCTTACTGAATTTAGTTTTTGAAAAGATAAACACAAAAGGACAACATATAGACCTGAGGGCTAGAATTGTTAATGAGATTTTTTTTAAATAAAAAAATATAATAAATAATAAAACATTAAAAAAAATGTCTCTGGGAGTAAATTCAACAGTTCAACCGGGTTTGATATTCTAAATTAAAATACATTGTAGTTGTGACATTTAAAGAAATGATTCTATTGCAGTGTCAGTGATCTGTTCAAAGCTCATCCATGTTGTTTACATGCATTTTTATATTTGTATAAATTCCTAATGTGTTTTTTCTTCTTTTTCTAGAGTCTGGGAATTATTCAACAATGACAAAATATCAGACACAAAACTTTACCCCAACTTTTAGCTCAAAATCATATGTCTATTCTCCTGGAAGACCAATGATGGTAAAATTATTTTATTATTTTAAGATTACTTCTACATTTTTATATATTAACAAGTCTATTATATAAATAATTGGTTTAACTTTGTGAAAATTATGATTAAGAGTAACATATGCAACACTGAGGCGTTCTAAACACTTCCTCTAAGCCTAATTGACAGGGAAAAAGAAGGGCTTATTGACGCCATTAGTTGAATCAGTATTGCTGTGTTAGTGATTGGAATTCTCAAACAAAAAAGCATGTTTTAATAGCACTACAGGGTTAACACTTTTGGGGAAACAAATATGATTGGCTTATTTATAGTTTGCTGTCTGTGCATATTACTTTGGAATACTTAAAAGTACTTCAACGTAGAAAAAACTGACACACTTTATCTTTAGTAAATTATTTTGGCGTATATGTATGGGTCAGCATACATACAAGATACAAATCTCAGAGTTACATTCAAGAGTAACTTTCTTGTGGAGTGACACTGTTGAAAGTTTCTTTATTAATTTCCCACCAACTTTCTTTTTTCCTCTAGTCCCAACGTGCATCGCAGTACTCCAGTGGCGGTTACTCGTCTCATTCCGCTGTCGATTTTGCCCCAAAAACTAAAATGAGCTACACAGCTCGAGGTGGTGGTGGGGGAGGGGCCTACTACCAAGAAGAGCACAGCGGCGGCGGTTATCAGGGAGGTGGTTTCCAGGGTGCCAGTTTCCACGGTGGTGGTTTCCAGGGTGGCCCGGTTCAACAGCAGCAGGTCAACTCAATAACTCGTTCCTTCAGCCGCATGGCGACCGACCCTGAGACTGCCTCGGTGCACTCCATGCGCTTTGCAAGCTTGCCCCGCCAGGCTTTTTCTACCCTGATGGCACAGGACGACAGCGACGGGAGCGGTTCCGAACGAGATGCCGGCTTTGCACGTCAGGCTTCTGTTCACAGCATGAGCAACGGCTACGTCGCCAACACCTACCCACGTCATTCCATGTACTCCACCACCAGAATGAACGGATATGAAGGCGGACAGCAGCAGGTCAGTTCCATGACGCTACCGGTCATGAAGCGGTCCATCAGTGGGACGCTCTCCAGTAGCGGGGGAGGTGGCGCCGTGGAACAGGAGGTCTACACTCGCCAGCAGTCTTTCAAAGGCCCAGCCTACCGCACCATCAGCCGAATCAACAATCGTCAACAGATGCGCGGGGCCGCTACTGGAAGCATGCATGGAAGCAGCGCTGGACAGTTCAGCGGTTCTCAGACCAATCTGACCATGTCACAAGGAAGACTCTCACGTGCTGGCTCTATGAGGAGTGTGCACAGTGTTGGGAGGGGCATGGATGTGTTCGATGGCATGGATGTGGTCGAAGGAATGGGACACCTTAGCGGGTAAGAGCGCATGCGCTTACTGACTAGTGCAGTTTTATGTTAATTGGATGTACTGTAAGAGCGTTGGAAAAATTCAGTTATATAAAAATACTGTACAAAACGGGGGCCACACAAGTTATAAAACATGAAGAAAATCTTATTTTCTTCTGGGTTTTTTTTTTTCTTTAAAAACCAAGCAAACATTTTCAAATGTATTATCTTTTGAATCATTCAATCTAAATCTAGAGATTAATGGCTGGAATACACTACAAGACTTTTAAAATTGGAACAGATTTTTTGTTATTAGACATCATACACTTGCTGACTCTTTGAAAGTTTCAGATAGAATCACACTAACTGATAAAAGCTGCAGACTGGCACAGACTTTCTGCAACAAGTCCAGACTGAAAATCTGAGCAAAAGTCTTGTAATGTATTTTAGCCTTAAGTCTGTTTTGACGGATGTCTGAAAGTGATAGTTCACCCACAAACAATTTTTTTGTCATTATTTACTCACCCTCAAAAAGGCAAATAAGAAAGTTGGTAACCGACTGCTGGTCATAGCTGGCCCCCATTCACTAATATTATATGGAACAAAAACCAATGCAAGTGAATGCGGCCTGTAAAAAACTTTCTTCATGATATCTATTGTTTTCTGCGGAAGAAAGAAAGCCAAGCATGTTTGAAATGACAAAAGGGTGAGAAAATTAATTTGTATTTTTTCTGGGAACTATCACTTAAATTAAAGCAAAAGTATGTTCGCACCACTGGTGTAAAACAGGTTACTCGGAAACAATAACCTATCATGTAATTGTGCACCACAAATTACATGATGTGTCTAAACAAACAACGTCCTTATTGTGTTCAGTTAAAAATGTCCTAAATTATGCTCCGTGACTACAGAGACTCAACATCCCTTATGAAAATAAGCCATGCTCTAACTATGAAGAGTTTGGTTCCAAAATGAGATAAATCATGTTTTTATTATGTTTTCATGTTTTTATTGTGTTAGTTAGCTGTGTATTTTAAGTTATTGTGGCTTAATCAGAACAAACCAACTGCAGTTTGATTGATATTAATAGGATTGCACAGTAAAAAAAACATGATATTAGATTTTATTTGAGTTCTCATTTTGGAACCAAACTCTTCTATTGTTATCATATTTTTTGTGTTTTATTTGTAGTATACCCATAGGAACCACAATAAAACCATGATTAATAATCCAAAGGGGCACTATGTTTTAGAAAAAAAACACTGTTTATTACTGTTAGCAGATTAGCATTTTTGGTATTTTGGTGAGAGTAGCCTGTATCGTGTTCCTGAACGTGCAGATATGGATAACGGTGATTATGTGCAGTGAATGCAGAGGTTGACCTTTGAACCATGAAATTATTCATTCTCGGTTTTAACAGCCTGTCAGCACACCTACCTTTAGCTTATCTTTCCCTCTTGCTTTGCTGGTAATATATTTGCGTACATTAGTGTGTGTTTGATGTTGCCCAGCCCTGTTTGTAAAAGTGAAGAGGTAGTCTGTTCTGTAGGCACACCTAAACCAGTCCAGCCACCTCACCTACACACACCCTGGGAAAGAAACACCCTTCATAGCACTACAGCAACACAAACATGCACAGGGAGGAATGTCCTCTTTACCAATACTGTTTTAAAGTCAAGATGTTGACTTTTGAAGAACTATTAGGTGAAGTCTGAACTTGTTACGTAAGAGGTTCTCAACTGAACAGAAATTCAGAATATCAAGTTATCATAGTACAAAATACTGTTATTTATACAGAACTAAGAAACATGTATTAAACATTTACGTTTTGTGATTTCTAATAAAAAAACGAATCTTTCCTGTTTAGACTCGAAAGCCTGGACATGCCTACTGCCATGAATTATCTTGATCAGAACGATCCTGATCTTCAGATGCTGGGAGCTGCCTACATCCAACATGAGTGTTACCATAGCACCGACTCAAAGAAAGCTGTATGTGATTCATGTGTTTTTATCTAAAGAAATATTCATGAGCTTTATTAGAAATCGTGCTTTTCAAGTGGATGACACTGAAGCATATGAACGTTTTCTACGGTAGGTTTTCCAGATGAAGGGAATTCCTCGTCTAGTGAAGCTGTTTAACACCGGCAATGAGGAGGTGCAGCGCTACGCCACCGGTGCCACAAGGAACCTCATCTATGAGAACATGGAGAACAAAGTGGCTCTCATTGAAGCCGGTGGCATTCCCAAACTTGTAGAAGCACTCAAAGAGCAAGATGATGAGCTGCGCAAGAACATCACAGGTAAGCGTCGTGGTAATGTTACCTTGTTTACCTTTATGTGTGTTTCTCTTAAAGGGATTGTTCAACCAAAACTGGAAATGGTCTCATTTACATTTTACATTTAGGAATTTGGCAGACGCTTTTATCCAAAGCGACTTACATTGCTTTATCCTATACATTTATACATAGGTATTTGCAATCCCCTGGGATCGAACCCACAACCTTGCGTTGTTAACGCAATGCTCTTACCACTGAGCTACAGGAAAGTCTCATAATTGATTCACCCTCATGTCATTTAAAAATTGAATGACTTTGTTTACTCTGCAGAACACAAAAGATATTTTGAGAAATGTTGGTAAACGAACAACACTGAGTCCTATTGACTTCCATTGTATGGACAGAAAACCAAATTTTCTTAAAATATCTTTTGTGTTCCATAGAGGAAAAAGTCATATGCGTGTTTTGAATGACGACAGGGTGAATAAACAAGAGATTTTTTTGGGGGGGTGAACTATCCCTTTGTAAAGAATCGCTTTAATTCGTTTAAATTATTAGCTTTTTCTTCTTAATGTAATTTAACCAAATGCACTCATAATTGAACTCAATATAATTTACATCTATCCTTAAATAAAAGTGATTTCTTTGGTTCCATTTTTATGCATACATGTAGTAAAAGATTAATTATTAACTTCAGATAAAAACACATAATAAAGCGTTCAGATAAGGTTTATACAAAGAGCGTTTTACAGGGGAGGAGATCGATTCTCATATTAATGTTAGCAAGTTGCTAAAATGATATTACTTCATATGCCAAAAGTAGAATATATAGCACATCCAAAAACCAACCATCTACTATTTTTTATATTTTTAATAATTTTATACAATAATCTGTCAAATATTATTCATTTACGTATTGTAGTATCAAATCATATGTTTTTGTTCAGTCCACATTTCACACAGTCCTACATCTTGGAATTATTTGAATCAGCTTTTAACAGTGCATTCTGGGATTGCCCTTGCTGAAGAATTTGGCCTAAATGATTTGTCTTTTGAATCTGTTGTTTTTTAAATACCAGGAAATTGCATATGAATGTGTTTTAGTTATTAGTGTGTAAAGGCTGCATAAAGGGCGTCGGCCATTGCATCACAACATTAATTATTACCATTGTCTCGACTTGTGCAGAAGAATCATAGGCCTACAACTCTTTTGGTGGAGGGCTGTGAGTCAGGTTGAACTTCGTCCGAACACCTCGCTGCATGTCTGGATATGCACAAACTCCAATTAACATCTCACCTATCACATTCGCAAAAAGTTTTAAAGATGACACAAGGATTCTCATAAAAACTGAGGATGTCTGATTCCAAAATTCCATTTACAAACTAGTGGCTGGAATACACTACAAGACTTTTAAAATCTGAACAGATTTTTTAAAAATTTGAAATCATACACTTGCAGACTTTTTGAAAGTTTCAGATAGAAACACACAAACTGGTAAAATCTGCAGACTGGCACAGACTTTCTGCAACAAGTCCAGGCTGAAAATCTGGGCAAAATCTAAACAAAAGTCTTGTAATGTTTTTAGCCCATAGTAGCCTTTTTTAATTTTACCTGAGAAGCAGAATTGCATAGAATTTAATGATTTGTATTCAGAGAATAGATACATTTACTTTATTATGAAAAAAATTGATTAAAGTGTCCACGGGGAAGTAATTTTGATGTATAGTAATTTCTGTATTCTGATTTCTTTTCCCACCAATTCTCTGTGCTGTTGTTTTCTCATTCTTATCTATATTCAAATAATTATCTATTTCCCATGCTACTTTCACATGCCCTCTTCTCTTCCTCATTCCCATTATCTCCCTCCTCTCTCATTCCCTGTAGGTATCCTATGGAATCTCTCGTCTAAGGATAACCTGAAAGAGAAATTGGCACGGGAAACTCTTCCTGAATTGACCGAGAAGATACTAATTCCCCTCTCGGGCAGCGGTGATCCTGATTATATAGAACTGAACTCCTCAGAGAAAGAAATCTTCTTCAACACCACTGGATGCCTCAGGTACACCTACACTTTACACGAGCACACAGACACATTTTTTGAGTTCCTCCGTATGCGTTCTTTTTCCTACATTAACTTTGCTACATATTGTCACAATACGTGCAGGGAAGAGAACCCAAGTGCAGGCAGCAAGTCGTGAAGGGGTCACAAGGTTTTATTTTACAATAAACAAAAAAAGCCCACGATGGGGTAAAAGAAATATAAACAGGGTATAACGGGACGGAGACTGACTTTCACTAGACTAACATAAACAACACTTGAAAATAAACTCGACTGAACACTTACTAGTCAGGAACAGATCTTTGACGACAGGCACAGGACTACGAGCAAGGATAAACAAACACGGCGAATAAATGGCATAACGAATACAGCGACTGGAAAAATATACAATGACCAAACACAGGACAAAGAAACATGAGGACTCTTAAAGGGGTCAAAATCAACGGGGACAGGTGCAGGATATGAACTTATTAACAATCGGTGATGAGACTAAAGGACGGAAAAAACACAGACGAGACTCATAGAAATAGTATGGTTACCATCGAGGCCCAAAAACCTCTCTCTCTACAGGAAACAAGGGATCCCGTCCTGGTTCTGCCACGAGGCCAAGAAATAACAAAATGAGGCAGAACCATGACACATATATTAAGAATTCCCAATGGAAATATGTCGGCCGAGTCTAAAGCATGTGTGTGGTTTTTATTTATTAATAAGAAAATAACGTGGGTATCCCCCAAATGTGCATTATTGTAATGTCCGCCAACAGTGAACAAAAATCAACAAAAGTCAAATTATAAATAACAGGCACTTATAAAACCTGTTCGTTGTTATTTCATGTTACATAATTTCTCTGAATAGAGCATTTTAATGTTTAAACATAGAACCTTAAGGTACAGAGTCCCCATTTTATGTTACTGCAGCCCCCATGATAGTCCCTTAGTTCATAGAAATAAAAAAGGGTGTAGAAGTCTAGACAAGTATTTAATGATGCAAATTTAGAGTATAAATTTGCCTAAAATGTAAATCATGAGAAAACTGTGTACAATGCATAAAATCATATTTTGGCTTCATTTTCTTTATGCAAAAAGAAAAACTGGGTTTTTTGCAGAATTCATGCTTGTATATTTATATATCTTTTCTCTTTGAACAGGAACTTGAGCTCAGGGAGTGAGAGAACCAGACAGCAAATGAGGGATACCAATGGCCTGGTGGATGCTCTGGTTCAATATGTTCAGAAGTGCATGGTGGACAATAAAACAGAGGAGAAGGTAATTGTGTGAAATATTATTACAGGCTGCTTATCAGCCAAACCACAAACGCTGTTTTAATGTCACACCATCCGTATGTTTAAATGGCAATTCACATGAACTTTCTTCTTTCAGGGTGTGGAGAATGCTGTATGTGTTTTGCGGAATCTATCCTTTCAGGTGTACAATGAGATCCCCCCGTCAACTCAAACACGATTGGAGGG
The DNA here is from genome assembly GCF_015846415.1 of Triplophysa dalaica. Classification (NCBI taxonomy): domain Eukaryota; kingdom Metazoa; phylum Chordata; class Actinopteri; order Cypriniformes; family Nemacheilidae; genus Triplophysa; species Triplophysa dalaica. The sequence continues at coordinate 13,050,764 of NC_079565.1, read as the reverse complement.
TCCCACTCGTTCTTCAGGTTCTTCAAAGGGCGAACCTATCGGCTGTTTCACCCCTCAGAGCAAAAAGGCCAAAGATGTGAGGAGCCGCTTAATTTTTTTTTAATTAGTTTAAAATGTCCTTCTTTTCCTAAACACGTTGCATTCTGGGTTTGTAGTTCAAACAGTTCTTCTTGTTTTCAGAGACAAAATCAGGACCTCACAACATTTGCAGAAGTGTCAAAGTATCCGAAAGGTATGGAGTGGCTGTGGCACCCTCAGATCTTGGAATTGTATAACCAGGTGCTGCAGCGCTGTGAGATCAACAGCACGACACGAGAAGCGGCAGCCGGAGCCCTCCAGAACATCACTGCTGGAGACAAGAGGGTGAGATGTTCCTTTCCTCTTAGCAGCACTGGCTAAATTACACTAGAAACAGCTTAGCAACAACCTACAACTTAATACTCTCTTCTTGGAACTGCCAACTTGCCACTAAGTTACACCCTAGCAACTACTCTGTAAATGTCTGATAAGCCTCAAAGTAATACAATAGCAACAACTAAGCCACCACTTGTGCCATCAATGGCTTTGCAACTTTCCAGAATACCCTGGCAACTGTTTAGCAGTGCCCTAGCAACAATTCGAACACCTTAGCAACACTCTAGGTGTCATAAAAAGCATAGTACATTGCTACATAAGTTGAATTTATTTTATTTCAGTTCTAGTCATACTTATTTTTTCTAGTTATTTCTTAATAAATAGTTTTTTGTTTATAAACAGTCTGATTAAAAATAAATCTAATTTTCACCCCTTTCTTTCTCTTAGTGGGCGTCCATCTTGAGTCGCATCGCGTTAGATCAGCAAAGGATGTTGCCCACCATCATTGATCTGTTGAGGACCGACAGCGACACGGAACTCCGCTCTCTCACCGGCCTCCTAAGGAACCTCTCCCGCCACGCTAAAAACAAAGACGATATGGGTAAGCTTCCCTTCCGTCGCCCGGAGTCAGTCCCACATCTGTGACATGCAAGCATCTCATGACTTGATTTCTCGCTGTTTCAGCCACCAAAGTAGTCCAGCACTTGATTCCCAAACTGCCCTCCGACGGACGCCAGAAGAGCCCATCAAGTGACGTGGTGGTGAACATGTGCGGTGCTCTCAACAACCTAGTGACCGGCAGCAGTTTGGCAGCAAGAGATATCTCCTTCTTCGATGGATTAGCCAAGCTGGTTGGCATCAGGAGCAATAATGATGGCAGGTAAAACTAAGAGTCGTCCGACTAGACCAGAAATATTAACATGCAATTGTATTATTACACTAATGATGCTTTTTTTCCTATATTTGTCCAGTCCTGGCAAACTAAAGGCTGCCAAAGCTGCGGCGACGGTACTGAACAACATGTTCCAGTACAAGAAACTACACAAAGATTTCAAAAGTGTAAGTTTTGAATAAATATTTAAGAAAAGGAACACTTTACAATAACGTTGTATTTGTTAACATTAGTAAGTGCATTAGCTAACATGAACTAATAATGAGCTATATGGATATTTTATAAATTGCCTTGCATTTATAATGTGCCTATTGGTTCAAGTATTTTAATTAAAAAAAAAATGAACAGCACTTATTTTTTAATGCAAATAGTGTAGCTCTTATAGCTTTTATTTTTTTTAAAGTAAACATATTTCACCCAACGAGAACGACCTCATTTTAAGAATGTGTGTACTTATTTCTATTGGTGTTTTTACCTACTGCGAACCAGAAGTCACGGTGTGTCATTTTTACTGAATTTCTGTCTTCCGCCCTTCCCTCCAGCCATTTTCCACTTACACACACACATACGTACACACAGCAAACATTTCTACAATAAAAAGTAAAATAACCCCCTGATGTACTGAATATAGTCATATATGGGATAATTTCCAAATGACACAATATACGAACACATGAGGAATATATTAAGGTGTGTTAAAAAGAGAAGCTTTAGAAGTTTAGCCCCACATAGAGAAGTAGCATTCAGGTGATTTCCTCGTGAGCATGTCTCAACACACCACAGCATGCCAAAGGTGAAGAACCCTGCTAGTATAGAGCTTGGATTAAAGCCAGTCTGCTATCTGAAATCTAGTATTACTTTGAATGTGTGCAATTTTTTTATGTTAAAAATACTGTACTTCCTCCTGATTCGTGGAAAATATGCATATATTGATAAATGTAAACTGTAAATGGAAATAAATATTGTGATTGTATTGAGTAGTTGATATAACAACAAATGTGTGCCGAATTTAAAGCTAAAAGTTTAAAGTAAAAATTACAAAAGTTGCAACATTTTGACCTACAAAAGTAGTGTATAAATAAGGCATCTGTTATTCATTTTCTGAAAGGTGTAAATAATGGTTGAGTCTGCTGACAGCAACATTCGTTCAACCAGTGGCATGTGTTTGGGAGCGGGACTATCTGTTTGTCCAATTGCAGATGGTGGGAGGTTTGGGAAACCTGTGTGAAAATAAATAATGATTTTCTTTTTTTGCTTTGTTTTACAGAAAGGGTTTCAGAAACAAGACTTTGTAGAAGGGGCCATGTAAAACAATCTTCAGCTGCGTGGTTAATACATCTATCATCATTTTGAATTTTGAAGACATTTTATTAAAAACAATATATAACAGCAGTTCCGCTAAAGAAAATGGTCCTGGGAGGATTAAAAGACACCACAACATGAAAAACAAAGTTGTGAAAAATGAAAATATGTACAAGACTTTATTGCCCGAATGCACCTTTCTTATTTGCTTTTCTGCTTGATAGCGATTTTTCAAAAAATCCTCAGGGATTTGTTGTTTTGTATATCCTACTGTTGTGATTTTGTAGATTTACAGGAACACAGACTAGTCATGATAAGATCACTCATTTTACTACTGTGCATTTTTATATAGTTGGTAGGAAAGACATTAAACAGGAAAATCATAAACGGAAATTGTAATGGTTTTACAAAACGATGGACAGATTTTTGCTGTTTGGTTAGTCATAACAAATGTGCTAGATGTTTAAAATCTGGGTTTGCTATAGTTCTGATGCTTTGCATGTACAAATAAGCTTCGTAAGTAAAATTATATAGCATTATTTCCTGTGCAAATAATGATAGTTTTTAAATGAATTTTGTTTGAGAACGAATGTTTGAATGTATATGTTGTGTGATTGCATTAAACCCATAGTCTGACAGGGTCACGGCTGCCATCCGCTTTCCACAGAGTTGTCTTTATAGAAACATTGAGTATATTTGATAGAAAATACATTAGGATGGTGTAGTGAGATATAATTTGACAAATTAATATGGATTTTTTTAATGCTGTTCACAAAAGTGCAAAACAGAAGTGTTAATACTTGGCAGTAACAATGTACATCTTCATATTTTCTTATAAGAGATCTTTAAGAGAATTTGAATGTCTTTTGTTTTATAGATGTAAGTGTTTGGTGCAATATGTGCATTCATTTGACAGTAAGCAACTTTACCCATATAAGTAGTGTTATTTTTGTATGATCTTTTTTATTATGGTAATTAAATGTTGAATGTTAGGTGTGGGTTTGTATGTTTTTAGCTTATATTTAATAAGATGTATGCGACAATGTTCTCAGACTGTAATCTTTGCATATCTGTGACATGCCTTTACTGGATCAGAAATTAAACCGGCTGAGACCTTTAAGAATCCGAGGAATGTTTCCTCTAAATACTTTGATCATTTCCATTCTCAAACATCTTGTTTTTATATCAAATGCATTGTACAATGAAAGTGTGTAAGTGTCATAGGTATATGTTCATATAAACAAAAAACAATAAAAAGCAATATATGTTGAAACAAAATCTAATCCTGCGCTTTCTTAAAGGGACAGTACACCACCTTCCTTATACTGCTTTGTAAAACAGATTACCAGATTTGTTAATTTCAAACCAGTCTGTGTTTCAGTAAAGCTAGTAAATTGGTTACTTTATACAGCACTTTTCTCCTGTGCTTTCTTCCCTCATGCGCCCAGCCCATTTACATACTTTCTGTTTTCACATGAACAATCGCTGCCCCACCCAACTCCGAACCACTTTCTTAAGAGCCACCACATTTATGAGACATCTGCTAAATCAGCAATACCCCATAACCTCTGAGTGTAATAATATGGATTGACTTTTTTTGCTGTTTATCCAACATTTTATATTCTTACGACCTTCATATGTCGCTCCAGGCGACGACTCGAGTATTTACAGTAGTTACAGTGTGTACCTCAGAGTAAATTAGATAGAACATAACATCCACTTTCTATACGCCACACCCACAGCTGGGTGACAGACTGTTCCCTCCATAATGTTAACTGATGGCAGTTTCTGAAAATAAGGGTCAGCAGTGTCATTTATCTTCTGACTTTACCTTGAATAATGCTCTTGTTCCCCTCCAAGCAGCTACTTGTTGTACGATTTTCATTTGTAACAGTAAATTTCCTTATTAATCCCATTTTGTCTTATTTTTGGTGGCATATGTACTAAATGAAAGATCATAGTGTGTTTTAATATTTTTTTTAAGTCCCCTTTTATTGATGTCTTTTACTATGCTACCCTCTGCTGGTAGAGTTGGTCAGGACACACGCACAGTGAAAGCAGACATTTGAGATAAAGCAGAGAGAACCACAGGTCAAATATTAAATGGACTATAAATTCCTAAATGCAATATTAACTATGTAAAACTTCTAAATTCTAAAGCAGCATATGACGTAGTTTAGATATATTCTTAAGATGGAAAAACACAATTTTACAGGTGACATGGCTCTCATATGACAGATTACTATCGAATAGAACGCCAAGATTCTTAGCTGACGACGAGGGTTTTATAGAACACCTATCAATAGTTAAGCAGTATTCTTGATTTTTACCTACGGCAGTTTTCGGGCCAAGAAGTAGCACTTCTGGTTGGTCCGAGTTCAGTAATAAAAAGTTGTTACTTATCCAGTTTTTTATATCAACTATGCATTCTATTATTCGATTGAGCTTCATTATAAACCTAGAGGCAGCATGTATAATGCGAAGAGCAGAGGCCCTAAGACTGAGCCCTGTGGTACACCCTACTGGACTTGTGATTTGTCTGACACATCATTGTTTATAGCTACATAAATAAGACTTAAACCATTTCAAAGCTATTCCCTTAATGCCGACATAATTTTCGAGTCTATGTAGGAGTGTGCTGTGGTCATTGCTGTCGAATGCAGCACTAAGGTCTAGCAGCAACAATAACGAAATACAAGCTCGGTCAGATGCAAAAAGCAGTTAATTTGAAACTCTGATCAAAGCAGCCTCTGTACTGTAACATGCTCTAAATCCAGACTGGAATTCTTAATTGATGTCATTCCTTTGGAGGAAGCAGCACAATTGACTCGAAACTACTTTTCCAGAACTTTGGATATGAAAGGTAGATTAAACATAGGCCTGTAATTCCCTAGTTCTCTAGGGTCATTTTTTTGGGACAAGGGGCCTTATAACAGCCACCTTTTATGCTTTAGGCACATGTCCTAATGTCAGAGATGAGTTAATAATAATAAGAAGAGGATCTAACATTTCTGGGAGCATCACTTTAAGTAGATTTCTAGGTATAGGGTCTAGCATGCATCTTGTTGATTTAGATGATCTAATGATTTTAGACAGTTCATCGTGATCTATGGTAGAAAATAATTGCAATTTCTCCTTAGGGGTGCTGTAGTTAGTTTGTTCAGCGGGTCTCACTTCTGGTTGCATTTTTATAATTTTTTCTCTAATGTCTTGTAATTTTATTTGTGAACTAGTTCATAAATTCTTCACTGTGATGCTGTTATCCAGTATCTGAAGTCGCTTGCGATTTATTTTTTTGTTAATTTAGCCACTGTGTTAAACAAAAACCTAGGGTTGTGCAGGATTTCCTCTATTACTGATGAAAACTAGGCGGATCTAGACGTTTTTAGGCTTTCCTGTATTTTCGAGTACTATCCTTCCATGCTGTACGAAATTCCCCGTTATTTAGTTTTCTTAAAGTTGCGCTCCATTTTTCTGCCGCTTTCTTTAGTGCCTGAATGTGTTCATTATACCACGGTGTTGGGCTGCCATTTTTTATCTTCTTTAAACGCAGAGGAGCAACTGTGTCATGTGTATCCGAGAAGGTGGTGTTAAAATTTTCAATGGTAATTTCAAGATCTTCCACGTTATTTCTCATGCTTGAGATTTGAGACAATTCAGGCAAATTATGGAGAAACGCATCTTTGGTAGTTGAAGTTATTGTTCTACCATATTTGTAACAAGGAGTTTGACTTACAGCCGTAGCCCAGTGAAGCAAACATAATACCACACAAAGATCCGAAATGTCTTCACACTGCTGAAGGATTTTAACGTCGTCCACATTTATACCGTAAAACAGTTTTAAATCTAAAGTATTATTACGAAGGTGAGTGGGTCCTGACACATGTTGACTAACGCCGATGGAGTTAAGAGTGTCTTTGAAAGCCATTCCTAAGGCATCTGTATGGAATATAGAAATATACAAAAAAAACATGGTTACTACACTTTAACCCGAAAAAACGTGGTTAATTTTCATGAGGGTCAGATTGACATTATTTGACTCCAACACATGCAAAGGTAAGTAAATTAATTATTAATTAATGAAATAATAAACATATATTTTTTAAAACAGTGATTGTGATGAAGACAAAATTTACAATGCGTAGCTTTTATTGTGAAATAGACTGGCTAAGGCAGAGAGACTGCTATATGTCGTCCGCTGACGTAATTAGCATATTTGTTACGCAAGGGCGTTGAATTTGCATTCTGTCTAGCATCAAGATTTTACGTCTGATTAGCTTTCCTTACATGCTGTGTTTTAATACAGCTGAATAAATACTTATGAAGACATATTACTTTTTGTCGTTGTTTGTATGCATTTAAAAAAAAAGGAGTCTGAAAAGTCGCTAAATGTAGGGACATAGATTTAACTAAGATGGCTTTAAGAGTGAAGTCAATGTTTATAGTATAATTACTAGGGATGAGCGAGTACAGCATTATCTGTATCCGTATCTGTATCTGTCAACCATATGAATTATCTGTATTCGTATCTGTACTCGGACTGGGCCTAACCCGGAAATGGGCGGGATTTAACCCGGAAGTGGGTCGGGTTGTCTTGATATGGGCGGGGCTTTAACCGGTATGTTATTTTAAGCATGCAATTGATATGGGTTGATCAGAAATTGTTATATTTATTGCTGATTATAAAACTATTTACATGACAGCATCAGCATTGAGCTTCAGATCAATGGTTTTGATCACGATAACAAACGAACTATATTCAGAACAAGTTTGGAAACAATGAATAAAACACATGCGGTTGCAATTATGAAGTAAAATGTAATGAACAAGAGTTTTCATCTCAACATAACTTTTTATTTAACTTTTAATTAAAAACTGGTCAGAGCCAGCTGACGGTTTAAAAAATAAACTCAGACAGGCGGAGACACAACGCGAGGCGCATTCTACCAAGCACTACGTCTGAACAAATCCCACGTTTACCAGAACTCTTCTCGTTAATAAGCAAGTACTACAAACCGAAATAAAAAACAAACCTGACGCTGAAGAAACCCTAAACGTTAACGGAAAAGACCCGCAATCCTGAGTGACTGAGGGAGAGACAGATAGACAGAGCGCTGTTCTCTTCTCAGTGTTCTGTGTGTGAGTGAGCAGAGCGGGACACAGTCAGCAACACAATGAGGATTTTTATTCAATCCGAGCACAGATATAGACTCGTATTACTCGTATGATACTCGTACTCGGCAAAAGTGCTTTATCCGTACCGGATACTCGTTTCAGCCGAGTATCCGGCTCAACTCTAATAATTACCTCTTATTTATGTATAATTCTTATTTACGATTCATTGTAAAAATGATCAAATGAAACCTAACACAAACCACAGTCATGACAATTTTATTAAAACATATACAGAACAGAAATTGCAATGACTGCACATGAAATGCTGTTAAACATTTTGCATAAAAACAAAGAAATGCGCATATTCAAAATACAAAAAAAACATGGTGATATAGAGCAGATTGCTGTTAAACACATGAAAATGATGACAGCAAAATTAATGACAAAAAGTGACCAGATACAACATCGAAGGAGTGTATTATATATCTTCCTCTGAGACCAGGCAATAAAAGTCTGTGCGGGCGGCATAGTTTCTAGTGCCAAGGTCAGACACATCTATATCAGGAGCCCGGAGTTCAGTTATCGCTTCTGGACCCGCGGGGAGCACTGGAGCTTTGGTGGACAGAGTCTTGTAGATAGGCAAACGCAGACCTGTGAGATAAACATGTATAGACTACGTTGAAATAAAACGTTAAGTATACTGTATATCATTCTTGTCATGACATTTAATAAAGATAAAGTAATTTTGTTGCACATTTGAAATGAGGATTATTGTTACCCAGGTCTCCTGCTGGATCTGGGTCCAGTCTGCAGTCCAGGTAATCAGGCTGCAGCGAGAGCATCGGATCCTCATCGCCTTGCATTAAAGTTTGTGGATCGCCAGCAGATTCGCGGTGAAACGTTACCTTGCGTGGCATTGCTAAAGCGAGAGCCTTCCAGAACCCTGAAGAACGGGTCTATAAGAAGAACGAGAGATAGATGAAGTGTGCTCAGGTGCTTGTTTAAGAGTGTACAGAGCACTGTGAGGTTCTCACTATAGAGTGTGCTCCCCAGGTGAGAGTTGAGATTCGAGACTGGTGGTGTTTCAGCTGCTGAATGATGGTTTGGCTAATTTGCTTCTGTTGGGACTGAAAAATGATGAAAATTGGCTTTGCAGTCAGCTCCATCAAATGCCAGAGACCCTGTCTGAAACGATACATTAAACTGCATTTAAAATTCCGTCATCTTTTATTCACTCTTATGTTATTTAACACCTGTATGTGACTCTTTCTTCAGTTAAACACAATGTATAAAATGACATGAGTAGATATTTGGAGAAATGTCTCAGTGGTTTTGTGTTCATACAGTGGAAGTCAATGTTCGGTTGCCAACATTCTTCAAAATATCTTCTTTTGTGTTAGCAAAGTATCAAAAGTCACCAAGGTTTAAAATGACATAAAGGAGAATAAACGCTGAAAGAATTTCCATTTTAGGGTTAACTATCATTTTAACATTAAAACGGGTTACTGTTATTCTTTTTAAAGGTTTTCATGTAGTGTTAAAAAACTGTAATTTTATAAAATTGCACTGTTTTATTAAAATAGTTTTCATTTAAGAAAAAAAAACTTTAATTACAGAAAAAGACTCCAAATTTGCATGTAACATGTAATTTTACAGGAATGTTAATTTTAACAGTATATTTCTGGTGCCCCAGCTGCCAGAAAATGTCATTACTACTGAATTGTTTTTACAGTGCATGTTATGAGAAATCAGAAATCTTCAAACTAATAGAATAATCTAATGTCACACCACCTGTCGTTTAAGATATATTTAGCACAAAAAATTTGACCTAAAGTTTGTAGTACACCACTCCTGCTGCAGGTATGACTGGGACATCACCACGATTAACCGTCGACAGCGACTGATGTTCATAAGCAGTTCTGCGGACGGCTCTGCGGATGAAACATTTGAAAATTTGTGACTGCTGATATGCAAATCAGCCATCACAGTTATGTAGTGATGAACATATTTTAATCCTTTTTTATTAAAGTGATAGTTCACCCAAAAATTTTGACATCATTTAATCAATCAGAACACAAAACAAGATATTCTGAAGAATGTTGTTAACCTGCCCCCATTGACTTGGTTTTGTCCATACTTTAGAAGTGAATTGCTTACAAACTTTCTTTAAAATATCTTCATTTGTGTTCTGCAGAACAAACAAAGTCATACAGTTTTAAAATGACAAGAGGGTGAGTAAATGATGACAGAATGTTCATTTTTGGGGGAACTGTCCCTTTAAGATTGGTTTATGGTTGGATGATTTACCGGCTCCAGGAAGGATGTTTGTGTCGTTGAGCAGAAGCTTGTGGCCGTACTTGTTCTCCAAGTGTGGTTTCAGAATAAAGTTGACAAACTTCCGGTCATTGTCATCATTGATATACGAGACGTAGGCATCGTACATTTTGCCATCTGAGAAACAGCAAAGAACAAAAGCTCAAAACACTGAATTATAAAATATGATGCAAGTGAATGTTGCAGTTTTGCTTATGTTTAATAAAATGTGAACTGACCATTGAGCTCATACTCCCCGTATATGTTCTTATACCAGAGTTTGACGTTGAGTCTGCATTTGGAATAGACCACCGCTGAGAGAGCAAGAACTACCAACAACACCGCCGTTGCCACCACAGCCCCTGTATGACTTGGGTTTTCTTTGAATAAAAATTTGACAAAAATTGATTAATAACCTTGATTGTGTTATTGTGTGCTCTATGTTCAATACTGTCTAATCATTTATGTTATGAGTCATGGGAAAAAACTGCACTGAATGCTTTGAATTTATGTAATAGTATAATATTTGGTTTAACATTTGTGATATATCTGGATTATGGAATAATGGATCAAAATGTAACTTTTTATATACCATTTTGCAAGAAGTAAACACACAAAAACATTTTCGGTTTCAGTTTTTTTTAAATATTTATTAGTAGAATTTGCTCAAATGTTTGAGTGACTGAAACAGGAAGTTCCTCTGGATCAGCGTTGAACCATTGCTGTTAACATCATCCAAAGAGGCCTATAGACAGCTTTAAGATAAATCTTATAAGTATAAATCATAGGCATGCATGGGAACAAACTCAACTGAATTCGTCAGAAAGCCCAGCAGATTTCCACAGAATCTGTATAGCTCTACTGTACCATCCTTATCCCCTATCATCTTTTTAACATCTTATAATGTATTTAAATTTACAATTCACAATGAAAATGTACAAAAACTGTGTAGTTTCCTTGTGGACCTATTCCAGCATGATAAGTGTTCAAATGAATGCATCAAAGTGTTTGTCTCTTACTGTGTTGTTGAATGTTGAATTGTGCTTTGCTGTTTCGCACCACACAGGAGTAGACGCCAAAATCGGCCTTATCTTTCAATGTCACTGTTAGTTTACTGCTGTCAATGATATGACCCTCATCTGTGTACCTGTAAGATGTAGATCGATCTTTGTTCACCTGCACATGGTTTCTGCATATGGACATGACAATACCGAACAGTACTGTTTAAACTACTGTTTAATAAAAATACGGTGATTTGTTAATATATATAATACATTCTAATAAAATCTTTTATTTTTCTGGTTTTCTGGCATAGGGCTGTTAAAGTATCAGATTTTATAGATGCCATTATCATGGCCATAAGAAAAATTATATTTCATAAAAACATAAAATAAATAGTAGCACTCAAGTCGTGTTTTAGAATAAAATAATATTACTATTTGTACAATACAGTATGTATACACAGTATGTAAATTTTCTTTGCACGTTTCTTTGCAGTTGTGTGTATTGCAACTTGATTTTTTTTTTCTTTTTTGTCTTATTGTTTAACGGAAGTACCTAGAGCTGGGACATTTTAATATGAAATTAAAAATGCCAACGAATCACATATGCAGCAGGGCAATATTTTTCTACACCTTTATTATCAAAATAATGCACAATATTATCATGATACATAATATCTACAAATGAATAAATAATATCTAAGAAATGTTAGAAATCAATAATGCTATCAGTCAAATTAATCTTTTATTTTGTATTTTCGAGGCAGAACTTTTAACAGACGCAGCATTATTCACAATCATTTTAAATAATCATGTTTTTAATATCAGTTATTCTCAATAGGGGTGTATATTGTTTCCCCCTTTCTTTAAAGTATACCGTAAAATAGGATTACATTTTAGATTTATAAACTGTACTGCATCTCTTTGATTTGTAATCAAGTGTTGCATTATGATAAAATTGCAATAACCACAACTTTAAGGTGCATGTATTAAGAATATTGCAATGCATATACCCACCAGCCTTCTATTTCTTGAGGGTAGATGGTGTAGTTGGTAAGAGGACTGCCGTCTTTCATCCAGTCCAGGGGGTCTTTACAGTCTGAATTTGTGTTATTGAAACCCATGAAGGCTGTGCAGGTGAGGATCACGCTGGAGCCGAGTGTTCCCACAACAGTTTGATTCTGATCATGCTTGAACTCTGGAGGGCTGTTACACAGCTGATCTTTGGATACAGTGGATAAAGATTCAGTTTTAGTTTTTTAAAAATTTTGGGAGATTTTCCATAAAGGCACAATTCATAAGAGAGATTAGAATAATAAAGTATGAACCGAGTTTACCTATACAGGTCTTCAACGTGGCACTCGGTTAAAAACAATGACTTCTTTATGAGCGTAACCTTGCTTGAGACTTGTAAGGGTCTCTAATCTCAGAAGAGATGAAAGAAACATTCTGACGCATAGGTGAACGGCGCTGCATATTCCACGTGTCTGGATACAATGTTCTTTGTTTTCTTACACATATATGGTATAATATTGAAATGCAGTTATAAAAAAATGGTCATCAATTACAAATAAAAAGACAGTTTGCCTGAAACGCCTCGTGTAGCCACACCACCACAAATCTACTTCAGATCATGGTATGATTTGACTAAGACCGCCCAAATGTATACGCAAGTAAGGTGGGGGTACCTGTCAGTACAACTGCTTTCGAACCTGATGCTCCAAATATGGTAAGAGGCTTTACATTTCCAACATATGCTTGCAGTATTCGACCAATCACTATGCACTGGTTAACTGGCCAATCATAGCACTCCTCGCTTTTCAGAGCGATGAGCTTTGTAAAACCGTTTCAACCATTTCATGAGGAGGGGCAAAGAGGAGATACAAACATGCAGGGTATGTGGAAAATACAGCGTTTATGAACCTTAAATCGTGTAAACACATGGCACTAAATCTAAAACAACTTATAATATTCATTTTAGCCGTGTCACATGACCCCTTTAAAACTCCTCTGCTAAAGGACAACAAAGATACAGTTGGTTGGTTAAGGAGAACATTAATTAGCAAATTTAGTTTTAAATAGTTAAAAAAAGGTTTGTACAGAGTGACAAGACTTTTCGAGAAAGACCTCTTACAAAAAAGGTAAAAATAGCAATGACCAATGACGCATTGAGCTTTTTATTATCAAATCCAATGACCTCGAACAAACAATAAATGTGTGGTAAATGTTTAGGTATTTCTATTATCTCCTGTATGCTTTCTTTGTGCCATACCTGTGTATGAGAGCACACGGTTTATTTTACTGATGTGTCGGACAACAAAGTTGTGGTACTGTGTTGGTACAAAAGGTCCTTTTGAAAGAACTAGGAAAGAAACTGGTTTTACCAGCTTTCTTGGTAAATGGGTACCAATGTTGACCGCGTTTTAGGCCACAGATCAGAATTCAGGCTACGCATGCTATCCAGCTAGATATAAACCATCCGGACATGAATTTTAACACGTAAGCAATTTACATTTGCATCTATTCAAAGCAGGTAAAGAAACCTGTAATTCCTTCCTGTAGCTAGATCCTATAGTCCGACCGCCCTTTCCCAAAATCTATTCATGTGAAACATTTTAACGTGATGTGTGATGCTGTGCCGAATTTCTAAAATATTGACTTAAACAGGATTTTGTATCACTTCTTCAAGCTGCAATTGGCCACCAAAAACCTAGGCCTGCATGATGCATTGAAGTCATGCCGTTGGTTGTTACTGCGCTCTAAAACAAACTATGAACAATTCTGTGAAATAAATGCACATTTTCCCCACCTTTAAAATAGATTTGAATAAAAATGCCTCATAAATGTAAACATTACCAATCTGAGGTCAGGCGTGCTTGCAGGAATGCAGCAAAAGAAAATTAGGAAAACAATGACACGAGAGCAAATATTGAGGGTTAGTGTGTAAGAAGAACACTACAACAGTGGATTGCTCATTTTATGGCCATTTTTACCCTAAAACCAAGTTTTAGCCCTCACAAAGACATTTAAATAGGGAGGTGAGGACTGGCAAAAATGACCTCACATTACTCTCTTAGTCCATTCCACTGGTGTACAACTCAACTGGTTCACACACACAGAAACAAAAAGAAGAGTGATTTGAGAATCATGACAACAGGTTAATGCTAATAAAGACATTTGACATAAACACTAGAGGAGTGTTACGCTAAACCTTAGCATACGCATAAACACCTTCATATCACTGTTGTTACTGTAAATAGTTACTATGGCATGTGTCACAAGTTCTCTCTCTCTCTCTCTGTGTGTGTGTGTGTGTGTGTGTGTGTGATGGTAAGGTAGGTTTATTGTTCAGCAGCCAATATCCTCATTCAATCATTAAACAGGAGCAGCTGTGTTAAACAAGCCGTTTCCAGGTACAAAGTTCCCATAAGAGGCTGACTTTTGTTTTTTCATTCTGCTGGACAAATATAGCCATGCTACACCAAACAAAACCAACCTGACAAGCAACACCTGTATTTCAGCTTTAAGTGTGAAAGCTTTGTAAAGTTAAGGCTGGGCATTAGATTTAGGCATTCAAAATTCTCTTTTATCCACAGTAACTTACAATAGTGAGGAAGATATTAAAGCGATTTCTCTTAGGGAGGCAAGAGGATGAAGTTAAAATATAACCATTTCATTCAGACAACAGGGTTGACACTGTAACAAATGTTATATATATATTTTTTATACAATCTTTTTGAAAAAACGTTTTATATGTAACAGCTCAAATCAGAGTTTGCACAAACTTGTTCAGACCAGCTTTAGTGCATGGAATGCTGAGATAGATAGATAGACAGACAGACAGACAGACAGACAGACAGAGAGAGACAGACAGACAGACAGATATATAGATAGATAGATAGATAGATAGATAGATAGATAGATAGACAGACAGATAGATAGATAGATAGATAGATAGATAGATAGATAGATAGATAGATAGATAGATAGATAGATAGATAGATAGATAGATAGATAGATAGAATTATAAAGCAGTCTTACCAAGAGATTTGGTTGGAGTTAGGCATGTCAGATACAGAATCGCAAGACTCCGCCACATCGCAGCCCTTTGGTGAATTCTCTCATCAAAAGGTATGACAGCCTTTCTCGTGAACTAAGCAAATGCACTTTAAACATGAAACAGAGAATGTTGGTTTTCCCAGCTGTTCGCGCTCAGCAGGTACATTGAAACACGGAAGGTGCGCGCCGGTTTAAACAGACTGTCGCCTGGAATAACTTGCATTGGGAATACAGGGTCACGTGATGCAGGTGCTGCTCACCTGAGCTTTATATTAAACCGTCAGGGGTGAGAGAGCTCACACGAAATGCGCGTGAAATGGAGCGAAGCGCAGGGATTGTGAGACGTAGTTTATTAGTTAAACTACTTGACGCTAAATTAAACTCAACGCTTTTACGGCGCGTGACGCGGAAACGTACAGTACGTTGAAATACGGTCCGTGTGACTCATGTGCGCAAACATCAATTGTTTGTTACCATATAATTCTATTCTCACCTTGGATTTTTTATATATATAAGGATATGTTAACAAATAGTTGTAATGTTTTAATGGTAGGCAATATAAATACATTTATTGTTACTAAATCTAGACGTTACATACAAGTTTGTGTAGGAAAATATTCCAAATCCGAAGCGGTCTCTTGAACGCATCATACCCCCTGATAGCACAAATGCCTATCTGAGAGAAGTCTATTTTATGTCTGCATTTACATCTGCAAGACATAATGTTTTTGATTGTTTGCTCATCTGCTATATGTGTGCAGTCCTGTCAGATGTCATATAGACATCTTATCTAGAAGATGTCTGTAAAACGTTTATGACTTAGAATTTATTTCAAACTTCCTTTTCCAAGACGTTTATCAGATGTTTTTACACAGCAGATGTTTTCCAGACCACGCACCAGTGGTATCTGGGCCCAGACCCCGAATTAGTTTACTTGGGTAAAGTATCTTTTTTGGCTACTTTGTAGTCGTACAGAGTATTAATGATTTTAGCAACTTTTACTCACTACTTTACATTTACATTTATCCAAAGCGACTTACATTGCATTATCCTTTACATTTAATGCTATTCTATACTACTTGACTACATTTTTGAATAAATTGATATACTCTTAACTCCACTGAATGACTAATGCAAATACACATTACATTTTACATGGCAATTAACATAATCTGCAGCAGTTTATTTCTGCTACAGATGAAGCAATATTGCCATTTACATGGCATTGAAGGTACTATATCTTTCGTATTTTGCCCTTACTTACTAAAACTTGTTAACATGGCTTCTTTCTGTGAATGCGGGTGCATTGTCAGGTAGTTAACATCGCTGGTGTATTATGTGGGAAGAGGACATGATTGCAGCTGGCGATAAACCAAAAACCAGCATGTCCAGTGCAAAAAGGCTTTGACTTTTGTAGTTTAAAGGGGTCATATAACACGGCTAAAATGAATATTATCGTTTGTTTTAGATGTAACGGAATGTGAAAGCAGAGTTTAAGGATCAAAACGCTGTATTTACCACATACCCAAAATGTTTGTATATCCTCTTTGCCCCGCATCTTTGAAACGCATGTTTTTTTTTTACAAACGATCATCGCTCTGAAAAGCGATGTGTGCTTTGATTGGCCAGTTAAACAGTGAGTAGTAATTGGTCAAATACTGGAAGCGTGTGATGAAAATATAACGTCTCTTACCATATTTGGAACATCAGGTTCCAAAGCAATTGTACTAACAGGTACGCCCAACTTACTTGCGTATACATTTTGGCGGTCTTAGTCAACGCATACCACGAACTGACGTAGATTTGTGTAGGTGTGGTTACATATGAGGCGCTTCATGCAGGTCTGGGTGAGCATTCGCTTTTAGATACAGTAGAATGCATCTTTTGTTCCAACACTTCAATTTTTGCAATTCAATCTGTCTAATACATGCATGGGCAACTTATAACACACCAAAGACACAGATATACACGTATTCGTGCCATATGACCCCTTTAACTTAACATTATATTATTTATCCGTTTTTCTGAAGAGACCATTTTGATGGATATTGGTTTCTTTATGACTGCTTGAACTTAACTGAGACTTGGGTGTTTGTAATAGACGTAGGCTATGAAGTGAACCTTGATTTGTTGCAATTTTGAGGTGTTCAGTTTGATGCAATTGCTCTCCTCACGAATAAACATTTTTACTTTTCACTGACATGTCTCTTTGGTATTGAGGACAAGTGCGCTTTGAACCTAAATTTAGTATGAGTAAAATACTTAAGTACTGTTAAAATCAGATACTCGAAGACTTTTTTTTAAGTCGTTTTGGAATTTGTGACTTGTAACTTGTAATGGAGTCATTTTCACTGCAAGATTTCTGTACTTTTATCTTAAGTATGGTTTTCAGGTACTCTTTACACCTCTGACCCAGCAATTTGCCGCCTCATCGTACGTCAACGGAGCCATCATTACAGTTCTAAACTAACAGTGACCGACAGTATTCCTGTGGGCCGAGTACCCCGACACAGAGATGGATGACCTCCCTGACGCACGGAAGGTTGGTCAGGATGGGAGTTGTGGAACTCAGAGAGTAGAGAAGGATCCACAATATCATCTTATGGGACCCAGGATTGTTCCTCAGGACCATAGCCTTCCCAGTCCATGAGGTATTCAAGCTTTACACCCTGACATTAGGAATTCAGGATCTCACTGACCTCGAAGATGCCTTCCTCCTCCTCGACTTGTGGCAGGGGAGTTCCTCTTCCTCGGAAGGCTCTGGGAAAGGAGCAACTGGGTGAATGTGGTAGTGAGTTGAAAGCTTAAATTCCAAGGTGACACAGCTGATTTCCTTAACTATTTGAAGGGGTCAATGTAGAGCAGCCGTCTATCTGTGCAGCCACCAGCAGAAAACAGAAGCACATTCAACCAACCGAACAAGACAGCGTTTCCAAAACTCTGTCACTATTTCAGACTCCCTGTGCATATGAAAATGGATGTAGTTTGTTTGTAAATATTTGCATAGCTTGTTGCCCAGACAGACATTTATGCTGCACTATTCACTAAAAGTTACTTTGAAGTACTATTTCATAAACAGAAAATATGTAAATGAGAATGGCTTTTTGCATTTTGTTGTATAAAAATGCAGCACTGTCTGTAACGGTTAAGACAGTAAACGCAAGTACGACTATGACGCCATGAATATGATGATTAGCATATGAAGAGTTGATTTACAAAATATAACTTGTACACAAGAGGTTCAAAAACAATGTTTTTATTGTGCATTCAAATTAATACCAATGAAACTACAGTTGGGTTCTTTTGATTAGGTGATAATATAAAATACAACTAACTAACACAATAAAAACATGATTTAACATTTTTTTAACTGAGTTATCTGTTTTTCCAAATAAACTCTTCATATATAGTTGATTTTTTTATTTAATTTATTTAAAGTTGTTGTAAATGTTTATTAAAAGCAAGTTTTGTGATAATAATTGTACTGGACCTTTGACGTTGACAAGAATTCAGATTCGGACCTTTGAATATAAACTTGGAGAACCTCTGATGTAAAGGGACTTTACCCTTAGAACTTAACCTTCTGACCCATACGTGCTTTCGTTGGAGTCTGGGAACATATTGACGGTGTGATGGCATGGGCGTGAATCTCATTTAACAGAAGGGGATGCCAATACACATAAAATTTCTCAAGAGCAAT
Source organism: Triplophysa dalaica (assembly GCF_015846415.1). Taxonomy (NCBI): domain Eukaryota; kingdom Metazoa; phylum Chordata; class Actinopteri; order Cypriniformes; family Nemacheilidae; genus Triplophysa; species Triplophysa dalaica. Next base: position 13,032,028 of record NC_079565.1, on the reverse strand, counting down.
TTTTGAAGGGGAAACAAATAATACAGTCAAAATTGAACTAACTATGACACAAGGCGACAAAATGCATTAGGTTCATAGGTTTATCATGCAGACTTGCAGTCATATTATAACTCAACGCAACTGTCACATGATGTAATACAAATGAAAAAAAAAGCTTTTTTCCATGTATATAGTTTTTGTCTCTGTTGTGAAGACATTACATTACATTTACATTTAGGCATTTGGCAGACGCTTTTATCCAAAGCGACATTTTAAATAGGTATTTGCAATCCCCTGGGATCGAAACCACAACCTTGCTCTTACCACTGAGCTACGGGAAAGAAATATAAATACACACTACCCATGATACTACATGTTAACAATGAGTCACTTTTTAAACACTTGCTATCCTGATTAATACTGCAACATCGTCTGACAAAGTCACCGTACATCGTCATTAATGAGTGGTTGTTTCCCCTGTAGTGCACCGCCTCCGCCAACAAACTTTGTTCATGTTCGTGTACCCGAAAAAACAGTCAGTAACAGTGAAATATGCTTAAATTCTGTGTTGTAATCATTGATGAATCGTCCGAGTTTCAGTAAACTGAATGTTTAGCTTATCCGCCGCGCACATACTGCACAAAATAGATGCTTAGAAAACGACCTTCTCCAACTTAATGAAAGCTGTGCACCTTTTGTCGACGCTAGATATAGTCACAAAATTGTAACCGGTATTTTCGCGGCTGTGTGTGACACGGCACCTGAATAGCAGTATCGGTGGCTAATTGTGGCCGTTAATGTTCCAGGTCGCCAAAAATAAAAAAACGCATAGGAAACGGCTTCGGCGTGTTTGTTGGAGTGTGTGACGTCCTCTGTAATAAGCTAACGTTTACTAGCCAAGTGACGTTTTAATCGCTAAGCTAGCAGATTCATGTAAAAATACGCCAGTCAGCATTTTTTGCAACAACTAATTTATTAATGAATCAGCATCAACAACATTAAAGAGAAGCACTTCATTTAAAGTGAATAAAATAGCCTTCTTACTGGAGTTCAACAACCACAAATGATCCGCATACCTGACTTGAATCTGTTGCGCAATGCGCAGGTGAGATGAACGTGGAGAGCAGGCAGTTTATGGAAGCAAATAAGAGACATAATGTTTTGAAATTTAACAGCCTATGAATACTTGATTTTGAATTATTTTACTTTGGAAACCATGTATCTGAATTTATTTGTTTCGAATTTACCTCTATGAAATTTAAATATGAAAATTCTTGATTTCCAATTTAAAACCCTGAATTTAATGCTCACAAATTCAGATACAAAAAAAAAAATCAACTTACAGAATTTCAGATAAAATACATTCAGATTTATCAAATTTGATTGCTCTTATTCAGATCTCAAATTTCAAGTTAATACTTTTCAAGGAAAACATCTGTCTAATTCGACTGCTCAAATTCAGATCGAAAAATTCAAGTTAAATATTCACATGGTAACATCCGGGCTACCCAGGATAGGAAAAACAGTTGAGCCCAGAGCCCGTCTGCAATTGAACCGAACCATTGAACCGAACCAATGAACTGACGTCGGGCGGCCTATCAGAGCACGACAACCTGACTGTCTGTCATGATCCAAGAAGAGGCCAAGGCACGGATATTAAACCTGTTAAGAAGATGACTTCTAGGGAAAACGAAGGCGCTCCGGTAAGATTGCTGTTTATGTACAATCAGACTCTACAGAACAAAAGTATGTTGTTGCTAATTATTTTTTGGAACTATTATTATTATTATTTTTCTACCGACGTCGGTTCGGTTCATTGGTTCGGTTCATTGGTTCGGTTCAATACTTCTGTTCAATGGTTCGGTTCAATTACAGACGGGCTCTGGGCTCAACTGTTTTTCCTATCCTGGGTAGCCCGGATGTTACCATGTGAATATTTAACTTGAATTTTTCGATCTGAATTTGAGCAGTCGAATTAGACATGTTTTCTTTGAAAAGTATTAACTTGAAATTTGAGATCTGAATAAGAGCAATCAAATTTGATCAATCTGAATGTATTTTATCTGAAATTCTGTAAGTTGATTTTTTTGGTATCTGAAATTGTGAGCATTAAATTCAGGTTTTTAAATTGGAAATCAAGAATTTTCATATTTAAATTTCATAGAGGTAAATTCGAAACAAATAAATTCAGATACATGGTTTCCAAAGTAAAATAATTCAAAATCAAGTATTCATAGGCTGTTAAATTTCAAATCATTATGTCTCTTATTTGCTTCCATAGGCAGTTGGCCAAACCAATGCTAGAGGCAGGGGAAGGGGGAACTCAACAGTTTCTAAACTTAAAATGCATTTTTGCGTTTGTATTTTCTTCCAATTACACAATTAGTTTAGGTAAACATAAATATATTTATGACAATAGAGAATGCGAGTTTAAATGATCCGGGATTTAGAACCATGTGTGATGGACAACCAGGTGTTACAAAATTTTCTGTTACCCGTGATATTTTGTGACCGCAATAGGCGCTGTTGTCACTGTTGACAATTCTCTACGCAAAGAGCGTAAATTCAGGCGAGGATGCGCATTGTGCTCGAGCGCAGCTTTTTAATCTTGTGCAATAACGCGCTTTGTTCTCGTGCACGTTACTGTGAGCGGGCTTTTCGGAAAGTCTGTTAAGAGTGCTGTCGTGACGTGGGTGGCTGAACACGCAGATTGAACTGCACAAAGCAGGATCATTTAATTCCTCTACTGATTGTGTTTGGAATTATTGTGATTGCCATGGTAATTGTTTTATAGCCAACATGTGTGTGTGTGTGTGTGTGTGTGTGTGCGTGTGTGTGTGTGTGTGTGTATATATATATATATATATATATATAAATATATATAAAGTGAATACACACACATATATATATATATATATATATATAAATATATGTGTGTGTGTGAGTGCGTATTCACTTTAAACACAAATCATAGAACAGCAATCATGATAATTCTAAACGTTGTCCATTTAAGAAACATGAACATAAATGAGCTTTGTGTTATACATGCATTATAGGCTATAAAATGTACATAAGAACATAATATTATAAAATATTTTTTTTATAATGTACAGAGTAACCTTGTAGTCCTACAGCAGGTCACCATATCTCACGATGAACGGTAACAGGCTAAAAAAATCTGTTAAGTTCCCTGTTATACACAGAATAACCTTATTGTTCTTCATATTCACTCTTTTGACATCTTATGCCTTCTGTGTCTTATCCTGAAGTGCATTTAGCTGTGATGAGAACAGTGACAGTTCCAAACAAAAGTAAAAAATCATTGGTCTCTCTTACATTGGTTACTGTGTATAGACCCCCTGGGCCTTACACTAATTTTCTGATAGAGTTCGCAGACTTCTTATCAGATCTATTGGTTAACGTCGATAAAGTACTGATTGTTGGAGATTTTAATATCCACGTAGACAGTGCTAACGATCCATTAGCTGTGGCGTTTAAAGAACTACTAGACTCTTGTGGTGTAACACAATACATCAATAGACCTACTCATCGCCTTAATCATACCCTAGACTTGATTATATCTCACGGAGCCGATCTAACCAATATCGATATTATACCTCAAAGCGACGATGTTTCCGATCACCATCTTATAACATTTACACTGCGCACTGCAGAAATCAGTTGTATATCTCGTTATTGACAGGGTAGAACAATCACCTCAACTACTAAAGATAGTTTCGTAAAGAACTTGCCAGATCTGACTTCTCTAATAACCTTTCCAACGAATATAAAATTGCTCGATGACATGACCAGCAACATGGGCACTATTTTCTTTAATACATTAGAAGCGGTCGCACCTATGAAGTCAAAAAGATAAATGAAAAGAACATAGCACCATGGTATAATAACACCACTCGCGCCCTAAAAAGAGAAACGCGTAAACTGGAGCGAAAATGGAAACAAGCCCAATTAGGGGTCTTTAAAATTGCATGGAAAGAGAGTGCAAGCTGTTACAAAAAGGCACTAAAAGCAGCAAAAGCTGAGCACTTCCGTAACCTCATAGAAAATAACAAAAACAATCCAAGGTTTTTATTTAGTACAATTGCTTAATTAACAAACAAACAGACTCCACCTGACCTGGGTATTCCGCCGCACCTTGGTAGCAATGAATTCATGAAATTTTTTACCGAGAAAATCGAAATAATACGAGACAACATAGCTAAAACCAAACCTCCAAGTTTGTCGGAAGAATTAGTTTCAACCGTCACCCAAAAAGAAAAGCTAGAGTGTTTTTCTCCTATAAATCAGGAAGATTTAATTAAAATTATTGCAACATCCAAACCGACGACATGCTTATTAGACCCCATTCCGACTACTTTATTAAAAGAGTTACTACCTGCTGTAATTGAGCCCATTTGTAACATAATCAACTCGTCTATTAATCTAGGACATGTCCCAGGGCCCTTTAAGCTGGCTGTAATTAAGCCTCTTATCAAAAAACCAAATTTAGACCCAAATGAACTTGGAAGCTATAGACCGATTTCAAATCTCCCGTACTTGTCTAAAATACTAGAAAAAGTAGTGTCAACTCAACTGTGTACCTTCCTACAAATAATGACATGCACGAAAAGTTTCAGTCTGGCTTTAGACCGCATCACAGCACTGAAACTGCACTCGTTAGAATTACAAATGACCTTCTTATTGCTTCAGATAAAGGTAACATCTCACTATTAGTCCTGCTTGACCTTAGTGCTGCTTTCGATACTGTAGACCATAAAATACTACTAGATCGTTTACACCATTATATCGGTATTCAGGGACAGGCACTGCGATGGTTCAGATCTTACTTAACAGACCGATATCAATACGTCCATTTAAATGGGAAATCGTCAAATCTTACGCAAGTCAATTATGGATTACCTCAGGGATCGGTTTTAGGACCCTTGCTTTTCTCCATATACATGCTGCCCCTCGGCAACGTTATTAGAAAACATGGAATTAGCTTCCACTGTTATGCAGATGATACTCAGCTATATATCTCATCAAGACCAGATGATTCCTTTAAGCTATCCAAACTGGCAGAGTGCATCGAGGATATAAAACATTGGATGACTAGTAATTTCCTCCTTTTAAACTCTAGCAAAACAGAAATATTACTTATAGCACCAAAATTAAGTAAACAGAATATCTCCGATTACAGCCTGCAAATTGAAAGCTGCACTGTTACTCCAACAAATACAGTTAAAGACCTAGGCGTTTTATTAGACGGCAACCTGTCATTTAAAAATCACATCTCAAATATCACAAAAACAGCCTTCTTCCACCTTAGAAATGTTGCCAAATTACGAAATAGTTTATGTGTTGCAGACGCAGAAAAGCTTATTCATGCATTTGTGACCTCACGGCTTGACTATTGTAATGCTCTACTTAGTGGTTGTCCTGTATCATCGATAAACAAACTACAGTTAGTTCAGAATGCAGCTGCCAGAGTTCTTACTAGGTCAAGAAAATACGATCACATAACCCCAGTTTTATCATCGCTTCACTGGCTACCCATTAAGTATCGCATTGATTTTAAAATTATTTTAATTACTTACAAAGCCCTGAACGGTTTAGCACCTACTTACTTAACCGAGCTTTTATCACGTTACAACCCATCACGCTCGCTGAGATCTCAAAACTTAGGACTTTTGACAACACCTAGAATAACAAAATCCACCAAAGGTGGACGAGCTTTCTCATACGTAGCACCTAAACTCTGGAATAGCCTTCCTGATACTATTCGAGGGTCAGACACACTCTCCCAATTTAAATCTAGATTAAAGACACATCTTTTCAGCCATGCTTTCACTTAATGCATAGTTAATGAACAGCAGCTACGCTAATTATTCTCTTTATTCTCTTTCCGCCTCTGCCTCGGGATGCCCATCCCGAGGTAGGAAGACACTGACTGACCATCCCAGCTCCATCTAAGGCAATTCCACCAGCTGCCAAGAGAAATATGACCATCGGACCATCCCAGCTCAGACCACTACATCCCCAACCAAGAGCAAAGACAGACTATTTGTCTTATTAATGCTGAAGTTACAATATTTGGTATTAAATGCTAAACCTAAACCACACGTCAGCAGTCTGAGTGCAGCTATGACACGTCAGAGGGGATCTGGCGCTCCCGGTTGAGCCTGGTTTCTCCCGAGGTTTTTTTCTCCATTAATCAATCATTGGAGTTTGGGTTCCTCGCCACAGCAGGGCAGTGTTGGCCTGCTCACCGGGAGACTGCATTCATTCATTTATTTATTTAGAAATTAGATGTTATTTATTAGAATGAACTTACTCGTTGTATAAATACCATGCACTGTGCTGTGTTTTAACTTTTCTGTTTTTCCTGTTTGCCCCTGTAAAGCTGCTTTGAAACAATACACATTGTGAAAAGCGCTATATAAATAAACTTGAATTGAATTGAATTGAATTGACTGTGGTGCAGCAGGTCACCAAATTTCACGATGCACAGTAAAGGCCTAAAATAATCTGTTACCTTCCCCTGTTTTATACAGAATAGCTTTATTGTTCTTCATATTCACTCTTTTGACATCTAATGCCTTCTATGTCTTATCCTGAAAAGCATTTATCTGTGATGAGAACAGTGACTGTGGTACAGCAGGTCACCATATTTCACGATGCACAGTAAAGGCCTAAAATAATCTGTTACCTTCCCCTGTTATACACAGAATAACCTTATTGTTCTCCATGTTCACTCTTTTGACATCTAATGCCTTCTGTGTCTTATCCTGAAAAGCATTTAGCTGTGATGAGAACAGTGACTGTGGTACAGCAGGTCACCATATCTCACAATGCAGGTAACTTGGACTTTGATTTTAAGTATATTTAAGTGCATTTTCGGGTTTTATTAAACTTAATAAACTTAGTTTTTCTATAATCATTTGCTGTTTTGAAAAATAATCATGATATATGTATACTTAATACAATTTTTACCCTAGCAGGTTTTTTTTTGGCTGTTGTCCTTCCTTGCCCTGCATCCTTCTCCCTACTATAGTGGCAAAGCTCACTGAGGTCATCTGGTCACCAATAAAACAATACAATTTAGTAATGGGCTTCATCTGTTAATCATTGAAATATTATATGATATTGTGAAAATGACAGAAGTACACCAATAATACCTGTCTCGTTTAGAAGTGTCTTCACCAACTATCTTCTGTACTCTTCAACTGCAGAATGGTGATTCAAAAATTGAAAAGGCACTTAAGCAAGTATTTTAAGAAAATTAACTATGCTTTATTGTAGTAAAAGTGTAATAGCGATCGATGCTCTGGCTGTCACAGTTGTTTTATGTTTGTTTGTTTTTTTCCTCTCATTATTAGTTAATTAGTTTTCACTTGTGTTTTGTTATTAGTAAATTGTTCCCTTGCCTGTTTTCACTTGTCTCATAATTAGTTTATCCCCAGCACCTGTTGATCCCTTGTTATATGTTGTATTTAAGTTCTCCCCTAAAGTGTATTCGTTGTCTGCTATTGTTTAACGTCTGTTCTTGTTCCTGGTTTCCTGTTAGTTGTAGTTTTTGTTATTAAATCACCTTTTGGATTATACCCTTTGTCGTACGCTCTTGTCTGTCTGCAACACCCGTGACATTGGCAGATTTAAAACAACTTAAACACAAATACCATGGTTAACAGTTACTGTAGTAAGAATATATTTATAGTGGGGATAATGAATATTTGAAATGCCTAGAGCCATACCCACTAGTGTACTTTTCTCTCAGGTGCTTATTAACATTACCTACCAATGATACAAAAGTTGTTAGCTATTCGTTTAAGTGTAGCGCTGCTGTTTATCAGCATCTTTGGGATATTCCCCTTTCAAAAGAAAGTTCTTCTGCTCCAGCTCCATGTTACCATCCATTTTGCACAGATATAACATCAGGTGCTGATCACGTTGATCTGCTTTCCAGTGGGTGCAAACTAGCTAACGGAGCCCCCATGTGATTGGTATGTGCGATATGGGGAGATGGGAAGAATATGAAAAATAAAATAAGACGTGATTAAATCATCACAAAATTAATACTTTATACCTTCAAATGTTAGATTACTAAAAATAAAATGCTGTAATAATTTAGTAATGTAGCATTTGAACGTATTAATTAAGGAAAAAGTAAGGAAAAATAAAATGCTGTAATAATTTAGTAATGTAGCATTTGAACGTATTAATTAAGGAAAAAGTATTAATTTTGTGATGATTTAATCACATGTCTCAGCCAATAACGTTATGCAAAGCAAAGAGGTAAGAGAGGTCCAGATAGTTTTTTAATGCTCATAAAAAAATACAAAACATACATTAAACTGTTTTCAAGTGTATATACAACATACTGTCATACACTAAATCGAAAACATCTTTAACAATAAATTATTATCAATTACAATGAAGTTAACAAAAGCAAACACAGAACGTTCCCCAAATGTTGGTTCCCATTTGGTTATTTTTGGGGAGCAAAAAAAGAATGTTCTAAAAATAAGAAATTGGATACAGGTAAAGCTAAAAAAATAGAATATCATGAAAAAGGTCAATATTTTCTGTCACTCATTTCAGAAAGTGAAACCCATATATAGATTTATACACATAGAGTGAAATATCTAAAGGCTGTATTTTGATAAATGTGATGATAATGGCTAACAGATAATAAAAACCAGTGTCTCAAAAATCAGAAAATTACCTCAAAACACCTGCAAGGTTTTCCAGAGCCTTTAAATGGTCTCTCAGTCTAAATGGTGCTTTTCAGGATAAGACATAGAAGGCATTAGATGTCAAAAGAGTGAATATGAAGAACAATAAAGCTATTCTGTATAAAACAGGGGAAGGTAACAGATTATTTTAGGCCTTTACTGTGCATCGTGAAATATGGTGACCTGCTGTACCACAGTCACTGTTCTCATCACAGCTAAATGCTTTTCAGAATAAGACACAGAAGGCATTAGATGTCAAAAGAGTGAATATGAAGAACAATAAGGTTATTCTGTGTATAACAGGGGAAGGTAACGGATTATTTTAGGCCTTTACTGTGCATCGTGAAATATGGTGACCTGCTGTACCACAGTCACTGTTCTCATCACAGATAAATGCTTTTCAGGATAAGACATAGAAGGCATTAGATGTCAAAAGAGTGAATATGAAGAACAATAAGGTTATTCTGTGTATAACAGGGAAGGTAACAGATTATTTTAGGCCTTTACTGTGCATCGTGAAATATGGTGACCTGCTGTAGGACTACAAGGTTACTCTGTACATTATAAACAAATAATTTTATAATATTATGTTCTTATGTACATTTTATAGCCTATAATGCATGTATAACACAAAGCTCATTTATGTTCATGTTTCTTAAATGGACAACGTTTAGAATTATCATGATTGCTGTTCTATTATTTGTGTTTAAAGTGAATACGCACTCACACACACATATATTTTTTATGTATATATATATGTGTGTGTGTATTCACTTTATATATATTTATATATATATATATTTATACATACACACACACACACACACACACACACTTACATGTTGGCTATAAAACAATTACCATGGCAATCACAATAATTCCAAACACAATCAGTAGAGGAATTAAATGATCCTGCTTTGTACAGTTCAATCTGCGTCTTCAGGCACTCGCGTCACGTCAGCACTCTTAAGAGACTTTCCGAAAAGCCCGCTCACAGCAACGTGCACGAGAACAAAGCGCGTTATTGCACAAGATTAAAAAGCTGCGCTCGAGCACAAAGCGCATCCTCGCCCGAATTTACGCTCTTTGCGTGGAGAATTGTCAACAGTGACAACAGCGCCTATTGCGGTCACAAAATATCACGGGTAACAGAACATTTTGTAACACTTGCAATGGATTCTGTGCACTGGCTTGGTTTTCCTCTTCCGACTATTTAATGTGACATATGTTGAAAAGTAGATTTGTTAGCAGACAGTCAAGTCAGTGCAATCGCCTTACTGTCAGAATGTGATCTTGTATTGAAGCATGTAATGTTTAGCTTAACACAGATATTGGAGGTTTAAGTGACGGTGAAATTTAGATTTTGGACCGAAAATTTTGCCAACGTCAGGTTTTGGAGAGCTGATCAAGAAATTTGGTTTGGGGAATCAAGAACTTGGATATTCCAGAGAGCAACATTAATTACAGTGAAAATGACGGAGAAACACTTGCATTGCTGTTAATAAACTCTACCCTCGGGCCATCCGAGATGTCCAATCCGAGAATGCACTTCGGGGATGGGCTTTTTCAGGGCATTCCCGCCGTCTACTGGTAGAAGCAGTTGAAGTGATAGTTCATCCAAAAATAAAAAATCTCTCATCATCTACTCACACACTCGTCATTTCAAACCTGTATGACTTTCTTTGACAGAATACAAAAGATATTTTGAAGAATGTTGTTAACTGGTCCCCATTCAATTGCAATGATTTTGTGTCCAATAGAAGTGATTGGGTGCCAGTGCTGTTCAATTACCAACTTACTTCAAAATTTCTTCTTTTGTGTTCTGCGGAAGAAAAGCCATACAGGTTTGAAATGACAAGAAGTGAGTAAATGATGACATAATTTTTATTTTTGGGTGAACTATCACTTTAAGGATGGACAAATTTTATTACAAAGATGAGTGATTTCATTTTTCAAGCTTAATTAATTGAGTAACAAAATGTAATTAAAAAAAAAACCGTATGTTCATAATGCATGTCATGCAGGATGTCCCCCTTTTCTTAAATGACAGCATGAAATCTGCACATTGTAAGTAAGTTCCAAAAACTATATATTTTTACCAGAACACCTGATGCTGCAAAATAATCACCCACTTTCATTTACATATGCATTTGGAAGATGCTTTTATGAAAAAATAATTTAATGTACAGTGCATTTAAGGAACTAAGGAAGTATCATAGCCTATTTATTTTATCATGTGTGTTTACAGGACCTTACCATTTCAAGTGCTGTGCACAACAGCTGTTATTAGGGTGATGTTAAGGTTGCACAAAGAAGTGCAAAATACCTTTTTTTTATCAATACTGGATGAGACCGGAAGAAGCGAATGAATGCAAAATTCAACCTGGGTGGTTAATGAAAGGGCTTCAAGGCGTTGTTTCCCACAACATCACAAAGGAGCTGAAAGACCTGCAGAACCAGATGAAGAAGTGAAGACGTGTGAATTGAGGACAGGTAATAAAAAAGTTGTAATAAAAAATGTTGCAGGTGCAACGTGGAGAAGAAATATTATGAGCGTGAAGCAGGAGTGGCCAACGGTGAAAACAATGGTTGTTTATGAGCTGAAAAGAAACAAAAATGTTTTTGAACACATTTATGGTTTCTTGTTAAACAACTTGAAAATATTCATCTTGATAGTCTGGATTACAGATCTGCACACACTTTTAAACCAAGTTTCCTTCTCTATTTGATCAAAATATGTAGTTTTGTGAAGATGTTGTAAAATCTCTATTATGTTGTCTTAATAATTTAGAGAAAAAACATTAACTACCTAAAAGAAAAACAAATATCCAGAGGGTCTGTGAACATTTGTTGTGACTTATATTTTATGTTCCAAAATGTTAAAGGTCCTTTTTACTTTTTTAAGAACATTAGTCTTTATAACCTTTTTACCAAAATTTGAAATGAATACGTAAACTTATAAAAGAAAACGGGTATGTTACACTTCTGAAATGGCGGATGTTTGTTTAACTGAATCATTGTAGGAGAAGGAGCTTAAAATTGAAATTTTCTTTCTTTTTTATTCAAATAGGATCAAGAAACAACTGAAAGATTGTGTTACAGTTGTAGCTAAATCACATTTTTTACTTTCTCCAACAGAATTTTATTTTGTAGACAAAATATGGCAAGAAATTAAACCTTTTCAAACAAGACGTTTTAGCAGTAATACCAATATAAATAAGCATTTCTACTTTCAACAAACAATATATTAACTTACATTTCATTCCGCTAAAAATTACAACTAAAAACAATTCACAGTTTTTTTACTTGTTTTTGTTTGCCACAACCATTTATGGCCGTTCCTTTTAATTTCCTACAAATAGATACATTTCCATACTTCATTCTTTTTTTTAACCATTATAAAGTTGCAATACTAACTACAGACCTTCATGTCCTTAAGTAACAAATTTGGGAAATTTGTATATATTGAAACAAGTGTTTATCACCTGGTGAAGTGCCGTTTAATTTCATTATAAATAAGTTTGTATGGGCTTTTTTTACAGTAGGTGCTGCTGGAGAATGTTTTGTGGCACTAATATCCAAGTATACAAATGCATAACCTGTTTCTATGGCAGCTAGGCTGACGATATAATAATCGTGGCCAAATGACAAGACATTTCAATGATAATAATTTTCATAAAAAAGTGTGTAACAAGCATTATTACATAAATATTTAACACATCGGTTATGTAATAATAATAGTATTTTGTCAGCCATATTTATTATAGTGGCTATATGTGTATTTGACAGTGAAAGACTGAGATTGATTAATGCCAAAGTGAATATAAAAACACTGGGAACATTGTTTAAAGAGTGCTACAAGGGTAAATAAACTAAGCCAATATTCCCAACGTAATACACCTAAATATTCCTCCACGTATTTTCAACATTCTGACCAGCAGTACCCCACCAACACATCTTCCCTCCACAAAAAAAACAAAATATTTATATATTCCAAATGACAGGCCTTTTATAATCAATCATTAAAAATAAAAACATATAAAATGTGATTTTGACATATTTGTATTTTACACAATCACATTTCTTTAAGAAACTGTATAAATATTAAAATATTTTAACTGAACATTTCTGAAAAAAAAAACATTTTAGCAACTCATCCCCTGCGTGGGGCACGAAAGATCCAAAGTCAGTTTGAATTGTATCAAGATCTTTTACATGTGGAATAATGCCATTATGTCTTGATCTCTAGTCTGGGACTACTTTTCTGCACCTTCTTGGCAATGATCTTTTAAATGTCAGATTGGGTTAAGTGATAGATATTTATATTCTTCAGATGCCTGTTTTGTTCAGATACTGTATCTGGTGGGCGAGTTTCCAGTGCTGAATATCACAGTGAGGCATCAGACATTGGCACCAGACAATGACTGATAGCTTTGTCCTCTCCCTCCTCATCCTCACCGTCCATTAGTTTCAGTGGTACACCATAAGGTTGAGAGAGGTCACCTGGGTGAGGGTCTCTTGTAATGTCCCCTGTGCCAATGAAACAGGGGCAGTGCCAGGCATTTCTTCAAGTGCTCCAGTTCGGCCTGCATACGATCTCTCTTTAATGCCAGATTGTGCTTCTGTGCCAACAGATCCTAAAAATGAGAAAATAAAGATATGCATTTCTATAGATTGTACCGTAGTGACTAAACAATTTTCTGTATTTTCAAAAGTTAATATCGAGTCAATTTATATAATACATACAATAATGCAGTTTATAACCTGATGTTCAGTTTCTCTTTTCTAATAGTATGTATCACTTAAACAGCCATGGTTTATTTGCGATAAAACCATAACTGTGACCAAAATGAGGTTATACCCGAATAACTGCACAAAATAATATACTGTAATCTTACCCTCATGCTCTGAGAGAGCTGCTCGGCTGTCAGCGTGAGATTGTAATGGTGCGTCTCAAGACGTCTACACTCGCTTTGGAGAACCTGATGCTCCAAACTTCTCTCTGACAGACAAAAGGAGAATTAACAGGTAAATACACAAAACTACATGATTTAAAGTAATTACATAGATTAATAGTAGTTACATAATAAAACTAATACAGATAATGGTGACAAGTAAAAAACGACTAAGATCATAAGATGTACGATCTTTATGACAGCTATATTTACATCCATTTATCCCAAAAATGCTAAATTGAACATCGCATTCCCAAATGTTTTCCTATATTGAAAACCCACCTTCTATATACTCCTCATATGCTTCAAATATTGCTTCAATTCCTTTCCACCTGGGACTGAAAGTCTCCTCTCCATCATCTTCATCCGTACTGATGCCTTCTTCATCTGAAAGATCCTGCCTCGCACCCGGAGAGTCTCTATGGGGTGGTATATTGAGGGTGTGGCCATTGGTCTGTGTTTGAGGGGGTTTGTTGAATGCCTTATGGAGACCTGGAGGTTGATGCGATGCATTATCAATATGCTCACTCGCTCCTAATGTGGCACCTGCTGAAAAATAAACAACAATGGTTCAAAACTGCAATTTCGGACTCAACGTAACTTCCGGTAGACCTCTGCAAAGAATCAATAACTGTTGAGTTCAATTAATATATAATTTAAGAAAATATAAAAATAAATTAATGTAAACAAAATAAATTATCATATCATATCCAAACATGGACCAGAAGTTAACTTCAGGCAAGGCATGTGCATCCGATGAAAAGTCTAGTCCAGTCCATTGACTACATATTAAATAACATAACATAGTTTGTTGTATGAGGAAAGAAAATAAATTTGTTGACTAAAACTATTAAAATATTTCTGTTATTTTAAATTGAATAAAATACTGGTCCTGAATATTATAAAAAATATGGTTATTAATACCAAAACTAAAATAAATTAAACTTATATAGCAACATGAACATTCCATTCCATTCCATTTTCTACCGCTTATCCGAACTACCTCGGGTCACGGGGAGCCTGTGCCTATATCAGGAGTCATCGGGCATCAAGGCAGGATACACCCTGGATGGAGTGCCAACCCATCGCAGGGCACACATACTCACTCATACACTCACTCATACACTCACACACTCACACTAACATGAACATTTAAATAATTAAAATAAATAAACGAAAAAGCACATATCAAAAATTCAATAAATAAAAAAATTAAATCTACAATAACTCTGATTTGGACATTTGGTTCCATACACTAAAATAAAAACTTTGAAAACGTTTCTTGTAATTGATATCAAACATAATATTGGCCTAAAATGTTTGGGAACAACTTGAAGTAAACAGAAAATGTAATTGTTTCTAAATGTTTGCAGATTAAACTGAAATAAATTTAAGGCACTAATTTTATGATAATAAATAAAACTCAAATAAAAATGTATTAATTTTATAATGCAGCACAAGAAATTAACAAATAAATAATAAAATGAGAAAAGCATGTAACAAAAATTGCTAACAATTTAACTAAAATGAAGATAAAAATAAAAAATCTAAAAATACAACTAAATAAAACAAAAATAATCCAACTCATCTGATAAATCTGTTATAAATGTGGGGTTTGTCATGAGGGTTTTAGTCAAGACTACAAAAAATTCGAAAAAAATGCAATACATTTTATATAAAAAATGCCCATGGAATAAATGTCACCTTTCTGTCTCTGTTGTGTTGTTTGAGTGGACTGCAGTACAGACTGATGAAAGTGCTGAGCGAACTCCTCTTGGTTTATGCTCTCCCACGCTCTGGATCTGCCATTTAGTCCATTGTGCCCTGGAGGGTGATCCTTGGGTGGGGCGAGGAGCGGCCGAGCACTGGCCTGCAGGCTTGTAACCCTTCTGACGGGAGACGCCTCCTTGGGTTGGCATGAAGCTTTGAGAGGAGCCAGCGGTGGAGGGTCTTCAAATCGAAGGTTGTCGGATGAGCTATTTACGTGTTCAGGGTGACCATTACTAGTTGACTGATGTGAGGTATCTGTATGATGACAGAATGTGGATGGTCAGCAAAGTCCATTACTACATGATTTACAGTGATTTTATATTTATCAATACAACATAAAATGAAAAAGCAACAAATACGTGAGTACTACGGTCTAATTCTGCTTTTGATGGTGACTAATCTGAGTGTGTCCAGCCAATCTGACGTGGTTTCGGAACTGGTTTTACGAGGTGGCTAATTTGTTTGATTTGTACAATGTGAATTGTACCAAAACATATGACTATTATAAAAGACTAACGTCACATCACTGCCGCAAAAGCAAATCGTGTTAAAACGTACAAATTAGATTGTTCGGATTCATACGGATCACCCACCCAGTAAAATAGTTTGTCTGAAACCTCAGTCTCCAAAAAAGCATTACGCAAGAAATACAGCGATTCTAGATTTGTGACCGATGGACACATTTCTATCCCATTAGACCACAGAATCTGAGGAGCCACCAAATCCAAAAACATAATAATATAAAGTTACCAATAAGGTTTCCTTATGGTTAAATTGTACTTTTAACAACACTTGAGAAAATACATTTACGCCTGACCATTAAAATACGACGTAATATCTCCTGAATGTTTTATCTAACACAACTAAGTATTCTTTTAATATGCGATTTCAGATGCAGGCTAAAGGTAAGTTCACGCCATGGCATATTTACCACAATGACACGAATTCAACGTGTAAAAAGCATTCAATTCCTCGTAAAGCTTGTAATTACAGCTTGTAAATTGAGAGCTTTCTGAGATCTACGGCTTTTACCACATGACCGCTAGCTGCAACCTCATACAGAACCATAAAAAATGGCTGTGCTTCCAGGAGTAAAATGTAGTTACGCAGTCATTTCGTAATGTTTGCATTTAATAATTTGTTATACTGATTTAGCCAAATTTCGCCTTATGTGTACAAAATAAACGTGAACTAAACAAAAGCACAGTTAAAGAAAGCACTTACTTCGCCGTTGCTAAATAAACACATAATCCTTTGTCCAAGGATCTGAAAAGCTTTGAGTAGACGCTGAACGATAAATATGACACGGCTTACCTGACGGGCTAAAACAAGGAGTATCTGAGGCATATCTGAGCGAGTCCAGAGTTACGTTTTTTTGTTTGATGGCTTCCAGCAAGCTTGTGATCTTCTCATTTTCTGAAAATAACAAAAAAACAGTTACAGGACATATACCAACAACATTTACATTACATTTACCATTACATACATTTAGACAAAAGGGGAGTGAGTAGCAAACAGTGCAGCAGTTTCCTTACTATAGACGGTTTCATCGGACACACGCGCCTGACCCGAAGTTAACTTCCGGTGTTTGGTTATAACAATTTATATTAGTATGTTATTGTATACTCATTGTATTAAATGAAATAAAAAATACTCAACAGTTATTGATTCTTTGCGGAAGTCTATCGGAAGTGAAGTTTAGACCCAAAATGTTTGTTTGTGTTCTTGCTAGAACTTGTGTTGTAGTTTTTTGGTTTTATTTGTAGTTAACCCATACTGAACCACATTAATGTGTCTTGGTGTCAGTATATTAACCACACAGAAGTTGAACTATGATATTTGTAGTAAAAGTATGGTTTTACAAATGGTAATCAATCTACCAAAAAACAACACTGCTTCACATTAACTATAATACAACAATGGTTTATATTCATAAGGGCTGTTCCACTAACAAACTATTTTCCAACAACTAGCGGTGTGGCATAGCTGTTTTCTGTCAGATTGTGTCCCGTTTGTAGCCGATTGTGTGGGTTTCACACTTCAAGTAAAACATTTCTGACAGTCAGGGCTCAAAGTGTAACTTGTATCTTTCTAAACACAGGTAGTGTGAGCAGGGGTGCCGCCAGAAATTCTGGGCCCTATGGAAACCAAAATTTCTGGGCCCCCTACATTTTTTACAGATAAAATTTAACCCAATAAACATGCCCTGTATACTTAAAAAAAGATACTTAGCACATTGCATAGTTAAAATGTCTAAAGATGAGTACAAAGCCTACAAAAACAAGAATTTTTTTTAGAAATATGTACTTGTTTACATAAAAGGGAGAACATTTATTATCTCAATTGCAATTGCAAGCACAAGAGAACATTATGTATTGACATATACTTAACATGAACAAGCTTTAGCTGGGTCAAACTGCTCATTCAGGAAACATCAGCTACAGTAGAGACACGTTTTATTCAATTTTATATTATATTTTTCTGGGGCATTTTATTCATATTAAGAACGTCAAGTTTGACAGTATCGATCTTAGCAGCCGCACTGTCACTTCACAGAACACACGACACGGCAAACTAATTTTGTAATTTTTGAAGCGTGTAGATTACTTTTTGTTTTGCGAAGTTATCATCATGTGGCGAACACAGTAGATAAGACGTGTTTAGAGGCTTCAATCTTCGCGAAGTTTCGCGCTCAGGCTCACCTTGTTCGGCTGAGACGGGGACGGGGGGTGGGGGACGTGGGTGTGCAGCAGCCGCTGAATCTGTGTCTACGAGACATGATAACCCGTCCCGGAGACAGCAGAGATGTTATTATTGTTGGATGTAAATCATAATTCAGTAATTATTTTACTATGCTCGCTAGATAAAAGCAGGTCATGTAGCAACAAAAATAAGTTTTGGAATACAGGAATATGGCAAGCTACCTTTCTTTTTGAAAAACTGTGTGACATACTGTCGACTTTGGCGTTCTCTGTCTTCTCTTGACTTCTTTTCTTTCCGTTTTTGTTTCCCTGACTTTTGATGTGACGTGTCTGCGTGTGTCACTGTCTGCGGCAAGTCCAATAAGCAAGAGACGCTACACTAGCGAGCGCAGGTGGAATGAACCATTGTGAGGGAGCAGGGAGGGTTGTGACCGAAACAGTAAATACATTATTTGTTTTTTAAATATTAAATCTATGGTCAAAACGGACAAAATACACATTTAGTGCACGAGGGGCCCTAGCATATTTAATGTATGTATTAAAAAAAGAGAAAAGAAATAGGAAAATAAAAAGGGGGTCTGCTCTTCTGGGCCCTAAATCAGGCTGGGCCCTTAGAATCGTCCTAGCCTTCCACCCCTTTACGGCGCCCATGAGTGTGAGAGTATTCGTGAGGTATCAGGGTGTTTTGGTCTCGTACCTTTTCTTTCCTCCACGCTGATGTGGTTCAAGCTGAACATACTGAGGAAATGCTTCTTGTCCTCAAGTTCACTGGTGTTGTCCATCTCTTCTGGAGTGAAGCGTGTTGTGAGATGAGGTTGGGGAGGAGAGGGGGTTTTTCGTTTGTTCTGCACCGCTGGAGGTGACGGGCTTCTCTCCAGCATAAGTCTCCTTCTCTTTCTCCTCTTTATCTCCAGAAGCTCATCACGCTTGGAAAGGGTGGTCACACCGAATATATTCAGAAACTCCATTTTCTGCAGAAAGATTTGGCGGGAAATTAGTGAGACACAGAGCTGTACTGGGCTGTAAAGGGAGATGGTGGTCTAGTGGGTTAAACCAGTGAACTGGTAAATCAAAGGGTTGCTGGTTCGATCCCAGCAGCCACCAATTCAATTCAATTCAAGTTTATTTATATAGCGCTTTTCACAATGTGTATTGTTTCAAAGCAGCTTTACAGGGGCAAACAGGAAAAACAGAAAAGTTAAAACACAGCACAGTGCATGGTATTTATACAACGAGTAAGTTCATTCTAATAAATAACATCTAATTTCTAAATAAATAAATGAATGAATGCAGTCTCCCGGTGAGCAGGCCAACACTGCCCTGCTGTGGCGAGGAACCCAAACTCCAATGATTGATTAATGGAGAAAAAAACCTCGGGAGAAACCCGAGTGTGTCCTTGAGCAAGACACTTTACTCCATGTTGCTCCAGGGGGATTGTCCCTGTAATAAGTGCACTGTAAGTCGCTTTGGATAAAAGCGTCTGCCAAATGACTAAATGTAAATGTACTGTTGCTGTTACTCAACGATTATGGGTTTGATCCCCCAGGACAAAAAATACTTGAATAGTTTGAAGGTAAGAAACTTTGGATAAAAGCGTCTGCTAAATGCATGAATATAAATGAAGCATAGAAAGGGATACATATTTAAGACCTCTAAAAAAGCACAATTAGAGACATGTAACACTCTTGCAAACGTTCTTTTAAAGTTCTCTCAAAGTTTAAAAAGGCTTTCTTAAAATCATTTAAAAAGATGTCTAAAAACATAGGTGTAAACATTTTGATTTTACATTGTTATTCTCGAAAGTTTATTTTTTATTCAAAACTTTTTCATAAGGTAATGGGAATGTTAGCAAAACGTTTTTAAAACATATTTTTGTCTAAGTCATTTTTTATCTGGGTCATTTGCACTAGAAATGTATTCAACTGTATGACTTTACAACACTGGGTGATATTCAGCAAGTTTGGACCAAATTGCAACCTATTATGGTCAAAACTGAAAAAACAACAGGGCTCACATCTCAAAAACATGTCAAAAAGAAATTTTGCAGGTAGTAAATGTTATCATTGAGAACGCACTACCTCTTTCGATGCATCTGGTTTGAGAGGAGGTTGCTGAGCAACTCTTCTCAGGTGAGCTCGAACTTCTTCCTCATCGCTTTCATCATAAGAGTCGTCCAATTCATAATAATATCCTAAAACAAGCAAAAGATTGTAGTAAGCAAAACAACAAAATATTGCAATGTAAATTTCGCTTGATTCATGGAGCCTTCAGACAGTTCCAAGAAGTTAATTTTCCCTTTAAAAGCTTTATTTTTTTTTTAAAAATTATTCGTTAAATTAATTGAGTCTTTAAATAGTTTAAAAGTTTGGTCTGTTTAGTTGCATCTCCATGCGTTACTAGTAACTTCCAGAAACTATTGAGAGCCTCCATGAACCGCCATTGCTGTGAAAAAACTGTTCCATTGGAGTCAACGGAGTTGTCGCGAATCTCTCCAATGGCTCTAGGTTCATCCTAACACCACAGGCAATCAAAATGTGTATGGTGCAGAACTATAAACCAATGAGATGTCACTGTGGGCGGGACTAAGAGCAAAATATTTGACACAGTAATTTGACATCAAAGATGGGTAGTAAAATAACAACTTGACACGGTGCAGATAGTCTTACAACGGCAAACAACGAAAGAACACAAAAGAAGATATTTTGAATATTCATTATATGGACCACCAAGACATTTCTCATAAGATCTTCTTTTGTGTACTACAGACAAAAGAGTCAAATAGATTTTGATCAACGTGAGGGTTAATAAATTATTACAGAATGTTAATTTAGGGTGAATTGTCCCTCTTTTATAATATCACACACTACACACCTTTCTCTCTTGCTTCTCTGCGTTTCCTCTCCTCCAGGTCTAGTTTGCTGACCAGCCTCCTGTGTTGCTGCAGAGCCTGGTCGTACACCATCATGGGGTCTGATCTTTCAACAGCCAGCCTATGAGAACCTGACCCCTGAGTTTGCCCGTAGTCTCTAAATCCAGACTGAGAGAAGAAGTTCCTCTGCTGGCTCAAAAAACTTCTGGTTGACTTCTCAAGCTCGGCCAGATATTTACCAGAATCAAGGAGGCTGTTGATCGGCATGGAGGTGGTCTTCTCAGAGGCGCCTTGCTGCCTTGACTCATCTTCTTGAGGTTTAGGTTTGGTGTTCCTTGAGAAAGGATGGATGTGGGATAGGGGCCGGTCGGAGTTGATGAGGGAGACGGGGTTCCAGAGAGTGGGAGGGGATGGGCGGTGGTCTCGAGCCTGAGGCTTCGGGGATATTAGCGGAGGCGGTGCACCCAGGGGTTGAGGTTGGTCTCTGACACCTACGTCATTATGGTGTCCGCTGTACCTGAATGAGGTGACAACTGTACTGTTAAAGCGCCAAAAGAGGGCAGTATTTCCAAAACTTTGTCAGAAATCATTCAACATGAACACCAACCTTTCTCTGTGCGTTTCTGTCGGTTCAGTGGGTCGTCCCGGATCCTGACGCTTCTCCCTAACTTGCTGGGGAAACTCTGACAGCACCTGACCTTGTCTGTCCACCTTCTCCACCTTAAGTGCTCTCGGTCTGGCCAGCCATCTGTCCTCCTCATCGGGCTGCTGGAGCATCATGGGAGTTATCATGGGCCGATGGGCTTTTCCAGGACCTGATCCAAACTGGAGCCCTGAAGAGGATCCAAGGCCTGAGGCTGAGATGGAAGGTGGACCTCCAGAAGGTGCGTACGGGCCGGGTGGAGCTACGAGCAACGAAGGTTCTTTGGTTTTGTCTGGAAACAGATGAAAAGTTGAGCAAAATAAATAGATAATTTCAAGAACTTGCATAAAATGTATAACTGAAGCACCAAATATTGAAAATACAGCCAGGAAAAAATGAAGAGACCATTCCAAATTTTAGTTAAAATCTTCATTTCTAGATCGTTTTTGGCCATTTCAGTTCAGTGTCTGTTGATTCTCCAAAAAATCAAGCATCAGAAGTGACAAAGTCATCCAACAATAATGTGAAAGACTGAGAGCATGACAAGACACATGAAAACATATTTTCAAATAAATTTTTTTTTTTTAACTTTTCCTAAATACATGTAGAAATATTACTGTTATTTTAAAAGTGAATCTTAACTTGTTTTCTTTGCAGTATTTAAGGGCTGAAAGATACAGAGCATTATTTTTACCTACCAAATAGAAACAATAGTGGAAACATTTTTCCACGCCTGTATTTAACAAGATTCACTACTGTCCAAAAGTTTAGGGATGCTTTACTGAAATGTTTAAACCTTTTGATCAGAAAGCATGCATCTAAATGTAAAATGGGTTATGTGGATAAAATCGTACAAACATTAATTTCTATTGTCAATTTCTTATTTCAAAATGTTGAAAAGACCAAATTATGAATAGATAGAAACTCCTTCAAATTTGTTAAAAAAAGTATCTCAGGGTGAGACTTCAAGAAGCTGCTTGTTAGAATAATAATATATTTTTAGAAATTGAAGAACTAGTGAATATGCTCAAATATAATCGTTTTTTAATTTATTTTGTTTCGTTTTGGTTAGGTTTATTAAACTGAATTTCCATAGTTCCATTGGTGGATAACACTTTGCAATAAGGTTCAATTCAATTCAATTCAAGTTTATTTATATAGCGCTTTTCACAATGTGTATTGTTTCAAAGCAGCTTTACAGGGGCAAACAGGAAAAACAGAAAAGTTAAAGGTTGTATTTGTAAACATGCTAACATGAACTTTAAGCAATAACGTTTTCAGCATTAATTAGTATTTGTTAGTTAATGACAATACTTTTATTCATGTTCATTGTGCATTAACTAATGTTAACAGATACAACTTTTTACTTGAAATGTATTAGTAAATGCGGAAATTAACAAAGATGCTGTAGAAGTAACTAATGCATCAACTAATGTTAAGAAACACAACACTTAAAAAAAATCCCATCATTTCTGGGGCGCCAGAAATATTTAGTAAAATAACGTCTTTACCTGTAAATGAAAACTTCCCCTTGTTTTTCTAGTCTTTTTTGTAATTTGACTGTATTTGACCGTTTTACAAAAATACTTAAAAAATATGTTATATATGTTTTTTAAACCTTTTTTATTTTACGTAAATAAATAAACTGTTAAAATTACAGTTATTTGTTTTTACAGTAATCCTTACTGTAAAGTTTTTGTTATTCCATGGTTTCGATGAGTATACTTTTATTCTAAGGTGTGGAAAAAACATAATTAATAAAGAAAAAAGACTGAATAAGTGACTAAACTTATGAAAGACAGTGTATTATATATAAGGACCTAATAAGGCAAAGGAAATACATTTTTAAAACTTTCTTAGCGTTGTTAACTGTGTGGCGTGATATCGGGCAAGTTACATAAGTTATAAGTTCTTCATTAATTGAACAGATAAAGGGTGTGGACTGTACACTCTGTGAACGTATATAAACTAAAGATAAAGACAGAAGGTATTTTAATTGATCCGAAAACAAATAAAAACGGTTTGGTTACGTACGAGTACGTAGTTATATCACAAGATACACCTGAACATCCTCATTCCTGCTATAATACAATTATGCAGATCAAACCTTGTGACTTTTTCTGCCGTATAATTACAAAACAGGTTAAACAGAAAGATGATTCATCTAATTGCTCTGAGATTACAAAAACCCTGAGTAATGAAAACAGTGTTTATTTCATTAACTGCATCAGGTTAAACTACAGGTCCCTGGAACATGATTTTTGGGTGAATCGTCCCTTTAAGTATTTAATATGGTGTTCTCCAGATTGCAGCGTGTTTCATACCCGGTCTATTAGCAGTGAGTCTGTCCTCCGGCTTGGCTCTGTCCTTCACCGGCTGCCGGTGCGTGAACGGATGACCCAGCGAGTGAGAGTTCACGTGAGAGATCGAGTGCTGGTTCGTGTGCACCTCGTGGCTCAGGTAGCGTTTCTCCATCTCTCTCACCCTCTCCTTCTTAATCTCCATCTCCCGTCCCATGTCTCTCTCTCTCTCTTTGTCCCTCTGCACCTCGCGCTCCCATTGCCGCTCCCGTTCGATTTCACGCGTTCTCTCTTTATCTCGGTCCTTTTCTCTCTCGTGCTGGCGAAGATCTTCTTCCATCTGCAGCCTGTGGAGGGTCGAAACACACATGCGTGAACGGTGTGAGATGCAACACTCTCGACAGGAACAAAAAGAATACACTCAGCGAGATGCCGCGGGAACACAGGGGAGTGTTGATGATTTGGTACGGGGTATGAAGAGAAGAGTGAGTCAAGGTGGCACATGTGACCTATGTGGGAATATCGTGGTGTATATATTTAGTAAGAGGTATTTACGCTTGGTCATCTCTTGTTGTGTTTTAAGATATCCAAACATGCAGATCAAGTGCAAATTTCATCAACAACAACGAATAAAAACAAATAAGACATAAACAGATAAAAAAAACACACATTTCAGACCTGCATTTCTGATGCTTTTTTTGTAAAATATCAGTATGAAGAACTGTAACTTTTCAATATTTAAGAAGTATTTAAAGGAGTAGTTCACTTCAAAATTTGCCCCCATTCACGTTCCATGGTAATTTTTATTCCAAATATGAAAAGTGAATAGGGGCAAATTTTGAAGTGAACTACTCCTTTAACGGGATATTTCACCCAAAAATTTAAATTCTGTCATCACTTACTCCCCATCGAGTTGATCCAAATGTGTAAACATGTCTTCTGATGAACACAGAGAAAGATATTTGGAAGAATGCTTATAACAGATCTCAACCCCCATTGACTACCATAGTACCATAGAAATATCTTTCTCTGTGTTCATCATAACAAAGAAATGTATACACACTTGGAACAACTCGAAGGTGAGTTAGTGATGACAAAATTTTCATTTTTGAGTGAAGTATCACTTTAATACTCATTAAAAGGTCAAGTGTATAAAATTTTAGCAGAACTAAGATGTCATCATGTTTGCTCCTATTAGCCGAAGGAGATAACATATTTACGAAATGCGGTCTATTGAGCAGTTTGTTTGTATTTAGATAGAAATATCTTATCCTAAGGTAGTAAAAACATAAAGCTTCATTATGTAAGGCCTTTATACACCTCATAGGACATAGTTAAGGTAGAAGTATAGTCTGGACAGTATAGTCTGGATGGGACGCGTACAAAAGTGCATGCAATGTTGAATCAGCCAAGTCCACTTGGTGCTGTACTGCACATGTGTTGAACTTGTTTATCCACGATTGAGTATGCACACAAAGCTGTGCTGATGCGTTTCTTTGCAAGATGGACACGGAAAGTGAAGTATACTCGTGGCTTTATATTGCATTTCTGTTAATACAGTAGATCCTCCAAAAAATGACACACTGGACCTTTAAGATTCATTCAAACTGAAATCCATGTCAATGCGTATTTACCTCTCTGAGTGAAGAGCCCTGAGCGATGGATGTGCGATGTCACCGTGGTAAAACCCTCCCGGCACCGGCAGGTGAACAGCGGAGGGATGCAGGGCTTGCATGGCTCCACCTTCTGGAAGCTGGTGGTAATACGAGCGGAGGGCAGACAGATTGTAGTAGTCTTCCATCCTGATTAACCACAGGAAGCAGAGAGTGAACAGCAGTTCATTAGTGTCTCTATAAATAACTCACTCCTTCATTAACCTCTGGCCTTCTGAAATGAACATTACAAGCTATTTCTGCTACTGCTGTCTCCCCTCTGCTGACTTCAACAAAGAGATGTGCTGAGTGTGTTATTTACTCAGAATGAGGGAACAAATGACGACCGAGAGAAGTATAATTAAACCAAGAGAATGGCTGATTGGAATATAGGTTTGTGACGATGGATTAAAGTCGCACACTGTACACGAATATTAAAAAGCGCAAGTATAATGTAAGCACAATTTTGGATCAGGGTACATTCTCAGAGCCTTTTTAATCTTAGTTATTAAAATACGTTCTTGCAGTAACGTTAAAAGACTGTTTTATTAGTACACTATAATGCTTTCATTACTTAATGATAATGTTTTAAATGTTGTAAAAAAAACTATAGCACATGTCAAACAAAAGTCATAAAGATTGAAAGTTATGGTTTAAAATCATAACAAAAGAAAAAGATACATCAGGTATTAATAACAGTAATAGTTTTTTATAAAGGTAAAGGGTTAAGCCAATCATAACAATGATCATTTGCCTATACAAGTCTTAAAGGAACAGCAGCAACAACAGAAGTTTAGTTTGAGAAAGATGAATAAACAAAATAAATGTTATTTATGTTTTGAGATTGTTTTACGTAACATACAGCCACTGTAAAAATTAAGAGACCATTTCAAAACTATTTTCAGTGTTTCTAAATGTACTATTAATAGGTATTTATAGGTGTTTAGGTAAACTGATCATTTTTTTGTGAACTAATACCAATATTTAAATTTTTCTATTTGCATTCATCTGCAGAAAATGAACACGTCAAAATAACATAAAAGATGCTCTGTATTTTTTCAGACCTGAAAAACTGCAAATAAAAAAAAGGACAACAGTAATATCTACATGTATTTAGGAAATAATAATATGTCCACACCTGTATGAGGCGAGAGAGGGATGTGGTAAATATCCTGAGTGAAAGTATGCAAGAGCATCAGCTGCAGCCCCCGGGCCGAGCCCTAGAGGAAGCACCGGCATACGCAGCTCTTCTGCCGAGGCGTACGGACGGAACCCGTCACGAAGATACTCCTCCTGAGCTCCTGCTAGTAGCATGTGAGGAACGTGTCGTTGCAGGCTGAAAGAAAATGAGAAAAGGATGAGAAACTCACCGAAGATGACAATAGCAAAGATGGGTGAACAGTGAGGGAGGTTGATATACTGACTGAGTCTGAAGACGAGGGTCTTGCATGAGAGTGCTCGAGGTCATGCTGAAAGGATGGGTGCCCGCCAGGTATGGAGGAAGGGAGAGGGAGGTCTTCTCCTGGGCTGGAAGAGGCCGGTCTGAGGGCAAACGCTCCTGACCTGACACTCTCAATCCTGCTTCAGCCTAACAGACACAGACTTGTTAGGGCCTCATGGGAAACTGAACGGGTCAATATTTTTATTATTGCTCCAGTTCACAATTAAGCATAAACAACAAAGGCATAAAATCTATATGTGTATAAAACAATACAAATGAAATGTCAGAATTGAACAAGAAACAGTGAAACAAGTCCAAATGTAGATCTTGCCAATATATTAATGGTTGCGCCATTAATGCATGTAAATTGTTTTGCAAATGTTCATTCAAAGCAAGTTTTACATTTTGTATGCAAAGTTCTTATGCAAATGTGTGCTCACAAAAGTGAACTGTTGCTAATCGAGGGCTGATTATTCAGCGTGTGTACATTTATATTTACATTGAAAGAGAAAGTAATCGAACTCCTTCGCCTTTGGGGAAACTTAATTCATAATAAGAATTAGTCAATGCAATTCGTCATGTGCACCAAATCTGCATCTATAAATATTAAACAGACGTCCCATATGCTATAGCCATAATGATTAAATGTACAAGAATGGATGCAAATGTGTGTGGTCTAAGTAAGAGCTGGGAAAAGAGACACTGTGGTTACGAGATGACAACATAGTTTACACAGAGCTCTCTCTCTCTCTCTCTCTCTCTCTCTCTCTCGGCAGAGCTACAGAAGATTCTTTGTGTAAACAGAGAGGGTAGTTTGATCAGCGTCTATTGTCTAGCCTGATGTCCCATGACTGCTGTGTTAAATAAACTCACAAAGCTACACGGAGACCAAGAGCTAAACACACCATCCATCCCCATAAGCACACACACTTTAGCAAGATCTTGCGGTCACGCTTCAGAATCACTGAAAAAACGGACATGCAGGACACCCACAAACTGGCCCACTTGCACTTATCTAGCCTAACATAAACCCCCTGACCCCATCAGGACCTCATCCCCCCTTCTGGGCAGAAAATCAGCAGTCTGGCCTTCCCGACACCACAAACATCTGCTCTGCAGTGAATTAAGCTTTTTCCTTGCCTTTAAGGTCATGGGTTCAACATCCTGAAAGTACTAGGGCACTTTTTCTCCGTTTTGTGTATAAAATCACGTGATATTTAAATGGTCATGCATCTGTTGTAGTTTTAAAAAGTGAGAACCATTGATGTTGAGATGACATCATTGAAAACGTATCAAAAATGTATTAAATAAATTCTTTCATACCTGACGGCCTTCAGACCTCCAAAAGCCATTGACTGTTTTAGTCGGGGCGATGGTGACCACAGGTGGTGTACTAGTGGGAGGGCCCAAGCTCGTACCCATTGCAATCCGTTTCGGCGTACCGACTGGAGAAATGTGATTGGTCACGGGGGAGGAAACATGTGATGACTCGCTACTAATGGAACCTGAAAGAAAAAATAAGTTGGGAGTTGTTTTATGTTTTTGGTATTGTTTCGCACCGAATCTAATATTTATCAAAAATGTATTCTATACTTTATTGTATATTTGATCTAATATATTTTTTATTTTATTTCACAATATATTCTTTTATTTTATTGCATATTTTATTGCTAATTTCTTCTTATATATAATATATATATATATATATTAATTTATATTCAATTCTATATTTAATTTTAGTTTTTATATTATGTTTCTATTTGATATTTTTTTCTATATTATTTAATTAAAATTTTCATAATACTTTCACCCAACAATAACACTTTAACACAAGAACAATAAAACTGTGGTATTAACTGTGTAAAGTACTTCTCTATTCTCAATTTGTGCAGACTTCACCTTATAACAACAGCAAAAAAAGATTTGATCTGGCTTTATTTTTTATTTACTATAAAGAAGAAACAGACATTTAAACCTGCAGACACCATTTAAGCACCAGGGTCTAAACCACGTCTCTTACAAAGACATGCTTTCATAAAAACCAAGACGTTTTATGATTCGAAAAAAAAATAACAACAGAAAGAGATCAATAACAAACACATACAAGTGAAACTAGCAAATTAATTGTGGAGATGTATTTGTATGTGTATGTGTTCGTGTCAAACAAAACCAATGACTTGTCAGATGACTGCACATACATCACCCAGTCTCAGACTGTCAAGCTCAGCCGCTATCAAAGCCCCCTTTGGGCTGTCAGATCAGATGCCAGTTTAAAAAGATAAAAAACAAACAGTGCCATCTCCCTGCGGAAAAGCCACATGCACACAACGCTCCAGTTTTCCTCTCGAACCCCTACTGCGGGAACTCGGCACTTCACCGTGATCAAACACAACTCGATTGTGTGCATGCGTCCGTGTCTGCGTAGACCATCTCACCTCCGGGCATACTCCAGACAACACTCCAAAATCACAAAACAAAAGCTTTTATATGTCTTCATACGACATACGACGAGAGAACATTTCTAGCGAGATTACAATTATGAATTATGCATTAATTCAGACCTTTATGCCGAACGCATTTGTTGTGGTTTTGATAGCAGTCAGAGCTTGTGAGAAATGACTGTTTCCCTATTTAGACTGAAACTAGCGCAACGCAAAACCACACACGCAGAAAAATCTCATTGCTGCTAAAAGTAGTATCTATAAGACGCACAACACAAAGAGTAAAGTAGGTCAGCTGTCCTCAGCGCAATTGTGCCTGCTGGAGAGGTGATAAGAATTACAGAGGTCTCAATGCTCTGCCTTTTGTACTAGTTTACTCATTCTGGATTGAAATCCTTTAAGCAATTGCTGAATATCCATACAATGTGTTCCTAAAAATGTTTTGAAATTATTTTGGTCACCAAAGTTAGTTTGTTACACCCATCGTTTGTACTGTGGTTGTGAATACCTCAAATTGTGACGATTTTTAAATGTTATTTCTCTTCTGATCGCTGTACACTTTTGGACAATAGGCAATACAAATCTCACTGACTTAGATCGAATGAGGGACCCAGGGCCTCGTAAATAACTTTTCATAGACTTTATTCTTAAAGGGCAAGTTCACCCAAAAATGACTCACCCTGGAGTTGTTTCAAATCTGTATAAATGTTCTTGTTTATATGAACACAGAAAAAGATATATGTAAGAATGCTTATAACCAAGCAGATCTTGGCCTCAATTGACTACCATAGTAGGAAAAATTAAAATGGTAGTCAAAAGTGCCCCAGAACTGTTTGCTTTCATACATTCTTCAAAATATCTTCTTTTGTGTTTAACAGAACCAAAACATTTATAAAGCGATTTTTCCTACTGTGGTAGTCAATGGTGACTATGCAATATCGAATGAAAGAACAAAGCCATTTTTCTGCTTTACTGCTTTAAAATTGCTTGAATGCAAGTTTCTTTTAAAATACAATATGTTGAACAAAAGGCTGAGAAAAACCCTGTTTTTTGCTGATTCTTTGTCACTATACCACAAATTAATGGTAAGATGCGATGCAACAGAAGACCATATAAACCATTATAAAAAAGGAATTTGTCATGTCGTGCCTCATCCAGTGGGGACAGGATTTCAATCCTTCTATTATTTTCTATGTTATTTGGGTCTGCGTTGAATCTCATTGGTTTTCGTGGCCACAAGACACGCGACAACCAATGAGATTCGTTGAGACTGTGTGTGGCCATTTTGAGTGAAAACAGTGGTAATCTTGTTTACATCCAAACATGACAAAATTAGCTACAATAATGTGAATAAGTGAAACCCATACAGAAAAGAACAAAACCTTTGCACCTAAGAGGTGTATCATATTAGTACCTCAAATTTGCATATTTGTACTTAATGTAATGCAACCATATCTATACATAAATGGTACATTAGCTACTTGTAGCTAACATTTTTAAAGGCACTCTCCCAGTGACAGCTTTTGTACCTTTTTTTAGTTGCAACCACAAGGGCCACCTTTGCAACCACAAAATACTAACTTTTAAAAGGGACAATGACGTTGTATTTTACAGTATGTCATTTATACAGCAATCTGAAAAAAAGTGTTTTCTTAGCACTACTTGAGCATAAAGGGGTCATATGGCACGAACACATGTTTTTCTGTGTAATTTATAATTTGGGCCTGCATGTATTAGAGATGTAAAATTGCACAAATTAAAGTGTCGGAAGAAAAGATGCATTCTATCTTCAAGCGTATGCTCACCCAGACGTGCCTGAAATGCCTCGTGTAACCGCACCCCCACAAATCTACGTTAGTTCGTGGTATGATATGACTAAGACCTTCCAAATGTTTACGCAAGTAAGGTGGGCATACCTGCCAGTACAACTGCTTTGGAACCTGATGTTCCAAATATGGTAAGAGATGTTACATTTCTGTCACATGGTTGCAGTATTCGACAAATCACTACGCACTGGTTAACTGGCCAATTATAGAATACCTTGCTATTCAGAGCGATAAGCTTTCTAAAAAATCTGTGCGATTAAGAGAAGCGGGGGAAAGAGAAGATACAATGGTGCACGGTATGTGGAAAATACAGCGGTTTTGAACCTTAAATCGTGTATACACATTGTATATCATCTAAAACAAACGATGATATTCATTTTAGCCGTGTCATGTGACCCCTTTAAAAAATCAGTTTAATTTGTTGGTGGCAATTATGTTGTTTTATTGTGACCTGAGCAGGGCATTTTAGATATATCTGTCTTGGTCTTGCATGACTGGAACTGATGCATGGAGGCTTTGCAAATATGGCCGCCTAGTGTGAAGACTTTTAAGCCAGCTTGCATCCTGCATAGTGACAGCAACTGTTACGCAGAAAAGTTTCTTGAGAAAACGCCAAAATATAGTTTTACTTTTCTCTTTTTATATACTGCGCATTCAAAGCTTGTACAATATTCAAATTGTTTACAGTGATGCTAATAAAGCTTTGTTGACACAACTCTCGTGGCACAGAGATTACAAAGAGCGTGAGCATGTGTATGTGGGATGTCAGTAATGCACCATTTCAAACATCAATGGGGAACACATTCACAAAGACGTCTGAAAGCCGCCAAAGCTTAAACAAAAAATGGCATTTACACAGGTTTAGTAATCTGAGACAGAACAACCCTGACAGTTATTGAATCACTGTCATCCCAGAGTCTATAAACACAAAGTGTCATAGAAAGACGGGTCGGTATGCACGATGTGAGACGTCCGTGAGAAGGAGATTTATCAAAGGTTTATAGAATTTACTGGCATACAAGCACTTAACCAATCAATATATCACTTTCTTTCAGCCTGCTTCTCTCCGCCGCATGTTTAAGAAAGAGGAATACTATAATGTTAATACACACATGGAGAAACCATTATTCAGACCTGTTCACATGTCGGCCTTGGTGTGCGGAGCCTTTGTTTAAAGATACAGTTAGAAAAATGTAGACTAGTCATCATTTACGCACAAACCCACAAGATTTCTGTTGTAATCTGTTCCTCACCCAAAGCTATAGTTTGGTTTCCAAACACCCTGAAGAGAGCAGTTCACCCAAAAATACAACTTCTGTTGTTATTTATTCAACATCATGTTGTTCAAAATCTGTATATGACTCTTTTGTCTTTGGAACACAAAAGAAGATATTTTGTGAAATGTGTTTTTGTGTTCATACAATGAAATTCAATGGGGTCCAAGGTTGTTTGGTAACTAACATAATTCAAAATATCTTCTTTTGTGTTCTGCAGAAGAAATCGAGTCAAACAGCTTTGGAATGAGTGATGGTGAGTAAATGACACATTTTTTAGGTGAACTGCCCCATTAAGACCAATTTTATGGTGTTTTGCATAGCAACTACTACTTTTCTCAAAATTTCCTTTTTGTGTTTCACTGAATAAAGTCAGGTTTAGACATCAGTGAGGGTGGACCAAAAATATCCATTTAATTTTTTTAGGAGAAATAGTCCTTTAAGCAGAATTCAAGATGGACCTTTTTATTTCCTACAAAGCCTAAATATATGTTGTTGATCTGTGCTAAATTGTGTAAGAGGGCAGTTTACGAACACACAAAACATGATCTAAGAACTTTCGTTTGTATGTAACGCACATTATCAGAACAAGCCGCGTGCATGCGTGTATTTTTGGCGCTGACTATAACAATTATACAGACAGATGGGCGGCTAAATGTTGTGCCAGCCATCTGAAATGCGGCAAGCCCATATGCAAATATTATTCAAATCTATTCACAATTTGTTGACAGAAACCGCCACCCACACTCATACACACACGCCGAGCAAAGCATGGCTGTCCATATAACAAGCGTGCATATGGCCAATGCGCTTACATCCGGCTTCAGCTGCAACTGATGGTTATAGTGCTACAACGCATAATATATCAATGACCAGAACAATATTCTCTAATATTAGTGATTTCTCCAAGGTTGTCATTTTTCAATTCAAACAAGCATTCTTACTTTGAACAAGAAAGTATAACATGAATTATAATGTTGAATGATGAATATTGTTGTTCCGACAACTGCAATGTATTGCATTTTGGGGAAGGTAACAGGGATGAGATGATAAAGTGACGAGAGCAAGGGTTCATGGGTAAAGACGAACAAAGGGCACGCTCACCTCTTGGATCTTCGGCCTGTTTAGCTAGCTTGCGGAGAGCGGCAGCAAATCCAGAGTGTGCCGACTGGGACGCCGGGCTTCCGTTGGCTACCATTGCCCCGCTGATGGGGGAAGGGGTCAGGGGGCTTACAGTGGCCATGGTGCATGGTGCAGCGGAGATCATTCCTAATGATGGAGACTTTGGCTCATGGGTCATACCTGCAAGAGAAAGAAAGAATTGTAGCTCTGTTATGCCAAATTTTAAGTCATTCATTAAGGAAACGGATAGTTTGTTGAGTTAAGCACGATCCCAGGCATAGAGAACCATAAATGACCCTGTGACCCGAATTCATTCAACCGCTACATTTAAAGTGAATGAAGGGAGTGAATTCTTGCATGATTTTACCAACCTAAAGATCAAAGTGTGCGCAAAAATGTTACAGATAAAAACGGTATAATAGTAAGAAATCATTCTTCCTTTAATAGGCAAGTCCAAACTGGTTGGGACAGTCAGTGTGTTTTCTGCTGATATAAAGAGTCTCGTTCCTCTTACATGACCGTTGGACAGAAAACGCACAAAACAAAAGTTAAAGCACAAAAACCTCTCACTTCCTTCCTGAATGTATAGCACTCTCGCACTTTCAGCTATCACACTCGGCAAGAAACAAACAAAAGCTCACTTTATCGTGATAAACTCTGCTTCACCCCTGCCCTCCCGCTGAACCAAACAAAACAATTAATAATGAACTTAGTGCAGTTTGAGCTGGGAGTGAAATCCTCTGCCTTCAGCCACAACTTCATTACAACTTAATGGAGCCTGACGCACCCAAACACTTATAGGCGGAGAACATGTCATCT
Organism: Triplophysa dalaica; assembly: GCF_015846415.1. Lineage (NCBI taxonomy): Eukaryota > Metazoa > Chordata > Actinopteri > Cypriniformes > Nemacheilidae > Triplophysa > Triplophysa dalaica. The sequence goes on along the minus strand of NC_079565.1, from coordinate 12,997,500 downwards.
AAATGGTTGTAGTTGTGCTGATAAACAGATAAAAGGGATTAAACATGGAAACGTGTTGACTATAATGCACACATAAAATACTAACAAGATGCACGTACATATGTCACCAAAATGTCCATTTGGGCAAACAATTTTGACTCTTAACCTGTACTTTACTTAACCTTCTGCAGCACACAAAAGAAGATATTTTGAACAACATTGACCCCCCATTGACTTTCATAGTATGGATACAAAACCACTGTGACATTTCTCAAAATATCTTCTCTAGTGTTCCACAGAAGAAAGAGTCTTGATGACATGAGGATACATAAATTATGACATAATATCATTGAGATATAAACTCTCAGTCTTGGATAAACCAGTTTATCAAAGAAACCCTCGTTTCAGGTGCACCTGAGAGAGATATCTCTCTTTTCCCACACACTTTGCCACAAAAACACGTAGGTCTATATCTTATTCTCCGTCTTATTTGGAATATTTACACTACCAACAAAGCTGCTGTGAAGCCACACGTTCCCCTCTTATCTTCCCCTCGCACTTTTTCTCTTGGATAATAATCAGAAATAACAGAGTTGCAGGTCGATGTGGAAATGAGAAAAGCCACAGGTATCTACCCAACCTGCGACAGTCATTCAGGAAGTAACGACCCCTGCCTAATGCACAAGAGGACAGAGAGAGATCTGTAAGCTGTGAGTGCGGAGTAATGGAACAGACATAACATTTATTTCCTTTTTGATGCATTAAAGGCACATTTCACCCAAATATTAATTCTGTTATTTACATGCGTGTCATCCTAACCCCCATATACAGCTAGCAAGCTACAAAAACAAGGAAAGCAACATAAGTTCCATACAAGTCGTCTGGAGTCTTGTGTGAACAAAACGCTTTAGTAGATTCACAAAAAATCTCAAATTTTACCTTCATTCTAATTTTCCCTTGAGCACTATAACATCCGGTCAGTCAAATGACAAGTGAGACCCAATGACGTCATTGACATGTGAAATCACAGCACGCCAGTCCTGGAGTAACACTTTTTAAAATACGAAACTTGAATGGAAATTCTGATAAAAATCCCTGTTTTCGTTCCACAAAAGCAAACAAACTACATAAGAGCGAGTATATGATTTTAATTTTCGTGAGCCATTTTATAATTCCGTCAGTTTTGTTTTATCAAAACTGACGAGAGGGGCTTCATGGGCGGGAGAGTAATGTTTTCGATTAAAGATTATTAGGGCAAATACAGTTAATATAAAATAAACATGAAAAAAATAATGAAGTGCACAGATAAATCACTTATAAAAAACACTTCAATATACCGTAAAAAACATATTTCAATTTAGATTTTATGCGTTTTAGACATACCTCTATGGTGCTACAGTTACTGTATAGTGATCTTAGAGAGATTAAGATATGAACATTTAAAATAGTTAACTTCCCTGAAAACGTTTAAGTATGACATACCAATCTTATAATTGTTATTGCTGTTGTCAAGCACACATATGGTATGCTTAAGAAAATATTCACCAGTGAGCATCTACACGGACACACCTACAAACCAATGCAGAGAAACTACACAGTAAGCCCTGATCTTACAGGATTCCGGCATGTGTCTCATTGACCTCATATTTTTGAATCCAGTCACACATATTTAACCAAAAACGCATGCTGTACAAAATCTCTTTAAAGCGGGCCCTTTAACAGCTTCATGCGCGATGATCTCCTCTCTCCAAGACGAAATCGTGCCTTGCTGTTTGTCCCAGAGGCTTTAGTTGTGGTTCGAGTCAGCAAAAAACAGTCCCAGAATCCTCTGGTCCCCACTGGCTCTCTAATAAGCTTGTTCATTAGACAGTGCTGCCAATGCAAATTGACCCAGCCCTTGTCGACATGACCACCTCATGTAAATTCAATGCGAGAAGCAGCGAGGATAAAAGACTGGGTGATGGATGATGTGTCAAAGTGCTTTGTTGGGCACAAATGAACAGTTTCATACACACACACATACGTGCACACATGTCCATAATGGTGACAGACAAGCCGTGATGCATGGCCGACTGTGGGGATCTGCTACCCACGGCATTCATTAAGACTAGATAAAGCACCTCACACACACCCGCCTTCTGCTCATTAACCCAAGTGTACGCGTGTGTATTTCACTGACAACATTAAAGATGGATGCGGATTGGGACGGTCCTAACACTTTTCTCAGTGTGATGAGCTAATTGGTTTTCACTACAATTGGGATTGATAACCGGGGGAGAAAGTTTGACAGGAAGCTTTTTGTCGCGAATGACCGATCTCAGATCTCAGAATTACGTGTCGAAACCACTCTACTTTCCATAAGAGAAGCACTTCCATTGGCATTGGGTGTCCTTGATTAACTTCGCATTGATTCTTCTTGGTGCGTCTGTGGAAACTGACACGGTCACCAACAAACTGTTGACCTCAAAGACATGAGGGCGATATCGACTTTGTAGTTACCTGGGATATCAGGTCTTCCCAAGTGACTTGGAAGGGCTTGAAGTGTTCGCCTCAAACCCATACCGCAAGGTTCGGTAATAAGTCCCCTAAACTTCTACGTCTAAACTTCAAATTGTTTTCATAAATCTGCAATTTTCAAAATTTTGAGCTTATTTGAATATCTTTGACCAAGCAGTCAAGACTTTACCTTAAACTTAACTTCAATTAAGCCTTCCTACATTTTCTCTCCTCATCTCAGCTGATGACTCAGACTTCCCTCAACACTTGGCAAAAAAAAACACGGAGCATTTCAGAAAACCTGCTTTGTCAGTATTGATATCTCAAGCTGCTTATAAAAAAGACCTTTCTTCGACCCTTACTCAGTCAACAATTCATACACTAGTCATTCTCTGACTAATACTTGTGCCACACACATCTAAAACAACATATTACTTGACTTGCATTTGACCTCTGGCAATTCTCTCACGTGAAGCCTCGTAAGTTTTTGGACTGGCTCTCAGCAGCTCCTTGAATAATATTCAAGACACTCTTTTAGAATCACTATCCCATGAGACCCCTGGGCACATGTCCATAGAGGCACGCCAGTGACCCTGGTGTTAAGCTTGTTAAGTACTGTGCGTGCAGAGGGGTTTGGGGGCCTTAGTTTTCAGTTCACACTGTACTCTCTGAGCGGCCCTTGTTTAAAGCTTATATCTTGTGCACTAAGATTCCCAGGGGTTCCTCTTGTGATGTATGTGCGGTGGGGTCAGGGGTCTCAGCCGTCGCCTCGCACTGCACATGCCTGACCCCCCAACCTTCGGCCTTAAAGGGATAGTTCACAGAAAAATAAAAATTAGTTCATCATTTACTCCCCCTCATGCCATTTCTTCAGCAGAACACAAAAGAAGATCTTTTGAAAAATGTTGTTAATCAAAGAACAACGGACCCAACTTACTTTCATTGTTTGGAAACAAAATGACAATTGTCAAAATATCTTCTTTTTAAGACCTCCCAATCTCACATCCAAGATATTTTAAGCATTCTTGCATAATACACAATATGATCTTTTAATATAGCAACTGCATTTGTGAACTCCTGAGGACACAAGATGACTCATATGTTGCCATCTTATCTATGTACACTGTACACTTACAGTAGCATTTGTAGTTCTTGATAATGAAAGCTGGTTCAATCTAAACATCTAACCCATATTCTCACGCCATCCGTTCTGGTGGTAACTGTTACTCACATCACATGTCTGCTTTCTTGTTAGTCATTTTGGTACAAAGGTTTGTGCATAAATGATGCACAACCCCATAGCAACTCTTAACCTTGTGTTAAAAAGAAAAGGTAAGCAAAGGGCATCGTACGCAGTCTTTAGCATTTTGTTACAACACATCTTCGTTCACAAAACCATATAAGATATGCAAATAACCGCAAACCAGATTATCCGATACCCCATCGAACTACAGCAAAACGTTTCAGTCGTTTCATGAATTTTGACTTTCAGCTGTCCCATGTGCACAAAACACACATCCTGTTATGTGATTGTTCACCCAAAAATGACAGTTCTGTCAGAACACAAAAGAAGATATTTTGAGGAATGTTGGTAACCGAACAATCGTGGTACCCATACGCTTTTATTGTATGGACACAAAACCAATGCAAGTCAATGGGTGCTGTTTTTCAAGTGAGACTTTTCAAGTTTACAATGAAGTAAAGACAGTAAATTAAAGTTTTCAAATTATAATAAATAAGCTTTATTAAGAGAAATCCAAATCCGATATTTTACAGCATAAAGGAAACGCATCACTGACCCTTGCTAACGACAAATCTTTACCACAAATCAAGCTGAAACCATCACAATGCTTGAGAAACCCTGAGAAACAAACCTTATTGCACAAGAAATCTCTTTCTTTAAAAACGGTTCCGAAGGATGCAGTAAATAAGAGTTTTTATTGGCAAAGCATTAATAAAACAAAACCAAAATTCTTGTCAACTAACGCGCTTGGAATAATACAACGCAACAATGCTCCCAGCTTGATGTTTGTCGCATTAGATGCTGTCATCTTCCACAGAAGGACTTCACATCTACTGTAGGTTTACTCACAGTTTCTTTGCTCGGCATATGGTAGCATATGTTCCCTGTCACCGTGTAAGAGCCGACAACATAAACACTCTTATCAGCTCATCTGACAGCTCTGTGTGCGCCTCACAAAAAACGTGAAATAGCCATTCCGTCTAAAAGAAACGTTTGTCATAGCCCTCCAGAGTTGCTGACAGACATCAAAAGAACGCTTGGTGACGTGTTTAAAGATGAGAACGTATGCCAGTCGCAAACCTGCCGTCGGCTGATTTGAGTAGGTCACATGGTCAGGGGTAGGGTGCCCTTTCTGCTTTGTGTCCGCCGTTTCATGTTAAGCTAAATGTTAAAGTCTTGTACTGTGTATTTGTGCTCATTTATCCTATTGGTTATGCACAAAGGAAATGAACAGATTGTGGCCATTCACATGGGATCAGTTTAAGCACTTCAGAGGCTAAAATATCATGATGTATTAACTTTCTCCAGTCACTTCACCCAAACAGATGACCCCGAACAGAGGCCACAGTAGTGCAAACACCCAGTGTGTATACATACACATAGCAGGTCTGATATAATCGAAGCCGAAATCTGAGCTAATCCCAATACAGTCTGTCTCTGAGGGTTCGACACTACTGAACACACAGACAGACCAAGGTTGTTTATTTCACATTAATCTTTCCTCAACACCTTTTTAATCAATCGGAAAACCAGAGATGATTTAAAAACATACTTGAAACACAAAACCACTCTATTCAATTCATAAATCTAGACCTATGTCTCAGAATAAAACACAGATTGTTATGTTTTCAATTAGGGGTGTTACTACAGAATATACAGGATTTGACAAAACTATTGATATAAAACTGTTTTATGATCAATATAATGTTAAATCTATAGGGCTGTGCAATTAATAGAAAATAAATCGTAATTGAAAAATCAAAAGGTTAAATGATTATTGCGCTCCATTCCATCTTTCTATTCAGTTGAATTCAGTTTAAAAGACACAGTTTTTTTAGTTTTTCTATGTTGTTTCAAAAGTGTGAGTAATCGTGTTACATGACCATGATCTCAATGTTGACCAATATCATCGTGATTATGATTATATTCCTAGTTAAATCTGCATCTGAGAATATTGTAATTCCGCATTCCGTTTTAAGTTTTCACATAAGAAAGGTGTGTTGGCCAATCAAAGGAGAAAACACAAAACAAACTAAATTAAAGATGAATGCATTATTTGTCTATAGATACCGTGATGGTATCCTTAAACAATAAGTGAATAGCGGATATCTTGACAATCCTGTTTCCAATACATGTAGATGATTAATCACATGCATTTTATTGATTCTATAACTGAGTTTTTACAATTAACATACATGCAATATTCTGATAGAAAGTATAAGAGTTAACCATTTATTGTAGATATACCGGTTTATTTACAAAACCAACATTTCCTGAAAAACATTTAAAAAAAGGAATTATGGGTTATTTTGGCTGCTTAAAAATAACAATAAACCATTGAATAACACAGATAACTGATATCAAACTGGTCGCTAGTCTAGTGGAGTCATATGGTGAATGACAGATCTTACACACCCCTCATCTCACTTTCCTTCCGAGATACACTAACACTCTTCACATAAATCAATCTATCAGTGCAGTGTGTGTGCTGGTACAGGTTGAGCGACATATTTATTGTCCCATTACATTTGCACTGTGCTTTAGTGTTTGTATATTGTCATGTGGAGATACCAGTTGTTTTTTCTTCTTGAACTTGAACCTTTACCGTGATCATAGGCAAACACGCCAAATGTACAGCCACTAATTCTCATCAAACACAACACCTGCCCTGCAAGACTAGCCACACGCATACTTCAACACGCACACACACACCCCTCGCATTGTTCAGTTTAACCTGATCAAAACCTGTTTGTGTTACAGATTTAATCTGTGACTTTGTGTGGATGTAGCCTATTAATAATTACAGAAACTTCTTATTAAACGGCTCCTCCTTTTCGATCCTAGAGATCCAGTCTATCCTGTTCAACAAAGGCAAACTACAACTCTCATTTTCACACCCAAGCAAGTGCCAAACAAAACCTCCGTTATCTATGAAGTCAGAGGGACTAATGCAAACTCAGGTTCTGCCAGGTGCACATTGACGGGCTGCAGGTTTACATGTGTATTTTCACAATGCATTCATTTAATGGGAACACAGGAGGAGCGTTTAGAAACTGAAACTTGAGCGTAAACACACAGAAAGGAGGCTGTACTGTACCAACCAGTTAGTCAAACAAATTACATTTAATTTTATGAATAAACAATAAAATAATTTATTATTATGAATAATAAAATAAAATAAATTGAATTAATAAATGAGACATTAAAAGCATGATAGTCTATTTTCTTGCTTTATGTGTATACATTAAGATACTGTTGTGTTTAAACTCACAACCACAGGCAAAGCCAGATCGATGTTTATAAGTGTAATGAATTAGACGAGAAGCAAGGGGGAGATAAATGGAAAATTAACCTTGAGGTTACAGAAAAGCCGAAGGTCATATAACTCAACCACGACTCTCTGGTCTCTCTTGCACAGACAAAAAACCAAAGGTTTTACTTAGAAAAACACTTTGGGGTATTTGATGAGTCAAATAGAAAGCGAAAAGGTCGCAAATGCATCCACAATACCATTTGGGTTAAAATGTGCGATAAAATCAATAGCAGACACGAAAGACCTTCGTGCCCCTTCGCATCAAGAATATTCAGAGAAAATGCTGAATATTTTTTGCGGGATGGACCGTAATGACTATCAATGAAAACAAAGCGCACGACCGCGCAGTTTCCCCGGCACGCGATGATGCCCCCCGTAACAAAAGCTCGAGCAATGAAAGCAAACAGAGAGCGCTTTGGTCGAAATCTCTCTACCGAAACATGCGTATGAGAACTTACCTTAAAACAGAGTAAAAGCGTATTTCCCATGTATCTAGTGCAGGAATAAATCCATCGCGTCTCTCTAGCGGCGACGCAGCGGTGGAGTGCGCGTAGCGCGCCGCAGTGAGTGTGAGCGAGGGAGTGAAGGCGGCGCTTGCACCTGCTCCACTGATCCGCCCCCGGAGGCAGAGCCACTGTCAAGGGTGACGGACCTCCCTCACACTGAGGTCCGCGAGGATGGGGGTCAGGTCACACTGTGAACATGTTGTGTGTGTGCTCGTGTTTTAGGAATGCGTTATGGAGATGTGTGTGTGATATCGAAGATTTTATTTAGAAAACGGGTTCTCACATTTAGATTTCCTTTAGCTCACTATAATGTTCTTTTTTAACTCTCAAAAATAATACAAATACATGAAAATATTGAAATTATAAAATTTAAATTATTTAGACTCACTATAGTCAAGCTTTCCCTGACTATAGTTTTCGTGATCGAAATGAATTCCACATTTTATTACTTATCATAAATGTATACGTTTAATGTTAAAATATATAACTAATTATATGATCTAACAAATTATATCAATTATATCAATGCTCATTCTATAATCAGATTAACAAATTGGCCACACCCACCAAACAATTTCCAGATACAATAGAACAATGTCAATTAAATTGTAGACATTAACCATGTGTAATGTTTAAAAGCCTTTGCAAAAATGACCAGGCTGTAGAACTGAATAAATTGAAACACACAACACAAAAAAACTGAATAATAGATATTCATGAAACAAACATGGATGAAGCAATACAATAGCTAAGCAGCTTTGACTGAAATGAAATCATACTTTATTATTAAGAAGTCAACATTGAGCATGGAAAGCAACCCAAATAATTTTTTGGATGATACAATGCCAAAGTACTGTATGTAAAGGAAGCACGTAGCATAAATAATGTGCCGGTTAGGCTAAGCTATTAAGACCTACTTCCACAACATTTTCTATGATCAAGGAAAACTCACCCAAATTCTAATATGACCACAATGCTTTTACTATAAACAATAAATCTGCATTGAAACTAAAGCAAAAAGAAGTTATTCTAAGGTTTGAGATTCATGCCTGTGAGAACAATGAGATCACCTCTATAAAAACCTAGCACACTATAAATAATGCAGAGTTATTTATGCAAAATAAATGAAGGAGTTCAGACATAAAAACCATGATGTACATCTGAGTTTACCACATCCCCTCTCACTCTCTCTCAGAAAGAAGAGACTAGGAGTTTAAAACCTTCCATTTCAGCTTAAGCGTCCATCTCCAATTGATTCTCACTCACTGCATATACACGCACACACACACACTACATAGCTGCAGGGCATCCTTGAGTGAGCATGAATGTTTGTATGTCTTTCTATTGAGTGATCAGATGACAGACCACAGTGCTAATAATCAAAAAGAGGAGGATGTGTTTATGCCTGCTGTATAAATGATACTTGCACTTTATCTACGTGTGTTGGGTCTCTGTGTGTGCGTTTGTGTGACAGTTAACTGATTACAGAGGCACCTGCAGCTGTGAGACACACACACACACATTCAATGGGGGAAGACAAAGAGATACTATGGTGGTTTGGCGGCACACGTGCTCCTGGTGTTTGTAAGACTGTGTGTGGACCTGTAGGTGTGTGTGTGCGTTCGTGTACTTGTGGAACTGACATGATTTATCTCCACTCAGCGGGAACGCAATCTCACAGCATCCCACAATGCATTTATGCACCTCACTGCTTTGACCTTGCTGCTCACTAAAAAGCTCAGATCACAGACATACTCTCTCTCGCTCTATCTCTCTCTTACACACACACACACACACACACACACACACAGAGAGAGAGAGAGAGAGACACACAAATACAGTATACACATGTTTGTGATGTTATCCTCATGGAGACTTGCAATAGACATCTATTGTTTTTCCTGACATAATAGGGTTTACCTGACCTTTAACACCACCCTGTAGCTAATCCTTACAGAAACCCTTTTTTGCATTTTTGCATTTTAAATAAGAATCATTTGCGAAATGGTGGCTGGTCCCGTTTGTGCACATTTTGAGATTTCTGGGGCTTTTCACAAAAAACAACCAAAAGTTTTAATCTGCTCTCCATTTCATTTTATCGGAGAAATAATAGAAATGTAAAAGAGATTTCATCTGTGATTATAAAAATCAATGCCTTTTTTGTGCCAATCTGACACTTTTCCTATTTGGACAATTCCATGGAAATGAGAAATGTTTACCATACTGACAGATCAGATGTCAATATTTGGTGAGCCCCGTGTGAAGTCTCTCTTAAAGTTTTTAAAGTAGCTTTTTGTGTTTTTAAAGCATACTTTTCCATAGTCAGGTAAGTGAATTGTCACATCCACAAATTTGTCTCATCCATAATGGTCCATATTCCTTATAAATGGGCACATGAAAATGAACATAAAATAACTATTTTATGTTTAATAAAGAGCTATCCCTTCTCCACATGTTGGTATTATTGCTTCTAGCTTGCATATTTCACAGAGAAATCCTACAAAGTATGAAAATTTTATTTAAAAAACATATTTTTTGTCCATAACATATACATTTTTCCCCTTTAAACAGAAATCCTGGCATTTTTGTACTATATCAACATAGGTCAAATATAAACAGATTATTCAATATAGGCCTACTGGTAATAAATACATTCTCTAAGAATTTATATTTTTTGGGGTTGAGTGTAAATGTCGCATCCATAACGCTGGAATTGCACATTTTGTAAAAAAAAGTAATCTTCTCCCCATCAATGTGAACAGACCCTCAGTGGAAGTCTATGATGATTTTCTGGTGTTAGCAGTCTTGTACATCAGTTAGTATCACAGCTGTCATTGAAGGTTTTCAACACTTTACTGTAAGTGTTGTGAGTCCCTGATGGTGGTCATCCCATCAGTTTTTGCGGTGTAATAACATATTTCTGTTAACACTTAACAGCTGTTTCTGGTCCCTTTAAAAAGGTTATTAATCCAGACGAACAATAACCTCAGTGGTTAAATCATCCAGTTTAACAAGATCATCTGGTTTAATGACAATGTCCTCGGCTGTTCTTTATCTGGCAGCTGAACTCTCACATTGCCTATCGTTGCTCTTATTTTGCTAAAACCACCGGGGTCAAGAATACAGATGATTTTGAAGCACCATCGACAATCATCTCCATTTCTGACAATGTGTTTTTTGGATGCAACACATTTAAATGGGGATTTTGCCAATGGCTACATAGTTTTTTACTCACAAAACGTTTGTTGCTCAAAGCTTAGCAGCCCTCCGGCATTTCGCTTCATTGTAACCCGAGACATGATCAGACTTGTTGTTAACATGAACATTCTGTCCACAACATCTGCTAAAATGCATGCATTTGTTTTGCATGTCAATACTAATAGGTAAATCCGTCAACTGTTATGGATATTCACACATGAATCAAATCTGGATGTTTATCAAAAATGTGCATAAAAAAAGAAAGAAACCTTTTGTGAAAGCTATTGTTCTGTGTGTTCCAAATTAATAATAGGATAATTTACCTTTGGTTTCTACCCGTTGGGTTGAAATAACCCCAAAAGTGTTTATACTTCACGCAACAATAGGTTAAACAAGCAAACAAACAAACTCATCGGAAAAAAACTGTAATAGTCAGGTTAGTTAGAAAATGGACTAAGTAGTTTACAAGCACAACAAAACTCTCTTACTGCAGTAAGAGAAGTATTATTCAATCTTACTGTGCACATGTAGATTATTTACATACATTTTGAAAAAAATTGTAATATAAAAATCAAACAAACAAATAAATCAATAAATAAACTAACAAACAATCAATCAATCAAACAATCCTTTGTAACCATAGTCACGTTAATTATGTTTTTATGCTTTTTTATGTTTGGAGCTTGACAAACCCAGTCCACATTCATGAATGAAGTCAGGATGCCAGTTTGAAGTACATTAATTTATTTTTTATCTAATCCTTTCAAATTCTACACAAACATAACTCAAAGAAGTCATCAGCATGCATGCTGCTATTCAAAATAATGAAGTATGAAGAAATTTGCGTTCATTAATTTCTCTCTTTCTCTCCATCTTCTATATCTCTCTTAATAAATCATCTCTTTATTTAAGCATCATCGCTGATCCCTCAGCACACAGTTCCATTAATCCTGGGGAAATGGAGCACGTAGTGAAGCAGCAGCGGCTTTCCTCTCCTTTCCAGTCCTCCAATCTCCTCCTCTCCCTTGTTGAGTAATTATTGAGAAAATAGCATGTGTCTGACACGGTCGCTGTGGCAACGGCGGTCAGGAACCCGGTCATGAGCCCATTCACTGTGTGAATGAGGGGGGTTATAGAGATAACAGCAGGATATCTGCTGCGCCCTGAGAGAAGATCTGACACACACACACAGTATTTCTAAGTCTCTCACACAAACACATAGACCCACACATATGGAAATAAAAACACAAGCAGATATAACAAACACTTATATTATTTTTGATAAACTCAAATTCTTTATTATTTAAAGGCATAAAAACTCTTCTTCTATTCTTCTGAAAACAGAGACACCTAATGTCATTTTGCTTATCATCTAGATGTATCTTCTTTCAAGAATGAAACAAATGGATCTTGATTCGAAAAGCAGGGCTGTGACGTCATTCAATTGCTTGTATTATATTGGTCGAACATAAGAAGTAGGCTATAGCTTTTTGTGTTATTTTAAAGGGGTCATCTGACACGGCTAAAACAAATTTCATCGTTTGTTTTAGATGTAATACAAGGTGTATACACGATTTAAGGTTAAAACACGCTGTATATTCCACATACATGTTTGTATATCCTCTTTGCTCCGCCTCTCTGTAATAAGCAGATTTTTCACACAGCTCATCGCTCCGAAAAGTGAGGTGTGCTATGATTGTAACGAAATGTAACCCCTCTTACCATATTTTGAACATCAGGTTCCAAAGCAATTGTAATGACAGGTACGCCCATCTTACTTGTGTATACATTTGAGTGGTCTTAGTCAAATCATCGCAAATTTGTGGGGGTGTGGTTAAACAAGGAGTTTCAGGCAGGTCTGGGTGAGCATTCGCTTTTAGATAGAATGCATCTTTTGTTCGACACTTTCATTTTTGCAATTTTACGTGGCTTATACATGCATGAGCAACATATAACACAACAAAGACACAGAAAAACACGTATTTGCGCCATATGACCCTTTAAAAAAATATGCAAAGAAAAATTCTAAACAAATATAAATATGTGAACTGTATATTCTGTCTATATTATACAAAGAAATATAAAGTTACGGATTAATAAATAGATTTTGCCAGAATAGTCCAAACATAATGTGGTTTAAAGGTGGGGTGGTTGATTTGGAAAGGTGCTAATTTTATGATGAATGTATTTCGTAAATCCACGTTACAAATTACAACCTTAATCAATTATATTCTTCTTGAAGAATCTACATACCTGTCCAAAAGTAAGAGAGCAACAGGGATATTGTCTTTCAGGCCCTTTTCCTGCCAGAGTTCTCCGTCATGTAAAAGCTGAACCAATGTTAAATCGAGTTTTCCTCTTTCATGATCCAGACGTTTTTACGTCACTGCTTTTTTTTGTGGTCGGTTTTGCAGGAAAGTTTGGTTGTTGCTGAATGTCCGCTATTCTCCCTACATTGACACATCGGACGTAAGCGCTTATGACGTATGATGTCTGAGTGAAAAGGGTGCGCAGTGGTATGCAAAATGCTTTGGATGAAAATTTACATATGACCAGTCAAAGCGTTCAACCAGAACGTTTTGAATTGGGCAAAAGTTTTGGGTCCTACGCCTTTCAACGACGATATATAATTATACAAATATTATTTGACCACTATACTTCTTGATTGATATCAGGATGTAAAGAGATTGTCAACCAGGATGACTAAAAAAATTCTGGACAGGATCACCTATTCTGCCTTTATCTGTGAAAGCTACAGACTTCAAAAGCCAGTACTGCATGTACATATTCTCCAAAAATGTAATCCATTGGGAACATCTAAAGGTAACTACAGCAAAGTGCTACAGCTTGAATTATTTATAGCTATATATTATTTAATAGCTGCTGTGAAAATGCAGGAAGATTTCATGATCCGAATTAACTCTTGTCAGGAAGAAAACTATGAAATTGACTATAAGCAACAGTAATAGGGGTTTATTATGTGTATGGTGAGGTCTTGTAGGCCACCGACACAAAAAAACTAAGGATGGCTGAAGACTTACAACTGACATGTCAAAATTGTGCCATCAAGCGAGTGGCCTTTAACCTCAAACCGCTCCGAGGCAACTGTGTGGATAAAGAGAGGCTCTCTGTACACACACACACACTCGCACACATACAAACATGCGCGCACACAGACACTCACACAAACACGCACACACACACACACTGTCACAAGAGGAGTTTGTCTAAATAACCTGAGGTTAAACAACCCCTCTGTGACACTAAAGACGACTGAGATATGTGTAACTCTTAAAGACAAGGTCAGTGTCTAAATGGAAGGCTTTCATATATTGTTAAATACAATGCAAAAGGATAAATGAACATGGGATACACACATGATCACAAACTGCATAGGAACCACAAAATACAATTTTATTTTATTTGACAGCAGACAACAATCTGATGGCAATCTGTAACTTTTTTATGCGGTGGATAATTTCATTTATTACATCTCATTTAACTTTTTTATTACAATCTCCTTTTGCACTAGTGATGGTTATTGCTTACTTTTTCCCCAATAATCACATGGTTTTATATCATTAACTTTGTACAAATTCATATGAATTATATTAGCCACCAAGTAAATTCAGGCTGGAAGTGATCTATTAATGGGACAATAAAAACCAAAAAAAATATAATTAACTATAATATAAGTAATATAATATACACATACATGCATACATGAGCCTATATATAAATAATAATATAAATAATATATTAAAACCATAATTAACTCTGTTGTCAGTTTGACCACATTTTGTATTTTAGTGTGAAATGCCCATAGAACAGTAAAAATCCGTCAGCTTGGACACCACACATTTTTTTACGTTTGTTATGATATTTTACACCAAACCTTTACATTTGCAATTTATTTATGTAATACATTTTTTGTCACATTTCAAAACTTGTGAAAATTCTGTAAGATATAACAAAACACTTTTTTATATAGTTTATTTGTTATTTATTTAGGCATATTTTTTAATAATAGTTTTCTCTGGACTTTCTGCAAAATCCCTGATCACCCCAAGGACCCCGGTTTGAAGACCCCTGTAGTTAGGTACAGTGCATACTAGATCAGTTCTAAAGTCAACCTTGGTGCGTACTTCCTACACATAGGCATCTGTATTATAAGGCACATTACAATTGAATTGAGAAAATTTAATAAGCAAATTCAATGCTTAACAAACAAACATGGCCTTAAATAGTCTGTTTGGATGGACTAGACCTATGTAAGTATCAGGGAAAGATAAATTTTGCCACCAGCCTTATGAAACACGTTTTATGTTGGAAACACACTAACAATGCTCTAAAATGCTGTCTAGGTACGGGAACCTCAGTAGGTTTTGGAAAAGAGCTGCTATGTTTCTCTTTGGCTGCCTTACTGTTTAATGGGTTTGTTGATGCGTGAAATGTGTGACGAGTGAAAGTAACCTCACACTTCCTTTACTGTCACATCCTATTACAGAGCAGCACTTGGCCTTAACCTTGCAAATAACACAGTGTCCATATCATCCATGAGTCACTACAGCAGATTACAAATCAATTCTAACTTGAGAACAAATGAGAAATAAAGTTTTAAATGAAAGGTTTTTGAAGACTTTATACTAGATGAGTGGAGACTGCTAGTTCATTAGCATCATTGAATGTACCTTAAAGGAGTAATATATGGCGCAAATAAATGTTTTTCTATGTCTTTGGTGTGTTAGTTGCCCATGCATGTAATAGACACATAAAGTTGAACAAATGTAAGTGTTGGAAAAAAGGAAAATTCTTTCTAAAAGCAAATGCTAACCCAGACCTGCCTGAAACAGCTCGTCTAACCACACCCCCACAAATCTACATCAGCTTGTGGTATGATTTGACTAAGACCGCCCAAATGTATGGTAAGGTAAGGTTGACGTAACTTTCAGTACAATTACTTTGGAACCTGATGTTCCAAATATGGTAAGAGGGGTAACATTTCAGTAACATGCTTGAAGTATTCAAACAATCACTACGCAGTGGTTAACTGCCAATCATAGCACACCTACCTTTTCAGTGCAATGAGGTTTGTTAAAAATCTGTGACTCAGAGAGGCGGGGCAAAAAGGAGATACAAACATGCACAGTAAGCGGAAAATACAGCGTTTTTTAACCTTGAATCTTATAGCACGTTTGGTAAGCTAGAGAGAAATCGTAAACCTGCCATGGTGAACCTGGCACAAGTAAAAATATAACCGTAACGTTTCAATGGTCAGATGGTAGAAAAGCAGCCATAGTTGAACCCGAAAGCTGACCAACAGATACTTCAGAAATTCTTTACAGTCACAAGAAAAACAAGATTTTATGTTTGAAACAAGTATTGAAAGTCTTGTTGAGGTCAACTTTGACATGCATGGATGCTCAAAGTGAAGCCTTAACTCCAAATAAACAAACTAAGGTCAGAACAATGTCTTGATGTCTAGAGCAATGGCCTCTGGACAGAAAGTGGAAGGTCTTGTTTTGGCACTTTATTAGAAACTTGCTGAAAAGTCAAACGAAAAGAAAGCCATCTCAAAGCTAATTTGATGGTGGAATTTCTGCAAAGTACCACCGAGCAGGGGAATATATTACATCTTTTAAAAAGCCAAAGCTAAACTGTCTATGACCTTGCAAAAACTATAAAGCCCAAAAACCTTGAGAGAATATCTCAAGAGAATGCCTCAGAGATCAGCGAAGCACTTTATTGTGATCAAGTCTAAGCTGAGAAATCAATTCAGTAGAAAGACTTTGAAAGTGCATGGATGATGGCCTCAAACATTAAATATATGGAGATGGAGAAACTGACAAATTGCTGACATAAAAACCAACAGAGATCAAAAAATTCATATTGAATTTACATTACAGAATTGGATTTCTGACTATTTGTTAAAGGAGCTTTATTTTGATTTGGTGTCTGTGCTATCCACCACCAGTCCTGAAGATCCCTAGATTGCTGGCCGAATAGCTTGTTATTTATTTTTGAACCAATCGGCTAAAATTGAACTGCAGACGAAAATGTTGTGCACATGATGTACAGTAAACCCTGTAAGTTAAGATCTGTCGCAATGAAGGAGTTCGTTATGACCTTCCTGGGTTCGTGGTAAATGCAGGTGCACAAAGGTTGGTTGTGGGATGGCCTGGATTAATCCATGTCTGAGAAACTGGGACATTCGTATCGCCCCTGTAGTCAATAGTACTGTCAAACTTGCCGAATTCAGGTTTGGGAGCACCATTCTGGAGCTTGACCTTGTGCTTTGTAACCAAATAAAATTCCTTTGTACCTTCCTTAAGGATCCTCTGATACAACAAATGCTAAACCATGAGGACTTCAGGAACAATGTTTTCTTATTTAAAAAAGGATGAAGAATGTGGTTCTACAGCTTGTGTGAGCTCTTTTGCAGTGGCATCTTCATCCGAGGAGCAGGTGGAGATAGTATAACCATTAGCATGAGGGATTTCTTTCTAGGGTGCTTCTCTTGTTGAAGACACAGATGTGCATACAGCGATATGAGTTGACAGGTGGCCCACTTCAATCGATTTGGTAACCCAGAAACATCAATTGTTATGAACATATTGCGATTTACTGGGATGTTACATAAAGTGCAAGATTAATAGTATTAAATGTATAAAGGCACCTTTGAATGAAACTACCTCCAAACCTATATGTTTTCTTGGGAGAACATTGTTAACCAGACAACATTGGGCCTCATTGACTTCCTTTGTATGAACACAAAACCACTGAGTTTGCATATTTTGAAAGCAAATGACAGAAATAGACTGCCAATTATTTGTAGTAAAATAACTTTTAAACTTTTAAAAATAACATGTACATTTAATTATATATAATGTTATTTTACCTTTTTTCTGCACCACCTACTGAAAAATTACAGTTTCTAAATGAATTTCAGTGCATGAGAAAGATTCACAAGCATGTTTTGAATGACCATCAAATAATAAATAAATTATGACAGAATTTTCATTTTTTAATAATTGCTTTTTGATCTGTTTCTACATTTTTCTGCACCATATTCTTTTGAAGTATTATTGATTTTAGAATGACACATTTTTGTTCAAATTTTCACATGTCAGTCTCTTCCTGTCTAAACAGGCAGTTCCTGACCAGAATAAGCTCGACCACACTGCAAAAAATGACTTTCTTACATATCATTTTTGTCTTGTTTTCCAGTACTAATGCTAAAAATTATTCAATCAAGATGCATTTTCTTGATAAGAAAAATTTGTGCTTAAAATAGGCAAAAAATCCACAAATGGGGTAAGAAAAATAATCTTGAATTTAGTGACAAAAAAGGCAACTTTAATTCAAAATGATTTTTCTTTCCCCATTGTCATATTATTACATTTTTTTGCTTTTTTTAAGCACAAATTAACTGAAATTTTTATATTTTTTTGTATAAAAACAAGACAGGTCATTTT
Organism: Triplophysa dalaica; assembly: GCF_015846415.1. Classification (NCBI taxonomy): domain Eukaryota; kingdom Metazoa; phylum Chordata; class Actinopteri; order Cypriniformes; family Nemacheilidae; genus Triplophysa; species Triplophysa dalaica. The sequence continues at coordinate 12,979,290 of NC_079565.1, read as the reverse complement.
GCTTATCAAGAAAAGCATCTTGATTCAAGAATTCTTAGTATTTTTGTATTGTTATCCAGTAAATATGGTTAAGTAAGAAAGTCATTTTTTGCAGTGTAGACTTTATTCTAACAGACCCTATGCTTGTAGGTCTGCAAGTAACAGCCATTCTCTTATAATGAACAGAGTGATTTATGTCCACAATACAATGCTGAGAACGTTGTCAGACTGAACATTCGTCTTAACACGTCGCTCATCTCTCTCCTCTCATCTTTTGCCATTTTTGCGCTTATCTTTCACTGCAGCATGCTGCTAATTTCCTCCTCTCTGAGTTTTCTTTGCGTTATCTTCCTTTTCTAGCTCTTTTAGTGGAAGTTTCTATGTGACGAACAGCAGTGTCATGGCCGCACAAGGCTATCTTTACTCTGACACTCATTACAACAGTTAAGAGAGAGACACATTCTGGCTTCGGGCCAGTTAGTCACGGTGCAAAAAGGCAGAGCTGCTATTCTCGCTAACCGCTAGCTGACAGCAGAGGAAGTGTCAAACCAAAGGAAGTGACATGTTAAAACTCATTAAAACCATTGTCTTTCCTACCACGAATTACCACAGGCTCCGAAATGTTTTAGGCAGACTTGAAAGTACAGATCATGTTTAAAACAGCCACTTTGGCTTGCTGACAGATTTGTTTTCGTCGTGTAATATATTTTACCTAGTCTGATAGACTCCTGATGGATTAAATACATCATAGTGGGCTAAAACAAATCTCAATTTATCAACCTTTAAATGACAGATAGGTGTATGATTTTTGCAGATGTGCTTTATACTCTGTACATTCAGGTTGTCTTAGTTGTGAACAAAAACACAGTTTAATTGTTTGATATATAATGGTTTAAATATTTTGTTTACAAAGTGTGAATATCTCATCCTGAATTGGTGTTCAAAAAATATTAATCCAAAAATAAATAAATATTAAATGAAAATAATTGATTCTATTTTTCAGGTTTTATTTATTTTCCACATGGGGTTAATTAAATATAAAGCATATCTGGAGATGACATGAAGAAAACGGTTTACTGTGGATGCACTATAAAAAACACACTAGCATGTATATATTTGCACACTTATATGGTATATGCAATGATAACTGGAATATTTGCATGGTTAAAGAGAAAAAATATGTTTTTCAACACAATTTGCAAACTCGTAAACTAGTTGCGAATTCCAGTGAGATCCCCAACAAACATTCAACAGTTCACACAGATGATCAGATCTTCACACTGATCATTTGTCATCAAGTGTTGAAACGCTAACATAAAAGCATGAATCGTATTATTGTAAAAGCACAGTCACACAGCAGCCATACCTCCACCCGCCCCCACGTCTAGCACAGGAAGCAATATTTTTTCAGTCTATTAAAATGGGAAGGGGAGGGACGTGGCCCCATTTGTACAGGCAGATAAATCAATGGCAGACATCTGCAAAGCACAGAGGGATTATTGATGTCTGATTTCGAAATGCCAAATGCTTGCTCATGAATCTGTCATTGAACACCACTAATATCACTCCATTAGAGAGATATAGCAAGAGAGAGAGGGATGCTGTTTCTCTCCCACCCAGATCTCTCTCCTCCTGAATATCTCTCACTTTCTCTCCGTTTTAGTGTTTAGTAAAGCCTTAAGGGGGGAGTTCTTCGAAAGTAAAAATTCAATCATCATTTGTTTACTCTCAAATGGTTTGAAAACTGTGTATGACTCATAGGAGCACAAAATAGGATATTTTGAGAAATGTCTCAGTGATTTTGTTATAGGCCTACATGTAATTAAATTCAGCGGGGGCCAAGGCTGTTTGGTTATGAAACCATTTCAACTAATCAGTGGCGGAGCTACAGTTTTTCACATGGGGTGTCCTGGGGGTGGCCAAGGCAACTTCAGGTGTCCATGATAGCAAGTCAGTATTTAATAGTGATGCGCGGATGGGGGTTAAATCCGCGGGCGCTGCGGAGGATCCGCGGGACAGGTGTGTCGGGTAATACAAAAATACATTCTCATTAATTGCGGGTGGATGATATCATCTACAATATTAACAAAATTTCTTTTTTTAAATACATTTAAAAGCAGGCGCTAATTTGCAGTAATTTAAAATAAATGCGCGTGTGGTGGCGGTAGAGTACGGTCTATTTCTTAAAGCAGATATGGGGGCAAAACAGATCCGAGAGAAATTTTAAAAGGGAGAAATAAAAACAAAACAAAAGGTAGGAAAGAAAAGTACCGTGTGGGAGCGTTTTAGCGAAGTGGTTAACATGGATTAATCAAGTGCTGGGTATGTAATATGCAACGGCTGTGAGGCACTGTATGTATATGAAAGCCATAAGACTGGTACCTCTTATATGGTACATCATGTATGTGCTAAATCGAAAGATTAGATTTAAGTATTTACAGACAAAGACAGTGCTATAAAATGTACTGAGTAATTGAAGTGACGATCCGATTCGGGTAGGGTGCGGATATCTATATCAGAGAAAATTATACGTGCGGGCGGTTGGCGGCTGGATAATTTATTTGAAGCAGCGCATGCCGGTGACATTTTAGCTTATCTGCGCATCTCTAGGTGTCAAAAGAGAAATAATAATTTAATTAACCTGGGGTTTGTAACGTGATTTGGCTTAAAAATATAATAAATAAAATATAATAAAATAAAAATATTCACATACTATGAATTGTCAGAGTCTCTATCTCGTAACACACAACTATTCGTTACATGGCTGGCCGTACATGGAGTAACTTAGCTGTATTTTTTTAGCCCTTTATGATATGTAAACAGGCTATTTGCAATTGAGGTAATCTTTTGAGTATCACGACCAGATAAATAGCTTAAGAATTTCAAAGTTAGCTTAACATTTAAACACTGGTGGTGAATGTAGCTGACGTTAGCCTATAAGTAAACAGGCCAATAGTGTAATGTATTGGCACTGCACTGTTTATGTGTATATAACTAGCACAAATGTAAGGTTAAACACAATGTTTAGGCTAAATCGGGAACCGATCTCTGTTAGCCTATCTGATTAACCCGTCTAGCGCCAACATTCATGTTTACAGCGACTTCACTTTCAAAATGATTTCCGCAAACAAAATCCCGATGCCTAGTCTTAAAACTAACATTATATGCGAAATTTCATTCTTATTCTGTTACTCGCGTCACTTTCGTCCTTGATTAATTTGAAAGCTGCACGCGGCACCGGACGCTTTTTCAGCAAGTGGTGATATGAGATGTCAAACATCATTAATCTTCCCTTAAAAAGGACACCCCTCTGGCTCCGCCTCTGCAACTAATAGTGTTTGTTCGTGGCTGCAAGGGCATTGCTAGGCAGGAGCTAGGGTGTTTCAAGTGGTTGCTAGGGGGTTGCTATGTAGTAGCTAGGGTGTTTCAAGTGGTTGCCAGGGTGTTGCAATGCAGTAGCTAGGGTGTTTCAAGAGGGTGCCAGGCCGTTGCTATGCAGTAGCTAGGGGTTTCAAGTGGTTGCCAGGGTGTTGCAATGCAGTAGCTAGGGTGTTTCAATGGGTTGACAGAGCATTGCTAGTATGTTGCTTGGGTGTTCTGAGTGGTTTCTATGGAGTTTCTGCTGTCCAAGTCAAAATCTATGATATTCTGGTTTCTAAACATGGCTCAGGTTATTCAGTCAGTTCAATTCTCCTCAGTAAGCCGTGCAATTGAAATACCATTCATGTGCAAGTAACATGTAGGTTTATTACATGGAGTTTGGGGTATGTTTAAATCTTTGATAAATAAATATGTAAAAGTAGGAGCAAAAATATTAGTAGTGCTGAATATTGCTCAGTCTCCCTCTTATCTTCTTCAGACGGTCAAACAGCACATTGCCTCAAAACTAGAGTTTAACAATGTCTACACTACAACAGATGGTCTTTTCTTAACAATCAACTGACCTGACCCCTGTCTCGCCACTCTCTCAGGGTTGGGTTATCAAAAGCTAGTGACCCCTGTGTAACTCTTGAAAAGTGGGTCAAAGGTCGTGTCCAGAGCAATACTCAGCTAGTGGTTGATGGGTTGGTTCACTCAAAGATGAAACTTCTATCATCATTTACTCTATTCGGTTCAACCAAATGTTGACTTTTTATGAAAAAAATATATGATATGATCTTAATCCACATGACAGATCTAAGACAAATATAAAATACACTTTGTGGTTGCTAGGGTGTTCTGTGTGGTGACTCAGTCGTTAAAAGAGCAGCTCCAATAGTAAGATGTAAAATTCGAGCATAAAAACATAGTTCTCCCATTCGAATGTAAATCATAATGTTTGATTAAGAGGCTTCATAATATGTCTTTTCCGACATCCTGTTTGTTATTGTTCTCCTGATACAGCCTTGGTTCTTCATGGGTCATGCATTCAAAGAGGCGAGCCCATTATCCAGAAGCTTCCCCCTTTGAAAAGCTATTCAACCATAATCACACAAGTGACTGTAGGAAGAGTGAGAGAAAACAATGTCGTCCACAAAAACACACTGACGGTGATTTCTGAAATAAGTAGCTGAACAGCTTTTACTTAAACGGATAGTTCACCCAAAAACACAAATTCTACTCATCCAAGATATTTTAAGAAATGTCTCAGTGGTTTTGTGTCCATTGGTTTTGGAAGTTTTGGAAGTTGGTTTTGGAAGTCAATGGGGGCCAATGTTGTTTGGTTATCGACATTCTTCAAAATGTATTTTTTTGTGTTCTGCAGAAGAAAGAAAGTCCTACAGGTTTGAAATGGCATGAGTGTGAATAAATGGTAAAATTTTGGTTAAATCGAACCCTTAAAGACAGCTTCTTATTTATGAATATAAAGAATTTGCATAGCGTTCACCTTCCATAAAAAATTATAATGAATAAATACCAAAATATGAAAAATACAATTAAAAGCATGTAACTGAACTGAAATCACAGAGCTCTAAGAAGTGAAAAAGATCCACATATGAACAAAGACCATTTTTATACTGGTTTAACAGTGTATCTGGATGGACAGCTTGCAGGGTTTGAGGAAATGTGTGAAATGTGCTTGGTTTTGTTTTATTGAATCTTGTTCAAAGCCTATAATAATTTCACTAGGGAAATAAAACCCAAATCCGATTTGCATCTAGGAAACCTTACTAATGAGATACCACTGAAACACAGCCAAAGCTGAAAATGCCACAGATCATTTTGGATCTAAGTGTTAGTTTTAATATCAGTGATACCTTTGGGAATAAATAAAAGAATGAAGAAAATTTCTCTCTAGGCATAAAAAGCTTCCCTCCCAATTCAGTTTGTCGTGTTATTTTAGGAATCTTGAAATACACAACTTTGACAGTGCCAAATAACACTCAAATAATATTTTACAAACATTAAACATTAATATGGGATAATTTCTCACATTAAACACCCGCATTTGTGACACGGCTAAAACGAATTATTGTTTGTTTTAGATGTAATGCAATGTGTATACACGATTTAATGTTCAAATGCGCTGTATTTTCCACATACTGTGTATGTTTGTATCTCCTCTTTGCCCCACCTCTCTGAAACGCGCAGATTTTTAACAAAGCTCATCGCTCTGAAAAGCGAGGTGTGCTATGATTGTAATGAAATGTAACACCTCTTCCCATGTTTGGAACATCAGGTTCCAAAGCAATTGCACTGAAAGGTATAGTCCCACCTTACTTGCCTATACATTTGGGTGGCCTTAGTTAAATTATACAACAAACTGACGCAGATTTGTGGGGGTGTGGTAACATGAGGCATTTCAGGCAGGTCTGGGTTAGCATTCGTTTTTACATAGCATGCATCTTTTGTTTCTGACACTTACATTTTTCAATTTTACATGTCTGATACATGAATGGGCAACATACAACACACCAAAGACATAGAAAACACGTATTCGTGCCATATGACCCCTTTAAACAAAATCACCCAATTTACACTTTACTTGTGAATTAAAATACACTCAAATAAATTGCACTTTGCCAGATTTGTCATTTCGCATGCAACACTATTATCAGACCTAAAGCTAAGCTTCAAACCATGGTGGAAAGGGTTTGCAAGATGGTGTCTGTTTACATTAAGCAGCTGGCAGAGGAGATAAGGTGAAATTTATTGTGACTCATTAAAAGCTCCAGAGCCTTTGGGTGGTAGAGACAGATTGAATCTGTGTGGAGTGCAAACTCACTTCTTCTCACACTCTTTTTAAAGTGATGAAGCGGATAACGGCAGCGTTACTGTATGTGTATGGTGACAACAAAGCTTTGGTTTTGTATGTAACCATGTGGAACAGGCAGGCGGTGAGGGATGGAAAGAGATGATAGTGATGCCTTATTAACACATCAAACACATTGTCCAAACAATCAAAGTCAATTGGGTTCAATGTTGTTTGGTCATCAATATTCTTCAAAATATCTTATTTTGTACCATGCATAAGAAGGAAAGTCATACAGGTTTGAAATGACATGATGGTGACCAATAATGAAGAATTGTTATGAGTGTACCATCCCTTTAGACTAATAAACAAAGAATGTTCTATTAGTGCAGATAATACAAATTCTCATTTACTCTAGAAGTCTATAAAACGGGTATGAAAATTAGACGAAATATTATTGATTATTTTCTTTCATGTAGAGTAAAGAATTATTGCTTTAAGTGCATGAAACCTTAACTAGCATTGATTAGACATTAGAGGACCTACTATGGTACAAAAGTGCAGAGTATAGGATCCTATTAAGCGCGCTGCAGATGCTTTCGAACCTTTCAGTGAGAATACACCAGCATCAGTTTATCTGCTGGAACATATCACCGGGATGATTTCTCCATGCTCACAACCCAATTAAAGGTTTCTGTGTGTTTCTCAGTCCCAGAGGCCTGTTTGGCAGATGGCATAACCCATCAACGGGCACAGCTGCAGCCCAGAGACTAACAAGCCTGGCATTAGTGTGGGTATTTCTGAGACCAGGATGGTACAGACCCTCATCCCTGCCTCATCCTGCCATGTCAACCGTGATTAGTATTGCCCTGCTAGCATCCAAATGCGCAATGAGCTGCTTTACAAACATAACTAAGGTCTGTTTACATGTACACAGCAGGGGGTATCGCAATATACCGGTATTGGCAATACGGTGATATTATTAACTGTGATTATCAATATTGTGTTAATTCAATGAAAATATTGTAAATAGATCAGCATACAACGGTTACAAACTCTCTCTTATCTCCATATACTGTAAATTCATATTTTGATTCATTGGCCAAAAAAGAAGACCTAACCCTAACCAAATTAATGATGAATTGACAGATCCTTATTATAATCGCAAAGTGAATGTCTGATAACGAGACAGCCCTACACTTTAAGGAAAATCCTGTAAAAACGTTGCGTGCAACGGCCTACCTGAGCATTGTTTCTGACCATGTCCATCCCTTTATGACCACCATGTACCCATCCTCTGATGGCTACTTCCAGCAGGATAAAAAGCTTGAATCATTTCAAATTGGTTTCTTGAACATGACAATGAGTTCACTGTACTTAAATGGCCCCCACATTCACCAGATCTCAACCCAATAGAGCATTTTTGGGATGTGGTGGAACAGGAGCTTCGTCCATCCCACAAATCTCCATCAATTGCAAGATGCGATCCTATCAATATGGCCCAACATTTCCAAAGATTGATTTCAGCACCTTGTTGAATCAATTCCACGTAGAATTAATGCAGTTCTGAAGGCGAAAGGGGGTCAAACACAGTATTAGTATGGTGTTCCTAATAATCCTTTAGGTGAGTGTATATTTAGATGTGTTTCTTTACATAAATGCATAAATAAATAAGGGTGAAGTGTGTGCATATGACAGCAGAAACAACTGGCAAACCTGTGCAGGGAATTTGAAGCTTCATCTAGCATTTTCCACAGATTGATCCATCTGTTGCTACTTGATCTAGACTCAGACATGGGTGGCCGGCTTCATTGTTGAAGTCTTAATAATGAGTCTGTGCATACAGACTGATTTGTTATTGTCTTTTAATCAATAAAGAAATAAATCAAGGTAAATAAAGGTTTTGACTCTTTCACATTGTAGTAGGAACAATATAAAGTGGAAAGTCAAAAATGTGACGATGTAAAGAACATTCTGTGGAAAATATTATCTTGATATCTTTAATATTAACAGAGTAAGACTGAGATCATAGTGAAATTAATGGTGGAAATTAAAATTTGATGCTTATTATCTCATAATTAGATGATGAGATTTTAGCCTGGATTTCACAGATGGGTCAGATATTCACCTTTTACTGTAAATTTTGAAAAAAAAAAAAAAAATATTACAATTGTATTATTTATTATTCAAAAAAGTTTCTTATGATGTTATGTTTTATTGTATTAGTTAGCTGTTTTTTTGTTGTAGTTAATTTTAACTCAATCAAATCAAGTAAACTGCAGTTTGATTCATATCAATTGGAATGCACAATAAAATAAATAATTTAAAATATGATTTTGCAAATGAATTCGAACATCATAAAAGGGTGTAGTAAATGCAATTGTGTTTCTCAGTTTCAAGGATATTGATGTATTTGGGCAAAAAAACATGACAAATATGATTTATTTTTATTTAAATGTATTATTTTTTCATGGTCATGGTGGGCCGGTTCAAGAACTGCTACAATAAAAAGGGGCGTCAGATACAATATCAAAAGCCCATTCCCTTCGGCCATCTGTGACTGCATCTGAGCCCGGACGGACAGGCTTCACACTTACTGAGTGTGAAATTAGCATGTGTGTGTGCTAACTGCCTGTCTGTATGTGAAAAACACTAGCGTTGGTGGTGGTGTGGGGGTTTGATTAAATCTGTGTGTGTGTGTGTGCGTCTGGATTGTGTTAGGGTGTTGTGAGTGTGTCGGTGTGTGTTTGGTCCCAGCGGAAGGCACAGGTGTTAGCATTGACTCTGGGATCCTGCACTCGACTGGAATCCGATCTGTGACGGCCCTCCTCCAAGATATGTTAATTAACCTTCACCGCCTGAGCATCATTCTCCAGGTTCACGTCAACAGCTGACCTTAAATGACTATTAAACATCACCGAGTGACCCGTGTGACCTGACCCTTGGCCCAGAACTCTGACATTGTGACCGCATAGATATCTGTGTTTGGTTGGGAATTAATCATGGACTGAGTTTGAAACAGGAATGCATTTTTGTGCTTCTGAATTGTATAGGAGAGAATACTGTTTTAACCAAGTGATTTCGATGTTAGCTGTACACATGTTAGTAATACATTTTCATATTTTGTCAACCGTGTGATTGTGAAAAATAAATGCATCCACGAAAGCAAAAACTGATTGCATATAAAGCTCACATTAGGCAGTAAGCATTAAACTCCAGATTTATTACACTATTTTTAATCATTCTCTTTCTTAGCAGCATCATCACTATGAGATGTGATGGATAACACATCACTTTAATCTCATTTTACTCTCATTGTAAGGGGCAAGTTATGAGGCATCACATCTAAAATCCTTCCTGCTTTCTCCACCACAGTCTTTTCTCATTTACTACCCATTCTTCAGTTTTCAACATGAGTGATTTGTTTTCATCTAATATGCTCAATATTTTGTTATTTATTTAATGTACAAATAGATGGGAATGGTCTATTGTGATACAAGAGATATATTGAAGAGCACTGTTGTTTAAGATCATTTAGATATATTTAAATATTTGTATTATATTTCATTTATATATTTTACGTTTTAACATTTAGCCGATGCTTTCATCTAGGACTCACGGTGCATCAGGGAAATACATTTGATCAGTCCATGCATTTCATGGAAATTTAAGCCATTACGTTGTCATTCTGTCATGCTCTTGAGCTGCAGAAACATAGGAACAATATTTTTTTATTTAAAAAAGGGTCACAAATCCAGGGTGGCGGGTCTGCATTAAAATCAGTCCAATGGCAAATTAAACCCCAGTCTTAAAACTCTAAACATGCCACTCCTAAATACATGTTCTATGATCTAGCATACGCAATGCACACTATTCCATCTTACCTTGAGAACGATGCACGCAACCATTTGAAAGTTGCTGAAAAAAGGTGAACTTTGCAACCCTGCACAATTTTTTACTTGTCATGTATATGGTGTGAAATATGAGGAAAATATTTTGTTGTACTTAAATTTTTCAGCAATGTCCTCCTGCAACATACTTCAGACATGTAAAGAATGATCTCTGATATTAATTTTGAATTGTCCGGAAAAATGCTTCAATATTGCAGTTTTGCTTTTGTTCTGCATGATTTTTAAATGAAAAAAGCAATGCCTCTCTTTCAAATGAGTTACAAGTCTAGTAGGTTCAGACAATGGATGGCTTTTAGTTTTAGGACCTTTACAGTAAGAATGAAAAAGTTTTGAGTCGAAAGATGTTGGTTTGAAGAAAGATATGTTAAGTTCTATGTACAACTATCAACTTGCATTGAAATTTCAGCAGACAGATTCAGCAGATTAGATGAACGTAACATTCAGTATTACAATGTCATGGCATTTTATAACTGTTTTGAAATCTGGCTAATTCAAATGAATTTGAGTGATCTACTCAGAATTCATATGAAATTGCCACCTTGTAAAAAAATTGTTTTCTTGCAAGATTTAGAGCGCTTGGCCGAATATGAACGTTATTGCATGTGACTGAGGTCGCTTGCAATTATGTATGGAAAGTATTGAAAAATTGTGTTTGCTTAAAGAAAAAGGGAGCATAACACTACACTACTAATTAAGATGTAGATGACTGGTTCTCGAAAGCCTCCCTTAAGAGCCCCCCCCCTCACAGACTGTATATTTTGTATATGTACTTGCAAGCTTGTAAAATGTTTTCCTCATATTTTCTCATGATTAAATTTATTATAATTTTGGTTCTTTTACTTGTCAATAAAAACAAGTTTAATAAGTAATCCAGTGGAGATTGACATCACCCCAGTTCCCCTATCCAAGATTTATCTCAACAGCATCAGCTCTGCTAACAGCTCATTTATCTCCAGCTGACTTCTATTAAGAAGGACCATTAGCCTCCTGAATTCAACCTTTTACTGCAGGAGTAAGTGAGTGTCTGTGAGAAGTCATGTCAAAAAAATCTCACAACAGTCTCCAGAAACACTGAACTGTTAGCACTGCATAGACAATAGACTCACAGAGCAAAACTTTATTCACATTTTCAGGTCAAATTGATTTATAGCCTCGAATTTTGTGAAGTACTTTAGTCAATTTGTTTTGAGTGATGAAACCCAAATGCATAACACAGATGAGTTCTTTATCACCATGTTTTACACATTCTCAATTACTTTATATTGTCTCTGATAAACGTGAATGTAAATTAAGTACGACCACAGACAAAAATATAGGTCTCATAGACTTAATTAGCCATTATTTTCAGACCCAGCTTATGACATTCTTTCTTCTAAACCTAACTTAAAAACTGTGAACATTAATAGATTTAAAGCTAAATGTGATTTGGTCCATTGTGAGTCGGATTTTGAATTATTGTACATTTTTGTTCACGTCATTATTCAGAATTCGGTGAAATGATGGAAAGCATTCCATTACCAATATATTCTTCAATTCACAAGACAAAAATCAACCTACAGCCAAAGAAATGTGCAACGCTCCCCTGATAAATGTTGTCGTAACAGCGGGGGCTCTTAAAAGTGCCCAGAGTTGCAACTTTCCCTCTCTCTCCCTGCTGGAAATCCATTAAACGTAAACACAGAAAGCTCAAGGGTTAGTATAATGACAAAAGTGCACAAATAAAGCTCCCTGAAATTGTACAAGCTTTATAAAGACTGTGCACAGACGTATGGCCAAATGGCAAAAACTATTAACTCAATTGGTTGATACTTCAACCCATCCCTCATGGTAATGATTTTAAAATAGAAAGCATAATGGCTCGTTTTTTTGCAAGCGTCTTATCAAAAGCACCATATTAAGGGTTTATTTTAGCCTTCTTTTCTAAGGAATGTCAGTACAGTAAACTTCTGGGTCAAATTATAATGTCAACAAATTCAGAATGGAATACCCTTATTAAAGACTCTATGAAATTGAATTTTTTTGCTTTCAGTATGAATTTGTTAGCTTTCAATATATGTATAAATGACTGCATTACAAAACGCTGACAAAATTCAATTTTTGTGACTAAAGACAGACGTTACTTCACAAAAACGCGTAATGGCTAATGCTAAGGCCGGTATAGGCCTACGCAGGAAAGGAAAAAGGAGTTTTTTGGAATGGATGTCAATGGAAGATAAGCTTCACTACACTGAATAATTCGCTTTTGTGAGGAAACAGCTGTTCATTTAAGGAATCGACTGTCTGTCCATTAATGTTAAACAGTTTCGTTTGGAGCAATATGTGGATTCTACTATGATAAAAAAAATATTCTTTTAATAGAAGGCAGAGAAGCGAATGTTGCGACAGTCAGGACTCACTTACGGCATTATCATAGATTTAAATGTAATATTGAAGGATGGCTTTCGGGTTTCAGCAGTTATGAGAAAACTTGAACTATATTAACTATAAAAAGCACGTATGCATATATGAATCTGATGCAATTTTATGAAAAAGGACATGAGCAATATAAAAAATATAAATGTTTCATCAAATGCATTTGAAATGTAATGACTTGACTGTTGCATTGGTCATGATATTAAATGCAATTAAATGTAAAATAAATAAATATAAAGGTGTGGTTTCACTGACTTGCAGATTTATCAAAAAAATATATTTATAATTACAATTTTGGTCATGTGGTCTATCTTATGCGACATCAGGATAACCAAGAAAATCTCTTTTCTTGTGCAATATTTATTGACATTATGGAAAAACAAATCCACATGAAATTGTACAATGTAAAGTGCCTTAAAACTTAACTCCGGCTACTGACGCCCCTGCCATTATATGATCAGTTGAGGGTGCCTCACGTGATCCAGGTTAGCCATTACGCTTAAGTATTGCAGACCCTTCCATCTCCCTATATAAGAGTTTCTCTGCATATTAATTTACAGGGCCTACATATACATTTTACAGATAAGTTTTTTGTTCCAAACCCTACAAACTGTTGTGATAACCTTGGAAACACAGGAGAGCTTTTTGAAAAGTAAGTAATGTTTACTTCTGTTAACAGTTGTCATCCTCAACTAAAACAGTGGGACTTTTTGCTGTTTTAACACAAAACAACCCCTTGTAGTGCAGGTATGATCTACATCTTGCCATATTTTGATTTACACATGTTTCCTCTAATAATGATGTCTAGTCTTCAGTCACAAGTCTTGCATCTGTGTTTGTCTGTTATAATTGGCTCTTGTGGCCTCAGGTTTGTGCTCATGTCCAGGTGTCGCAAAGTGTGCAATGGTGAAGATTTGAGGCTAATTGATGTTAATGCACCATCTGCTGAACAATGCAGCAGACAGAGCCAGTCAAAAGACTCACGTTACTGAGGAATCATTAACATAATAGGGTCAAATGGGAGGGGCCTAGAAATGATGTATGTGTATGTATGAGTGCTAACTTTTTCTTTCTGTTTATAGTTTGTTTTTATAAAGCCATTTTCTATTTTATATTATTACACTCTTTTGCTTACCTGTGACTTTATTCAGTGTTCTATATGAACATAGCAACACATGGGCCTTTATTCCTGGAACAGCTGGAGAGCGTCCTTGTCTTTCCCTAGGGAGTTTGGGGGAGGTACGACTCGCACCTCACCCATAATATTGAGCCAATAAAAACAGGGGAAGACAGGGGTGGGGGTGACTGGGTTACGCATTTAGTCTAGTGAAATTTGAAATATACAGTATGTGACAAACCTTTTTACACCATGAATGTTTTTCTAAAGTTGCTAACCCCATAATCTGTCTCATGATGAAACAAACTGTTTCCCCGTTTTCTTGTAAATTTGCAGTATTTTTCTGTAATTTTACATTTGACATTGAAATGAAAAAAAGTTTTTTATATTCATAAGGCTTGTATGAAACTAACAAATTATATTCCAGTTCAATATAACCTTATAAACTGGGTGTGCTAAAAATATGTAAATATGTGCGTTAAGCCTTTATTTAACTTTTCAGGTTAAATGGCTATTTTTTGATTTCCTAGTTTAGCCTTGCTAAGGTCCATATGGTTAGTAATTACTATAAAGAGACTGTTTAAAGAAACTGTAAGTTGGATGAGATGTAAGTAAACATAACAGCTGTTAGACAGACTGAAAGTATAAACAAGATAACTGTTAGACAGTTGGTGCGTATGGAAGTGTGCCGGCTCAGCAGGGTATAATGTATAGTAGGTGTAATAAAGTAGAAGGGCATTAAAACACTGTTTGTAATTATAAAAATACACAGAAATTCAATTTCAAGTGGGAAGCCGAGTAACAGACATCTTCACAGTGATACTAATATGGTTTTTGGACATGGCACCATAGTATATCAAAGTATAATGGTTTAACCATCTACTACCATAACAGTACTTTGTTGTAAATAAACATTTACACTGTAAAAAAATCCTGTAAACACTCTGGCCGCTGGGGCACCAGTAAAATCCTGTAAACTGTAAATTTGCAGTCTTTTTCTTTGATTATGCAGTTGGTTTTTTACTGTATTTCAAAAATATGTGAAAAATATTTTTACAAAAAAACAGTGTACATGTACACACAGTACAGTGTAGGTACACCATACCATACACTATAGATCACTTTGCAAGATGTAAACACGGGTCCAGCAGCACTTCTATTATTTTTAATATTGCATATATAATGTTTTGTTGGTTATACTTTGTCCAACGTTTGTAATTGTGTTGACAGAAACAAGACCAGAATTGTTTATGTTTTCCATAGGATTATGGTATATAGGTTTATTTGTTTATATGTTGTATATATGTTATATATATAAAACTCATTTAAACAAAAAGTCGCTGACAGATTTAGAGGGTTTTGCATCTGAAGTCTTCACATATATGATACCCCAATGGTACTATGGAATTTCTGTAAGTACCTTTGAGTACAATTTCAATTAATCAACAACATGCTTATATCAAAATGACCATGGTATTTCTATTAATATATATATATAATATATATGATACACTCTAGGTAAATAATTTGAATAAAAATAAATGTTCTTAATGATTCATCGAAAATACAAATATTGTATATATATATATATATATATATATATATACATATATATATATATATTATATACATTTGAAATTAAACATTTCTAGAGAACACAGAACTGTCTCCATGTTACAATAAAATCAAACAAAGCCAAGTGTGCATGCTTAGGGTACACATTAAAACATGGCCCCACCCAAACCACATCATATATTCCACTGACCAAACAAAAGCTTTAATCCTGTAAGAGCACTGTTAGATAAGGGGTCTAGTGTGTCCTGCGGGGTGTAGACTATCACCTGTTCTCATAACAGCTGTCAGATTAGTGGCTGCTATAAACTCATCACACAAGAGCTGCTGCTGAATCCTACACCGATCAACAAAAGAGTGATTGTTGTTGGATTGACTGTTTGTTAACTTAATTCGCTTGTTGAAATGACGGTGTGGTTATAACTAGATTTAGTGTCATGCTGCACGGTTGCTAGGGCATTGCTATGTGGTTGTAATGATTTTAATAGGTCACCCTCGTGTATTTAAAAACCTGTATATGATCATTTCTTCTTTTTTCCTCATATCTTCCTGAGAGCGTAATGCACGTGGAGGATTGTAATACAATAAAATTGTAAACCAAGAAAATACAATCACATAACCCCAGTTTTATCATCGCTTCACTGGCTACGAATTGAATTTCTTCTTTGGAACACAAAAGAAGATATTTTGAAAAATGCTTTTGTCAATACAATGGAAGTTAATGCAGGTCAGTGTTGTTCGGTTACCAACATTGTTCAAAATATCTTCTTTTGTGTTCTGGTTCCGGTTTGAAATGACATGAGGATGAATAAATTAAGGAAGAATTTTAATTTTGGTATCCCTTTAAAAAACAACTTTGCAAATGAGATTAGAGTAATAAAGAGGGGTTGGAACTTCATTATAATAAAGATACTGAATTGTGAAAGTATAAATGAATGAGAAACAAAGCCTCTTGTGAAAGGCTATTCAATCATAAAACTAATGGTAACTTTCTGATGGCTTTTACAGTCTACACCAGTGGATCTCAACCTTTTTGATTTTAAGGACCCCCGCTTTCCACAACATTTGAAGTCTGTCCCAGCACTCACAATTTGAACCTATTAAAATTCTGGAGCTTTTAAAAGATGTATGAAATGTCTTCCTTTTCAGTTTTTTGCTTATTTTCATTCTTGTTTTGTCATATTTTAAATCATGTTAAATCTTCTTTAGGCCCCATTGGATGTTTGTTAAGTCCCCCTAGTGGTTGGTTGAGACTCGTACTGATACATTATGACATCACAAAAACATCATCTGATGCATCTGCAATACATAAAAAAACCTTCAAGTATTATTTAAATATAGAGCAATAGAAAAACATCATGCACTGCTGGTATTTAACTCACTGCCCACCACTAAAACCCCACTGTCACCATGGTTTCCACCCTAATACTCCACTATTGACCCAATCATATATTCCGTGTGTAATTATCTAGCGGTGAGATACTCTTTCACAGTGCTCGGCACGAGAGCGGGTCTCAGAACATCAGATCTGTACCCACCTGCTGGCTTCTTGCCCCATGCTGAGAGTGCCAATTGGCAGCGCTGGGCATGTAAAGCAGAGAGCAGATGGAAGCCGAACAGAGGTCAGTCCAGCAGTGAGAAACTCAAACGAGGCTCATTCGAGCAGGTGATTACCAGACCCTCCTCTCAGTATCATTTTAGGGTTTCACATTTCAGCAAACACACTCCAGGTATGCGACTGCAGGGGATGATGACTGGGTAAACAGAAACGCTTCAAAGGGTAATATTAGTGTGTACCTCAACAGGTATAAAACATACAAAGTTGAGTAGGTAAGTGTACCCCAAAGACCTACTGTACAGTATTGTGTACAATGAACTATATATGTACAGTTAAATGTTTTGATCCCTTAAAGGGGTCATATGACAGGGCTAAAACGAATATTATCATTTGCTGTAGATGTAATGCAAGGTGTATACACAATTTAAGGTTAAAAAACGCTATATTTTCCACATACCGAGCATGTTTGTATCTTCTCTTTGAACCTGCCTCTCTGAAACGCACAGATATTTTACAAAGCTCATCGCTCTGAAAAGTGAGGTATGCTATGATTGGCCAGTTAACCGGTGCGTAGTAATTGGTTGATTGCAAGCGCGTGACGGAAATGTGACGCCTCTCACCATATTTGGAAAATCTGGTTCGAAAGCAATTGTACTGACAGATATGCCCACCTTACTTGGGTATGCATTTGGGCGGTCTTAGTCAAATCATACCACGAACTGACATAGATTTTTGGGGGTGTGGGAACTCAAGGCTTTTCAGGAAGGTCTTGGTTGAGCATTTGCTTTTAGATAGAATGCATCTTTAATTCTGACACTATATTTTTTGCAATTTTATGTGTCTAATACATGTATGGGCAACTAATAATTGTCTATTGTTCTTTTTACAGAACGTGACATTTATGACTATTGCTTTGAAAAAGGCAGTGGGTCATCAATTTAACATGTGCCAGATCCAGATACCAGAAGAAGCTTGAGGCAGAAGAGGAAAAGAATAATTAGGGCACAAATGTTCTGGCTACATTGTTCCTTTCAAAAGACAACATTCACCCGCAGGCAAATACACACGGGCCACTGAAAAAACAAAACAACAAGCAAATCAGCTCAATAGCATGAACTCATTCAAAGGTTATGGGGGTTGTGTCATTTCAGCATTCTGTATGAAACACACTGGCCAAACTGAACCAGACATCTTATTTATCCATGCAGCATTTTTCTACTGTATTAAATGTGTGTGTTTTAATTTGCTTATGGAAAAAATCGGTTTAACAACAGGCAAACGCATACACGCCCAATTACCCTGGTGCTAACAAAAGTGCATAATAAACCAGATTGCTGCAGACAGTCACAACTTGTTAAAGCAGCATTTTTGAAAGAAACCAAACAGGTTGTGCATCTGCAGATTCTGAATGAGATACTGCTCTCTGTTGGACATTATACGAATTACACTTGCATATGCAGCGTGCATATTTACATTACCATTTTACATTTACATTTAGGCATTTGGCAGAAGCTTTTATCCAAAGCGACCTACATGGATCGAACCCACAACCTTGCGTTGTTAACGCAATGCTCTTACCACCGAGCTACAGGAAAGCTGGGAAAACAGCTTTTCCTGGGAAAACAACAAACTCAGCCATATTGTAAAAAACAAATCAATCACACCATCAAACGGCATGAATCATTTGTGTAAGTACACCATAAAAATGTTGTGCTCATAAGTCATGTTAATACATGTTTTCCATTACTTTAACTCATCAAAATAACCAATTTCAATTTAATTCAGTTATATGAATGCAACTAGATTTCAAAACTAGACAATTCAAGTCACTTGTCATTTGATTTAATTCATAAACTAACGTTTTTAAGTTTTGTATCATATAAAAATATTATATCCCTAACATTATATGACTCAATGACATTGGAAAATCAATCTTTATTGTGCAAATAATTTAATAACAGCAATGTTGTGGTTTATTATTTTAAACGTTGTATACACCAGACAAAGAAAAACAACAGAAAATGTTCAGGACCATGTTCAAAGAATTTCACATTTAGTATCCACATGAGATCAAAACGGTGTGTTCTTTTTTCATTGCAATTAACTGTTAATTTGGGCTCTGGATGACAATCAACAGGTATTCTTTATCTGTGAGAAAAAACAGGAGAAAGGTGGGAGCTTCATATGTTTTAAACAGTAAGACTGAAAAGCTAGAGCCATCTGATAATGAGGAGACCTACCTGGCGCCACCATGATCTCATGTTTCTTGGATCTGATGTGCAGAAATGTCAGGTCATTCTGAGGGTATATGTCTCTGACTGTACTCCTGGCTTTCACAGTCAGCTGATGCAGCAGTCCTGCATACTGCACTGTGGTCGAGTTGTCCAGTGTAGTTCTGATGGGAATACCTTAAAACACATTACAAATCCAAACAAACATATATTCAAATCAGGTAGATCAATCTGAATGTGCACATCCTGAAAAGCTTAGTAACTACAGTTCTCTGTGGTAGATTTTTATTGGGTGTGTATAAGTTATTGTATTTGTTATGAATAACTAAACACAACAGAAAGCAAAACACAACAAAACTAAAGCCTACACTACAAATATGAGGGTAGTGAGCTAGTATCCCTACAGTAAACCATAGTAAATACAGTATACCTTCTGCGTTAACGACTATTGTGCCAATAACACCCGTATGGCTCTGAATTCTCTATAAAGTGTCCTCGACTTCAGCCTGGAAAACAGCATTAAGACAAGCAGACATGATGATAACAATGATAACAATAAAAATAAACAAGAACTACATTTTGTACGGAAACTTTAAAAATAGATGTAATTGAAGTAAATACCATGACGCAAAGCAGAGACCACTTCTGTCGTGAATTCCCGTTGCTAAAAAAAAAGAGTTCCGGTTGCTATGGAAACGGAAGTACATATTTTTTGCAACAGTGCGATTAACAGATACAAGATTGAAAAAGCAAACAAGTTAATTGTGTTATGATATTTTTTCTATGAATTATTCTTGCGGTTAAATAAAATGTCAGAAAGATGCTAAATTAGTCTAGAGGATTAGTGTTACGTATCTCATCGCAAACGTGAATATATACAAATTAAAAGTCCCGTTGGTCTTGCCATGTTCTGATAATTGTACAACGGCTTTAATCTATTTTATACATAAATAAACAATTATATTGAATAAAAAAACGAGCATCTGCAGAGTTTAAGGACAATTACAATTTAGTGAGACAAAGGGAGCCAACAACCGCCCCCTATAGGAAATAATATGTTTATACAACTTCAGTGTACATATTTAGCGTATTCAAATGTTTTATGTTATTGTTTTGCAGTAACCAGATGTAACAAAGTGGTATTTAAATTATTTAGACTTTTTTCATCCATTTTGTTTATGCTCCCAAATATACTTGTTAAAGTGAAACACCTAGTCATTATGATTTAGAAAAAAATAAAAACAGGCAAGAGTGGATATGGTTTGGAAAAACATTTCATGACATTTTACACGATTTTGATTGATATATTTAGCATTTTATTAATTGTTTCCGCCATGACCTATTAAGCTAATACAAGCTTATTTTAAAACATATCATGTGTGTTTAATATCTATCCGATTAATTATTTTATAAGGTTACTTGTTCATTGTCCTTTAAAATATAGTCAATTTCACGTTATTTAAATATATTGGTATTTCCTAGCACCTTTTGGTTGCAATTACACAAGTGACCAACAGATGACCTCAGGGGGGCGGTGTTTGAGACAAAAATAAAACGTCAAAATATATATTTTAAGGTTTAAAATGTGTTTTTTACATAGTTTACATATTCTGCTGCCAGAAGTAACACCTGACACAATCTATCACACGAATATGTACCGATTCGTGGTCTTCCGCAAGGGTTACGCCAAACGTACATGGCGGCCAAATGGCGTCACGTGGTTACATCACGAGTAGACGCCCGGTCACGTAATGCGCGCCACAGAGGAGCACTGCAGGTGTCACAGCGGTCTACGATGATGATGTAATGTTGCTACGGATGGCGGTGTGTGCCAGGCTATGTGGAGTGGGTCAGTCTCGCCGGTGCAGGCGGCGGCAAAGGCAAAGCCAGGCGGACCGAGAGAGCGACTCGGAGATGGACATGGACGATGAGGAAGACGAGAGGGTCGTGGGCAAACTAAAAGACGACCTCGATGGGAGCAGCTGTCATAAGACCCGCGGTGCGGGGCCTAGCGGTGGACACGAGGCCTCTGCGGGGCCGCCTCATCCGCAATCGCTGCTGGATTTGCCCCCGGAGATTTTAGTGGAGATCTTCTCGTCTTTACCGGGCACGTCGCTGCCGAATCTGGCGCTGGTGTGCCGGAAATTCAGGCAGATCATGAATACGGAAACAATCTGGAGGAGGAGATGTACAGAGGGTAATGACATGCCATGTCTGTGTTTACATTAGTGCCTTATACAGTCAGTATAGGACAATGAACCGTATATAATATATTTACAGAAATGTATATAAATGGATTTAAAGGAGGACAAAAAGCTGCGCGAGTCCGTGTGTGCGTTGACAGCTCCTATATATATAACAATATGGGCAACATCGGCACCCGAATTTAAAACGGCTGTCAATGTGGTATAGCTTACTAGGTTCTGAAAACAGTTGCGTTTTGGTGAATGTTGCAGGTGAATTAATAACAATCAATTGAATAAGTAACTCCTGAACACAAGTTGTATTGCATATGCATGAGATTGGGAGATTCGTATTGTTAATTCAAGCTGTTGATACGTGGCAACCTGTTTAAATTTGCTCAAATACATTTTAGTGACCTTGTGAGTGGGGGTCAGCTTTTTATCATAATTCCCACAGTTAATACACAACGACCATCTGTTTAACCATCTGTTTAACATGGCCAAATGTGTCCTCGTTTTAATAAAGAGGATTTGTTGAGAAAATATGACATAGTCAATATAACCTTAGAATAATAATACTTTTAACATCAGAGAATTGGAAAGTATCATTTCCAGCATGTAATATATATATTTAATAGACGTTTCAGTGGCAACAATACAAACGTTATGTGGCCCAAACGTAACTTCCGGTAGACCTCCTCAACTTATCCATAACTGTTGAGGATTCGTAGGATTCATAATATACAATAAAACATTAATTTAAGTTAATTTGTGTTATTAATAGAAACTAAGTTTAAAATATATTTTTATATAATAACCAAATGCAAACCAGAAGATAACTTCGGGCCAGGTTCGTGTGTTCGATGAAACCACTTTGTCCTGCACTGAAATATTTAACAGTAACAGATCCCCTAAACAGCATATAGGGTCTTTGTATGCAAATTAGGCATGGGCCGGTATTCTAGTTTGACGATATGATAACCTTTCGCAAACCTGCCACGGTTTCATGGTATTTTAATTACAACACTTAAAGTCTGTAATTTTCAAATATCTGCGTATACAAACAACAACTTTTCAACTGGACACAAATACATTTTTAACCAACATTCATAGAACATATAATATATGTCGAGTAAAAATAAAGCCTTAAATTATAATTCTCTTTCAAAAAAATGGTCATAGTCCATAAATTAGGCCTAGACATCAAACATTGCATTACATGACTTAATTATGTATTTTTGCGTAAACACAGCTCAAACCTTAGAAACGGTATCACAGAAATTTGTCTGTGGTTTTGAATCCTTGACCCTTTCAAACCTCGGAATACCTTGAAACTGATATTCGGTCCATGTCTAATCCAAGTAGGCCTACATGAAAACCCACCCCAGCAGTTTCTACAATTATTTTTTTCACCCCCCTACTCAAAAACAGTACCACACTGTAATATAATGACCCAAATATGTTTTTTTATATATAAAGTTTTATATATATACTGTACTTTATAAAATTACTGTAATCTGAAGACTATATAAACTTTGTTGGTGATGGCATGGTGTTGTGATGTCATAATTTATTTTTGCAGCTGTATTTTATGGCTGGAAAACATCACAGGACTTCTAAAATCTGAACAGATTTTTTTTAACTAGACATCATACACTTGCAGACTTTTTTAAGTTTCAGATAGAGACACTCTTAACTGATAAAATCTGTAGACTGGGACAGACTTTCTGTAACAAGTCCAGACTGAAAATCTGGGCAAAATCTGAGGCGTTTGTATAAGATGCGCAGCTGTAAATAAAATGGACCAGTGCATGTGTTTTAAAGTTGTTTAAATGTAAGATATTTTTTGGTCTGTATTGTCTAGCTACCGTTTGTCACTTTTTTTGTCTTCTTTTAGAATTCGGTATGAAAGATGACCTGCGGAAGATGGAGATTGTGGGTATGTCAAGCCGAGAGCTTTATGTTAAAAGTAAGTCATTTTAAGTTACAGTAACCACAAAGTCACTGATCGTGTCATTCCCTCTGAATTGAATTGAAGTGAAGTGTGTTTTTCTGTGCAACTATATTTCTCGACGGTTTTAAAAAAAAAATGACAGTTTTCAAACAGGATGGGTATTTATTCAACCAACCAATAAAATCAGACAACATTTAAAAATTACATCTGTTAATCATCATGTACACCTGTACTGTATATGCTTGAGATTAGAGATAATATTCTTTTTTATTTGACCTCATACTTAAATGTAATAATAAATCACCTTTATTGACTTGCGTAAATAGTTAAGTCTACAATTTAATTTTGGTTACAAGAAAACTCTATAACCTGCATACAATCTCTCTCCCTTAATGTTCGTTAACTTCTTCATATTTGACTATTGTGCGTCTGGCTCAAAACAGACGTAAAGGATCAAATGTGTGGACGTTCTTTTAGCTTCTGGAAACACTCACCCAACAAGGAGCTGCCCACTCGTTGTCAACAAATCAAGTGAAGTGGTTGAAAAACACCCATCCAATGCTCTTATTTGGTTTCGATATCGTGGAAGAGGGGAACACCTTTGGCTTACTTCATTTCCTAAAATACCCTAAAATTCTGTCATTATTTTCTCGCCTTTGTTTTTAGCCAGGAAAACTTTTTTTATGGAACACAACATGAGTTATTGTGAAGACTGCTGGTTGTCAATGTATGAAGCTTTTACGCTTTTAAACCTAAAGGCTCTCAAAGACACTTTTAATGAGACCTTTTTATGCCTTATTTTTTATTACATTTCGAAACTTTTTCATTCTTTTTCAAAACTTTTCATTACAGTAAAGAAAGTGTGGTTGCACAGTGTACCGCCGCTACGGTAAAAAAGCTTCAAAATTCCTGTGATGCCGCTCTGTTTTTAAATCTTAGTGCCGTAACTAATGTCGCATAGGCACATTAACGTTCATTTGAACACTCTCATCTGTCTTTTTGCAGTGTTTCTCTCCTAAAAGAATCCGTGTTTTGAACGACTTGGACAAGATAATGATTCAGTGCTTGCTTCGTTTTTAAATGAATCAGCTGTTTTGAATGAGTTGGTTTGTCACAAATAAATTGACGCTACCTACTGGTCATTTTACATTTACATTTAGTCATTTACTAGACGCTTTTATCCGGAGCAACTTACAAATGAGGGAAACAATGGAAGCATGTGGAACAACATGATGACAACAAAAAGCATAAGCTCAGTAAAACTGGTCTCATATAACCTACCACAGCATACAAAGCTAAGGTATTTTGTTTGTTTGTTTATTTTTTATCACATTTAAAGTAAGCCTAACATTTTCGTTTATAAGCATTGTTATAAATGCAATTTGTCGCACATTGATTGAATTAGTTCCAGTGTAATAATTGTTTTTATTTACTACAATGAACTTTGTCCAATTACTACTGTTAATACTACAAATATTGTAATGTGCTGTATAATACAGTTCACTAAATACAACATGTTTCATTTAGATCTGTGTAGTAAGGAATTTTGGTCTATTTAGTAGATTTTATTTATGAGCATGACACAGCATTCCAATACTACTTGGTATCGTGATGTTTCATAAAGCATAGTATCGTAAGATATGTTAATGGAACCTTGACAACCCTAAAAGAAAGTAACCAAAACAGGAATATGAAAAGTCACACTGGTAAAACAACAATGAAGGTGGGTAACTGCTGACAGAATGATACTTTTGGGTGAACTATCGCTTTGATCGCCATTGATACCATTTTTCACCTTCACATTAGCTCTCTGTGACACTTTCTGATTGAAAACTTTTGTCTGGTTTGTTTTATTTGAATTACGTACAGGAAGTTATATCATCGTTTTAAACAAACAAAGGCAAACTAATAATGCTAGTGTCCTATTTTTGTTAAATTATTCATTATGCAATGCACCATTTCAAGGGTTCTTTGTTAATTTAGTTGTTTTAAAGGGTATTCTAGAATGTTTACACCCCTACTGTTTGTAGTTCTTGACAATTGACAGCAGGACATGCAGTGTAAATCCACGTTTGTGTGGTCAGCTGTTGTGCTGTTTTGCCACTCTTCTCTTCCTGTGGCACACCCACCTGTGTACCTCTCCAGGTGTGAACACGCAGGTGAAGTCAGGGCGCTTTATAAAGCTACTCCCCGATTATGAGCATATGGACTATCGGGACTTGTACAAACACTGTATGTACTGTATGCGCGTGTGGTGGACGAATCACATCGCTGCCTGTGAAAGGTGCCGGTCGGAGATGCTCAGCTGCTGATCTCAGACAGTTTCACATTTAAGGGGTCTTATTTTATCACAATGAGTCAAAAGTTCCTACTCATCCCTGTCATATGTGTTTTAATATTGGACACATTTCAGTCATCATATTTCTAACCATTAAATAAAACGCTGCTGTATTATCAAATATTTGTGATCGATATTTGGGTAGTTGACAAATAAACTGGATGTGTCCTATGATGTGATAGCAAAAAAAATGTAAAAATTAACAATTAAGATAAATCTCTCTTGTGCTATTTAATCAGTATGAATAATGATGCATAGTAAAATTATATATAATAAACAGTTTGTTTTCTAGATTTTTGCTGTCACACCAAAGGCATATTTTGTCAACTACATATTTCTCAACCTTTGTGTTAACATAATATACGTCTGTGTAATGTGCATATTTCTTTTGTTTTTAAAACACACACATACACTTAAACCGGTATATATATTTAGGAAATATTTACATGTATATATTTCATTTAAATTGTATAAACTTATTCAGTTTTATAGTTTCTATTTTTCTTAAATATATGCATGTATACGGTATGTATGTGTTTATAAATACAAAACATTGTTTACAGTACATAGACATATATTACGTCACTTTTATTCTGGATGCAATAAATCGCAATTAATCGTTGAACAGCCCTGGTTAATTTTTATGTTAGAATTTTATTCTGAGCATTTAAACCTTAAAATCTATTTTTTGCAATTTGCTATCAGTTTATCCGTCATTTTTTTGTGAAATGTTATCGAATTTAGTCACAAATGTCTCTTATCAGCAAACAAATTAATTGTAATTTTTTTTTAATTGTGCATCCTAATCTCATACTATTCATGTAGTCTGGCATACTAACGAATAGTCTGCAGATTGGGATGAATCGTTATATTTTTGGCAGGACTTGAAAAATCCGTTCTGGGAGAAGCACGAGAGCAACTTTTTGTCGAGCGCAGTGCACGGCTGTGTGTCTTGCATGTGTGTGTGATATATTACGTTTTATTTTTCTGGGGTTGCTGTGCCTTAGCATTTTAAATGCATATATTTTATGTGTTTTTCAGTGCTACATCCATACAGACACATCCTTGGTCTCTGGCAGCCTGATATTGGCCCATATGGAGGATTATTGAATGTGGTGGTAAGATCCTGCATTATTAACAAAAGCTACTGATTCATTATAGTCTTCAATCATTGAAAGGAAAAGTTCATCTCAAAATCAAAATTTGGTTATTTTTAACTCAACCACATGATGCACAACATGTTTTAAGACGTGTTCCGGCGTCTTCGGAACACAAATTAGATTAGATTAGATTAGATTCAACTTTATTGTCATTACACATATACAAGTACAGTGTAACGAAATGTAGTTTAGGTCTAACCAGAAGTGCAATTAGCAAGTGCAGATATACAGTGTGAAGATACTATAACCATGATGTCTGGAGGAGGCATGGAAATCTCTCGGATGTCACCTAAATATTCTTTATTTGTCTTTTGAAGGAGCTGGGAGGTCTTAAAACACGTTAAATGTCGTGTGGGTGGGTAAAAAATAGCACAATTTTGATTATGAGATTAATTTTTCCTTTAAAATTCACTTGAAAAAAGTTCTGTGCTAATGAATGAGAGAATGAATGAGCCATTTATATAGCACTGATGATTAAAGAATATGTACTCACATTGGTAGCAACCTCAAGATATCATTGTGTATTTGCATATTGAGTGTCATGACATAATATAAAATAAATAAACGTTTTTGAAACATGATTAGATTACATTACACACAAAATACTTTGCAAAGGTTGCGCTAGCCAAATATTCATACTTGTATATTCTTTTTATTGACAAAAATGATTTAATCAAATTACATTCACAATTTTTGTACAGTTAAATTGATGAAAAAACATCACAAAACGTTTTTCATTCATGTTGTACATATGAAACGTTCACATGACAGTTGGCTATTCAGATATTTTTGACACGTAGCTTTCAACATAGTACTGCATGATTTTTATTGTATACCCATAATCTTGCCTACAAAATTGTACTGATAGTACACAAATTAATATTTACCCAACATCTGTTTGTGTATCATCATGTATCTTTTTTTCAGTTACAAATAGCTGCTGTAATCCGTAAACTTTGTTTTTATCGCCATCTGTGGTTGAAACATAGAATTGCAGGTGAATTTACGAGGTTAAAGGACACCAAAATCATATCAGACATCTCAACTTATACATCATTATTGAAGCTTATAATTACAAATAAGGGTAAGATAAGAAGACTGTTTGGAATACTGATTTTTGGTCACAAATACGTTACTGAGTGCAGCTTTATATAAAATATGTTTATAATACAATATATGTATCGCAGATACCAACATTTGATAATTTCATTGTTTCAATCGTTCCATCTTCTGATAAAAACCTTTTAGGTCGACGGGCTGTTCATCATAGGCTGGATGTATCTCCCACCCCATGACCCCCGTGTGGAGGACCCAATGCGCAGACGGCCCCTTTTCCGCATCCACATGTGGGAGAAAAACAAAGCCACGGTAGAATGTATGTACGGTCACAAAGGCCCTCATAAAGGAGATATTCAGGTAAATGAAACCTATACTTTAGTCAACATCATGACTTGACGTCTGCTTTCTGCCTTAATGTCATTTAACAGACACTTTTATCCAAAGAGACTTGGAGAAGTAATTCAATAGATTGCAAATTTTGTTCCTCAGACTGTGAAAAAAGATGAGTTTTCCACCAAGTGCAACCAGACAGACCACCATCGTATGCCTGGGGGCAGACAAGAGGTAGAAACTTCCGAACGATTTGCATTTCAGTCCTTTATAGATGGCAAAGCAAAGTTTGGATGCACACTGAGCTCCAGGTCTTCTGTATGTAGGAGTTCAGGACATGGTTAGAGGAGGAATGGGGAAGAACATTGGAGGATATTTTTCACGAGCACATGCAGGAGTTGATCCTCATGAAGTTCATTTACACCAGCCAATATGAGTGAGTCTTCTCATGAACAGTCAAATTATATAATTATTTGTGTAATTCATGTCTTTATTATAGGTTTTGATTACTTCATATTTACAAGTAAAAGCTAACCAAATCAGTCAACTGAAATATTCTCTACACTACATTTTTTGGTGGCAATACTGTAAATGTTTAAGTACCAATTTTTTTTACATTAATTCAACTAATCCAAATAAGCAATTTCAACTTATTTTTAGAAGTTACAGCAATTCATCACTGGTCAGTTTTTAAAACAATCAGTTGAAATGACTTAAAGCTTAATCTTAGCTGATGCCTAATGAATTTGAAGTTCGTGCCAAATAATGTTTGTTTATCTTTTGCTGCTGAATCTGTCTACAGAGAAAACATAAACATTGAAAACTCCAAACAAACAAAACCAATTGAGCTGTGTACCTATACTGCATTTCCTATTATATGCACATTCTTAAATTGCGACATTATGATGCAGACAATGCTATCCCAGAATGCATTATGATGGGTTTAGGATAGTGGTTGAGTTAAAAAAAATGTCAGTTTTAAATATTTTATTTTTTATACTAAAAAGTAGGGGTGTAACGATATATTGTATTTCGAAATTTCGCAATACAAAAATGTTACGATTGCGCATTGTGGATAGATGGCGATATTTTACGATATGTTTAATTCTATTCGTTGAGCGGTCAAGACGCTACACTACTCTGCGCCAGCACGTCACGTGTACTTATCTCACAATATTCGATAGAGAGAAGGGTCTCTGAAAGAAGACACAATCTGTCTCTTCAGATTCTTTAAAGAGCGTCTTACTTTCCTTCAAAATCGCTGGTAAAACACAGCGAATTTGAAGCGTGACTGCAAGCGAGTCACCACGAAACTCATTACAAAGTCAGGCACAAACGTGTTCATATGCCAATGTTCATTTATCCGCCACTCTGAGCTGTTGCATACCGTGATATTCAACATAAAGTAAGCCAAAAGACACCAGCACTGTTCCGATCAGAGAAGTGATGAAGTGAGTCGTACTGTATATTAAAAGATTGAATGACATGCTAAAAAAAGTATGTGATTTGCATAATTGAAGAAATGTAATACAGTTTAAGTAATTTGCCTTTTTGAAAGATTAGATATTTCTCATTCATTACCGTCTCAAGCAAAGACCGTGCAAAGACATCAGCCAATGGCGTTTGAGTGTGTGCTCTATCAGAGCGTTTCATTGGTTGAACGTACTGAATGAATACGCCCTTCACGAACGAGTCAATTGAGTCAAATTGGGACTGAATGAACAAGTACATGTCGTTCATGGTCTAATGAGTTTGTGTTGCGACAATGAAAATCCAGTAGTTACTGAACTTTTCTGAAAAATAAAGGCAATGACCTGGTTTAATTTAATTCTAAGGTAAAGTAAATTATGTCAAAACAGTTACATTTTTGTATAGAACATTTAATTACACCAATTAAATGTTAATCCAGATAGATTATAGTAGACCTATGTAATGTAGATTTTGTTGACTAAAAGTAGACAAAAAAGGACTATTAACTAGACTATGATAAAATGGGATGACTTAAACTAAATTGCATTTTAGTCAAAAGACTAAAACTAAATCAAAATTTGCTGTCCAAATTGACACTGATCTTAATTCTAATTACAGTTAAGCCTTAAAATGTTAAAAATTCTTTATTAAATTGTATGTACAACAAAAAAGTTACTAAATTGTTAATATTTTGAAAATAAATGTTATTTGTATTTCAGTTTCATTTTTTCATTTTGTTCAAAATATCGAGATGTGTATCGTATCGTGAACCCAGCATCGAGATATGTATCGAATCGTGAGCTGAGTGTATCGTTACACCCCTACTAAAAAGTATGTAAAACACATTCAAATGGGCTTCTTAACCGAATGTGTCATCATTGTGCATTATGTTAATCACAGAATTAAATTAGCAACCTGCTAACATGAAATCTTTTTTGAGACTTGCACCACGCTACTGACAAGCAACTGAACTTTTATGTTTTTGAATGTTGTTTTCTGGTTTTAGTAATTGCCTGACGTATCGGCGGATTTATCTGCCCCCGTACCTCCCCTCAGATCTCCTACAGCCGGGTCTCTTTAAAGGGACGTATGGAAGTCACGGCCTGGAGATTATAATGCTAAGCTTCCATGATTCTAAGGCCAAAGCCACTAAGCTTACTGTAAGTAATATTGTAAAAAAAAATCACCGTAAAGATATAAAATAACAGATTTAACATCTTCAATCCTAAATTTTTATTGTAAACTTTGAACTATTTCATATACATTGTTCTAATTTTTTTCTGACTTTTATAGGGTGATCCTAACGTCCCGGCAGGTCAGCTGACCTTAGAAATAGACCTGAATCGCCCGCTACGTCTGCCAGACCTGGAGCACCAGAGGAACATGGACGAGCTCTCACGCCTGGTGATGGGGGTGCACGTGGAGGCCCAGAGGGGTTTACAGGACCGGGACGCTCCGCCAGAGGGTGCAGAGGCGAGCCCGCCTCAGGAAGAAGGGGGCTCAGATTCAGCTCCCCCTGATGGAGAGGAGAGTGCCGGGGAAGTAGCTGCTGAGTGCAGTGACACACCTCAAACACAACCATTTGTACTTCCTCTGGGAGTCATGGCACGTAATGAAGTGTACCCTCGAACCTGTAAGATGTGGTGAGTGTGCCAGTGTTATTATATTTCTGTGATGAACATTAATAACTATTGAGTAGAGGACTACAGAATAGTAAAAGGATAAATATATATTTATACACTGTATATACAGCGGGGAAAATAAGTATTTGACACATCAGCATTTTTATCAGTAAGGGGATTTCTAAGTGGGCTATTGACACAAAATTTCCACCAGATGTAGCAATCAAGCCAAATATTGAAATCATACAAAGAAATCAGAACATTTAAGTATACAAGTTCAGTCATAATAAATAAAGTGAAATGACGCAGGGAATATCTATTGAACACATGAAGGTAACAAGGTGCAAAATGGCATAGAAAGGCAGGAGATCACCTGAAATCTGTCAGTATTGAGAGAGAAACCCTGCCCCCTATCAGTCCTAATTGATGGCCTATAAAGGCTTCTCATTACCTAGGAGGCACACAAGAAAAAGTTCATGATGGGTAAAAGCAAAGAACTCTGTAGATCTTTGTAATCTCATCGTTGAAAAGCATTTTGATGGGAATGGTTATAGGCGCATTTCCAGAATGCTGAATGTTCCTGTGAGCACTGTTGGGGCCATTATCCGGAAATGGAAAGAGCATCATTTCACCATAAACCGGCCACGGTCAGGTGCTCCACGTAAGATCCCTGTCCAAGGAGTCCAAAGAATAATCAGGAGAGTTCTCCAAGAGCCAAGAACCACTCGGGCAGAACTTCAGGAAGACCATGCATCAGCAGGTACTGTTGTTTCAAAGAAAACTATAAGCAATGCGCTGAACCGACATGGCATCCATGCACGCAAGACTCCATTGCTGAACAAACAGCATGTTGAGGCTCGGTTAAAGTTTGCGAAAGAGCATTTGGAGAAGCCTGTGGATTATAGGGAGACTATAGTATGGTCAGATGAAAGCAAAATTTAACTTTTTGGCAGTCATTCTACACACCATGTTTGGAGAAGAAATGGCACTGTCCGCCACCCCAAGAACACCATACCAACAGTTAAATTTGGGGGTGGAAGCATCATGGTTTGGGCCTGCTTTTCATCAAGGGGTTCTGGCAGACTTCATATTATTGAAGGCAGGATGAATGGAGAAATGTACCGGGACATTCTGGATAAAAATCTGCTGCCATCTACCAGAAAGCTGAAAATGAAAAGGGTGGACATTTCAGCAAGACAATGATCCCAAACACAAGGCCAAGGACACAATGAAGTGGTTTCAAAGAAAGAAAATCAAGCTGCTTTGAATGGCCTAGTCAATCACCTGACCTAAATCCCATAGAAGATCTATGGAGAGAACTGAAAATCAAAGTTCATAAAAGAGGCCCAAGGAACCTTCAAGATTTAAAGACCATTTGTGCGGAAGAATGGGCAAGAATCACTCCAGAGCAATGCAGACGACTGGCCTCTCCATACAAGAGGTGTCTAGAAGCTGTAATCACCAACAAAGGCTTTTCTACAAAGTATTAAATAAAGTGTGTTCAATACTTATTCCCTGTGTCATTTCACTTTATTTATTATGACTGAACTTGTATACTTAAATGTTCTGATTTTTCTTTGTATGAATTCAATATTTGGCTTGATTGCTACATCTGGTGGAAATTTTGTGTCAATAGCCCACTTAGAAATCCCCTTACTGATAAAAATGCTGATGTGTCAAATACTTATTTCCCCGCTGTATACTGTATATTTAAAATGTTTAATTCGAGTTGTGTAATTTTGTTTTTAGTTTATTTAGTTTTATTAATATTTAGAATTATCTTTGGTTTTTATTGTAGTTTTTATGTTTATATTAGTATAATTTTAAGGACTTTTGTAAAGTTTACTAATTTGTTATTGGATATTTTTGTATTGCTATAAGTATATTTTTCAATATATATATATTTTTTGTTTATATTAATTTTCAGTTAATCATTTTAGTTTCTCATCTTGAACTTATTTCATTTTATTGCTGAGAAAATGTTAGTTTAGATTAGTTTTAGATTTTAACCAATATACACCACTAATTAAAATTTTAATATAACCGGAAATGATGGAAACGCTACAAAATATAAAAACACAACATTTAAAATGTAGTTACATTTATTATTATATATAATGACAATAATGCACATCAATCATATTATCCAGTTTTGTACAATTTGTGGTAATTTAATGGGAATGTGGTTCCTAAATTCAGAATTTAAAATTACAGCCAAATTTCTTTAAATCAATGCCTCTGGTTAAGCTGTTCAACTGCGCTATTCAGTTAAAATCAAGAACAGTGATACCTACTGTATTTCCTCTCATGATCATTCACCTACTGCTATTAACAGAACATTGTTGATATAGGTACAGTATGTAGAAACCGTATTTATGAATGTGTAAATTATAGGAACAAATACGTTTTGTGTGAATCACACTGCTGTCAGAATGCTTAGTGTCTTGAGACCTGTTAGACATGTGGCTATTATTTTTCTGGGTTGCTCTGGATGAAAATCTATCAATTGTTTATTAAATAAAAAATATACCAGAAAAGTTTGAAGGTTAAAAAATCGTTAACTAGTGTAAAGTAGGCTAGGACTAGGTACATGATTTTCAGGGGAAAAACAGGAGAACTTATAGTAACCTTGTCTTCTAGAGTGAATGTTTTCAAATAAAAGCAGTTGTCCTCTTTTTACTTTTTGTTTCAGTCTAAGGGAATTTTATATTCATATTTAGATACTGTTTATCGGCCAATATATCGGTTATCGGCTTCCAATGTTAGGGAATTATCGTCCAATAAGGACATATCGGTGCATCTCTCAATATTATTTTATTTAAATGCATTCATGCTTTTTATGTTTATTATATGTAATATTACATAATCTGTCTTATAATAGATGTTGTTTATAAAAAAATGTATATTAAACAGATATGCTAAAATATAAAAAATGAGTAACCAGGTTTGTACATTTCAGTTTTTACGGAACCGGCCTGATCGCCGGCCACGGCTTCACGAGCCCGGAGCGCACACCGGGTTTGTTCGTCCTGTTTGACGACGACCGTTTCGGCTTCATCTGGCTGGAGCTGAAATCCTTTAGCTTCTACAGCCGCCTGACGGATCAGCTGACCCACGCTCAGGCCCCCAACATAGAGCGCTTCGAGGCAATGCTCCGCAACATGCAGTCATGGACATCCTGATAGCACTAATTTTTTCCACCATCAGACACGCACACACTCCTGCTTGCATCTGCACAGGTGTGTTTACGGCGGCATGCACATAAAGGTTGTATTATATTAAGCCTTTCTTATCAGCTTTTTAATTAATTTATTTTTGTAACCGGAAAACGGTGATGATGAATACCATGATGTGAAAATTCACCCGTGTACTCTGAAACAAGCTGAGTGTGCCTCTGATTTCATCTATACCCAGAATCCTGTGGTTTTGTGTTTTAGAATTAGTTTTAGATTACGTTAGCTGCGTTTGTCATCTTTAAA
Organism: Triplophysa dalaica; assembly: GCF_015846415.1. NCBI lineage: Eukaryota > Metazoa > Chordata > Actinopteri > Cypriniformes > Nemacheilidae > Triplophysa > Triplophysa dalaica. Next base: position 12,944,743 of record NC_079565.1, on the reverse strand, counting down.
TCAATGTAATATATGTTATTTATTTTTCTTGTGAACATTATTTGTAAAATCCAGACTGTATTTGACAAACATTGTGACATGCAAGTGCTCTTTCAGTTTTTTGGTATTGTCATAAAAGTAGTAATCTTGAAAGAATTCACATTGACAAAAAACAAATGAACAGTAAATACCTTATTTTTAAGTAAAGACTTATTTTTGCTTAAGCGATTCCAAGTTTTCTTAATCATCACTGCTCATTTGCATAAATGTAAATTTATCTCAAAACACTGTCAGGAGTAAACGTAGTATTACTCTTAATTGATTTATAATGCTCACACGTTATTCCACAACAATATTATTGGCTTACAATGGCTTCATTTTTGGGATCAATTTGATCTTGGCGTCTGCTCTAAGTTGTCAGCACATTTTACACCCATGTGTAAACATTTGTTTCATTGTCATTGCGATTCTTTTCATCTAGCTGTGCTGCTCTCTTCCAAGTGCTCTTCCCTACGCAGCGTAGATGTTTATCCGAGGAAAGATTCCTCTACTTTTGTATTTGACTGCAGCATTACTTGCATTGGAAAATCATCAACCAGTATAATGTAAACTGAATATATAATATAAATGCGTTAAAAATATTTAAACACTGATAATTATATTTCACCTTTGTTTTAGGGACGATTGTATATAAGACCATATACTAATTTTAAGTATGTCGCCTGTGTTTACAAACTCTAGAATTGTTTCAAGTGGATTATTCACATAGCTTTGAATATGTTTACGTGTACTGATGTTGTACAACTGATTTTATTCAATTGACTTTTTCAATTTCAATTTTTTTTAAATTGAATTGATTTGTGATTTGAGTTGTTTATGTGGGCTGCTATTTCACCGATATTCCCATGTATTATCTATCTTTCCTTCAATATTACAAAAAAAGTCACCATAAATTGCCCCGTTGTACTTTAACACATACCTAATGTTTTTTGTCAAATTAATTTGTGCACATTTTTCTGAAGATATACATTTTGTCTTCCTAAAATGTATTCACTTTGTCTTCCTCAGAAACGTCTTTAATATTTTGATAATGTCACCAAGAACACACCTCTTATTGGTTAATGATAACCAATACCAATTGAGGAATTGTTTTAGATTAATGTTCTATGTAAGCAGACCTTCTAAAATTTTGCCAGTCGTAGCGCATATATTTAAGTTTCAAGCAATAATAATTTTTTAATTGATAAAGGTGCGATATCGAAAAGCTCTTGAGGGTTAAAATCCTGTCTTATATTGGCTACATTTGCTCTCCAAAATAGAAACCATGTTTGGGTCTGGTTCCAGGTGAAAAGCCAACTTGATATACTTTTTCATTCATAAATATGTTGCTTTATAAAAGTACAATGGGTTGCAAATGATATTTCATTTTGACTTTCCCTCCATTATTTATTATATCATTCTTTCTTTCGTGCCGCTACTGTGATGTAGCTTTGAGCAAAACACTGTGCCTCCAACTTATTTGTCCCGTTTTTTGAGGTCTTTATGTTTTGACTGAAATGGAAAATATGTTAACTCCATTATAAATGTAATTCGAGAATCAGGCAGTGTTAACATTTTTTTTTCTTACAATTATAAAGCAAACCACAGGAATATAGAATAATTCGATAAAGCATATTCCTCATTGGCAATGTGTTAATATTGTCAAAAGCTGTCTATGTATGTTTGCCAGTTTTAAATTCATGACTAGTATGCAGCCAAATTCAGGGAGGTTTGCAGCTTTAGCCTTCGTTTGTTCTCAATAAAATGGAGATAAAAACAATGTTGTCTGGTTCTGTGTTTTATTACATTACATTTATTACGTGTGAATCAGATTAATAAGAACATTTGTCAATGTATCAGTTGATCAAATCACTTGACATTTGTTTAAAGAGTCCCACAACACATGGCATACAAAAAAAAATGTTACCTTCTAAGGTGGTCCCTTTACAGTAAAATCATATTATTATTATATATTTGGTCAAAATCACAGTTACTTCATCACAATTATTGTGTATCAGCATCACCCTTTAAATGTATTTTTCAAGTGCATAGTGTTTGTTACGAATAGGGGCAAGCGATCTGTCTACAGCTCCAAATGCTCTCTTTTCTCTTCTTTGAGACGGACAAGCTCTGGAAGTGTTTCCGTCAGGAACTTGACGTGTTTTGCCTTCAGGTTTTTGCCAGGTTTTGGTTGCACTCCGATGCCTAGATACTCTGCTTCAGCTCCGTATTCAGGCCATGCTGGGAGACCCGGACCATTAGGAGACCTGGAGATCCAGAAATGCATAAGAAACAATAAATCACACTATTATGTGAGCATATATATTCAGGTAAAGAAATCTGGATATTTTACCCAGTGTGAGCAAAGTTCCCCCAGTAAGCCATCACTGTTCTGCACAGTTCATCATCTTCCTTTGTGAACGCACCTTAAAGGATTAAAACATGAAGCATGACAGACCATCTTCCGCTTTTTATAAACCTTTCAGGAGAAGTCAGTGTTTTTCGATGCAGTGCAAATCGTATTTTTATAGGTGGATGTTTCAGATACATTTGTCTTACCGGTAATCGTGATATGGGCTTTTGTGAAGCAGCAACCCTGAATAAAGAAAAGCTCATCTGCGTGGTCGACGCCAACAAAACTTGGCTTGTTCTTCTTGATCACACTTGGAGCATCCTGAAACTCGTACAGGTAAACAGGCACTCCCGAAGCTACAATGCATTGCGTTAATATTAACATTTAAAACAACCATGACTTAAAAATATGACTACATAACTAAAAGTTGATGCATACTCAAGTTTCAAGATAACATGAAAAGTAGAGGCTAGAGTAAAAATAATTTTTTACTTTTTTTAACACTTTGGTCTCACATAACATAGTTGGGTTTATGGTTTTATTATTTTGAGGGATGTATATTATTTTATTATTTATATTTGATTTATGGTCTTATTTATAATTTAGTAATTAACAGTGTTGCAGAAATTTACAAAAAGTAATAAATTGCATTACTTATTTTTGATGTTTGATGTTTGGCAAGGTGCTATTTGTGAACAATTGGTTCATCTACATCTTCTACTTTTAACAAACAGCACCTTATTGTAAAGCGTTACAAATGTCTAAATGTTATTTTTTGGTTACTTTCCTAACCTTAATGATTCTTGCATTTAAGTGCAGATGGATACACATTTACATACTTTAGATTTTTTTAAATAAAGGTTTATATACATTTATACTGTAAATTTCATTAAAGGAGAGGTGCCCCAGTGTTTCATGCATTCTGACATCTTTACACTGTTATACCTGCTGGCTTCTCATGCTTGACATGGTCAACTTGTCAAAAAACGAGTTGGACGTATGACATAGTAGTTCTGTGCTCGATACACTCCCACAGCGTTCGAATAGGTTTCCGAAAGTTTTTCCGAGCGTGAAATTCCCTTACGTAAAAACTTTTCTTAGTCTATTATTAGACAATTCTCCCGGATAAGCACACCCACACGTCAACCCGCGAGAGCAAGATGAAAGGGCAATCCCATGCATCAACCTGGGAGAGCGGGAGAAGGAGCATGCACACACGTCAACCAGCTGGAGCAAGAGAGAGAGGGCACTGCGTTCAGCTGTATTTGTTTGCTCACTGCATTTCGGTGATGAATGTTATATAAACGTTTGATACTGATAGATGGAGCAGTCCCAGCAATTAAAGATGCCGGACATGAAGCGTATGTGAAACTGAGTCATATGTATGTTTTTTGTTGGCTATCACCGTGTACGTGCATAATGTAAACAACAACGTATACTGAATCAAAAGTTATCCAGGGATCTACGTGTTCAGAACTGTTTTCAGAAATAATCAAACAGCTGTGTCTGTCTTTTATAAATGTGATAAAACTAAAGACTCGTCGAAGATACGAAGTAGGCAATACTACTCTACAGGTACTCAAGATTAATATGAGATTGGCAGAAACTGCTTGTGTTATAATCGCTTTAACCATTTTGCCTCTTCAGACTCTACAGTCTACCCCATTTCTTAAAAATATGCCTTTATCTGACTGATAAAGTCCAACACAAAAAAATAATCAATTCTCACCTCTGTGGTATTTGGCCAGTTTGAGAGCAGGAATATTAAAAAACACATCTCCCATCATCTCTCTATATCTGTCTCGGATTTGTATGGAGTCTTTGGTATCACCTATGTACTCCTTTGCCACCAGTTCGCGGATCCATCGATCATCAGGCTATTGAGAGCAATAATAATAATAAGAGTTTTAAAATAGATGGTAGAAGAATATGTTGCAAAGTGAAAGTCATGACTGAAACCAAAATGATATTGCAAAAAAAAATATGATCATTTTAAATATATGCAAAATGTAATTTTGTCTTGAATCTTACATCGGGATACCCGAGAGTCAATGCGTCTGTGGCTTGTTCCTTTGTCATGCCATCAATCCAACCTGGACCCTGAAAGTACTATGGGAAATAACAGTCATATATCTATAAGTAACATATACACGTATAAATTATATCGAATTAAACCTACTCTTGATACAATACAGTTCTGTGTGGATAAGAATAAATCCAGTCGATATTTAATACTGTCATAAAATAAATTAAATGTTTACTCACTGCGGCCAATAAAAAGCCAAACTCATCATCAGTAATGCCAGTAATAAGAGGAACTTTGCTGAACTCTTGCTTCTCTATGATCTCCTCAATAGGTTTGGGCAGGAAATAAGAATCCACAGCAACTCTGAAGTGCAGCATTTTGTACTAGAAACAACACAATCGTATGACACAACTAACAAAATAAAAGCGCATGCCAAAGAGACTGAGCACATTTCCTTCAATTCAATGTATGATATAAAGATCATGCAGTTTAGTGAATACTCTAGCATGATGTAATGTGACATGTTCCTGCGTTCTCCCACCTGACTGGAATATTTCTCAGCTTCCTCACTGGACCAGCGCATGATGCACTCCACAATACTGGATGATGTCCTGCCGTCACAGTTCGATGATATGGCAACATTCTGAAATGTAGATCAACGTGTGGACTAAGCAAGGTTTATTAAATAAAAATAATAAATAATAAAATAGTATATAAGAAGAATAGGAAAATAAACAATACCTGAGCTAAGATTAAAGGATTGGAGGTCTCAAGGCCGTGCCACACAGCAGTGCCACTCTCTGCGATGGCACGATGGAACAGACCCGAGGCCAACGGGGACAGCATCTTCAAAACAAAAAGAAGCGACTCAAGATTTTCTTAGAGACTGTCAAAATCTGCAAAACTATAAACAACAAATACAGTTAAACAGGTAGTTCGCATAAAAATGAAAAATTCTGACGTTAATTATTCACATTCATCTTATTTTAAACCTTTATGACTTTCCTTCATCTGCAGAACACAAAAGAAAATATTTTGAAGAATGTTAATGACACAAACATCATTGTACCCGACTGAACTCCAGTGTATGGAAAAATATCTTTAAAATAGCTTCTTTTGTGTTCTGCAGAAGACGGTGTCATATACACCACATGAGGGTGAATAAAGGCAGAAGTATGGTCCATCCATTCACGTTCGCGTGTTGTCCGCATGACGTAATTTTCGTCATAAGAAGGCTCCGAGGTCATCTGCACACTGCACGCATTTTTTGAGACCACGTGGATTTTTTGAGACCATGCCGCGTACAACAGTGCATGCGCAAAAAAAAGCACTAGGCCACTAGGATCAATACCCACACAGAGTGTGCTGTGTGCCGTTGACGAAGAAGAATGATACGAAACCAACACGCTGAAATCAAAGTCAGTAAGCTAAAAGGCTCCTTCTCCATACTGTTTGTTAGTTGATCTTGTTGTCTTGCTGTTTGCTTGGATTGTTGAGGAAATTTTGCTTTATACACTTTATACTTACATTGTAAAACTTTGCTGTAGTTTTGCAACATGTTTGCCGATAACTTACAGTAGATTTAATAAAAATAAAAAAAGTTTTAAACAAAAACTTAACTTTATCTAATATTTTTTTTCATATAACAAGACTAAATATCTTAGGTCACATTTCTTATTATGAAAATGTATCGTAATTTAATACGTTTTAATAATTTTTTTACTAGAAAAGACAAGACAAAAAATGCTTAGGAAAAATGTCATTTTTGCAGCGTTGCTATGCTAATACCAGTCTCTTCTTCATTTTGAATCTCAAAAGTAAAGGCAAAGTGTTTCGATTTTGAATAAAGTAAAGTTTTACTCAAATTGGAAACAGTACTAATAGGAAAGTATTTAAATCTACTGTAGGTTACCGGCAAACCTTCTTCCAAACCACAGTGAAGTTTTACAGTGTATTTACAAATATACTTTATATACAAAAAATGAACACACACAAGCAAATTAACGCTTATTCCTCCAGCAGACTCTCCGAAGATGGTAACTGATCCATGATCTCCACCGAAACTGTGAATGTTCTCCTGAACCCACTGAAGTGCAGCCACCTGATCCAGAAGGCCGTAGTTTCCTGCTGCATGTTCATCTCCTGTGCTACAAGACAAAGTCTTATCTAAATCAATACAGAAAAACAAAAATACTACAGCTGTCCCAAAACCTAGTCATCTGAATGTTTACTGTTATTGAAGTCATTTGATAATAAAGGAGCTGCTGTTCTATGTGGATATAACTGAAGGCAAAACTAATTCTTGGTAAAGAACAAAGTGATGTTGACATTAAACCTGCGTTGAACATGTGCGAAACATCAGCTGTGTTTGTTTGGGACATACCTGAAGAATCCCAACAAGCCCAATCTGTACTGAACGAGCACCACAACCACATTCTCATAAGCTGACAGAACCGAGCCTTCATACAAAGAGGCGGCACCAAAAGTAAGGCCTCCGCCGTGAATCCAAACCATGACCTGTGAACACACAGAAAGCTTTCTGTCACGTTTGCTACTAAGGGAACTTAAAGATCATCGGTCAACACAATAGGTGACCAACAGCAGGGAATATGAGACAGCTGAGATGATAAAGTCTAATGCAGAAACATATTCATACCATTTGATCTAATGTATCGGTTTTACAAATTAAAAAAAGTGTATTTTATTGCTTTTCAACTATACTCGACTTGAAAACAATGTAGCATAAATAAAAATGCATTCATTCTCCCTCAGTTTGTTTTTCTATTGAGTTGTGGCGATGATGCACCCTGAATACTGTGTTGACTCAAAATCTAATACTGAATGATGTTTTGTACTTCTTTGTAAAAAGAAACCAATCGTTTTCAACCAATTATTTTAAATTGACATGTACTCTTGATTTACACTCTTTTGATCATTTAAGGGAGTTTCATACCCTTTATCTACAGTATGTAATTCTTAATCATAAAAATAAAGTAAAAGTAAAAAAATCTTTAAAGCTGCAATATGTAAAAAGGTAAAAAAATATATTTAAAAAATGTTTTTAAGGCAGGTGTATACACTATCGATCAAAAGTTTAGGATTAGTTGAAAAAAAAATCTCATGATTTTAAAAATCTATTAATCTGGAGTTGTGTGTTTCGATGTTTGAAATCACTTTTGTAGACAAAAATATGATTGTACAAGCATTTTTTTTTTTTTTAGATTTTTTTAAATGGATTATCTACACCAAATAATAAATGAAAGGAGTCCATAAGAGTCCAGCATAGATGTATAAAAAGCTCCCAGGTTGAAACCTCGAGAAACTGGATGATAAAATGCAAAGTGTACTTTAACGATGCTAAAATATAACATTGAGTTCATTTATTTTGGATGCTTTAAGTCACAACATAATTTCAACAGCTGTGCTATTTCATGGTTTAGATGGGTTTAATATTAATTAAACTGTGGAAAGGTATATTAACGTATATATATATATATATATATATATATATATATACAGTTGAAAGAAAAAGTATGTGAACCCTTTGGGCTTACTTGGATTTCTTCATAAATTGGTCATAAAATGTGTTCTGATCTTCATCTAAGTCACAACAATAGAGAAACACAGTTTGCTTAAACTAATACCGCACAAACATTATACGTTTTCATGTTTTTATTGAACACAACATGTAAACATTCATAGTGCAGGGTGGAAAAAGTATGTGAACCATTGGGTTTAATAACTGATTGACCCTCCTTTGGCAGCAATAACCTCAACCAAACGTTTCCTATAGTTGCAGATCAGACCTGCACAACGGTCAGGAGAAATTTTGGACCATTCCTCTTTACAAAAGTGTTTCAGTTCAGCAATATTATTGGGATGTCTGGTGTGAATTGCTCTCTTGAGGTCATGCCACAGCATCTCAATCGGGTTCACTCCAGAAGGCGTATTTTCTTCTGTTGAAGCCAATCTGTTGTTGATTTACTTCTATGCTTTGGGTTGTTGTCCTGCTGCATCGTCCATCCTCTGTTAAGCTTCAGTTGGCGGACAGATGGTCTTAAGTTTTCCTGCAAAATGTCTTGATAAACTTTGGAATTCATTTTTCCATCGATGACAGTAATCCGTCCAGGGCCTGAGGCAACAAAGCAGCCCCTTTTAAAAGCCTCTTTTAAAAAAAAACCAAACTCGACCCTAAAGAACTAGGGAATTACAGGCCAATATCGAATTTACCTTTTATATCTAAAGTTCTGGAAAAAGTAGTTTCAACTCAATTATGCTCCTTCCTCCAAAGGAATGACATTAATGATGAATTCCAGTCTGGATTTCGAGCATGTCACAGTACAGAGACTGCTTTGATCAGAGTTACAAATGATCTGCTTTTAGCGTCTGACCATGGCTGTATTTCGTTATTGGTGCTGCTAGACCTCAGTGCTGCATTTGACACCATTGACCACAGCATACTTCTACATAGACTCGAAAATTACGTCGGCATTAACGGAATAGCATTGAAATGGTTTAAGTCTTATTTATCCGACCGTTTTGAATTTGTAGCAATAAACAATGAGGTGTCCCGCAAATCACAAGTCCAGTACGGTGTACCACATGGCTCAGTCTTGGGACCCCTGCTCTTCGCATTATACATGCTACCTCTAGGAGATATAATAAAGCGACACGGAATTAGCTTTCACTGTTATGCTGATGATACTCAACTTTATATTTCCTCGATGCCTCATGAAAACCAGCAGTTTCATCGAATAAAGGATTGCATAGTTGACTTAAAAATGTGGATGAATAACAGTTTTTTACTACTAAACTCGGACAAAACAGAAGTGTTACTTACTGGACCGAAAACTGCTATGCGTAACAACCAAGAATATTGCTTAACGATTGACGGATGCTCCATAAAATCCTTGTCATCAGCTAAGACTCTTGGCGTTGTATTCGACAGTACTCTTTCATTTGAAAGCCATGTCGCAAACACCTGTAAAATTGCATTTTTCCATTTTAAGAATATATCTAAATTACGTCATATGCTGTCACTGTCAGATGCAGAGAAATTAATTCATGCATTCATGACATCAAGACTAGATTACTGTAATGCACTTCTAGGTGGTTGCCCTGTGGGCCTATTACAAAAACTGCAACTGGTTCAAAACGCGGCAGCTCGAGTTCTTACACGTACAAAAAAGTATGAGCATATAACCCCGGTTCTGTCAACCTTGCACTGGTTACCTATAAAGCATCGCATTAACTTTAAGATCTTGCTTATTACCTATAAAGCCCTACATGGTCTAGCGCCGCAGTATTTGAATGAACTTCTATTGTATTACAGACCTCCACGTACATTACGCTCTAAGGGGTCCTGTCAGTTGGTAATACCTAGAATTTCAAAATCAAGTGCAGGTGGTAGATCCTTTTCTTATCTAGCGCCTAAACTTTGGAATATTCTTCCCTGCACGGTCCGGGAGGCAGACACACTCTGTCAGTTTAAATCTAGACTAAAGACTCATCTTTTTAATCTTGCATACACTACACTTCCATAATATTAATCCTCAGAGGATTTAGGCTGAATTATTTAGATCAACCGGAACCAGGAACACATCCAACAACAAATGATTTACTTGTTGCATCAAAGAGTGCAGAACAGTACTCTACTCTCAGCCAGTCTTGTCTCTTTGTTCCAAGGTTACCGCAGGATGCAGTTCATTCCCAGACCTGATGGCAGAGCTGAGAATGGGAAGCGGTGACCTGACAAGTGCTAAGAGGATAGAGCTGGATAAAGGACGCGACAACTTTGTTTTTCCTACAACATTTCAAATGCTATTAGATTGTTAATGATAATCTTTAATCCTTAATTTTTATATTTTTATTAAGCCTTGTTGTGCAAGCACTGTTGAGCTTGTGCAGAGGCAGCAGCTTTTGCCAGAGGGGAACTGGAATCCCCTGGTTGGGCCTGGGTTCCCCTGAGGTTTTTTTTCTCGATGGGAGTTTTGGGTTCCTCACCACCGTTTGCATATTGTTTTGCACTATCTGCCTGGCCGGGGGGGCTGCTTTAGAATTCATACTTGTATTAAATGTGTCTCATGTACAGCTGCTTTGTAACAATGAAAATTGTAAAAAGCGCTATATAAATAAAGTTGAGTTGAGTAAGTGTTTAGCTGACACTCTAGGATTCTTCTTCACCTCATTGAGCATTCTGCGCTGTGCTCTTGCAGTCATCTATACAGGACGACCACGCCTAGGGAGTGTAGCAACAGTGCTGAACTTTCTCCATTTGTAGACAATCTGTCTTACCGTGGACACATAGACATCAAGGCTTTTAGATATACTTTTGTAGCCCTTTCCAGCTTTATGTAAGTCCACAATTCTTGATCGTAGGTCATCTGAGAGCTCTTTTGTGCCAGGCATGGTTCACATCAGACAATGCTTCTTCAGAACAGCAAACTCATAACAGGTGTGTGTTTTTCATTGGACAGGCCAGCTTTAATCAACACATCCAATCTCATCACATTGATTGGACCCCAGGTTGGCTGACTCCTGGCTCCAATTAGCTCTTGGAGAAGTCATTAGCCTAGGGTTTCACATACTTTTTCCACCCTGCACTATGAATGTTTACATGTTGTGTTCAATAAAAACATGAAAACGTATAATGTTTGTGCGGTATTAGTTTAAGCAGACTGTGTTTCTCTATTGTTGTGACTAAGATTAAGATCAGAACACATTTTATGACCAATTTATGAAGAAATCCAAGTAAGCCCAAACGGTTCACATACTTTTTCTTTCAACTGTATGTTATATATTATATATTCATTTTGGAACCAATAAATAGTTTGATTCCCAAACTAAAAAATTCTCTAAAAATCATGTCTTTTAACATGTAATCATATTTTTACTGTGATTAATTGTGTTAGTTAGCAGTATTTTCTAGTAATTTAGGCTTAAATTAAAGCGAACCAACTGCAGTTTGATTTATATTAATTGGAATGGAGTTATCTCACTTTGGAACCAAACTCTTCATATGTTATCAGTGTTAAAAACTTACCCCAATTTAAATTTATAACCCTTTTAAAATTATAATAAAGATTTATAAATGATGCTGTCCGGTCACATTTCACAGGAAACTGAAAATGTTCGTATGATATAATTTCACATAAACCCACAATTACGTGGCCTTATTACAGACCGTATCTTTAAAAACACACTGTTGATATATACAGTAAAATCATAATTAAACAACCATATCTGCATCACAGAAGGTCTTAGTTGGTTGATCTCAGGTATTGTTTCATAACTCACTGGTAAATTGTTATTATCTCCAGGTTTAGATGGAGTGTAAACGTTGACGTATAAGCAATCCTCTGAAACCTCTGGAACTTCCAGACTCATCGAGAAAAACTCTAGTTCACTTAAAATTCCTTCCCTGTCCTGAACACACCTGAACAAACACGAGACCATTAACAGTGGAAAAGAAAAAGGTTTTAAAATGCACTTAATGAATGCAAGTTAAATACATATGTATCTTCAAAACATAGACAACATCTAACATGTGAAGGGTACAACATCATGTTATCAAAATAAGATTTTGTGACACCTTACATGGGTGGCTGTCGGGTGGCGTCTCTTACTCCCTCCCATGTGTCTGCAGGTTGGGGTCGGGCCAGTCTGAGGGGTCCCACAGGTGGTTTAGCAAACGGTACGCCTAGATAGCTATACACGATTGTCTCCTTCCCTTTCACGCTCAGAAGGGAACCTTTTAGAGATCCTAGTTTGGTATGGACTACAGGTCCTGCTCAAGAGACCAAATAGATCATATGAGGCGCAATTCTATGACTCTGGAGTAAATGTGATCTGGTATTGTTTGGGTATAAAGTTCCAGTTCCCTTTCGAGGGAACTCGCACTGCGTCGCCATGGCAACGCTTTGGGGAACGCCTCAGCGTGACCAGCTCTGAGCACGTGTGTCAACATTGTCCAGTAGTGAAACGATACGTCATGGATCACGTATGGACCAGGAGGTATAAAACAACATCCGAAACAGTCAGCTCTTTTCTTCACAGCAACGGCTCTGCGTGTAGTGTGTGTGTTTCTTGTTTAAAAGCAGCGTGAGTGTGTTTGTGAAGAAGTGTGTTTGGTTAGCCAGTTTGCTAACATGTCAGAGAAAAGTTTCAGACATTGTGCTCCTCCTTGTTCGCGTTTTATCACGAGCAATGATACGCATGATCTCTGTGTAGTCTGTCTGGGAGCGGAGCATGCACAGTCAGCGCTCGAGGGAGCTGACTGTGAAGCCTGTGGACTTTTACCACAGCGTACGCTCCGTTCCCGCTTGGCACTATTTGATAAGCACGGCCAGGTGCGAGCTCCGCGTGGTGGCGGTCCCGCTTCTGCCGAGGCAGAGCGGAAACTTCGCTCGTGGGGCTCGCAGATGGACGTCACGGAGGCTGAAGAGACATGCTCCGGCTTCTCTTTGCCCTCCGTGGCTTCCACCTCTCTCTCTGCTGAGTCGGGAGCACGCACTGCGGTTTCTCCCGCTCAGAGAGAGAGTCCGGTTTTGCAATGTTCTGCATCTGAGGATGTAGACATAACTAGTATCGAAGCAGGAGAGTTAGATTATGTTCCCCCTCTTGCTGCTTCGGTACACGCCGATCTGGTGGAAGTCATGACAGCTGCGGTAGCCCAACTGACAATAGAGTGGCCGCAAGATAAACCGAACGCTCGTCCTGAGAATAAGATGGACGAGCGATGTCTTAAGCATAGCACAAAGCCCACACGACGCAAACTCCCTTTCTTTTCTGACCAGCATCAAGAGGTTTGTAGGTCTTGGCAGCATCCTTATACAGCACGAGTGTTCACGCCACAGACCTGCATTTACTCTAATGTTCAGGGCTATAAAGAACGAGGTCACGGGGCGATGCAGAGAATAGAACAGACGCTTGCGAGCTATCTGTCTCCATCCACGGCTTCGTCCCTAAAAGCCCCTACCTTGCCATCAAAGCCATGCAGGGTGACATCGACTTTAATCGGCAAGGCATATGCGGCAGCAGGGCAGTCCGGGGCATGCTTACACTCTGTGGCACTACTTCAGGCGTATCAGGCGGATGCGCTACGTGAATTGGTCGACACAGGACTGGTGGCGGCGGATGTTTTACAACCCGTCCGTTATGCTATGGATGTTTCTCTCCGTGCTACTCGTGAAGCTGCCCGTTCTTTGGGCCGCTCCATGGGCGCTATGGTAGCCACTGAGAGGCATTTATGGTTGAACCTGTCAGACATGAAACCATCTGACAAATAATTTCTTCTTGATGCCCCATTGTCCCCTACGGGCCTTTTCGGCAACGCTGTAGACACCGTTGTTGAAGGGTTCGAGGAGGCTAAGAAACAGGCTGCGGCATTTAAACTTTATCTCCCTCGCTGCGGACAACCTCCACAGGCGGCGGGGCGAGAACAGCCACAGGCTTCCACTAGCTATCGTGAGCGTCAGAAGCCCCACCAGAAGGATGGGGGTTCAGGAAGAAAATATCACCCGCAGCCTTACAAACCTAGGACTGACCTGAGGGCAGTCATTCAGGCGAGGAAAGGGGAAAACAAGAAAAAGTCCTGACAGCCCATTTCCCCCCGAGGAGCGTGCGCTCGCACCTCATTATACAGTGCCCGTTCCTCCTCGGTGTCCCCAGATGGTTCAGCCGGCTCTGCCAATCGAGGTTTGCCGAGCCGTTGCGGTTCCCGTAATAATATCACCAGAGGCTGGCCCCGAGAGGCTAGTACCCTTAGTCGACCATTTAGCAGCCTGGAAAAGTCTACCAAATGTGTCACAATGGGTCCTGCGCACGGTAGAGCAGGGTTACCGGATCCAATTTCAAGCCCCGCTTCAACGGAGTTTTGTACACCGAGGTGTGCCCCGAGCAGACTCTGGTGATGGAACAAGAAGTAAAAACTCTCTTGTGCAAGGAGGCAATAGAGTTTGTACATCCTCACGAGAGAAACTCAGGCTTTTACCTACGGTATTTTATTGTTCCAAAAAAAGACGGGGGATAACGTCCGATTTTAGATCTGCGACATCTAAATCGGGCAGTGCAATGACTCAAATTCAAGATGTTGACGACGACTGGTTTGTCACGATCGATCTAAAGGACGCGTATTTTCACGTCTCCATTTTTCCTCGTCACAGAAAGTTCCTAAGATTTGCTTTCGGGGGAAAGACTTCTCAATATCGTGTCCTCCCGTTCGGCCTGGCTCTGTCTCCACGCACGTTCACGAAGTGCGTGGATGCAGCCCTAGCTCCGCTGCGCAAGAAGGGCATTCGAGTGTCAAATTACATAGACGATTGGCTCATTCTAGCAAAATCGGAACATCTGGCGGTTCAACATCGAGATGTTGTTCTCGCACATATGAAAGAACTAGGGTTGAGGCTGAATACCAAGAAAAGTGTGCTTTCTCCAGTACAGAGAACCACTTTTTTAGGAGTGGTATGGGATTCCATCACGATGCAGGCGTGGCTCGCGTCTGCTCGTATTGTTGCAATCCTGTCAGCCGTTTGCAGAATAAAGCTAGGCCAATCACTGACGGTAAAGCTTTTTCAGAGGCTGTTGGGACTCATGGCAGCTGCGTCCAACATAATTCCTGTCGGCCTGCTGTATATGAGACATCTACAGTGGTGGCTCAGAACCAAAGGGTTTTCCCCGAGGGGCAACCCGTTGCGCATTATCAAGGTGACACGCAGATGCCTGCACACACTGAGAATGTGGAAAGAACCTTGGTTCGTTTCCCAAGGACCAGTGTTGGGAAGCAGTTGTCGGCGCGTTGCACTGACAACCGATGTTTCACTCACAGGTTGGGGAGCGGTTATGGAAGGCCAATGGAGCCAAAACCGATGGGAGAGCCAGTTTCGATTTTGGCACATAAATTGCCTAGAGATGATGGCAGTGTCTCTGGCCTTGACACACTTTCCCCCACAACTCAGAGGCCAACATGTGCTTGTCAGGACAGACAACACAGCTGTGGTCTCATACATAAATCACCAGGGGGGTCTGCGGTCACGGCAACTATACAAGTTGGCACATCAGATCCTCCTGTGGTCTCAGGGGAAGCTGCTCTCCCTGAGGGCAGTATATATCCCCGGTCACCTAAACCGAGGAGCAGACTTCCTGTCGAGACAGGGGCTAAGGCCCGGGGAATGGAGACTCCACCCAGAGGTGGTGGAGCAGATCTGGATGAGGTTCGGCCAGGCAGAGTTAGACCTCTTTGCAACTCAGGAAAACAAGCACTGTCGGCTCTGGTTTTCCCTGACACATCCAGCCCCTCTAGGGCTGGATGCTATGGCGCAGGTGTGGCCGAGGCTTCACCTGTATGCTTTTCCCCCGATCGCTCTACTCCCGGGAGTTCTGGAAAGGGTGCGCAGAGACGGAGTTCACCTACTGTTGGTAGCCCCGTTCTGGCCGGCCCGAGTGTGGTTCTCAGACATCATAGACCTGTTGGAGAACTCTCCATGGGAGATTCCTTTGAGGAGGGACCTCCTTTCTCAAGCGGAGGGTCAGATACATCGCCCACGCCCGGAGTTATGGAAACTATGGGTTTGGCCTCTGAGAGGGCTAGCCTTCTAGACACTGGTCTCTCAGCTGAGGCTGTGGAGACCATACTTAATTCCAGAGCTCCTTCTACAAGGAAGTTTTATGCCTTGAAGTGGGGAGTCTTCACTACTTGGTGTTCAGCTCACCGCATGGACCCTGTAAACTGCCCAGTTTCAACAGTGCTTGAGTTCCTACAAGATCGCTTTGCTGCGGACTTATCCCCATCTACTTTAAAGGTGTATATGGCAGCCATTTCTGGCTTTCATGTTCGGCTAGGGGGCATACCTGTTGGTAGAGACCCTTGGTTCTACAGTTTCTTCGTGGTGCTCGCAGGTTGAGGCCTGTGAGCCACACTAGGGTACCTACCTGGGACCTGGCTACAGTTCTTGAGGGGCTGTCAGCTCCTCCCTTTGAACCGATTGATTCAGTCGCTCTTAAGTTTCTCACTCTTAAGACAGTCTTCCTGATGGCTATAACTTCTCTCAAGAGAGTGGGAGATCTTCAGGCCTTGCCGGTTTCCCCTACGTGCCTGGAATTTGCTCCTGGTTTGGTTAAGGCGTTCCTTTTCCCCCGGGCAGGATACGTGCCTAAGGTTATGGATAATGTACCGAGACCCATTACCTTGCAAGCATTCTGTCCTCCACCTTTCAGGAGCCAGGACCAGGAAAGGTTAAATTTGTCAGTGCGAGCACTGGACTCGTATGTACACAGAACTGCGGCTTGGAGGAAAGCGCAGCAGCTCTTCGTATGTTTTGGTTCACCGAAGAAAGGTCTTTCGGCAACCAAGCAATCCATTAGCAGATGGATAGTTGAGACTATCTCTATTGCCTATGAGGCCTCTGGCAGACCATCGCCGTTTCACAACTGGAAGATGTTGAAACACGTGCTCAGAGCTGGTCACGCCGAGGCATTCCCCAAAGCGTTGCCATGGCGACGCAGTGTCTCGTTCCCTTCTCAGGGAACAAGGGTTACAGATGTAACCCGAGACGTTTAGCCTGTAGATTGTATGGATGTTTTAAACCATTCTTAGCACAAAGTCAATGGTTTTATTATAAATCTATAAGCTTCTTAAATGAACATCTAAGCGGCTGATTCTGAAGGCTGGTCCTGGCACGGATTACTTGCCTTCCTTTCGTTCTTTTATGATCTGTTGAAGTTTGTCGGTCACGAAAGTGAGATGTTTTCCTTTTGGATTTTTGCCAGGTTTCTGTTGTAGTCCAATGCTGAGATATTCAGCTTCAGCTCCGTATTTAGGCCATTCTGTGAGACCCGGACCATTAGGAGACCTGCAACCAGTTTTAAACAAAAGAAAGGAGCTCATAGTTATAGCATAAAAAATTTGTATAAATAGTAATTTTCAAATTTTGAAGAAACAAGGTTTTGTCAATATTCTTTTTTTTTGATGAACTGTTCCTTTTATTAAAGGAATGGGGTATCATTGGTTTATCACATGGCGAATATGGCTTACCCCGTGCGAGCAAAGTTCCCCCAATAATCCATGACAGTTTTACAAAGTTCATGTTCTTCCTCTGTAAGTTTCTCTAAAGTATAAAAGAAGGAAACAACACTGGACTTAATTATCGCTATTGACTATCTACAGAATCTTATCCACAATTCAAATCTAATGAAATAGATGAATGTGGTAAAATATTGAGATTAACTTGAATCAATTCAATTCAATTCAAGTTTATTGATATAGCGCTTTTCACAATGTGCATTGTTCCAAAGCAGCTTTACAGGGGCAAACAGGAAAAACAGAAAAGGTAAAACACAGCACAGTGCATGGTGTTTATAGAACAAGCAAGATCATTCTAATAAATAATATCTAATTAATAAATAAATAAATGCAGTCTCCCAGTGAGCAAGCCAACACTGCCCAACTCAGAAATACTCTGTGTCCCAATTCGTCTACTTCTAAAAGTATGTTCTGTTTTTGTTATGGAAACGTATATACATTTAAGTGTGTAGAAAAACAATTTGTAAGCACTGGGTCTTCCTAACAGGAAACGGAAGCGGCCTTTGAATAACTCTACAGTTATATTTATTAATTTAGTGACACATAAGTTATTTCATTTAATGTCACTAAACTCCGTCCACTCCAGGATAGCTATAGAGAAATTGTAAACGTGCCATGCCGAACCTGGCTCAAGTTAAAATAAAAATATATACTGTTTATATATAAGTAATATATATATATATATATATATTAGTGGTGGGCCGTTAACGCAGTGAGACTCTTATCGCGCGATAAAAAAAATGTCGCCGTTAATCTATTCTCAAAGTTGGGTTGGGAGCTGGGTCTATACTACGCAAGCTATGATGACTTTCACCTTGATATTTTAGCGCGGATGAATACCAGCTTAACTGCACTGTACGGGGCGAGAACGAGATTTTTCAACTCGCGTGATTCGCGTCATTCACGGAAGCAGAAGCCGCCTCATCATCTCATAACCAGGGCTTCATTCGCGCGATTCGCGCAGCAAGTAGGTCTATTGGCTCTTTGCATTAACATATAAATCACTCGCGCTTGACACGCCATTCGCGTTTGGTCTGAACACAACATAACGTTACTGTGAAATTACCGCATCAAACGTGACGTGCTAACATGGATGCAGCTATGAAGCCGCCGGGTTTGCTTCAGGGAATATTAATTTTTAAGAAGCTTCCCAATAGAAACTTTGACAAGACTAAGGTTGTTTGCACCTTGTGCAATGCGGAATTGGTTAAAAAAAACACTTTCTCTCAACAGGTAGTGGTCTAGCTTTAGTTGAAACCAGTAACTTTGTATTGAGATCTAATGTATATAATGTATGGCTCCTGTATGACATATCGCTTGTTGCTCCCTCACTCTTTGTAAGTCGCTTTGGATAAAAGCGTCTGCTAAATGACTAAATGTAAATGTACTGTAGGAGCTCTTCCAGTCTCAAGTACCACCTAAACGCAAATCATCCCTTAGCTAATGCGGAAGTAAATACAAGTTCATTTTATTGAACATAATTTAATTTTCATCACCAATTATCATAGTAGAACAGCTTTCTCAAGCAGTTTGTGATGCATTTTGGAAACAGGAGATGAGCCACTGGTCTAATGCGCCACCTGGCTTGAGAAACCCGTTCTCAAAGACTTACTTTTAGTCATTATTTGGGTAGCACACTGGGTCTTTTCTGCCTTCGGCAGAATTCAAATGAGCCATTTTAATCTAGATTAATCTAGATTAATCTTGGAATTAATCTAGATTAAAAAAATTAATCTATACCCACCACTAATATATATATATATATATGTAAATATATATATATGTTTGAAACAAGTACGAGTTGTGGGTAATATCAGCAGTTAGAGTGTGCATCGTTCAGCACTTCAAATTTTTACCGCAAGTAGAAGACAATCCGTGAATCTTTGGAATACTCTTTTCAACATACTAAGATTTGGGACATACTTCGTAATTCTATTTCTATAATATCTACGGAGTATGCCAATTGGGACGCAGCATTAGATTTAGGGTGTGTTCACAAATGCCATGTTTGGTTCAATTAAAAGGTCTCGTGCGATTGCTCTGTTAGAGCGGTTTATTTGTGTTAGTGTGAAACCCGCCACCCGAACTCTGGTGCACACCAAACAAGCGGACCAAGACCATTGAAAAGATGGGTCTCGGTCCACTTTCAAACGAACACTGGCGCAGTTCGATTGAAATATGAACGCAGCACCGAAACAATAACAGGAAGTGATAACAAATATACGAACCAAAAATCAAGTGATTTGCTAATATAAAAGGAGTGTTTATTAGATCTGCACTTGTGCGTGTAACAGAGAAATTCCTGGCGCCGTTTGACTGCTTTAAACACTTCATGAGGTCTTCGCGAGTTACCAGCTTGCTTTTGGATGTCCGGTAAATTCAGTTTTAAAATATAAATCATAAAAGCTTTCCAAGGTTAGGTTCGATATCTTTAGGTTCGCTGTAAAAATGCCAGTCTGATTATTAAGTGAACCATGACTTAATCATTTTTTTTATTTGGTCCGGACCACAACAACCAAAATAACTGAACTACAAATATGAACACACCCTTAGTTTGAAAATCTTTTATTATATTAAAACAACATTTATACTGTACCTTCTAGTTTGATATGTCCTTTTCCAAAGCAGTATCCAAAGACAAATAAAAGTTCATCTCCATGATCAGAGCCAACAAAACTGGGTCTTTTCTTTTGAAGTACACTGGGAGGATGCTGGAATTCATACATGTATACTGGTGCACCAGAATCTAACATCATAAAAAAATCATTCAACAGGTTTGTAATGTAAGTCGTGATGCATAATATGAGTTCAATATGTAAATATATAGAAATCACAATTCATTAAATGACAAAGAAGAGAAAATATTGAGGAAAGTCTCACCTCTGTGGCAATTCGCAGTTTTGCGAGCTGGGATGTTGAAAAAGAGGTCGCCCAAGATTTCTCGAAAACCATCTCGGTTTTTAATCCTGTCGCTGGATGTGCCAAGATATTCATTTAACACGAGCTCAGCAAGAAACGGATCTTGAAGCTAAAGGAGGCGATAAAAATAACTCAATAAATAAGTGATGATAATGTCAAATAAAAACAAGAGAAAATAAACAAAAAATGAACTATTAAATAATTAATTACAATCCAAAATATTTATGCTTTTAAAATTGTAAAAATGAGTTAAAACAAAATTGCTTCTTCATGTAAAATATATGGCTTTATGATTTATATAAACAAGTTTTGTCCTGCTTGTTTCATGAATAAGGCCTTTCACTTATAAAGGAATAGCTCAACCCAAAATGAAATTTCTCACCCTGGATAGCATGAGGGTGTGTAGAAACAATGGGGTTGTTTTGGGGTGATCTACGCCTTTAAGGCATTGTTTTTATATGCCTGAATAAAGTATGTAAAAATCAAAAGTAATTTGTGTCTTACATCAGGATAAAACATTGGCAAAAACGGTATGATGTGCTCTCTGTCCATGCCATCCTTCCATCCTGGACCTGCCATGAACTATGAGAATAAAACAGAATATTTACACAGGGTTATGTTTTAATAAGCCGAAGCATTTTTACATTTCAAAATAATGAATTCTTTCTTTACATCAGGCAGCATAAATCCACACTCATCATTGGTAACTCCGGTCATGAGAGGAACTTTGTTGAACTTGTGGCTTTGAAGAAGCTCCTCTGCCGATTTAGGAAGGAACTGATAATCTGTTGTCACTCCAAAACGAAACAATGGATTCTCCTGTTATATAAGTCAAACACATACAAGAACTGTTTATAAATATCAGGATAATCCTTAAAACAGTGAAGCTCAATATGAAAGACAGATAAACAGAGAGATGCAAACATGAGTTATCTTCAAAATGTCTTCTTCTGACAACTGCCTGACACAGTCGACAATCTCCTTTGTGCTGGAAACACCACAGCCAGACGCATTGGCTACAGCCTGAAGAGAAACATGTGATATTGTAAATAAATCATATTTGTCAAGCACAATACAAGGTTCTCAATGACTTGAATCACAGCCACATTCAAATTTCAGTATAGTCACACCTAAGTGAACCTGAGCTGTTGTTTTTCTTTTACCTTGGCTGTGAACAGAGGGTAGGGGTTCATAATAGCGTCCATTGCCGCTGTGCCACTCTCTGCGATGGCATTATGAAAGAGGTTTGTAGACAACGGTGAAAGAACCTATGAAAGAAATTTTGAGAGAATCTAAAAATTTTGTTATATAAAGCATCCTTTAGGCCGTGTTCACACTTGACTTCATTTTTGACAAGAAAAAGTTGACAGTGGCGCATTTTTAGTAAAAAACGCAACATTGTGGTTACAAATAGCAGCCGGCAATGATCAAAGATAGCATTTGTGCTCGAAGGCAGCTCGGGCCGATTCACATTTCGCATCTTTTCCACACGCATATTTGATATTTTAAACGCAGACGCGTGGGCATGCGCGCACAAATAGGGAGAGCACATCTTTCTAGGCACGTCAGTGGCGCATCAAGATAGAAATAGATCAAATTTTCAGTGTGCCACAAATCCACCACGGGTCATTTGAAGAGAGAAAGTGCACGGCTCGCGTTTTCTGCAGAGTTTTAGACGGGAAATGTGAATCGGGCCTAAGAAAGACAACCTATAGGCAACGAAATGGAAGTGTATTTGAATTATAAACAAAGAGCGTCTAAGCAATAACCAATCACAATTTCTCGTTAGAAATGCAATCAGAAGTTATTGAAATGTGAAAATTAAACTTACCTTTATGAAAAACAATGCACCAATGGGCGTTTTAGACGCCATTTTATTTTTTCAAGCTTGTGCCTTTTCGACAAATCAGTCTCCTCGCATGTTGTTATGGAAACAACAGCTCTCTGTCATTGGTAAGCTGTTAAAAAGGTACTTGATGTAGGCCTTTTTTTTCATTTTTTTTCTTCAACCTCAAAAGACACGGTTTACTCCATAGGAATATAATGAAGTCAAGTGTGAATACGACCTTAAGGTTGTGCAACTTATTAAGGTGGATTAATTTATTCACTTTGGTTAATATAACTCATTTTAGAAGCTGCAAAATCAATAAAATGGAACATAAACGATTGTCCCTTTTTTATAATATTGTTCATGTATATTTCTGGATTTTGAATCCCTACATGTAAGGACACGCTGACTCCTCCAGCAGACTCTCCAAAGATGGTAACTGATCCAGGATCTCCACCGAAGCTGTGAATGTTCTCCTGAACCCACTGAAGTGCAGCCACCTGATCCAGAAGGCCGTAGTTTCCTGCTGCATGTTCATCTCCTGTGCTAAAGGGGGAGGTTCATCATAAAACTACATATGAGAGTGTGGAACAATGTTATTTTAGTTTACTAATATTAAAACTTTGAAAACGTCTCTGTTCATTGAGGTCAAATCAAATATTGACCTAAAAATTATGGTAAAAACTTTACTAAAGAAAATTTTGGAAGTGTTGCCTCAAAAATGAATTGAAATAAGTTTAAAGCACTAAAATTATAATAATAAACATAACATAGAAATTAATTAATATTATATATCAATGTAAAAAATGAACAAATAAATCATAAAAAGACAAAAGCATATACAAAAATTAACCTAAAAATAAGGTTCTAAAAATAAAAGCACATTTAAAATATTAATAACACTAAATAAAATCAAAACTATAATAACTCTGGTGTGGAATATTTATTATTAATGATTTCATTGCTCTTTACACTGGTTGAATCATAATTACAAATAATTTGACACATACGCCCACATCAGACCTTTAATGTGTCTCTATCTACAATATACTGCTATGAGATCAACAATGTACAAATATCAATATTTTTTTGCATTTGCTGGCACTAGCAGTGCCACAGTAGCATTGAAACTAGGTAACGTCCTCCTATTATTACAACACTGTATTTATTTGATTTTGATTATAAATTAAAAGAGGCTCAAAAGCCTTTTGACAAATTATTTGAGATATTTTACCTCATAAATCCAAGTAAGCCGAGTCTGTACTGAATTAAGACCACAACTACATCCTGATAGGCTGCCAAAACATGTCCATCAAACATCGACGCAGATCCCAAAACAAATCCTCCACCATGGATCCAAACCATTACCTTTTGCACACCAGACAATAAATCAATTGATTTAATACACGCACATATGTATGCATTATATGTTACAAAACTCAAATAAATTAAAAGAAGGCTTCGTCTTAAATTGATGTCTTTTGTATTAACAAATTGTATTTAATTTTTACTTGACATTTTGGCACTTGAGAGCCCCAGTCCTCATTCGCTTTCATTATACAGAAAAAACAGCTCTATGCTATGTTCTTCAGAAAAAGTCGTACAGATTTGGAAAGACATATGAGTGAGGGAATATGACATAATTTTAAGATGAAATACTTACAGGCAACTTGGCATTGTCTCCCGGTTTGGATGGAGTGTAAACATTGAGGTAAAGACAATCCTCTGATATTTCAGGAATCTCCATACTCATAGAAATGTTAGACAACAAATCCACAATTACTTGTCTCTCCTGCAAACACCTGAAACAGAAAAGTCAGACTTTTTTAATTCTACTCAGTTACGGTATACAGTTTTATCAGTTATGTTTTGCTCTTACATCGGAGGCTGTTTTGTAGCATCTCTCACTCCAGTCCATGTATCTGTTGGTTGGGGTGGAGCCAGTCTCAATGGACCCAAGGGCGGCTTGGCAAAAGGAATACCCAGATAAGTACGAATCAATGTTTCCTTCCCTTGTGCAGTGAGATGAGAACCTTTCAGGCATCCAGATTTGGTTTGTATGACAGCTCCTGTGTACATTCAGAGAGTTAAAGGGGTTTGCCTGTAAAAAATACACACATGTAAACCAGCTCTGAATTCTAAAGCCGATTCTGGCACGGATCACTTGCCTTCTTTTCGTTCTTTTATGATCTGTTGAAGTGTTTCGGTTACAAAAGTAAGATGTTTTCCTTTTGGATTTTTGCCAGGTTTCTGTTGAAGTCCAATGCTGAGATATTCAGCTTCAGCTCCATATTTAGGCCATTCTGTGAGACCAGGACCATTTGGAGACCTGCAACCAGTTTCAAACAGAGGCAAACGGCTTATAGTTAAGAGTAAATTTGGTTTTATCTTGATAATATTTGGAAAACTGACTGTATACACCTGTGCTGTTTCTGGTTATTTAATCAGTCATGCTTCTCAGTATAAAGTCAATGTGGACTATCTCGTTGCAGAAGACTATTTACCATAATTTATTGTTTGTTTTATGATAAATCTTAATTTTGAATGAAAGTAATAATAATGCCTTTTTGATGACCTGTTCCTTTAAAGGGCTGCAATCCCAGAAAATGCAATTTTAAATGTTTATCTTTCAGTAAGGGGGGCACGGTGGCTTAGTGGTTAGCACGTTCGCCTCACACCTCCAAGGTTGGGGGTTCGATTCCCGCTTCCGACTTGTGTGTGTGGAGTTTGCATGTTCTCCCCGTGCCTCGGGGGTTTCCTCTGGGTACTCCGGTTTCCTCCCCTGGTCCAAAGACATGCATGGTAGGTTGATTGGCATCTCTGGAAAAAAATTGTCCGTAGGGTGTGAGTGCGTGAGTGTGTGTGCCCTGCGATGGGTTGGCACTCCATCCAGGGTGTATCCTGCCTTGATGCCCGATGACTCCTGAGATAGGCGCAGGCTCCCCGTGACCCGAGGTAGTTCGGATAAGCGGTAGAAAATGGATGGATCTTTCAGTAATTGAGTCGCCAGCGTGTGTGCAGAAATACCCTGTAATTATACAAATCCAACTATTCTTCTTTTTGTATTCTCCTTTTAACCACAACAGTGACACAAAACAGGCTGTTGGGGAACCCCTTATAATTTGATGTCACATTGATTTACGCCTGCCCATGGCCACTCACAGACTCCGCCTTATGAGCGCCTAGTTCCACCATCCGCCAGAGACATGCTCTCCGCCATTTTCAGGCAAAAGCAGATGTAGCCACTAGCCAGCAACAAAATGTCTTAGAAACACCAAATGTGGCTTTTGTTCTATGTAAATTGAGCAGTCTTCCCCATGATTGTGTAGCATACAGAACTAGACTGAGAGACCATTTAAAGGCCTTTGCAGGTTCTTTGAGTTAATAAGCTGATTAGAGTGTGGCACCAGGTGTCTTCAATATTGAACCTTTTCACAATATTCTAATTTTCTGAGATATTGAATTTGGGGTCTTCATTGGTTGTCAGTTATAATCATCAAAATTAAAAGAAATAAACACTTGAAATACATCCGTCTGTGTGGAATGTATACATTATACAAGTTTCAATTTTTGAATGGAATTAGTGAAATAAATCAACTTTTTGATGATATTCTAATTATATGACCAGCACCTGTATATGCCTGTACCCTTGTTTATGTCTGTTAGTAATATGCATGCACATGATTAATCAGCAATGGCCAACATTTCATACGTCAAATGGTCAGTATATGTTGTTCTATCTATGTTTTTGTCTTTCCATTTAATTCTTATTTTTGAACAAGGGATTAAGGTGATTTTTATTGCAGTTAATGTATTGTTTTGGTTGGACAGGGCATTACAGACGTAATTACGTTTTCTGCTGTATTGCTTTTGTGTTGATGTCATACAGAGCACAAGTGTAAGTGCTCTACCTCCTATTTTGCATACGGGGAGTGGAGCAGAAGCTCATTTGCATTTAAAGAAACACACACACTAGCGCGTTTTCCATTGCAGCCACAAATGGTCATGTTCAACATCTTGCAATGAAAGATATGTGGTGTATTTTGAGCTGAAACGTGAAAGACACATTCTGTGGATACCTCTGACTATTTTTACATTGCAGAAAACACCTGGGATTGCGGCCCTTTAATCTTAAATGCCGGTGTATCATTTGGGCAACATATAGAAATCCTTGCTTACCCAGTGCGAGCAAAGTTTCCCCAATAAGCCATGACAGTTTTACAAAGTTCATGTTCTTCCTCTGTAAATTTCTCTAAAGTATAAAAGAAAAAAGGAAAACACTGAGCTAAATGTCTCATATCTCTATCTAAAGAATGTCTAAAACACAATAAAAATTGAAATAAATCCATTGAGAATAATTTAAATGAAAAGATTGTAATTTTCTTAAAATGTAAGTACTACTAAATCATTTGCTATGTTTTTCTAATAACATGTTTACATTAAATGTACCTTTTATTTTAATATGTCCTTTTCCAAAACAATAACCAAAGACAAAAACTTGTTCATCTCCATGATCAGAGCCAACAAAACTGGGTCTTTTCTTTTGAAAAATACTGGGAGGATGCTGGAATTCATACATGTGAACTGGTGCACCAGAATCTAACGTGAATAAAATAGTTAAATAGGTTTAAGTTAAAAAGCATAGCCAAGAGAAATGCTTTTCTAAAATAACATTTATGGATCGTCAATCAAGTAAAAATATTGAGGGAAGTCTCACCTCTGTGGCTATTTGCAGTTTTGCGAGCTGGGATGTTGAAAAAAAAGTCACCCAAGATCTCTCGAAAACCATCTCGGTTTTTAATCCTGTCGCTCGATGTGCCCAGATATTCATTTAACACGAGCTCGGCAAGAAACGGATCTTGAAGCTAAAGTCAATATAAAGAAATAGATTCATTCCAAAATAAATATTAGCTTTCTTCCAGTGGTTAATTATTTAGAATCAAAAATTCAATTCAAAGCTAAAACAAGTGCATTACAAATTGAAGGTCACTTGGCTTTATTCATGAAATACATGAATATACCCACATTATAAACATATCCATCCCCACTGGTACTGTCCCCACCTCATTTAAAAAAGCCCTAGTAACACCTTTACTGAAGAAACCAACACTCAGGGGTCCTCGGTGATCAGCAACAACAGACCAATCTCACTCCTGCCATTCATTTCCAAGGCCCTCGAAAGGGTAGCCTTTAACCAACTCTCTGTCTATCTCTCACAGCACAACATTCTGGATAGTCAGCAATCTTGGTTCAAGAAAGGACATTCTATGGAGACCGGTCTCCTTTCTGTCGTAGAAAACCCACAGCAAGGGCTAATTCTTTGTCTTCTGTCCTTATTCTGCTTGATCTCTCTGCTGCATTTTACACTGTGAACCACCAGATCCTGCTGTCCACTCTCTCCAAACTGGGCATCTCTGGAACAGCACGCAACTGGTTTGACTCTCATCTCAAAAGCAGATCTTTTAGGTATCCTGGAGAGGCGAGACATCAAGATCTCACCAGCTGACAACTAGAGTTCCTCAGGGATCAGTTCTTGCTCCTATCCTTTTTTTTAAATACCACTTCCCTGGGTCCAATAATTAAGGTACATGGGTTCTCATACGCTTTTTATGAGACGCATCTTTATTTCTCTTTTCAGCCAGATGACCCACCATCTCTGCCCGTGTCTCTGCCTGCCTTCTGGACATCTCTTCTTGGATGAAAGAGCATCACCTACAACTCAGCCTCTCCAAGACAAAACTCATAGTTATACCGGCCCAGCCATCAATTGAACACACCCTTACTATTCAGCTCAGATCCTCAACTGTAACACCCACCAAGTCTGCGAAGAACCTGGGGGTGATGTTCAACAACCAGCTGAAATTCACCTCCCATATCGCAGCAACCTCTCAAACTGGCAGGCATGTGCTCTACAACATCAGGAAAATCAGGCCGTTCCTGGCGGAGCACGCCTCTCAGCTGCTTGTCCAAGCTCTGGTCATATCAAGACTGGAGTCTTGCAATTATTTACTGGCCGATGGAGTCATGCACTTGCAATTGATCCAGAATGCAGCTGCACGTCAATCAGCCTAAAAGAACCCATGTAACTCCTGATTTCACTTCACTGGCTGCCAGTTGCCACTCGCATGAAGTTTAAATCTCTGACACTGGCCTTCAGAACGATAACGGCAAATTCCCCCATCTACCTTAACTCATTGCTTTCAGGTCTACATCAATGTTGTGTACTTGTGTTTAATTCATTTTGATGGCATTATGCCTCAATAAATTATGCAGAAATTGAGAGTATTTTGTGTCTTACATCAGGATTAAACATTGGCAAAAACTGTGCGATCTGCTCTCTGTCCATGCCATCCGTCCATCCTGGACCTGCCATGAACTATAAGAAAAAAAACTTTTGTTTAATATGTTTACAGGTTTGTAATTTTCGGCATTTTGACATAACACATTTTTATTACATCAGGCAGCATGTATCCACACTCATCATTGGTAACTCCGATCATGAAAGGCACTTTGTTGAATTTGTGGCTTTGAAGAAGCTCCTCTGCCGATTTAGGAAGGAACTGGCCATCTGTTGTCACTCCAAGACGAAACATTGGAATCTCCTGTTTTATAAGTCGAACACATGCAAAAATGTAGCACAGAGGAGTGTTTGCAAATTTTAGAGAAATCATTAAGTGAAACCCAATGACAGACAGACAGATAAATAAATAGAAAGAGGCCTACATGAGTTATCTTCAAGATGTCTTCTTCTGACAACTGCCTGACACAGTCGACAATCTCCTTTGTGTTCGAAAAATCACAGCCATATGCATTGACTACAGCCTGAGGAGAAACATGTGGTAATATAAATTAATCTTACTCAACCTTTTTTTTATTATTCTGCTTTAAATTGGATGTAACATGCTATTGTCATGATTCCACCTCTTCTGGTTGGGTAATTCTTGGTCTTGAGGTGGAATCATACAGGATCCTTTGTTTCTCTAGTCTGCGTCATTGTTCCTACCCTCCTGTTTCCTAGTTTGTGTTAAATAGTTTATCCCTTGCACCTGTTCCCTCTTGATTTGCTCCCCTTTAAAACATCCTTGTGTTCTTTGTCCCGTGCTGGTTCATTGTACGTTATACGCTGTACATCTACCTTGCTGTAGCTGTGTCTTGCATGTGTCCTGTACCTTGCTGTGTTTCTATTTGGATGTTCCTTGTTCCTGGTTCGTGTTCCCCAGTCTTAGTATGTTTAGAGTTTGTTTCGTAGTTTAAGTTAGTCCTTGTTCTTGTTTTTTTTTTAATATTTAAATTGTTCTATCTGGTTTTCCCCCTCGCGGGTTTTGTTTTGCCTTTTTGTTAAATATAATAAATACATTTGTTTACCCTCACGTCTGTGCCTGCCTGGATCTGGGTTCTCCTGCCTTGTCTCACTTGTCCCTACTGTGGCCCAGTGGTGGAGTCGGGAATTCGTCACACCGGAGACCTGAGTTTGATTCCTGCTCCAGCCAGTTTCCTGACAGTTATTTCATGCATTCTGACTTTAGAAAGTTAAACGTGCTAGGTTCTCAAACCGACTTGTCAAAAAACAAGTTGAATGTATTACATAGTATTTCTGTGCTTGATTCACTCCGCCACGGGTCGCACCGTTGCAGAGTTTTTTTTTCTATATTTTTGGGGGATAATGTGATGATGCATTGTGTGCTTGTGCTGTAGTTCCGTCCCTTCTGCACGCCTCCAGGCACTTGTTTTTTCCGGAAAACATCGTACAGCTGTATCTGTCTTTTATAAATTTGATCAAACTAAAGATACGAAGTATGCAATACTACTATATAGGTACTTAAGATTAATATGAGGTTGGCAGAAACTGAGTGCATTACCTCATCTTAACAGAAAAGATATGTTTTACCTTGGCTGTAAACAGAGGGTTGGTATCAACGATAGCATCCATTGCCGCTGTGCCACTCTCTGCGATGGCATAATGAAAGAGGTTTGTAGACAACGGTGAAAGTACCTATGAAAGAGATGTTGAGGATAACCATCATTATTTCTGATCAATTATGTTATTGAAAGCATCCTTAAGGTTGGACTACTTATTATACGTTGAATGAATTTCATTATATTTGATATTACAACTCCTCCCACAAGATGCAAAACTGCTATTATGGAGAATGATTTTTCATTCATGTAAAATTCTGGATGTTGAATCCCTACATGTAAGGACACGCTGACTCCTCCAGCAGACTCTCCAAAGATGGTGACAGCTCCAGGATCTCCACCGAAGCTGTGAATGTTCTCCTGAACCCACTGAAGTGCAGCTACCTGATCCAGAAGGCCATAGTTTCCTGCTGCATGCTCATCTCCTGTGCTAAAGGACAGAATTTCATCATAAAACTACATATGTGTAGAATAGTTACAGTTTTTCTCAGTAGCTTTGGCGCATTTCTCAGATCAGAAATGAAATTCTCAAAACTAGTTATTCAACCTTCACATCATTGTCACTTGTGCACATCAGGAAAGTTGTTTTTTATTCTTTTGAACAAGTTGCAATTGCTTCAGTACATTCATGCAATTGGTTATGTGCAATTGCCTGTTGTTTCATACATTATCATGTTGTGTAGTTTAAAATGTAAAATATAGTTCTCTGTGCAATTGTCTTACCCCTCTATACATCTAGTCATTTGATCATCGTCTTAGTCATGCAATGCAAAATTGTTAGACCAGTTGTCATAATCTGTCAGGCATATTCAGTTTTCATACATTTACAAGGTGTTTTCAATGTTAGAAACTGAGATCCTTCATTCATACAACACACTCATACAGTGATTTTCCTGAAGGATCTCATCTATGATGATGATAGGGCTCTATTTCAAATGATTTACAAAAAGCATGTGGTCATTTCGGATATCATTGCATTTTACTGCTGCGTTGCAAGAGTAAGACATCCCAAAGCCAAAAGGGGAGTAGAAAATATGTAGTTTGAGGCCTCATACAGAACTGCATACAGTTCTGCCTGAGGGGTCTTTCCTATTGTTTACCTTTTTTTTGTTGCAATTTTTCCCATTGTTCTGTAAAATAATGTTGTCTTTTCTGCATCTCAGTTACTTTGTTCATGCTTGATGTGCAGTTTGTTGACAGACCAACAGAACAAGTGTAAAGTGAATCCTGTTCAATCTTTTGCTATCAGTGTCGCACATACAGTTACGTATAACTTTGTACATTTGAAAGTGAAATAAGTCAGTCTTGTGCATTATCAATCAGTGGCATAACAAACTGAAGCGATCGTTTACATCCAAAAACACTCAAAAAAATAAAAAATAAAGCCCCCGTTATATTGACAACATGTCTAAACATTTTGATTTCAAAATGTCATTTTTATGGCACTGACATGTTCTTTGATGTAAAAATGTCCTTTTGAGAGATGAACTAATCATTTTGAACAATTGACAGTCTTTTGCAGGTCTTCCATGATGTTGTGCTGTTTGCATGAATTGTTTTGAGAAATGCACTTACTATTTTGCAAATTTAAAGAATGATTTGAAAAATGCACCAAAGCCACTGAGAAAAACTGAAATGAAGTCATGGTTCCTTTCATTGGGTAAATTATTATTTATCATGTCTGCCCGTTTTAGACCTTAGACCTTAACTGTATCTGGAACTGTACCGTATCTTACTGCTATCAAATCAACAGTGTTCAAAGATTAGTGTTTAGTACAGTTTTGCACTCACGGGTAATGAAGTTGTGACACTGTATTACATCATTCTAAATAAACAACAAATCTGGACGACTATATACAGTATATATGTATGAGTATATATGAGTATGAGTATGTATGAGTATATATATACTGTATATATAATGAATCCCTAGTATGTATAAATACAGATAGACAGACAGAAAGAAGATAGATAGGAAGGTAGGTAGGTAGGTAGGTAGGTAGGTAGGTAGGTAGGTAGGTAGGAAGATAGATAGATAGATAGATAGATAGATAGATAGATAGATAGATAGATAGATAGATAGATACTGTAGACAGATAGATGATTAATTGCATGATGTTCATATTTATAGATATATCGTTTGTAGTATATACTGTATTTACATAAATATAATGTCAACTTTGCTTAACATTTTGTTTATGCTCTACTGTTAGTACCTCAGAAGCCTTGTAACAAGTTATTTGAGATGTTTTACCTAAAAAATCCAAGTAAGCCGAGTCTGTATTGAATTAAGACCACAACTACATCCTGATAGGCGGCCAAAACATGTCCATCAAACATCGACGCAGATCCCAAAACAAATCCTCCACCATGGATCCAAACCATAACCTTTAACACACCAGACAATAAATCAATTGATTTAAACAACAATAAACATAAATACATATTTGAACATAATGTGCAGTACATCCCAGTTCTGCCAAGCCGTCCCCTTGAGACAGACTCCACCCAGTTAAAGGAACAGTTCACCAAAATTTCTCTTGATATGTCGATACATAAATGACATGTCTTTTGTTTTAACACCTTTATATTTTTGTTTGAATATTTGGTGCTTGTGCTCTACACTAGTCCTCCTTTAGTTTCATTTTATAGAAAATAAGCCCTATACTGTTCCTCAGAAAAAAGTTTTTTGATTTGATTCTGATCAGATTTGAAAAGATCTGAAATCTATAATTTAAGGACGAACTACTTACAGGCAACTTTGCATTGTCTCCAGGTTTGGATGGAGTGTAAACATTGAGGTAAAGACAATCCTCTGATATTTCAGGAATCTCCATACTCATAGAAACATTAGACATCAAATCCACAAGTACTTGTCTCTCCTGCATACACCTGAAACAGAAATGTTTGACTTTTTTAATTCTACTCATTTCCTTTATGTACAGGTTGATCGGTTTATTGTTTTATTCTTACATGGGTGGCTGTTTTGTAGCATCTCTCACTCCAGTCCATGTATCTGCTGGTTGGGGTGGAGACAGTCTCAAGGGCGGCTTGGCAAAAGGAATACCCAGATAAGTATAAATCACTGTTTCCTTCCCTTGTGCGGTGAGTTGACCACCTTTCAGGGATCCAGATTTGGTTTGTACAACAGGTCCTGTGTACATTCAGTAGAAAGAGAGTTTAAACCCTTAACATTGGACGTTGTTGGGACATGGTGATCACCTCCTGAAGACATACCTGGGTCGTGCAATATTCGTCGCAGCGATGTACCAAAAAACGTTTATGGGATGTGATGAGCATGTCGACCAAACTGTCACGTTGTCAAATGTTTTTTTTATTTAATTAAACAATTATCATTCCTCACATGGAAGATTAAATTCATTTGTGATATAATCTGTGCGTTAAAGATTCAGTTTTGTGCAAAATATTCTTATTCAAATATGTATAAAGCACACTATTATAAAAACTCACAGCACTGTACATCACAATCAGATATTTTATTTTTAATGTAGTAACGTTACATGACATAAATTATCAAAGACTTCAACACAATATAGAGGATTTAAAGCAGATATTTATAGACAGAGATCAATAAATATTATGTTTAGGCTTAACATTATATTCTTGTTTTACCACATAAATTAACTAGGTTGTCCGTGTTCAGAAACAACAATCAAAAGCTTCTTTAGTCATCAGGGGTCGTTACATTTTAACGTG
The DNA here is from genome assembly GCF_015846415.1 of Triplophysa dalaica. Taxonomy (NCBI): domain Eukaryota; kingdom Metazoa; phylum Chordata; class Actinopteri; order Cypriniformes; family Nemacheilidae; genus Triplophysa; species Triplophysa dalaica. Next base: position 12,910,887 of record NC_079565.1, on the reverse strand, counting down.
CCAAATCGATCGAAAATCAGTAAAATATGTGTTTACTCTCACATCTGTAAGGTATAAAGTGAAGTAAGGATGTTAATAAACCGCTTAAGTAAAATCAGGCAATAAGGTAACACGCTACAACGCTACAACGTTCTCCATGGGATTATTTCACGACGTTTTTTAAGGACATGGGTGGGACTTTTCTGGTACATGAGCGAAAAATGACCAGATTAATTTATCAAATGACCAGTGTGTCCCTGTTATCTGAGGACGAGTACATCACGTCGCTGCAACGTTCGCCGTAGGATTAAATCACGACGTTATTTAAGGACGTATCTAGGACGTTTCTGGAACGTAAGCAAAAATTCTAAGAAATGGAACGTTGCCAAATTCCTCACAACGTGGTCACAAATGTCACGGTGACCAAATGAAAAAGAACTGGCGACGTTGACAGAACGTACTGTGTTACCTGGGAAGATACAATTTTCATTTTTCTGTTAATGTCTTCCATTATGCGTATATAACTGTTAAACTACTTAAAGTTCCCGGTGTGAAGACTTACATGTTGTCAAAAGGGTAAAGATGTTCAATGCACTTTTAAATTAAAATTTTCCCTGTTCAGTGATGATGAAGTTAAATATTAAGAATAAACATATAACAGAGACGGTCCCTTTGCACTTCTTAATGTCGTATATGCAAATCAAACAGTGCGCTCACTTACCATCACTTGCGTTCACTGTGCTTTGTAAAGTCAGTGCAGTTATGCACAGTAACAATAGCGCAGATCTTCTCATGTTCGCGCTCAGTGTAGCACAGCAGAAGAACGGACGTCTACGAGCGATCTGTGAATAGTTTTGTCCCGGTGAATTGCGCAATCTGGCCTGAATAAAAACTGAACTTTGCTTGAGGAACTGTGGTTGCCAGATACCTCGATAAAAACCTTTCACGAATGATTTTAAAACTCGGTGCATTTTGGGTTGGATTGACACCATGACATAAAAAGATGTCACTTGGAGTCAACTATTATTTTTATAAATAAAAACTTTCTCAAATCACAGGCCACCTCATATGACGAGCTCTGTGATGACTTAAATATTGACATATATATGACATAAATTGTACATTTTGCAAAATCACAATTTAAATACTGGCAACATCTCCCTCCCTGCACACCACAATAACATTGGGTGACTATTAGTATTATAATTATTTGTATAGATTCGTTTAATCTGGCAACACACCCTAATCTGCGATGGCTAGGCCTATTTAATCAGACGCCACCTTTACCCTAGTGCATATTCATAGTGATAAGGAGTTTGTTATTTATTTTACATGGACCTATTTACAATACACCTTTGCAACAGATGTGTATTTAACGCTCAAGCGTTCAGCCTATGGATAAAACAAGCAAGTTTGTTCTAAAAAGAGTATCCTGGCTCTATAATGTTTGTACCATTGTTAAGATTTTAAAAGCGAATATAAAGCTTCTCAATAACATACTAATTGATCAGGTACTTGAGAAACGATGTCTAGCGATTTTGGTTTATTTGCTGTGAATGTTATAAAATATAAAATCATTTATGTGATTCAGTATAGGTTGTGGATTAGTTGTATAAGAAAATGTGTGCTTGCTGCGCAGAACGAACAAAATATAACATCAATGTACCGCGTGAGTGATTCGATGTCATTATGGAGCAACTTGCTTTTGAGTCACACTTTGGTGTTATACACTGATCGTTTTCGCAGCGGGACACGAAGTCCAACACACCTATTTTTATCATTCAAAGTAAAATCGGATCAGAAGATTCTAGTTCCGACCCCTGGCTGGCTCGATTCTCTTTGAATTCTGATTCCGTTTAAGGTTGTTTGTCCTATACAGCACTGCATAGATAAGGGACACACATATTTGAGTATTAATGCGAAGATTTCATTTTGGAAAATTATTTTGATGTTTGATTGTTTTTACACTTTCTTGATAAATTGGTGACTATTAGCATCAGTAGTATTGGTAGTATTAAAAAACAAGTAGGAACATTTTCAAAGTAAATCATTAGCTCAGTTTGCTCAAGACAATCTTTTACTGCCCCCTCGTGGCTTCGTTTAAGTCTGATTAACGTTGGCGTGAATCAGTTCACACATTGTAATGTTAATTGCAAATCAGAAATGTAACATCTTGTGAATTTTCAAAAAATTCAAGGTATACAATTTTGAGATCACACTATCCAGGCAGGGATATCTTTATAACGGTTATAGAGATGATGACATTGTCACAGTTCAGTTTAACACTTGCCCTGCGCTTATTATCCTTGACCAGGAGATACCGCGAGAGGGCACTATAGACTTACACAATATTATTAACAAGAGCAAAAGTCCAAATACTTCTCTTCTGTTTCTTATATTTATGTATTTATTAGTTCTTTCTTTAGTTCATGAAACTGTACTTATTTTGTATTATTGCTAAACTCAACCAAGGATATTGCTGGTAGTTTGTATATTTAGAAATGGAATTGTACGCCTATTTTTGTTTTAATAAAAATAAGTTTCGGGGTAATGGGTTATTTGAATCATTTATACCCAAATATGTGCGTAGATTCGATTTGTCACGCGGAGTAAGACAAGTACTATATCTCCATATTTAATATTACTTTACTCTCAACTTTTAGCTCTTAATATTTTCAGTAGTAATTTGCAAGGTGTTAGAATTGACGACAGACAAATTATAATCAGCCAGCTGGCCGACGACACCACTTAATTTTTTTAATTTATTTATTTTTCAGTTAATTATTTATTTTTTATAATTATTTATATTTGTGATATTGTGGTTAATTATAAGTGTAATACTTGAAAATGAATAAAAAAATAATCATAAAAAAGTCATTTGTGCGTGCTGTATCCATGACTCATTGTAGTTTGAATCATATTTCAATAGAACCGAGCCCAGCGAGGGGTCGAACCTAGAAAAGAACCGAGCCAGCCAGGAGTCGAACCTAGAATCTTCTGATCCGTAGTCAGACGCGTTATCCATTGCGCCACTGGCCCGACGTTGGTAATAACATTACATGGTAAAACTCGGATTTTACAACTGTTCCGAAAAAGGTTTTAAAAAATATATATTTACAATAACATTCAAAACTAGTAAAACGATGAGTGATGAGTGTCAACATATGAATCATATCCTGTTTGTAATCATCTTATATTATTCTAACAAATGGCTTCGTCCAATCTTTATAATCTGTGATGTTGGATAGACATTTTGTTTGTCTATTTTGGACAAACGTAAATTAGATAAAGAACGCAAATGTAGATGATCAATAAAGGTTAAAGGAATTAGTCAAGTTTAGTCTACACGTGTTTAGAGAAACACATGGACAGCTGCCTGCAGTTTTTTGCTAACGTTAAATGATAATGGCAACAGCAGCACATGAGACAGTTCTCATAGGAATATGTGATGGAGCCATTGACAAGAACACTTCGTATTGTACGAACAAAATTGGAGATATTCTGGTAAAGAAGTGTTATTTATATTCAGTTAATTAATTATATAAATTAAACGTATACCGAAGGCATGTATCATGCTAATCAAAGCTAAGTTACAGAATCCGCATGAACGCTCGTTGATAATGTTAACTGTTAAACGTTAACTGATCTTCTGTCGCGTTTAGATTAATTTCACATATGAGCGAAATGCTGTCAGAAGATTTGCTTTCTGAAATGAACATTAAATATAAGGTTTAAAAGTGTTTCAAAGAAGACTTTGGTTGGCCAGAATGGCTAAATCAGCTAAGTAGCAAACCATGCTAACTTTAAATGAACTTAATGTGAGCAATTAAACGTGGGTCACAACGTTTTTCCGTTCATTAATTAAGTAAATTCTACAATAAAGTACATTCTAAATAGTATTCTACGATGAAATGAAGAAGAGTAATGTACGACGGAACAAGTTCCTCTATATATTTGTACGACCTATAACGGGCCAGTGGCGCAATGGATAACGCGTCTGACTACGGATCAGAAGATTCTAGGTTCGACTCCTGGCTGGCTCGAATGTTTTGAATTTCGTTTTGTCCCACACCTATTTGTCAGTTACACCAGTTCAATAGTGTGAAATTGGTAACGAGAATAGTGGAAAATATAAATACATTATATACGTACTTTTTAAATTATGGATAACGCGGCTGATTTACGGTTCAGAAGATTCCTGGTTCGGCTCAAGGCAGACTTGATTCTTTTGAAATTTGAATCGTCCCAACACCTACTTCTTATTTTCATCAGTGCAATGTGTGAAACTGGTAACGCGAATAGTGATAAATATTTATAAAGCATACTTATAAAGTGTATAAGTATATTTAGAATTATAGAGTATGAGTACATTTTGTTAATGCCAAATGTGACAATATGTTGTTTTTATAGTGACATTATTTTTAATTGACAATGTTTAATTTGATTAAGCTTAATTGATTAAACATGTTTTTTTTCAAACATTTGTGTCAATAAGTTGACTAATTACTCTTGTTAAATAGGTCTGTTTCTGTTGTTTTAAAACATTTTGTATACATTGTATGTGCTGATTCTGTATTATTAAGCTAAACAAAAATTGCAATTCGGAACAACCCTAACATATATATCTCATTGCATTTTTAATAATTCCAGGATTTACTGCCGGTAATCACTCTCCAATATCCCACATGCACTCTGTGCCAGAAAACCCTGTCTCATGTCGTGCAAGTCTACTGTCCCCTCGCCGCATCTCCTTACCATAGAACAATCAATGTATTTGCCTGCACCAATCCACAGTGCTATGGCAAATCAGAAAGGTAAAATCTTGTGTTTTTTTTGGCAGAATTTTCGTATCGCATGCTACGTTGCATACTTTTATACTACGCTTCTTATTTCGTAATGCACTGACCATGTGGCTTCTACATACCCAGCTGGATTGTCCTGCGCTCTCAGTGCCTGGATGATGACATCAAAGCCTTATCAGGGAGAGAGGAAAACAGTAGCGCACCATCTAAAGAATCATCAATGTCCAGAACAGACTGGTGTGATGAAGCTGATGATTGGGGGGTGGAAGATGAAGAGAACACACATACCTGTTCAGATCCAGTTCAAACTTTGATAGACAGCATCAGTGTTGGAATGGATGTGAGCAGCAAGCTTCAGGGCCTGTGCATTGATGGAGGAGTGGATCATCAAAATGCCCTTCCGCATACAGATGTGCCCACGTTTAAGTCGTTCTACTTAAGCGTTATGGAGGAAACAGATTTATATGGATTTCGGGATACTGGTCATGAAAATGAACTGCTTAGACAGTATGAGGAAAGGGAGGGAGTGACCGTTGGGGAGACTGGAAGGTGAGAATCGAAATGGTGCAATGGAGCACGACAGAAAAGTTGGAAGTAAAAATCCCATTCATTTCATGAACAAATGAATTATTAGCAGATGATTTTTAAAAAAATTCCCAGTTGGTAATAATGAACCACTTTTGCATATAATGTAATCAATACATTTACAATGTACTGTTTCTGTATTGTTATCATTAACTATAAGATAATAGTTTTTATCTATATTTATGGATTTGTTATGTTTTCATTGAATCAAAGTTTTTAATATTGGTATTTATCTCATAGCTTGTGGGTTTGAATCATGACTTCATAACATGATAATGTATTGAGGATATTTTAAAGGGAAAGAAATGGGAAAAAACTGGATGGTCACTAGCAGCAGCCATAGCAGGGGTTCTCAACCTTTTTGGCTCAAGGCCCCCCACTGTACCAAATACTATTCAAGGCCCCCCTCTAACTCACAAAAACTCAAAATTTCTACCAAAATGAAATAGTTTAGAGCTTGAATGTAAAAATATTTATAGGAAAAATGGCCAAATAATAAGGCATGTCTTGGTATTTCGTTGAGGGACAAACCCCCCCCCCCCCGTAGAGAATCACTGCTCCATACGGAACAAAACTTTAAGCTTTAAAATTAAATAATGTGTTTATCATTTTATCTTCCAGTTGTGAAAGCGGGGAAGCACCAGAGGAATATGAGACAGCCAAAGCCAAGCATGGAGATGAAGTGTTCACACATTTCATGAAGAAAATCTCTCTTTGTCCTGAACAAGTGTTACGGTAACTGACTCTAATATTTTTGTTTCGTAAGAATGAGATGCTGAACGTTTTAGGCTACTCAACTATAAATTCTGCCTAACAAACAATAGTTTTTTATTTCCTGCCTGGGATGCTAAAAATACATTTATTTAAACAAATTAATTTCTGTTAACTTATACTGTAGATACAATTGGAGTGGAACACCGCTATTTATCACTGATCCACCTACCAATATTAAAGAAATGGTGCCGTGCTGTGGTCACTGCGGGGGGCTGAGAATTTTTGAGTTTCAGCTTATGCCCGCACTGGTCAGTTTGCTCTGTAGCAGAGACAAAAGTTCAGGTTAGTATGTAGAGATGATGATGATGATTTACATTTGTGCTCCTTTTTACAAAAAAGATCAACATATGTTTTTTCCTTTCTAGAGAGTGCACTGGAGTTTGGAACAGTTCTGGTTTACACCTGCAAAAACAGTTGCTGGAAATCTGGATCGAAAGTTCCAGTGGAGGAGTTTCTCTTTGTACAGCCTGACCCAGACCAGAAACTTTTCAAATGACAATAAAAAAAGCACAATAAACACATTGTATTAAATATTTTTCTCTTGACGTTTATTTGTTTTGTATCTAAATTTTTGGAAGTAAGGTTTTAACCTTCCATAAATTAATTGTTTAAATCTTAAAAGGTCATGAGCTTAGAGTCACAACTGTAATTTTGTTTATAGGCCCGATTTCACAGAGACAGTTTAGTTTAAACCAGGGCTAGGCCTTCGATGAAGTAAGATTGTAATGTCGCTTTTATAAACATGCCTTAGAAGTATACATTACTGGTGTGCATCTTGAGATAAAACAATGGCACTGATATGTTTTAAGATATTTTTGGGCAAGTAATATACAGATAATACAGGTAACACAATCATTGTAGTCTGGGACTAGGTTTAAGCCTTGTCTGTGAAACCGGGCAATAATGTATATGCTTAAATGTTCAAAATGAGTTTTTAGACAAAATTTAATTGTGCAAACATAAATTTTATTCATTACAATGCTAAGATTTATTTATTTTTTCAAATGGATGACATATACCAAAAAGAAAAGCCAAAAAGAGCCATGAATATATATATATATATATATATATATATATATTTAAATCAAATTGTCACATCACCACAGCACAAGTGCCTTGGTGAGTGAAATTCTTGAGAACGTGCTCCAGAAAGTGCAGTAAAAATCTACATATCGACAGTACTATTTACATTTGTACAGACTCATACAGGTGATAGTGTGCAATATACATATACTCAGTACACAATGTGTACTATTAGACATACTTTACACATACACATTATACACCATATGTACACATTCTGCATTATGAACACACAATAAAATGCAAAGGTGCAGCTGATAATACATAAACTGGATAAGCTAATGTCATGGATGTGCATTGGATAGTATTCAGTGGTAGCAGATAGATTGTTCTATTAGTGCAGTGTGTACGTGTGGTCCAGTTGAACTGTGTTAAGAGTTAAGTTCAGCGTGTGGATATACCGCCATTTAATACTAACTCATTTATACAAATTCTATTCTAAGGGTGACTGCTTTGTAGAAGCTAAAATATAACGTAATATATATATATATACAAATATTAATTAATTTTGAGTTCAATACTCATTAAATATATAATTAGAAAATTATCCTCAACTTTTACACTTTTCTAATAATAAAAAAACTATAATATTTGGCAACTGTTTAGTTGGTGTCTTCCAATATTCACAACATTTAGATCCGATATTTTGTATATTATGCAGAAAACCTAAAGATTAATGCTTTAAATAAAATAACAATCCTTCATGCATAGGTACGAGTAACTCGAGCAGCAGCTTGAGCTTGATGAATAGTATTCGGTTTCTGCGCATGCGCAGTCAGACCAGCGAGCGCGGTTCAATGCTCAAGCTTTTCTCTCGCGAGGAAGGACGCCATTATCGGAATCCTCACAAACAACACGAGAATTCGTCATTCACACGGTAATATAAACCATTCTGACACGCAACGCATCCTGATCTCTGTGTTCGTCAAAATACGGCGCTGTGCATTCAAGAAATATAAATTATGCTGCAGATTTTGTGCCAATAGTTCCTTGCGCACTAGCAAGGGCAGAAATGAGGCCTATAAGCGTTTCACTGCAGCATCTTAATGCCTTTCTGCGGTTGTTAGCAGGCGCGAGCTAACGGGCTACATTGAGCATGTTAGCTGCAGTGTGCTAAATGTGCTGAAGAAATATTTTATCATTTTTTCGGGGGTTTATGAGAAATTATTTAAAAAAAGTCTAAGTTGATTTCTAAAGTTGCTTATCCATTTTGTTCAGCTATATTGAAGCTAGATGAGTCTTGAGTGACCAGGTCTAATCCCGCCAGCAATTTAACATTTGCTTTACTGTTCAAATCATGAATGCTCCTTTCAGTCCACCTACAAAAAGTGTCATGGAAAAGCAGGCTTTTTAACATAACGTTACACAATGAAAATTGTCCACGGTTTAAAGTATTATGTAAATGTTATTATGAATATAGTAAATGTTTAGTTGATAATATAAGTTATGATGATTATATCTCTACACTCTGATAACGATACAGTTTTTTTTAAGGGTAAATATAATACGAGGTGAATCTTATAATAGTAATTTTAGTCGTTTTTAAGCATATGTTTCCTTCTGTGGAAAATCGTGACTTTTAGTGCATGGCTCGAAATATTTTTCATAATTTTATTAATTAAAAAATATCCATGAATCAAGATAAAAAAAATGTAGAGCATTAAAAAAAAATTATTATCCTAAAAACCATGACACTAGTGGCTTAAAGTGATAGTTCCCCCAAAAAATAAAATTCTGTCATTAATTACCACCCTCAAGTTGTTTCAAGTCTGTATACATTTTGTTGTTTTGCTTGTATTCAATGTGTCTCATTACAGCTGCTTTGTAACAATGAAAAATGTAAAAAGTGCTATATAAATAAAGTTGAGTTGAGTAAACACAAAGAAAGTTATTTGGAAGAATGTTTGCAGCCTAACAGTTCTGGGGCACTATTTAATACTATAGTATGAGAAAAATCTACTATGGTAGTCAATGGTGCCCCAGAACTGTTCCCGCCTTTTTATATTTTTTGAGTTATAAAAATGTATAAATGTATGCAGGTTTTGGAACAATTTGATGGTGAGTTAATTTTTTCGTGAACTATTTCTGTAATGTGTTAATAAGCATGAATGGAAGTAAACTTAAGTAAGATTTCATTAAGCATTATTAAATCAGTGTTGCTCATGTGTTATATTAGTAATCTTGAAATTATGCAGGATCTTAAATACTTATTTTTAATTTTATGTCATTTCATGTTGCTTTGTTTTGCATAAAAAAATCATGTTATTTCCAGAGTTCCTTACATTTTAAATACCCAATTTCTCTAATAACTTCTCTGGCTATTTCACCAATCAATGAGCGTTCCAAAGATATACGATTGTGCAGGCACCACATTTCATGTTTTCTCGTTTTCTAATACGAATGTTCTTCTTAGGAAACAATTTCTGCAACATAAAACAATAGGATTTCCCACACAAAGTAGGCGTTACACTATAATTATAAGTTCCCCTGCAGTTAACTAAAATCTTTCTTTAAATGGCAGATTTGAATGATGTCTGATCAAGATTTGGTGGAGATAGTCCAGATCGCAGTGGATGATTTGAATCATGAGGGTCATGGAGGTGAGTTCTGCTCAGGGGTCCAAATAGAGGGGCTAATACATGGTTAATGATTCCCTAACCAAAATATCTTCACTGTTTTTAACAGACGACCTGGACAACGATGAATCTGATCATCCAGGAAGAAAACGTGCAAGAATGGACAGTGGTCATGAGGCGTCTCTCAAAGTAGCCTTTTTAATTCACTTCATGTGATTCAGGATATTAGTAGTTTTTATACAATTTGTATTTATGATTGTTTTCTTTATTTGTTTGACCCCCCACAGGCGATGCTGTTGTCGGTCAGCCAGGCTATCTGCCAGCGGCTTGACAGCATGGAGACCAAGCTGCAGCTTTTAGAAGCAACTTGTCGAGGTTTGGGAGAGAAACTGGACACATTGGGAAAGAACCAGGGGGCAATACAGGTGCCCATGGTCGCCGGCTCTCCATTTGGAGCCACTCAAACTTGTGACAAAGTGCGGTGGTGAGTGCACCAAAGATGATGCAATGTTTTTATCAGATAAACCTTAAAGGCCCGGAATGATTTACCCACTAGTGTATTTCAACAGCCTGGTTGCCAGTTGGCAACGATCACAACATATTAAAGCAAACAAACAATCTGGGTCAGTGCAGATTCCGGTACTTTTACGGTGCAAACTTAGAAAGAATAATTATATTATTTTATTAATTACGAGGAGTTATATACATTTTTATAATGGTTATTTAAACGAGACCGTAATATGTAAATGCAACCTCCGGAGGACGTAACCTCTGAAACGAGCTGGTGATTGAGTTATATTTTCAAACAACAATACCACTGCAAACGTATAAATTGGTAGCTAAACTTACAGTTTAAGACTTGATGCTTTCCATTTAACTCCTGTAAGTGTCTGGCAACTTCTGTGTTTGTGGATTCTGAGGAGGAGGGGCAGGGAAAAACCCTTGTAAATATTTTCAATTTTGACTGCCAATGTTACATATGGCTTCTTTAATAAAAGCCTGTGTTTATAGAATGTCATTAGTCAAGCTTCATTGGTCAAGCAGAATTAATATTAGCTTACCGAGCATTATACTATTAAGCACAGATATGTTTATTTACTTGCTCAATAACTGTTTTAACTGTTCAAATTTAACCCCCCCAAAAAAGTTACAGATTGGAGCTTTAACACTATTAATTTCGTCTTAATAAGTATTAACTTATGCTGATGGACCTGAATATTATTCAAGCTGTAAACTGCTAGTATTAATAACAAACTGTATTATTTGACACATTCATGGTTTGTTTTTGCTCACAGCGTTGTTCCCCAGACAAACGTCATAGTGAGCGGAGACAGGTCGAAGACAATGAAGGAGGAGATTGTGTCACGCCCTGCAGACTCCTTGGAGAATTTACTAAGCAAGTGAGTGATCAAAAATTAAGAGAATCATGACGTCATGAAGACACTTTAAAGTGATAGTTCACCCAAAAATGAATATTTTCTCATCATTTACTCACCCTTTTTGTCATTTCAAACCTGTATGACTTTTGTTCTAATGCAGAATACAAAAGAAGACAGGGCTTGACATTAAAGGACCCAGCCTTTGGGTGTTTTAGAGGCTTGATTAAGTTTTTTGGGTGTTTAACAATGAATGTTCTATTGTCAAATAGATCTATTGTTCAAAGTCTATTGTTCATCGCTGTCCCATTTCTAACAAAACGACTGGATTTCTTCCGGTCTAAATAAAGTCCTTCCTTCCGAAACGCTCTGATTGGTAAAGCTGACCAGGTCTTTCGTGATTGTCTTCCGCTTCTCAGTCTGTTGTGATTGGTAGGTGCCCCTCTCACGTGTATTCTTAAACTTTGGCCTTTATTAATAAACGGTAACAATGCCGTTAACTTCACTTTATCAGTTAAAAACATGTGGATCGATCGAATTGTAAGGGAGGTCTATTAGTGCATAAGCAAACGTCAGTCTTTGTTAGAGACTGCAATATGCAAGGGAAAATGACTAGGGCTGGCGGTAAACGATTATTTATGAAACGATTCATCTAACGATTATTTTATTGATTAGTCGACTAACCTAACAACTATTTGGACAATCAATCTAATGCTTTTTTTCTGTTGTTCGATTAGTAAAAACCATAATGTATCTCAAATAAATACCAATTTTTTTTAATAATATACTTTATTAAACAACAGATAGGACAGCAAAAAATATTCTTCTTTACACAAAATTAAATAAATAAAAATATTTTACTGTTATACAAAATAAAATAAAAGGCCTGTTTAATCTTTACAGTACCAGCATAACTCTCTTGTTCAAAAAATTCTAAAGTTGTAGTGTATAATACACAATATAAAAATTCCTGTTTTTGCGTGCATTGCATCTCTTTCTCAGGACAGGACGCCAAGGTTCTTTGCTTTGTCCTAGAAAGCACGAAAGCAATGCATATTAGAACAACAGCTTTGTCTGTAGGATATTTTAAATCTACTCTTAACCTCATTGTGGTGCTATGCTATGATTAGTTTATTTGAATGCTAACGTGGCTATCTAGCAGCTTTGCAATTTTGTGGTGCTAGGCTAACCAATTAACCAACGTATCTTATCAACTGCTCTCTGTGCAGTTTGTTCGTGCTAGGTTAGTAGCTAACGTCAGCTACTATAGATAGCGGTGTTCTGCAGACTTAAGCTAGCTTCTATTCAAGCCAACATTAGATGATAACTACCGTTAGCTAAACACAGCGGTCCAGGCGCCAGTAGCTACCTAGTACGAACAAACTGCACGGAGAGCTAAGATAGTTAGCTAACTCCACCGAAGTGCGCAGAGCTCAAGCTACACTACACAAACATGTAATTAATTTAGCCAACGTTTTACTTGTTATTGTCTCCTTCACGATTGAAAATGGGGTGCTTCCGTTTCAGATTCTCCAACATTGCTGTTGTGCTGGCGTGGTATGCCAACTCCATTTGGCAAAGAGCGCAAATACCGACACGTTTGGGACTAATTTTGAAGTATTCCCATACCCATGTTTTAGTCTCCCACGTGTGTGTGGCGAGCTGCTGCGAAGCGTAGACGTAAAAATGGCGACGTCATCGACGCGTCGCTACAGGCCTAGAAATGACACCGGACCGAATGGTTATATTAAGTGACAGTTCTAACAGAAGCGTTAGTTTTGCTTTTTTATATTGGACCCGAGTTGGATAATTAAACAACCAGATTGACCTGGATATACATTTGCAAGCAGGACATCAATGGACGTTTCATAGAAGTGTTTAAGAGGTCGCGCGCGCGCGCGCACGCACACACGCACACACACACGCACACACACACATACACACACAGAACAGCTTTCAGAGCCGATGTTAAAGTCATGGAAGCTGTTATTTGACCGTTGGATATCTTAGAACGTTTGTAGCTGAATTCTTATTACCAGCTGTAGTACTGTGATGAAAGTGAAAGTAGTTTAGTGCGTAGCTCAGTCAAATGTGTACAATCTCTGATAACCAAATACTACTCCAGTGGCTCTTTCTCTTCTCTAAGTAAGACCTCGCCCCTTTTTTGGCGTATTCCTTTGGGCAGTGTTTATTAATAGCACTCGGAACAGTGACATCATATACCCAGGAAGTAGAGGGCTTTAGTCCGATCAAGCCGTTATCTGTAGTCCTTGAAAAGCAAATTCTGTTAAATTCTAGCTTGGCAATGAACTTTGAGCTTCATCATTTTGCAGGTATTATTTATGCTCTAACAAGAACATTACACACTAACTAAAGGTTGAAAAATGTGATCGTGTGGGGAACGTGCTATTTAAGCATTGTCATGTGGTTGTCCTTCGGACAAGTAAATTTGTCATTCACTATTACAAACATTACTTGTCCAAAGATAAAAAAAGTCATTCGATTTTTCACTCAAACAGTAAAACGCTCGGAATATAAACTCTAAGAGTGACTGGAGATTAAGTTCATGTGTTCATACCCTCATACAGCAGACACAGCTTAATCCTTGACCACTCGTGTTGTATGTTAAACTGTGAACATAATTCACTCAGACATGCAGAACAGCCAGATGACATTTAAATAACAGGATTCCGCGTCTGCATCTAGTTAATGTACATGGACTCGGTGCTCTATTGATAATTGTCGCACACAAACAAGCACAACCACGACAAACGCACTTCACACAAACCCGCAGCTCTGTCTAATGCACCTTTTCTTTTTTAAGTTACTTGTCCGATCCGGCAAATAAATTTTTCTCTCACATGTCCCACACAAGCTTCGAAAAAATGTTGAGCCCTGGAATATATTTTGTAGTGGTGGGCCGTTAACGGCGTTAACGCCGTTAATGCAGTGAGACTATTATCGCGCGTTAAAAAAATTGTCGCCGTTAATCTATTCTCAAAGTTGGGTTGGGAGCTGGGTCTATACTACGCAAGCTATGATGACTTTCACCTTGATATTTTAGCGCGGATGTATACCAGCTTAACTGCACTGTACGGGGCGAGAACGAGATTTTTCAACTCGCGTGATTCGCGTCATTCGCGGAAGCAGAAGCAGCCTCATCATCTCATGACCAGGGCTTCATTCGCGTCCTTAGCGCAGCCTCATCATCTCATAACCAGGGCTTCATTCGCGCGATTCGCGCAGCAAGTAGGTCTATTGGCTCTTTTCATTAACATATAAATCACTCGCGCTTGACGCGCCATTCGCGTTTGGTCTGAACACAACATAACGTTACTGTGAAATTACCGCATTAAACGTGACGTGCTAACATGGATGCAGCTATGAAGCCGCCGGGTTTGCTTCAGGGAATATTAATTTTTAAGAAGCTTCCCAATAGAAACATCGACAAGACTAAGGTTGTTTGCACCTTGTGCAATGCGGAATTGGTCAAAAAAAAACACTTTCTCTCAACAGGTACTGGTCTAGCTTTAGTTGAAACCAGTAACTTTGTATTGACACCTAATGTATTATGGCTCCTGTATGACATATCGCTTGTTGCTCCCTCACTCTTTGTAAGTCGCTTTGGATAAAAGCGTCTGCTAAATGACTAAATGTAAATGTACTATAGGAGCTCTTCCAGTCTCAAGTACCACCTAAATGGAAATCATCCCTTAGCTAATGCGGAAGTAAACACAAGTTCATCTTATTGAACATAATTTAATTTTCATCACCAATTATCATAGTAGAACAGCTTTCTCAAGCAGTTTGTGATGCATTTTGGAAACAGTAGATGAGCCCCTGGTCTAATGCGCCACCTGGCTTGAGAAACCCGTTCTCAAAGACTTACTTTTAGTCATTATTTGGGTAGCACACATATTCTGAGTGCCTTCGGCAGAATTCAAATGAGCCATTTTAATCTAGATTAATCTAGATTAATTTTGGAATTAATCTAGATTAATCTAGATTAAAAAAATTAATCTATGCCCACCACTAATATTTTGTAAGCTGTTGATAACTGGCACCTGCATTAGTTTTGTGTCCATACAATAGAAGTGAATGGGTGCCGCCACTGTTCGTTTAACAGGTTTGTTTAAAGTATCTTTTTTGGTGTTCTGCGGAAAAAATAATGTAATGATGACAGAATTAAAATTTTTGGGTGAGGAGAATATTTTTATCTTAAATGTAATGCCACTTTAATGTTTTGCTCCAGTACTGTTGGGAGAGGAAGACAGAAGACCATCGTACTGAAGGTTCCGGTCCACGAAGAGATTCATGATGATCAGGAAAGCGGCTCTGAAACGAGTGACTCCGTGTCTAACAGTGGTCAGCATTCATCACAAAACACCAACAACGTGACACTCATCACACTGAACTCAGAAGGTACGATTCCAAAGAGCTGTGTGTTTTAACGCTTTTATTGGAAAAATTTAAAAGAAACAATACTGAAGGTAATTCAAAAGGAAAGTAAATGGGGCAACACAGCAAACAATAAAATGCTCACTGCATTGGGTATATAGTCATAGATTTAAAACCATGTGATAACATGAGACTAGACAGTTTCATCTGCATTGAAATCTAAACTAAAGTATACTGAACCAAAGCTCCATTTGATTAATATTAAGAACATTTCTGACACTTCATTATTTTAAGTTATAAGGCACTACTGGGCACATCAAAGTCCATTTCCCATGACCAGTGTCTTGCGTAAAGCGTCTGGCCATCTGATTCAGAGCTGTATCTCCAGTCTGGAAGAGGCCTGAGATTAAAGGCTTTGTTTTGATTGTTTAACTTCTGCTTTTGCTTTTCTTATTTGTTGACTGGGTTGTTTTGGAGTAGCGTCTGGGTTAGCTCGGTTACTTCAAAGACGTTCCTCTACAAATATTCCCTCATTCACAGCTGTTTGTGATGACATTCAGTCATCAAATGACTACATTTGGTTTTTAAAAGGCTTTGCTTTTGTTTTTCTGCGTTTTACTCATTTTCCCCTCGCTTTAATCTTGTCATCATTCCCTGGTTTTTGTAATTGGACTCTGCTTGTTGATCGTGTGTGCTTTTAGCGATTTGCAAATGTGCTGTTTTCTCATGTTTTTGGATTTGTCAATCAAGCAGTGCTTCGTGATTTGTTGTGATCCCACCTTTGTTTTACAAATTTTCCGGGGAGCTCCACCTCTATATCTTCCTTGGTGAGATGCAGTAATGTGCATTTATGATAAGCCCTAATAAGAAATTCACCGGTACAGGACACAAAATATGCAATCAGATTTTTTTTGCAGATCAATAGTAGTATTCTCATGTAAACTGTTGGTGGAGCGACCAGAGATGGACTCTAGGGGGCACTCTTGCATTTCATGCGAGTGGCACGACTGGGTTTAAATATTTATATATATTTTCTATATTTATGCATTTGGCAGAGGCTTTTATCCAAAGTGATTGACATTTGCATTGTATTATACATTTGTTACTGACCAATTTATACAGAAAAACATCTACATTCTATTTCAAAATTGCAATAGCAACTACTTAACAGGTGTAATACAGAGTTCACATACTTACATCTCTCCCTGTTTCCATATCTCTCTTCTATCCCTATAGAGGACTTTCCAACCGGAACGTGGTTAGGTGATGAGAACAACCCTGAGATGCGCGTGCGCTCCCCTGTATCCTCATCCGACATGTTGCACATCAGCACCAACTGCCGCACTGCAGAGAAGATGGCGCTGACACTGCTGGACTACCTGTTCCACCGCGAGGTGCAAGCTGTCTCCAACCTCTCCGGACAGGGCAAGCATGGCAAAAAACAGCTGGACCCTCTCATGATCTACGGCATTCGATGTTAGTCTTTCTGTCTGTCTACCTTTTTGCTGCATTAAATGTCATTACATCAGCGTTTTTCCAAAGCTGTATTATCATTTCACTTTATTTTTTGTGTTGGTGTGCAACCAGGTCACCTGTTTCACAAGTTTAGCATAACGGAGTCCGACTGGTACCGCATCAAGCAGAGCATCGACTCCAAGTGTCGCACTGCCTGGCGCCGAAAACAACGAGGCCAGAGTCTGGCGGTTAAGAGTTTCTCGCGACGGACCCGTTCCTCGCAGAATAGTTCAGGTACAGTAAAATAACATGTTTTTGGTTATCGATACCAGGCTATTGAAATTACACAGGTAGTAAATACCTGTACTTTGACATTTCTAGTATATTTAATATCTTTCATGAACATATGGAACCCAGCGGGTTTGTGTTCTGAAAAACAAATATAAACACATGTTGAGATTGAGCGTGTGTTAGTTTGGCACAGCAGTAGCCGCGTATGCGTACTTGATGTTACTTTGATTGTGCGTTTTGTGCAAAATGTATACATCATGTAAACATGCACCTCTTTGGATACATATGCACACTTGTGTTTGTGTGCGGGAAAAATATGTAACGAATGATGCGTCCAACGTAACAGATGGTTCTAATCACAGGACAACGCCTCATTTCCTGTCCTTTCCTCACAGAGATACAAGGATCTTCACCTCTGACCCGCTTCGGACTAACCCAAATATCCTGTATTAGTCCACTACAATGGTCCATAGACTTAGGATTGCTTCACCTTGTGTAGTTTTCTCGGTCCAGCTGTATCAGGCCTCCCTGCGCAGTAGCTCAAACTGTTACTCGTTTACGAATAAGCCACCTGGTGTTTGGCCTTCTTTCAAAACCACGACCAGGGCGAGAGGAACATGTGGCCTGTAACTGAGCGAGGAACAAAGTGTTTGCATCAGAAAATACTCATTATTGATGCGTAGGCAGTAAATAAAACTCTTGTGGCCGTAGCATTTTTGTTGGTTTTTACAGTTTTTTTTCTTAGTGGCATTGTTCTTTTCAGTTTATTGTAGATTTGATAATATTTTGAATTAAATCTTATTTTTATATTTTTAGTTAAAAATAAGTAAATAAAAATATTTAGTTTTTTTATTATTTCATTATTTATTTATCCTTTTATTTAAGTTCAGTGTATTTTATTTCATTTTATTAAGTTTAGTTTTATTTTTTTCACTTCATTTCAGTTCCTCAACGTTAACATTTTCAGTTTATTGCTGAAGCAATGTTTCTAACACCGTGTCTACACAGGATGCAACTGATGCAACGCGACATGACATAATTTGAAATGATGATGGGTTGTGTTGTTTTTTGTTGTGTTGGGCTGCATCCGGTGAAGACATAGTGTAATTTTTCTTTGTTTTTAGAACAATATTTAGGTAGATATTTTATTTGATTTTAATTGACAGATATTTTTAATGGTTTCCGTGGCTGAAGTACAACACCTGTGGAAATATTTGTAAACCTTCCTTATACAATTCCATTTGATGCCACTAAGAGGCGCTAATGGAATTTGTACTTTGTGTGAAGATTTAACGTTATTGTCTTTAGAACATCGCTGTCATTAAACACTGGAATTTAATTCCAGTAATAGCCAGTGATATCAGGACAAATTAGTGGGAGGAGCCTTTCAGAGGCATAAAATAGAATTTGCCATAGTTTTAAACAGCGGTCAAGCCAAGATACACGTTGTCAACGATCATGTTTCGTCCGAAATGAGGAAAGAATTGAAAACGTGACATTGCTCTTTAGAGTAATTTTATCCTGCATATTGGCTTTTCACTATGATTTAAATTCACATCCACTTTGTAAATGAACACCGCAATGTTTTGCCAGAGCTTACTTGACGACGTTCAATCAGAAATGCGGTAAGCGTGTGTTTTAAGTGTTTGGGCTGTTGTTGTGTGTTGGCGATGCTTATTGTTTAGACTAAGGGGGGTTGGTTTACGTACAGTTTTGGGGTACGAGGGTGTTTGGGCTGCTAGGTTAAGAGCCCTTGTTGTGTATTTTGAGACCATTTACACTGTATAAACAAGCTCTAATCTGGCAGATGCACTGGATCAAGTCCAGGAGAAGTCGGAAGGGATTTTCCTAAAGTTCAGGGTGTGTGTGTATGTGAACTACTTCTTCTGCTCTTGCATTTGTTTGGGTTCGAGATTTTACAGATTCGTACAAATCCTGCAGGGCCTGCGACCCATGGTCATGAACGCGAGGGCGTTCGTCTGATAACACAGAAATTTAAGATTTGTCATGACCGAGAACAGAGTGTGGTCTGGCTTAAGTGTGTGCGTTTTTGGCAGTTCCAATTGAGTATCTTTGTTATTGAAACCAGTTGTTTGACCTGGTTTCTCATTTCTGGTTTGACCCACATAGTCGGGCTGTGTTGTGAACTTGTTTATCTGTGTCTCTGTGCAGATGGAGTCTCGGCCGGAGAGACGTCGGCTATTGAGACCTCTACCCAGCAGGCTTTGCATTACGCTTTGACTGGGGCCACACAACAGGTCCAGATCCACCGCATAGGAGAAGACGGGCAGGTGCAAGTCGTGAGTACATCTTATCATCTTATAAGAGGAAATCACACACACAGATATCAGGGATCTAGACTAACTTTTTGTACTGGTTGCACTGGTGCGCCTAACTTTTTTTCTTAGGTGCACCAGCACAAAAGTAAGGTGCACCCACATTTTCGACAATATCGAATTTAACGCATTTAACGCATTTAACTGGTTTTACCAGTTCACATTTTTTTAAATGTCCATATAGGCAAAATTGACTTGTAAATGATTAACTTACAACCTGGCTTCACTTCTTTATTGTCCGTCATTTTGACTGACAGGCTGGTAAAAAATCTGTCATAATCTATTATTACCCGGCACTATGGTGCAAGATGGCGTTAGGTGGTAATAAGTATGTTCGGGACGTCATCACGCTGTACTTGCGTCTAGGAACTTGTTGTTTTTTAATACAACCGAATGCCCAATAAAGCCGTTGTTGTTTATATTCATTTATATATTTAATCTTTTAATGTTTATATTCATATGTGATTTGATCTGGGAAAACCGAACACATGGAGCAAATTTATATAGGCTATTACAATTTCTGATACCATATTTAAGCCCTTTCAAAATCAGTTTTTATTTTGCTCATACCTTGTGTACGTAACAAACGTTATGTCTGAGGTCGAATGAACCGTGTTTAAAGTTAAGTGATGAAAATAAAAGCACAACAGTGCAGTATCACAAGCAAAATCACTTTACAGTGGTAAGAGACTAAGTCTTATAACAATTTAAAAAAAAAACATTTCCTGGTTAAAACCTAAAAATAGAGTACAAAACCGTTTGAATAAAACGAAAGAACGGAAAATGGTGCAGCGCACACTTAAAGAACGAGACCTCTGCCATTATCACTACACAAGAAAATTAACAAACATTACGGACAACAACTCGTAAGCAGTGAATCAAGTTTTACGTTGTTTATCATGTGCATAGTGTCTGGACTTTTGATCATCCCTTGTATGTTTTGCGATAGCGGTCAAGCTCGCGTGAGCAGCTTACCGGGGATAACTCTCGGTGCTGCAGACTGGGACCTCTGTCATCTCACGAAAACATTGTATAAAAAACTTTGCATACCATAGTTAATACAGGACTGGCGGGAAATGTGCATTGATAATCCTTCATTTTTCATGTTATGTGGTTTACTTTTGTCTTGCCCGTGTCCCCACGCTACATCCAACGGGTTTTCCAAGATCGCATCACAGTCTGTAACAATGACAGGTGAAAACACGCAGGTTGCTTCGTGAGCATATCACGTTGAAGGGAAATGGGGATTTACAAATTGCCCTCATTGTAATCATCCAAAATGACGGACGGCCTTCAGATTTTTCCGTCACTGGTAAAAAAAATCTGTCAATGGTTAACGCGACCTCTGTTATTCACATGTGAAGGAATATCTGGACCACGGCCAATCAAAGGGGGGGTCCGCCCTTCACTATCTCTGATTGGTTTAGACCACGAGATGGGCCTAAGGCATGTCTGTTGTTGAATCACAGGGAGACTTTCAGAGTTGCTGAGACTTTTTTTCTCCCTCGAACGGCTGGTCGAACCGGTGCGACCTCTGATTATTCTTAGTCGCACCATTGAAAAGTAAGGTTGCATTTGCGACCAAATTAGTCGCACTCTAGAGCCGTGCATATACATTTAGAGACTACCAACTATAGAGATTTGAACAAACATATTAATTCATATTTGTAGTTATTTTGAATAACGTAAACAAATGTTGCATAAACTTTGAGGTTCCTGGGGCCGGATTGACAAAACTTCACAAAAATTTTCTCAACTGTCAACGTATTTTTGACTTGCATTCTATTTTAAGAAAATGTTACAAATTCAAGTTTATTTATATAGCGCTTTTCACAATGTGTATTGTTTTGTATTACAAATGTTATGTATTCCTGAAAAACCTCTCATGGGGCCGATTAGACAGACTGCGTTTTTTGCTGTTAGACACGCCTCTTTTGGATTGTTTTCAGTTAGCTTTTGCCACCTACACCTCGCGTTTTGAAGGAAAAAAATCCACTCTGAGTAGAAAAGCGGTTGCTGACAGTCATGCGCCTTTTTCCCCTTGTCCAATCGAATTAATGGAGAGGCGGGGCTTCCGTTGTGGTGACGGAAATTTACAGTTGCTTGAAACGTCCAGAGACTGCAATGATGGAGGAGAAACTTGTGGTGGCATCGCGGGTTAACCGAGCAAGGTCAGAGCGAGCACCCTCAGCTTGTACTTGTTTTAAAGTTTCTGCTAATATGACGGTCAGAGCTAGAGACCTCACGCTATATTCCATGACTGACAGGACAGCTTGTTCGGTTGTTGCCTGTAACATAAAAAAATGCTGCGTACCGCTCTTTTCTAAAAGCCAACCGAAAAAGCAGCACACCGCACCTCGGTTTTATCAAACATGAAAAACGCGTTTTGTGTGATCGGATTGATCAAAGTAAAAAATTAAGAAGAACCAACATTTTCTAAACAAAAGCTGTCGTCAATATAATCTTTTACAGCTATTTGTTTTTTTTTTACATAAAGAATGTGACGTACTGTATATTGTGTTAAGATAGAATAGTAATTTTTACATTTACTTACCATTGTGGAATTTTCATAGTGATATAATAATGAGAAGGTCTAGCTGTGATAGTGATACTCGAAACAGAGGGCCACAAATGTAATGTGTGTTGGTGTAGTAACATACAAAAGTATGATAACAAATATAATTGTAACAATTTTCAAAAATGTTTATTATATAGATTAGGGCCGAGTATCAATTCTGATGTTCCAATTCGATTCAGATTCACAAGCTCTCAATTCGATTCTCGATTCTAGTCAACGATTAAAGATTTAATACAAATCCTATAGATATTTCACTAAATTAGCTTTAAAAAGGGACTGCAATCATATGAATCGCTGGGTTTTATATGAAGGTGATGTTAAATTCGAGGATACCTTCATTATCTGGTTAATTAAGCAATGAATGAACCATATGATCCCTGTTTTAACATCCACCTGTTGTAAAATGAAAAGTGACATCTAGTGGATAGTAGTAGCAATAACATTCACGTTAATGAATGTTCAGCGCTTGCGGAAATATGAAATAAAATTAATTCATAGCTTTTGAGAATCGATCAAATTCAAGACTCTGCAGCTGGCCTACAAGACCACTACTGGTTCGGCACCACCTTATCTTCACTCCCTAATACAGACATATGTACCCTCCAGATCCTTACGCTCTGCAAACGAACAGCGTCTTGTGGTGCCATCCCATAAAGGTAAAAAATCTCTCTCGGGCACCTTCTCCCGATCTGTTCCACCTATGTGGAATGATCTGCCTGCTACTACAAGATCTGCAGATTCTGTAGCCATCTTTAAGAAATGTCTGAAAACACATCTCTTCCGCCAACATCTTACTGATCTGTTCTGACCCTATTTTCTTCTCTACTCTTTTCTTCTCTACCCAAAAAAAAAAAAAGAATGAATGAATGATTCTGTATACTGTGTTAGGCTATATGAGACCAGTCTTTCTTTTTGATTGCACTTATGCTTTTTTTGTACTTGTGCTGTCCCAATTGCTTCCATTACCTACCCCACTTGTAAGTCGCTTTGGATAAAAGCGTCTGCTAAATGACTAAACGTAAATGTAAATGATATTGAAATTACCACATTTTAAAAAACGATTTGTTTTTTTGCCCAGCCCTAGTATAGATGTAGTATATATACAGTTACCACATGAGCAGACGGGTGCAAACATTGAAAAAGCATCTCATTTATTCTTATGAAGAAAATTAAGATGTTCTTAAGAAAATATTTGAGATCGTCTTAAGAAATGTATAAGAATCGCACTCTTATTTTTTGTCGTAACAACAGTTTTGTGAATCTGCCCCTGGTTTTCACTCTGTAAGGTGGTCGGGGGGGCTCTGAACTTTGTGTGCTCGTGTGCAAGCGCTCAATCCCTCAGAAAGGTTTAATGGAGCTTTATTTGCAAACAACTTCCGCTCTGCCCAATCATGTGCTCTCTCTTGAGAACCTAAGCGTGATCTTTGACTTTCACAGCTGTATGAGGTCATCTCCACCCATACACGCACAACACGTTCGCCATCTCAATCGTCAGCTGCATACATTGTGTCAGCACAGTCCAAACTCAGAATACACAATGTACAATCAAGAGAGTTAAAGCTGCGGAGGAGTTCTTGGCAACCGCCGGACTTAGAAACGGATCTATCATTTGTTGTTTGTGTATCATCTCTCTGAACTGAACCATAATAGTCGTACTCTAAGGAAACAACTCATTGGTCAGCTATGTCGAGCCCCGTTGGCCGCTCAATAGCTCAGTTTTCATCACTTGCACGTAATTAATAATTTTCTCCTGTCAAATATGGCAAACAATAAGTGCTTCTAGGGCCTGAACGATCACTTCATTACAAACTTTCCTTAATTAAACTTTTCATCTGGTGGTATTTGCGATATATGGAACAGCAAATGCTAATGAGTAATTAAAGGCAAAAATGTTAAATGTTTGGGAATGTGTCACAATAAATATGATGGAAGCGTTGCTGTTTTTACTCTGCAGCACTGAACTACCGGATTTCTTAGAATAAACATAGAAAAGTCATCCAGGATTCAGCTACAATGCACTCGATGTGTAGAAACGTCTACCTCATATTTAGCAGTTGTATTAAAGTACATTTAGGCTGTTTATCAATTCATCATATCCAGAATAAAAATGTGTGCACTCTTGATATTAGTTTAAAAATAGAGAAATGTCAATCTATAATTTAAATTAATTAAACATAGTTATATATACACGCACATAATTCCTAAATATTTACAATAATAAATATTGTAAGTGTATGTGTTTATAAATACAAAGGGTGTTCCAGACTTCACATGATGGAAGTAATGTTGCCAAATCATATTTCATTAATGATTTTCCCACGCCCGAGTTACTATAATAGTGACATTAAGTTGCATGTATTTTATAGGTGATGTTAAGAAGTTTGTATGTGATTATGATAGAAAAGACTTAATAAGTCAAGTTTAATAAGTTTAATAGGTCAAGTTTAATAACTCATTGTAAAATGGAACCATATTAGATACATATCCTACATAGAAATGCAATCATTGTTAATTACAAAATGATAAATGTGTAGCAGCGTGGGAATTGAACAAGGAGGCTTACATAGTCACTGTATTTTCTTTTTTGTAGAGAAGGATTTAGTAAAGGTTAATTTTTTAAGTGTTTTATGTGTAAGTATTATATTTAATATCAATATTGTAATATAGTTGGGAATAAATGTATAATTTTTTAGATGCTTTTATGATGAATGATGTAAATGTTTGCTAAACTTGTTTAAACATGTTTTTTTATTTTTTATTATTGGTTGCCAGTTACTTGGGTCATGAGATTTGCTGGCCGGATATAATGCAGTATAAATTCTAAACAAACAAATTTATTTTAAACTATTTTGTCTTGGTCATAATTTTTGTTTGATTATTATGTCCAAATTTAACGCAGACTTCTTATACAAAGTTTAAGTCAAAAAATTGTTGTGTGAAAGAAGTACAAATATAAGAGATGTCAATTTATTGCATTCATGGTTTTTCCATTCTTGTCATAACAAACACGAAGAGCAAGAAAAAGCACCAACAAGCAATTTTAAGGGTGACACTTAGTTTGCCGTTTAAAATAAAGGCTTTTGTTTGAGGGAAGCTCAGACCGACACTTCTCAACTGTATCATTTACTCTTTTTATGTTGTTTTTGTAGATTCCACAGGGACACCTCCACATCGCTCAGGTGCCACAGGGTGAACAGGTGCAGATTACTCAGGACAGCGAGGTAAACGTCTTGTTCTTTTCAGATTCTCATCTCGCCCTCATTCTGTCCACTTTGACCTCTCCTAGATGCTCCACTCCTCTCTTCCATTGCTTTATATTTCTGTTTCCGTCCAAACGGTTTTGTTTTCTTTATCGCGTAAATGTTAGTGATAGAAGGATTACTGGACACGCCACACACTGTCGCATTTTACCGAGAGGCAGATCTTTGATTATGCCAAGAGGATTTCTCCTTTAACTCCCATTTTCAAACACTGGCATCCTGTTTTGTTTGGCTAGTTGGGGAGCACATTAAGAAGAAAAAAAATTTAACCTTGGAAAGCAGAGAGAATAATACACCCTATAGAACCACACACATTAACACAAATCCTTTTGTATTTGGATTAGGAGGAATGAAAGATTATTTATAAATGAAGATCTCAAGTGGTCCATTAAACTACACCACTTATCCATGAGTTTTCTAAACGTCATTGTTGGGGGGACCTTTGGCAGAGAAAATCCTCCAAAGCACCTATTTGAGAAGATCGAGTTCACTGCGTCTTAGATTTGAACAGGATTATGAAAAGGCACTCACAAATATGTGAACATTATTTGATCGATTCCACCCATCATTCAATGAGAATATGAGTCTTCCAGAACGCATCCTAGCTTTTTGAAAGGGTAGTGATGTTCTTCGCTGCAAATATTTTGGTCATTTCTCAATGACATTGTTTGTTTTTTGAGTCCAGAGCTTAGCAACAGTGTACTGTTACATCAAACTGCCACTCACAAAGACTGTCTTTGTAATATATTTGGCCCGACTCATCAAAACTATTTATCTGGGGGGCTTTGAGAAGGAAATGAGACATCGAACGATTATTTCCTCTCTGTCCATAACTTTTGGCGGGTGTGTATTTTTAGTGTAGGGTCAGAGCTGAAGAACGTCTGTAACTTTTGTTGCACTGCGGTGATTTAATGCTTGTTTTGAAATGCTTTGAGATTATTTGTTATGCAAGTGGGGATATTAAAAGCATCAGTTCTTCGTTACCAAGTTGATTTTGAAATAAAAAAAATTGTGTACGTATCTTTCTACAAAAATGGTATAACAAGGTATCGACTCAGTTCAGTATCTGAACCACAAATCCACCGATACAAAATTTCTCCACTGATACAGATAGTCGTTTAGAGTGATATCTGCCAATACCGAGAGTTTGGTCGCAACATCTAAATTCTAAAGGTTACATTAAACTTGAATAACTTTCCGAATGTTATTATTTCATATACTGACTATTAATATTAAACATCAAACTGGTGATGGTTAGGGATGGGCATTTAAAGCAAAAAATATATTCGACGATCGATGAGAACTATTCGAAAATT
Organism: Triplophysa dalaica; assembly: GCF_015846415.1. NCBI lineage: Eukaryota > Metazoa > Chordata > Actinopteri > Cypriniformes > Nemacheilidae > Triplophysa > Triplophysa dalaica. Next base: position 12,884,078 of record NC_079565.1, on the reverse strand, counting down.
ATTCGAAATTCGCACCCCTCCCCCACATGGACGCATTTACAGTATTACACACACACAAACGGAGAGAGAGAGAGGACATTTACGCTTCAAATCAGTATGACGGCACACTGCTTTATGTATTATGGAATATGCAATCTAACATTAAGCAATACATTAAGATAACGTGCTGAAACAATAATATATTAACAACCGAATGGCACTTATTAACAGTACGTCGATCAGCATCAACCGCTCATAATGCTAGAACATTTCCTTGTTAAATATGAGTATGCACATTTATACCAACTTAAAAACAGCAGTGTGATTAATCAAGGAAAATATAATAAAGCCATAAAGATTTTAGACAAGACTTAACACGCGTAAAACATATTAACCGAATGAAGGCATTTATTAACAGTTTGGAGCGATTTCATGCATTAATAGTTCATAAGGCTTCAGTTTCTATTGTCATGAAAAAGTTTCTCCAGTCTGGCAGAGATCGTTTTTCTAGACGAACAGTAAACTCCGGCTGTTCAAACTCCATAAGATTTATAAAACCCGCTCCTCCGACAAAGCCGATCGGAAGCAGATCCTTAGCGATCATCTTGCCACTTAGAGCCGTTATTTGCTCCGCCCGTTTGGGATCCAAATTGGTTGGTCTGACCATAAAACTAGCAACTGATTGCTGACCTGTGGATGGACCTGCTGGGTGCTTCGCTCTCAGAAGACTGTGCATCGTAGTTGTTGATCCATGATAAGCCAGCTTTGCATTCCAGAGTTTGCGCTGCACTTTATTCTCATTCATTTTATTAAAGGACCCCACACAGAACTCATTTTTGATATCAATTTACCGTTTCCGTTATGCCACGCGGGTCTACAGTGTGCGTAACTTCGTTACCAATTCTTGTGCGAAAATGTTTTGCTCTACTGTCTCTTGATTGACAGCCTTTAGGTTTTAGGTGCGTCGTATTGGCAGCGCCACCCTTTGGTTACATGAACGCGTTACACGTGAAAACATGGCGAATCTTTTAAGGTCGCACACACTATTCGAAATTCGATAATTAAATATACTATCCAAAAACATCGAAATTCGTGACTCATCCCTAGTGATGGTAGCCGATAGTGTGAAAAACGCTTGTATCAACCAATACTGATTATCGGCCGATATATGGTGTATCTCTAATCTGAACCATGTTTAAGTGATAATCTTTTCCCTTTGTTTTTTGTTAATCGATGTAACACTTGTTGGAATTTCTAAAATAATTTTAATAGTAGTTCGTATTGATGTTTTATTATTCACGTTGTTAATATTATAACAGTAATGAACTTTCAAATAACTCAAACATTTTGTTAAAAACATATGGGATTTTTGATATTTTAAAACGATGTATTATTGTTTTGTAGTATTATTAGTATAAGTTCTTAATATTTATCATAATAATGAACTTCATCATAAAAAATCATAAATAAATATCTTCTCAGACGTCATTAAGACATTAAGAGCATTCAATTTCAGTGTAGACAAAATTTTTGACATAGTTACAACTATAAATCATATATTTAATTTAAAATATAACAATAATTGTGAAAATCTTATATTTGTTTTTATTTCTTGCAGGGCAATTTACAGATCCACCAAGTGCACGTCGGTCAAGATGGACAGGTTAACGTAAGTACCCTTTATCATCACTCTCTGTCCATGTGAGTCTTTTTGCTTCCTTTCTCATTGTCCTCGTGTTTTTCTTCTTTTGATCTGAGATTGTGATGTTTGGGACAGAGGGCACTTCCTGTTTCACATCTCTTTTCCGTCCGATCAGAGAGAAACTTCAGATCAAAAGCTGCTCATCCAAACACATTCTCAAACTCATAATTTTGCATCCACGTTTATGTAACTCCCTGACTTACAACTTGGTTTTGCATGGCCTGCGTATTAAGACGAGAAAGTGACCGGTGTTTGAGGTCGGTATGTTTGGCATTGCTGTCTCTTGCCTTAAATCACACATTTTATTTCAATTCTGACCCTGCGACCAAGCGAGAGATAACAGCTTTCTTCGTACCACATTTTGGGAGGCCTGCTGTAAACACTTCACTATCGCTTTGAATTATTTCCTGTGTGGTGCACGTCTGAGGTGTGTATATTGTGGGGTCCAAAATCTGAGTTTGCTATTGAAAATGCTTATTTTTGCCTGACATGACTTAAACATCAAAGTTTCACTTACAATAACATGAGTTTTGAATTTTTACCTCGCTATTAATGATATGGCTTCGGCTGTGTGTATGGACTTTGTGTGGTTATTGCCGTTATGTTGCTTCTAGCTTTTGCACGGACACCCACAAGCCCATAACGTAATGGTTTTCATTTAAACAGAAGCAGTAAGCAATTTTTTAAGAATGTAATTCCTGTCTTTTTGCCTGTGGTGTTGATGTTGGCCAGATGGCTGTAGATATGAAGGTACCCGCTAGGCCAGTGCACGCACATAAACACAATTTGTAAGCATTTCCAAAAACGTCCAATGCTGTAATATGAACTACCCATCATCCATTTGTGATTACGCATGAGATGTGTTGGCTGCCGATTGCCGGCTATTATTTTGAGACCTGTCTTTTGATGGGTCATGTATATGTGCTTGAAGGAAAGAAAGCAAAGAGTGAAAGAAAATGAGCTCAGATGATGGCTCTGGATCACTTCCACAGTTCCCTCTGCATCGGGTCTTTTTGTCCCTTCCAAGGATTTCTTCACACAGGTCCCTCCTTTATCTTTTCATCTGTTGTAGTTCGTCGGTCTTGGATTTGTTTCTGTCCTGTCCAGCTGGAGGTTTGTCTTTCATTCAGGCTGAGGTCAGGAGATCTTCAGAACAGAGTTTTTCTCCAGGCACCTCAAAGCTTTCAGCAGGGATGGTTGGGACAGTAACTAAAGACGTCTGTAGATGAATAAGAGATGTGTGGAATCTATTTATATCTCACATCACCTCTTTGAAACCTTTGGTAGGGTTTAAGATGGCATAGGGCAAATAATATGGAGCTCATTTTAGGGTGCTTTTCTTTGTTTGTTTGTCCTCTTTGGAGCTTGACGTTCTGACCCCATAAAGAAAAAGAGCCTGTGATTTATAGCTTGTCTGTATATAACGGCAAGCCATATCATTCATCCCCACCATCTAAAGTAAGCACAGTCAGCACATGAAAGACGTCCTGTTCCGTGAGAGAAAGTGAGAGTCTGTCAGGACCACTCGGCTGTTCTTATCTGATGCCCCCTCCTTTCTGTTCTCTGATGTGACCCAAACAGCAACAGAAGTAGAAATGAAAAGATAAGGGCAAGAAAACTGAAGAGATGTGATGTTTTTGTTGTTGGCACAGCTTGAGAACCTGCTTCAAGAAGCTACCTCCAGTCCTTTGCTTTATTATTCACGAAACTGATTTCATTGTGCATCAGTTACCTGCCCCAATTTCCCCTTATTCACTCAATTCCAAAGTGGAAATTGGCGTTTGGGCTGAAAAGCAGACTTTGCACTGTTCCCTAAACTTGCTGGTCTTGAACCAGGAACCGCTAACATCGATTGCCATGGGCAAAATAACGTCCTCACCACAAAATGTTTTGAGAACAACATCAATTTAGTCTGTCTAGACATGCGGAAAACAAAGCTAGATTGCTGCAATTATAATCAGCGCAGATACTCTGTCTATATCCAACTTTGGTTTACGTTACTTAGTTTTTAAACACTCTGTCAATCCTAAACCTGTCAGAGAGTTCTTTCGTTCGCAAATTCTTCCAGACAGATATGGCAAAGGTCTGCTGAATTTTTAGGCCTTGTGTCTTTTTGGAGTCTTCGCTTCCACAAGGGGACGCTACACAGCTGTTCACCAGTTTGGCCTTCTGCACAATTCTGCCGTCTATACCTTGGCTACTTTTGTGGTAGGTAGATAGGAAGAAATGAATTAGGAGGGGAGGAAGGTTTGGCTCTTGTTGGGTCCAGGTGCGTTACTGGATGGTCAGAACGTGAAGTGCCTGAAGTGCTGAATTATCCAGGATCTTCCAGCTAACGCAGTCAATATGTTTACAGGAGCTGTGGCTGTATCTAAGTAGTTTTTGAGCTCACGCAAAGCCTGATCTTTGAAAGCATGGTCCACCTTGCAGCTTATTCTGACCCTGATAATGAAAGTGATGGGGTTTAGAGGCATCATATTGTTCTTCTTACATTCACAAAAATGATCACATGAATTGTAAGCTGAAGTTGCGTTCAGTTGATGTAACTTTTTCTCTCTGTAAATGTGTGTATATTTATATTGGTATGTATGCAATTATGCCCATTTGCAACCCAGAACGTCATGTTTTCTTTATCCCATTATTGAAACCAGATATGAGCAGAGCGTGTATCCATTAAGTACCTTCTGTAGGATCTAATGTTTCCAGGACTTGATTTGCGATCAGTTTTTGTCACAAAAGAACATTCATGCTCCTAAATGAATTTACCCTTTTACCTCCATCACAATGGGGGAAGGTTTTTCTCCAAGGTATAAAATGAAGAATGCTAAATAAAATGGTCCAAGGCTTTTTGTGATCCCAACGATCCTTGCGTTCTATGGAAGGGGCTTTATTAAAAGCATGATGATGCTTTCACAAGTGTATTAGTTTCTAGAACTATGCCATCACAAATTTGTGATCGCAAAGTTTTTAAACCTTATGTGGTAATGGCATGGATGGATGCTGGTACACCAACAAATTTATGTCTCACCTCATTGATGCATGTGATACGAGGAATAGCCGTTTTTAGACATCTAACATTGGAAGCGTTTAAAACAACAAGGTTTGAAGGCGAGACTGGACTTTGCATCTCCCACTCGGAGGTTGCTCCAGGGTCACAACACATGGAGATGTTCACCGTAGCCTGTCAGATCAACAGTCTTATTAGAAACATAGTAAAGACAAGGTACTGTGGTTAAAGTGCTTTGACACAAAGACGAATGGCAGTTTTTTCGTTCCTGAGATCAAGCGTTGAAGCTTGGCTTATCTGCATGTTTAATTTGTTGCAAATTAGAGTTGTTATTTCTGGGCATTTGCCTTTGCATGATTGGCTGGCCATTGAATGTGGAATCAGGCGCCTGTCTATTGAATAAATCATACTGAAGTGGTGTCATACAATTGACAAAATTTCTATTAAACAGTTGAGGTGGGGCATATTAAGTGGCTCCGCCCACTTAATGCGCACTTAAGGTCTTACAATGGCTGCCGCGTACACATGAAATCCATGAAACTGCTAAGTTTCAGAACCATGCAAACACCCACATAGTCGCTTTTTTGCACCCTTAATACACAGTTAATCCGAGTCCACGATGATGCAGACCGAAAGCACATGGATACTCTTGGCAGTTGTCAAAAATGCTCATCCAGCCATCACCAGAGGGGAACATCATGTGGAGCCCATGATCAATGGCCATGTGATTGTCAAATTGAAGGGATGGCTTCGCTAAATCCCTGTTTTGCTGCAGCTTTGGTGAAGTAATGCAATGCATAATTACTTGGAACTGCATAGACCAACATATCCATTAGAACGTAGCTCTGCTTCCAAGACTCAAGGCTACGCTGACTGTTTTGTGAATACGGTACTGTTGGTGATGACAACCAAAGCCTTTTAACTTTTAAAGGATGAAATGAAAGGAAAATTTTAGGTTTTAAGAAGACAACGCTGATGCTGTTATCCATGTGTGTTTTTGATAATACTTGCTTGTTTATTCTTAGACATTTGTTCAGATGTTCTTTTTGTAGCATTGTTTTTTGGGGTGAAATAAACTGACTTGAGCTATAAATGTGGATCTTTTGTCTACAATGGGCGGCACGTTAGAATTGATGGTAGAATTGTAAGAGGGTTTGCGATGTAGATCTCTCGGGAGTTCACTCAGTTTGTGCAATGCTTTCTTGGCCTTCTTTCTATCTCTCTCTCTCTCTCTTCTGTTTCACTTGCTCCCTCTTTCTCAGTGCACTTAGGCCACATCTGTCCTGGCTTAGGTCTGTCCTGCTCCAGATGCACAGTGTTGTTGGAATCGGGGCGGAAGTGTTTACCTTTCCAAAGAGACTTATTTTGTGATGCTAACAACTCTTGAGGCTTTACTGGTGAGAAACTGGCTTGTCTTCTCGCACACCACGGTTTGTTGAACTGTGAAAAGAAATATCCCTTGTCCTATCCCATTTTGTATCCCAGATGTGTTGTACAAAAGAAGCATCTAGTTTCTCGCACTCAATTCTATAGACTCATAGTGTTTGTCTTGAAATCAGGTTTCTTGTTCTACATCAAAAGGAACTTGAATGTATGGTTTCATGTCTTTATTATCTACTTTAATCTACTCATGCACTCCATACGACACTCGAACGTCAGTAATGAAAAATGGAGCTTGGGAGGAGAACTTGTTTGCACAGTTGATTGTTATGTTTCGGCGAGGGCCCGAACAAAATGTTTTTCGCATTAGGCTGCTGTTGTTTTGTTCTTTGTTGTCTTTGCTCCAGTTCCTCAATGTGTTCGCCGTCCCGCTCTGCTGCTGAAAGCATTACGACGTAAGCGAGAGATTTATTCCGGAGCTTATTTTCTGTCCCATCAACCCGAGCTGACAGCGGATCCCAGCTCACTCTGCCAATTTGTTTGGAGCTTCGCCTGTATAGAGATAGCAGACTTGAAGTTGGTCTGTTTTCCAATGAAGCCAGGCTGGGCACGGTGTTTGTGAGCTGACAGATCTTGGAGAAGCCTTGAGAAAAGGGCACGATCCATTTCAGTTTCAACTACCTTTCTATATGAAATCAATCCAGCCATGAGGAAGAAGGCAAACAACCGGTTTGGTTATTTACTCTGTTCTCCCTGTTGACTGCGAGTTTGATTTATACGTTAATGACAAACAGAACATCGATAACTGATGGCTCAACCCAGCCTTTTCATTTCTGACAAAGCCAGCAGGCCTCATGCAATCACACCATTTGAAATGCATGCTGTGACATCACAAATGGATTCCTCTTCTTTCCATCCAAGCGAAGTCCCATATAAAACACTTTGACAAAACCTGTTGGATGATGGTTTGTGTGCGTTCTGTGTGGGATGCGTGTTTTGAATTAGCTTCACATTTTCTTCTGAAATCAGGTTTCCATGCTCTCCATATCGGCAAGAGAGCCTAGAGTCTTCTTGAAACCAGTCAATGAGAACAGTCTTTCATTGCTAAAATCGCAGACATTGTCCCAGCATAATAAAACTTGTGTTTGAGTCTCACAGCTGGGCACGTAAAAAAGTCTCACTTGCTGATTTAAAATTCCCGCTGTCGTAGTAATGTTTGCTTGGACAAGGGCTAAATCCCCAAACATGCAATTGAATGCGCATAAAGAGCATTTCCTTATCTTTATTAGGCTGGATGGATGGTTTCAGAATGGACTAAGGATACTTGATATACAGACTTAGTACATACTTATTTTGATTGTCTACAATGGTGTGGATGAGATGTGATCCAAATTTCCAGCATGTTATCTATAAAGTTGTGATTTCTGATTGAACTGTGCATTACCCTCATCACAATTACCATATGATGTTTGTGCACATATCTCTGTACTTTTGCATGTGTTTGTGTTTAAGACCTGCCGGGCCTTCCTCTAGTCTCATGCGATCACGTGTCGTCTCACATAAACCGAGCCGTCACCATACGCCCTTAATTATTACCGCAGGATTTGACTGGCAGCCATGTCTTGGAGACGCTGCAGCGAAATCTGCACCATTTCCCCATGCCTCCGGAGACATAATGGTTATGGGTTCGACACAACATTCAGGCATGCCACGGGCCTGCAACTTCATAGCCAACGTCTGGTGTTGAAACCAGGATGCGGGTGGTGTCGAACTGGATCTGAAAGTGGGGTTAGTGTGGGATTTTGTGCAGTATATCAGATTTTCTTTCTCTTAATTGGGAGTGCATGGCAATCCTGTTCCTAGTTGAGGAGTCTCGATAGTTTATGCCACACTGGTGCTGAAAGGCGCTGATGTTGCCAATATGAGGCGGAGAGGTGTCATGCCATGGGGATGTTGCTCGTGGGAGCCGTAATGATTAGCAGTGGTTTAGTCTAAATATGCACGTTTCATTGAAATTCAAATTCGATATTGGATGACCGTGTTTGAATGAATGTTGACCAAGTGGAAACCGTCAACTGCTAAGAGCGAGAAATTACTGACTCGTGTTAAGGTTTAAGACCAGCGCCAGTAATCGATGAGGAATCGTAGGTTCCAAAACCATCGCGACCACAACAGAAAGTCTTAAGTGGTCACGATGTGGAGTCAAAGATTGAACATGATGCGCAAGAGTATGCGCTCATGCATTGTGTTTATTGTTGCATGTGCCTGTTTTCAGATTAGAGTAGGAGTGTGTTATGATATAGCACATGGGCAAACGTACCTCATATGTCAGTTAAGGGAAGAAATCAGCATCACGTGGATAAGTGCATGCAGCATTCTGTAAAAAAGCAAATTGGGGTTGCCCATGCAATCAAAAGTCAAATCCCATGTATCGCAAAATGTCAATCTCGGCATCAAGCTGTTACTTTTATTTTTACTATTGCAATATTAGTGAGTAGATAATTGCTGGAAAAAAAACGGCACAGACATTATGACATTCCTGAAAACGTCCCAGTTGTGAAAAAAAAGGCACAGACATTATGACATTCCTGAAAACGTTGCATCACATTTACGGAAAAGTTGCTGCAGTTTGCAAAAACAAGTGTGACTGTCTCCCTACTTTTAAATTACACAGCAATAGTTACTTTAATAAGTCGTGTCTTCACATAGAAATATTGATGCTAATTGAAGCACGTTCAGTGATGATGGGAAACTACAGTAGTGTGTTTGAACTCGAGCTTTGGAGTCAGACAAAACACGTACATAAACAAACACATGACTGTGTGAATGCTTTCCAACTGTGTTACTGTAAATCGACCATTCAAGCCCCCTTTTTTTCTGCTTTTTCTTAAGGTTCTGAGAGGGCCGCAACTGATAGCCGTGGCGTCGGCCGATGGGAACGGCGGGGTTGACTCGTCTCCTCTCCAGGCTAATGATATTCAGGTCCAATACGTGCAGCTTGGGCCAGTGACCGACCACACTGGAGGAGTACAAGTAAGATAAGACAAAAGACACGCACGCACACAGATAACAATTAACGGTTTTATTTAATGTTTATTGTCTCCGAATGACCACCAATAGCACAGGTATTTTTGTACTTTTTCTGTATTTTCTCTACTGTGGTCTTTAGTGAGCAGTCCTTATGATGTAAAACCCTGGACAGCGATGTCAATCTACTTCGCTCTTGTTTCTTCTAGAGATGCATCGATTGCAATTTTCTTTGATGATTCTGGTTTCCGATTATATATTAAAGTGAAACCTGCCAATTCAGATTTTCTGAAAATTATTGAACATTACAATTTCCCCAAATGTCTCTAAATGCCTTCCTAAACATCAGTTTAGCATTCAAACCCCAAGTAGATGGAGCAACGAGAGGTGAACTACTTCTGACGGCTGTGATGTTATTGCCTGCCTTGCGGGCAACAGAAGATCGACTTGGAATCGGCAAGACATGAGATTGACCGACCAGTCATCGGTCCTGGTAGATCATAAGGAAAAACGGTTGATTCCGGTCTGTGGTCGGTTAATCGGTGCACCTCTAGTTTATTCCAATCAGTATCCCAGATCTGTTTGTTTTTTATCTAAATAATATATTGCCTCTAGTTGTCCTTTTTTCCTCTCGCTTGATTTTATCTCTCTTTTCATCTCATGCTCTCTTGTCAAGTTTGCGACGTTCATGCCCTCCTTGTTTTGTATATTTAACCTAATCACTTCCCTATGATGCTGTCATCACGTTTCAGAGACGCTACATGCCGTGCAAACGTCCACGAGCACACTAAAAGTTTCGACAGTCATTACGGGTCACTCATGTTTCATTCATGCAAGAATTTGTGGCAGTCGTTTGACGGGCCTCAGATAAACACAGACAGACGTTCTGACATGCAGGATGCAACAGGCGCCGATTGCTCACTGTTTTATAGATGGTTATAGATCGGACGCGCCTGGCCAAAAAAAAATCTGTCATCATTTGCTCACCTTCAAGTTGTTTCAAATCTGTAAAAATGTCTTTGTTTTGATGAACACAGAGAAAGACATTTGGAAGAATGCTTATAACCAGACCGATTTTGACCCCCATTGAGAACCATAGTTGGAAAAAATACAGTGGTAGTCAAAATCGCCCCAGCACTGTTTGCTGTCCTACATTCGTCAAAATGTCGTCTTTTGTGCTCAACAGAACAAAAAAAGATGAAGTATTTTTTTCTAGGATGAGAGTCAATGGGGGCACAAAGACATCTATACAGATTTGGTACAGCTCAAAGGTGAGATTATGATGACAAACATTTCCTTTTAAAGAGTAAGTAGCATTAGATCATGAAAATTACACTTCATCCAGTGTGTTATGTTACCCTGTTTGAAAGTAACCAGTCTGCCTAGTTTTAAGTCCGAAGGTGAATAAATAACAAAGTTTATTGGCTTGTAAAAAAGGGAGTCGACTCTAAATCACCCAAACGAGATGTGAATGAGTACCACCGCGTATCTACATCACTAGACATAGTCCCCACCTACGTTTTGCTGGGACTGCCGCAAAAAACTTCGTTATCTCCTCCCCCAAAACACTGTCGCTCTAAAAAAAACTGTTTTTTGCGTTGTGAAACTAAGTGCGTCTTATTTAAACTACCAAAGGAAGAACTTCTGAGGAAACAATGGTTTTAATTCATTTTCAAATGACACCAAAGGAGTATAACCCCAGGGTTTTACTGTGTGCTCGTCATTTCTTGGAAGATTGCTTCAATAATCTTGGCACGTTCACTGCAGGATATGTTAAAAGACTATCCTTGAAAGGGGGAAATACCAACCTCATTTGGACCTGTTAGCTCCACCGAATCACAACCTGTAAGTGTGACTATTGATTTTTGTCCGAACTTCAAGATATGTTTATTTACCTTATGTCTGTGTTTAGCCAACGCATTTAACGCTAACGTTATGCGCTGTATATAATATGTAGCCTGTAAACCGTAATCCAGCAATGATGGTAGGCGTATGATGAACGCTGTAACAAGTTCAAGGAATGGGAAGGAGGTGGTCACCAGCGAACGTTCAACAACTTTTAATAAAATATAAACAAACCACAAAACGAAAGTAAAATGCCACACAAACATAATAAACCATAACATAAAATCTAGGCCTGGTCCTCTCTAGTTGTACACTCCGGTCGTTCGTCCATTTATACTTCCAATCTCCTCCAAAGAGATGCGATAGCCGTGCAACACTGCTGACACTCATTATCATCTCTCGCGTCATTCCCTCAGGGCTCTAGTCCCGCCTTGCTGGTTACAAACGGGTTTGACCAATCACAGCAGACTACACCATTTGACCAGTCACATGACACTAGGCTAGTGGATAGGAGGGGATTAGACGGATGAATCGCGGAACGAATCATTTGAGAGTCAGTCAAGAAGTAAAGTTAGAATAATTACCTATTATTATGACATAATAGTGTTTTTACACCTTCTATGAACACAAACTTGTTGTTGAACACTCCATAAACCAAAGTAGGATCTTAAAAATCAAATGCTACTTACTCGTTAACTTCCGATTTGTGCTTGGTTATAATATTGCAGTTCATTTTATATTTAATAGATATTAATATTTTATTGAATAAAATACTCAACCGGAAGTTAAATTTGGACCACATTACATTTTGTTCATGTTGTTGCCGCTGAAACCACCTATAAGACACGGTGCAAAATATGCAAAAAAATTACCTACTAAAATTTCTAAAATCATATTTTCAACTATGATTCATAGAGGGTAAAACAAACCTTAGTCAATAATTATACATTTTTCTTAAGGTTGCAGAAAAAATAGAAGTCACCGATCATTCTGAAATTCTTTCTAGATTTAACCTGCTATGAATTCACACAAGAGCAATTCAGTAGATGAAAATCTGCTTTAAACCGCCCAATTCGGTAATTAATCAAATGAAATTCTGGATTTGTCACGTCATAATAAATATTGGAGTTGAAAGTAGACATTAATTTTGCAATTGACCCATTCTGTGGAAACCCATTATGTAAGCAGAAAACACACCTTCTAAAAGATTCTGTTCAACAGATTATTTTAAAATAGTTCCTATTTTTTATTCCTCTCATGAGTCAGTGTGCTTCTTGAGTTTCTGAGGCATAGATGCTGTGTTTAAAGACATTCCCTTTAAACCAATTCAATGTTCTTTGTTTTGGACCATCCCTCCAAACAGTGCCGCCGCTAACACGCATCCACAGCGTGTCATTTGCACACAGGGGAATGCCAGCTATTCGGTAACAGGGAGGAGAACTGGGCCTTCACCACATTTGCTCTTTAAAGTGGTTAGACAAGGTTCAATCAAAACCTTTTTATAGCAAGAGACCTTTGGGCGCTTATGGTTTAAATATTCCTAAAGGTAATTTCCTGCTTAAAAATCAGGAAGTGAATTCAAAATGGACCTTTGTTAGTTTCTTAATACCTGCTCGCTGGTCTTGCGCGTTTCTGCTCTTCTTTCCAGTGTCCTTGTGTTCTTCATCTTTCTGATTGTATAGTTTCGGTGCTGCTTGGCCAGCATCTTACTCTCCATTCTCTCACGAAACACACACACACTACACCCTTGCATTTTGGCCATCCCTCAAATATGCATCATCACATCTTCATCTAAGCGTGCTTCACCAAACCCCGGAAACAAGCTTGTGGGAAAAGTTTGATGAGTGCCTCCTTACCCAGACATCCCATCATCAGAGGATCCTAAATTTACTTCTAGCCCCACTTGTCGCTTTCCTTGGTGGTCTGGACGTCTTCCAAATCGGCGCTGCAATTATGCAGAACACATCAAAGCTGTCAGGGAAGGTTGTTAATGATAATAAAGACTTTGATGCTTGAGCAGAGCCTTGTGTAAACAGGCTTTGGCACAAACCAACAAAGGAAATCTCTGCAAATCGATTTGAGATAACTGAAGTTTGTGACAAAACACCTGTCGCTGTGTCACAGGGAATAAATCCAACAGCTGTTCAGATCAGGAAATGATAAACCATTATGGCATGAGGATTCTCCGTAGTGAGGGAAGTATTAAAGGGATAGTTCACCCAAAAAAGAAAATTCTGTCATCATTTACTCTCCTTCGAGTTGTTTCAAATCTTTTTAAACGTCTTTGTTCTGATGAACACAGAGAAAGATATTTGGAAGATCAGATTTTGCCCCTTATTGACTTGTTCTGTTGAACACAAAAGACGACATTTTGAATAAATATGGGACAACAAACAGTTTTGGGGCACTTTTCACTACTATTGTATTTATTCCTACTTTGGTAGTCAATGGGGGGAAAAATATGTTTGGTTATAGGAATTATTCCAAATGTCTTTCTCTGTGTTCATCAGAACAAATATATATATACAGATTTGGAACAACTCGAAGGTTAGTAAATGATGACAGAATTTTATTTTTTGGTTGAAATATCACTTTAACAAGATGACGAGATGGAAAAAGAGAAGACAAGTGAGGCAAGTGAGAAACAAGTAGATGGTTTCATGTGCAGAATTTGTCTCTGTAAATTTAATTTGCAGCCTTATTGCAAATCAAATTGAGTAATTTTAGAGCTTTTTTGCAAATAAGCAGCAATGCAATGCAGTGATCACCAATTTGATTATCCAGTTCTCTCCTATAGTGGTTCTAAAACTTGTTCATTGTAAGGGACCCTTTTTGAAGGGTGCAATACTTTTCCGGCCTCCAAATAAGACTTAGAATGTTAAACTTCAAATTTTTGTTAAACCAAAAACATATTCAGTAGTACAATTTAGTTTGGTTTATGGTCATATTTTTCTGATGTTTGATTGAATAAAATGTATGATTAATTTCTATATTTCAAAAAATGCCACAAAATCTGTGGGCCCCCTTACAGCCTCAGTTGAGAACCATTGCTGTAGTTAAAGGTACAGTTAACCAAAAAATACAAATATTTTTTTCTGGATTAAACCCTGTATATGACTCTTTCTTCTGTGGAACACAAAAGAAGATATTTTGAGAATTTTTTTTGTTTCCATATTATGGAAGTCAATGGGTGCCAGTGTGGTTTGGTCCCCAACATTCTTTAAAATGTCTTTTGTGTTCTGCAGAAGAAGGTCAAACAGGTTTGAGGGAGGGTGAATAAATGATGAAAGCATTTAATTTTTTTTAGGGGAACTGTCCTTTTAAATATGAACACAAGGGCCCAACAGAACTGAGACTGTTTCGCAACACTGGCTTTTATTTCTGTGAAGTCTTTCCAACCATATTGAAATCTCACAGATCCACGTATCTGCTTCATAGCTGTATTTTACTCATGGATTATGGACCAATGAGATTTCAACATGAGCAGTGCTACGAATACATTATGATTGGCTGTGATTGTGGACAAATTGCTTTTGTTCAAAAATGAGGTCGCACATGGTGTCAAGGGTGTGCCGTTATGGTAAAACTAAACTGTGTTTTTGCTTCAAGAAAGCTTGATGAGCATGAGAGGTGAAAAAAATGAATGGCATAATCCATTTAAACCACATGATGAGGTAAGAATCCAGGAAATGACATCATATATATTACTTAATGACTAGGTTCCTTTAAGCAATTGGCTTTAAGTTATAGAGAAGCTTAAGCAAGTCGATCATTCATTTGAAACCAAAATGATTTCTGACAGTCTGCTTGTGCCTCAGATAGATGATGCTCAGATGCCCCAGTTGGCGCCCAGCCTCCGTCCTGAGGTCACAGCTCTTCTTTGTGTGTGAATTTCAGGATTATTTAAATCGCTCTCACCTGGTACATGTGGTAGCGTTTACGCATGCTTTTTTGGGTTCACACCCCTTCATTTTTTCAGATTTTCTCTTTATTTAATAGTTTCCATGTTGCACATTTGATCAGCACTGATAAAAATTGACCAAAATAAAGAGATGTTTCCATCCAGAAACGTCTGTTCTTTGTACGCTTTGACAGACCAAACGCTTATCTGTTCTTTAAAGTGATTTTAGTATCACAGGAGGCACCGGATAACCATGATCATCCACCTTGTGTTGTTTGTTTTGACCTTACTAATAAGTGCCCTCTTGTAGTTGCACACAGGAATTGTCCCGAGGGCCTTGCGCTCAGCACCTCACGAGTGTCTTGTATCAAATCGACATGTTTTAAGACTCTTGGCACTTCTAGGCACAACTCCTGAATCTCTTAAGCGTGCAGGTGTGCGTTCCCCTGGCAGCCGTTGAGGAAGGAATGACTCACTCCACATACTCTGATGTGACTCATCCCTCGTTGTCTAACTCCTCCATCACCCCCTCCGCGTTTTTTAGGGAGTGTTTTAAGTTCGTTGCCTGATATGAAGCGTAGCCTTCATCTGACCCCTCGTTCACTCTTTCTAACGCATTGTTTTTCCACTCTTTGTTTTGGTCGTATCAATCCATATAGCTGTATTTGTTTCTAACATGCCGCCATAAATATGGCGTTGTTACACATACTATGCAGAAATAATAGACGAAGGACCAGGATTCTGCATGGGATGTCCACTGGTGACCCAGCAATTGTTTATGAGGAAAAAATTAAAACAAAAATCCTGATGAGTATTTTGTAAAGAAAATTACAGGTTTCCTAAACCATCTAGTTGGTTGGATAAGTTGTCGTCCCACCCCGAATTCATGTCATTGGTTGAACTAGTTGTACCATTTAAACACCCTAAAATTTCCTTATTTGTTATTTTTGATAAATAGTTATTATATTTTATTGTAGTTTTATTAATATTTTAAATTAGCCTTTGTTTTTAATATTTTTGTTTTTGTTAATTTTAGCTTTTTTTTTATATTGGAGCCATTTGCTAAAATCATGTGATATTTCACTTTTTCTTTTTTAATAAATCTGCAAAAATGTCAACAATTCTGTGTTTTTCTGTCAATATGGGGAGCTGTGTGTACATTAATGAGGAAAAATGATTTTAGCAAATGGCTGCAATATAACAAAGAGTGAAAAATTTAAGGGGGTCTGAATACTTTCCGTACCCACTGTATATGACTTTAGTTGTTTTGCTTATAGTCAATATGTCTCATGGACAGCTGCTTTGTAACAATGGAAATTGTAAAAAGCGTTATATAAATAAAGTTGAGTTGAGTTAAACTAAATTAAAAGTTTTAATGTTGCTTCAGAAATAGACTGAATTAAGTTTGTTTTACAATTAATGTTCGGGCAATATTTTATTTTATTGTAATAGATTTGACATAAAATTGTCTAATTGTCTAATTTGATTGATTGAAGATACTGTACAAATGTTGCCTGTCGCACACTTGAGTGAATGATTTGTATGAACCTTTCTTACCTTCAGTCTCACATACGGGCGAAGGACCGGTTGAAGCAATATCCTGATGTTACAGGGTAACTTAGTGGAGCAAAACTGGTTTGTAGTTCTCAAACTCCTAACCTTGGGTTCCCCTTCGTCTGCTCACGTAAAGGGTACTTTTGGGGTCAAAAATGAAACTTTAGGCAAAGGGACAGGAGCTCAAGCTCCCTTGTCCCCCCTTCTGCATGTGCCTATATAAAGTGAACAAACATTATGAGGGGAAAACTGTTAGGGAAGTATGTTACTGCATCATAGAATTGCTATAGGACCCTACTAGTGGTTTACTTTATTATTTAAAAAAAATACTTTAAAACTTTTATTTTAATTAGAGAAGTTGGGTAATTAATTGTTATTAAGTATTTGTATTTATATAAATAGTTTGAAGTATTTAAGTATTTACAGTTATAAAAACATTGCAAATTTTCCAGCAAATTATTGAAAATTACCGCTGCAAATACAGCTATTTTGATCACAAAAATCACAATAAAAAAATCGAAATTCCTGATAGGACTGCATAATCGCGATTCTTATGAAGAGCCAATGATTTAACGACAAATTTTGAAAGAAAAGGCACATGTAATATGCAATATTTAATGTAATATTTTGTCTGTTAAAACAGTCTCTTTGACAGATTATGTGATTGACTTTGACCAAGAAATTCTTGTCACATCGTTTTAAAGAAACAATGTCAGATTTTACATTGCTTTCTGTCGAGTAATAACTTTTCGTCTTTCCTCCCTCCCGAAAGACGTGTGAGATGTCATCGAGGTTGAATAACTTCTACAAACAAAAACGTAATAATGTCTACCGATGTGGTGTCGCATTATCAGAATGAATGAATTACTAGCTTAATGCTTCTAGTGCTCACGGTGCGATTTTGACACACGAATATTGCCAAAATTGGGCTGAATTTGTGTCATCTGAACCAACAATTATGCGAAATTCCGCTAAGAAACCTCTAACATTACAAGTAGACCTGACGGTTAAAAATAAAACTCTCTCTTTGTTTGCAGGCAGAAGGTTTGACTCCAGCGCTGCAGGCGGAGATTGACGTGAAGGAAGCCATTCAGCTCCAGCAAGCCGAGAACGGAGAGGTGGTCCAAATCCAGATGCCCGTCAACTCCGTGAACACATGAGACGTATATCAGGCAGACCTTCTCACGCACAAGCGAACGTGAATATTCAGCAGGACCTCGAAGCATTCTCAGCCGAGGAGAGCCAACACCTGAATTCTCAATTTTTTTAATGAAAACAAGCTATCGGCTCAACCCAAGTACTGCAAAAAACAATTTGGTTTAACTTGTCTTCTCTTTTGAAAACTACTGGCAGTCCCCTACTCGACAGTCATCCAGTCCTCTTGGTAACCTATAAGCAATGTTGGATTCCTTGCTGGCTTATCGGATCTATCTGGATCTTGTCACAAAGCATAACGGAAAGATATTTTCTTCTGAAGAACAGCATGTCGAGCGGTTGAGCTTTAAGATGCTTCCATGATCTTTTTAAAACTGAGCAATTGAACGTTTTAAATAGACTTTCCTTTTGTGACTTCGTATTGGCTTAACTGATATTACAAACCAGCATCGTTGTAGGGAATGCATCAATTGATAACCTTAGATTTTCAGTTCCGCTCTCTGTTTATGATGTTTTTTTATTTGCTGTGTGAACGGGTGTAGTGCCAGGACAATATTTAAGGGCCGCCCATTCTTCCCTCATCAATATGAGATTTGTTTTCATAATGGTTAGTTCGAATAAATACCTTTATCGTACATACAAAAACTACTGAAAGTTTTGTGATGCTTTGTAGGGCAGTTTACTAAAAACACAGAAAAATATGACAACCACCGTGTTTATGTAGTATATAAAATATGTACTTTTTTCATATATATGAATACATATATAAATATATTTGTGTATGAAAATTTTGTTTCAGGATTATTAAATGATCCTTGTTTTCATGCACTGTGTCCTGAGTTGACTATGACATCAACTAGACACCATCTGCCAGACAGACTTTAGTAAGACGCGGTTTTTGGCAGGTCAGTGTAATTTTTCTTCCTGTGTGTCTGGTGATAAATGATGTGTATGTGTATGAGATTATGGGCAAGTGTGTAACTGTTACGTGCTTATATTTTGTTATGCATAGAATAGTTTTATTACCTAATACATTTGCCACAATTTACAGCTGTTGGTAGATGTATCCTTCATTGCCTTCCACGTCCCACAATGCTCCGACAGATTAGAACCAACTCGGAGGCGAGAAAATGATGACAGAATTTAATTTTTTGGGTGATCTGTCCCTTTAATAATCCTGAATTGTACAAAAAAATATTCTGAAGAACAAAACCATCAAGACATGACTGACACAAGGTTGAGTTAATTATCCCTAAATGATTATTTTTGGGGGAACTAACCTTTTAAATGCAAATCCATAGACCGCACTTTTCTAATGTGGTTATGGCGTTGCAAAGTACCAATAAAGAAGATTAATAAAAGAACAAGCAGCGACAATGAAACATAAAAGCACAACATGCTAAAAAACGACATATTGAAAGCATGTGTTATGGTTTACATAAAGGGATTTATTTATTTTATACTATATGACTCAGTGTTTGGTGATTGAACAGTAATCAGGTGTTGTGGTTACAAACTAATGAACGCCTTCGACTGAAAGAAGTTTGGATGCTGTTAAAAGAGTTCTGCCCCGATGTGTTTGAATTATACCGTATTTTTAGTTCAGAGTTTGTTGTAGTTCTCTAGCATCGCAACACATTCTCTGTGAAACTCCTACTTTGACTCCTTTGCTTCTAATGGGACCTAGCAAAGCTCTCCCCCATATCAAAACATGGCCGGAATATCCCGAACTGTAACAGACGTTTCAGGTTTTACAACACAGGCACCGCTGGGTGGTTGTCATGGCAAAAGTACAAGATGAAATTGCTAACTCATCAGGTCCTGCTGCTCCGGTGAGTTTAAATCAGATGTGTCTGTCCGATTATTTGCATCTTATGCAGGAAAACCAAGTGCTTTTGGAACTTTGTTGAGTTTTCCCACGCACCCTGTAACACAATGGTGTATTTTGGAGTGTGTGTGAAAAGAAGTCTGCATAATCGCTGATAAAAACATTTCTCCATTTCGTTTTGTTTTCTTAGAGTCTCGAAGTCTCATATTAGCTCTCATCTGTACGCCATCCATCTATCCCCCCTTAGGAATGTTTTTTTTTTTCATAAATCTGTTTTTCTCACCCTCCTACATGTTTCTCTAGTTTTGTCTGTTCTGTTTTGTTTTTCGTTTGTTTTCCCTCAGATTCTGTATTTGGTACTTTTCTGGTAAATTAAATTAACAAATTATAGATGTTCTTCCAAAAAAAATTTCAATAGCCACACGTCAAACAGGTCTCAAGACAGAAAGCATCCAGACAGCAGTCTGATTCAAAAAACATGATTTTGTTTTTGTAATTTACACATTGAAATGATGTATACACATCATAAATACTGTAGGCCTATCTACATACCGTACCTACATCAGCAGTAAGGGAATGATCAAGACCGAAAGATACTGTACTGTATTTTACCTGCAAGGAGTGTGCAGTTAAAGTAGTTTAACCAGAGGAAATGATAAATTTTATTTCAGAAGATTTATTGGCTTTATTATATCGGCATAAATTGATTTTATACGATAACATTAAAAATGACCATTTATTGGCCGATACCGATATGGCCGATCATTAATCGTGCATCCCTAGTTTTTATGACTCTAATTTCATATTCAAGGATGCTTTTTTCTTGTTTAAACTAAGCATAAAAGGCCGTGGTAATGCATTATCCACAGAAGGTGGGACAGATCAATTACTTTTAGGAGATGAGTATGGCCGAAACATTTATTCTAGTAATGAAGACTCTTGGTGTCTAAAACAAAAGAAAATATACTGTCGTTACAGCTGCTCTCTTTTACAAGAGTATCAATAAAACAGTCAACCTTGAGGTTTCTTTTAAACATTGTTTTGTGTTGCACTGTTTCCTCAGATGTTCCTGTCACTGAGGAGCCCGGTCACATGACAAAGAAAGCTGATCCTGATTGGTCCTCTTGTGTACATTCAAAGTGCTAATTGGATTTTACGGATAAAAACTTTTAGCACCAAATTATAATTCGATTTTGTAGATAGAACTTTTTTGATTTCTTAAAAAAGTCCCAAAATACAAACATTTGAAAAAACAAACATGGCATAATGTGAATAAGAATATATGAAGATATATATATATCTTGAGCAATGTCAGAGGAATATTTTAATTTTATAATATCACCCCGTAATATGATTAGACCTTGTGTTGAAACTTCAATAACGTGGTGACAGGAAATTACTGTTCTGGTACAAAACGCATTACATCATTTTAGAGATGTTCTGACAGGCAGTACTTGTGGCGACCCGATTCCTTCATCGAAAATGACTTAAAATATGTTTCCTAATTATGAAAATAAAATAATAATCCATTCAGGTTTATGAGTAGAACGTTTAGCCTTGCTTAATTTAGTTTAATAAAAGTATGCATTACTTTAGCCGGTCAGGTTTCGCCACTATGTCTGAATCTTAAGTAAATAGTTATTTTATGCTGGTTTTCAGGAAGTTCATGGTCAAACTTTGACCACAAACGAAAGCCAATAATATGCAATATGCATACACAAAAGATTTATGTGCATGTTTCATTGATACAGCATAACATTGAGCGGTACAAATATGTTGTGATGTCATTAAGTGATGATGTAAGGAACCGATGAATCACTTTTTTGAACCGGTTCACTAAAACAAACCATCCGTGAAGAACGCGTTTTTTGGAAATGTTATCACTATTTGGCAAGGGAAGAATTAAAGCACATGCAGCATATTTAAACAAAATGAAAAGCTTAATAAAACCTAAAATAAAGGAACAGTGCACAAAACCAAAATAATGTGTACAGAACTGAAACAAAACAAAAGTGAAGAATGGTGAAAATCCAGACTCCATGCTTCAACATAAATCACAACAAGACAAGAAGCACATGGCACCATGGCGATATAAGGGCTCACAGCCAGACAAGATCCAGAGAATGATTCCCTTAAGGACAAAATCCAATACAAGGACGAGAGTTAAGATCCAGACATTACGCACTGACACATAACATGAGACTGTCACAATTCTGAAGCTAGACACTAAACACAGAGAACGATCATATCTGGTCAAAAAAATAAACAAAAAAATAGTTCAAGAGGGCTGTGTATATTTTACATATAGGTTAAGTCATTTTATCCAAAGCGACTAACAAATAGTATTTTAGGGATCTTTCTATTAATATTATTACAATACATTATATCATTAATGAATATTAAAACGTTTCTAAAACAGTGGAGAAAAAATACCCAAATAATATGTTGGTGAGTTCTGAAGCTCTGGTCAGTCAGAGGTTAACTGGTTTAATTACGTACTGGTGGTTGGGGCAGGCGCGCAGCCGCTGCGCGCGGTGATGGAACGCGCAGAGATGCGCAACAGCTTGAAGAGAAGACCGTTGTCCTGGCCGAGCATTCCCCGGTGTTCCTGCCAACAGCTGTGAGTTTGCCCGGTACTCTGAAGCAAAACTTTACCACACGGGTGAGTCCGGTGCTTCATCTTACATTTCCAATGAGACGTCAGTGTTACAAACGCGTCCGCGCGCCGGACCTCACGTGCAGCCTATATCCTCATCTGACAGGTTCATTGAAAGTCATGACTGGAGATTTACTTTATTTAATGGCAGAGTACTGAACCCTTCCGGGCAAATTATGCAAGAAAGTTGTTTGAATGTGTGCATGAGTAAGCTAAAGATGTCTATAAAAGCACACTTATGGACTATTTTATCGACATGCTGTTGATAAGATGAACAGCAACCGCAGCCGATAGATTTACCATGGCAACATTCGTTTCCGCCTAAATACTAAAGTAGTGAATTATGTTCCGTTTCTTGGACTTTTTTAAAGAGATTTCATGTTATTTTCCGATGAATTTGTAGTGAAAACAAATAGTTTGGTAGATTTAGAAGCTGTTAAACATGACAAATCTTCAAGAAAGTGAATCAATCAACTTTGTAAAAGCGCACAGAATGAATGTTAATGTTGTCAACATACTAAAGATGTTTAAAGAGCACATGAAATTAATATCTGATATCATCTATATATTATCTCTCAGATAAATGAACCATTGAATTGTCTATCCTTCTACTATCTGCTTGGTAAATTGTTAATTTGGGTCTATAATCCTTTAATGTAAAGGATAATGTTACCCCAAGGATGGGATTTTTGGTGGCATGAATAATCCTTATTTTAGATGGAGGATTTTTTGGGTACCTTCATAATAATTTCAAAAGTCAAATAAGATAGTGTATGAAACTACATACCATACATGTTAAGTCACAAACAGCAAAGGTGCTACAGTAGATAGACCATAAAACCATACCATAAAAACATGGGCGCCATGAAGCCAATATATAAAAAAATGGCTGCTGCTAATTGCGACAACTTTTTCAAACTTTCTTAAAACATGTTTCCTTGTAATTAATTACCCTGTGAATGAATCCCCATCCATGTTTTTTTAGAGCCACCGATCTTTTTTGAGTGCTGAAATGTTAAAATCTCAGCACTACTCTATATCTGTGCAGTACTAATGGTAAGGTGGAGCCGTGGTATGATGGTCCTGCCCATTATTCCTGCAGACTCGATCACAAAACACAAATCGTGTTGCCACGCCTCTTTTTATCACGTCTTTTAAATAACTAAAATCAAACTTATTAGAAAAAAAACTCTAGGTGCTCCTAAAACTTAACTCAGTTTCTATTTATGCTGTGTCATACACTTAATTGGTCCAACATTGCTCTTCACATAACTTTATTTAACAGTTTAAAAAATTATAATTGCCTATGATTGTATCACTTCGCCTAGAGTTTTGCAGTCTATAGGGCTTTTCACACTGCGCTAAACCCCGGGTTATCTTCATTCTAAACCCCCGGGTAAATGAACGTTTCACACTTGAAATTTTGAAGCGGGTTAGCCCACATTTTACCCGGGACTGGGTTAGCACCACTTTTGCAGGGTTAACAGACACCCAATCAAAAACTAAACGGCACTTACCTCATTTCACAAGCTGTCCACAGTCACATAAACTCTGTGCGCTGTGTAAACAATCCTTTGACTTTTTATTTATTTGAGCAAGTAACGTCTTAGGGGGCTTAAAACAGCCAAAACGGATTTGCGAGGCATCATTTTTACCAGATGCTGAACAACAAGGTTTTCAGTTATTTAAAGTGTCCACGCACAATTTTTATTCAGTCAGTTTGACGCTGCAGTATTTATCCAATCATGACTGATGACACCGCAAATATGCAAATAAGAATGTTAACCCAGGGTTAAGTGATGTACAGTGCGAATAGTCAAGTTATGAATACCCAGGGTTGTTTCTTAAACCCTGGTAAATTATGAGCAGTGTGAAACGTGAAATAAATAACCCAGGATTCTGTTTACCTGGGGTTAAGAATAATCCGGGGTTAAAGATTTTAAGTGGGAAAAGACCACCTTTCACCATTCTTGCATCTGGTACCCAGGCTCAAACATTTTGTGATGAAGCGTTTGGAAGTTGTTTTTGCATCAACGATTAATAAACACATAAGTATCGTTTTTGTCTTTAAAGTGTAGCCTGTGTTCAAATCTGTGGGATGCTGAGAGACACCAGCTGTACCTTACTTGACCTAAATAAAAGCTTTGTAACTGGGACTTTCCCAGGGCTCTCAGAACGTTCCGTTGATATCCATTGTTAACACTTGCATCTTAACCAAAAGCATGTGCGATATGACTCAGTCCGCTCATTAACACAATTGTTTAGATAACAATTGTCCAACCCATTAGGAGAGTTGGTTAGGGAACACACAATGTCCCTTAATGTAGCATTGTTTGTAAATGTGTGATCTGAGCAAAAACTCATACATTAAGAGCCAACAGCAAGTGCTGTCCGTGCAAGTCTACAAGTATGTTTAAACTGACATCCCACCTTTTTTAATTGGGGGGGATGTTGTTTCTTTTTTATAGGTTAAATTGCTCTCTAATTGCTTTTTCAATAATTTTACCACATTTAAAAAAACAACAATAAAGTCAGAAGAACAATTGAAGCTTAACAGGTTCAGACCATGAGAATATTTAGTTTTTCAAAATAGCCAGATGTTTAGATTAAATACTTAAATGCACTATGAAAACATGAAACAAACAAATAAAGCACAAAATTCTCATTTAAAAGATAAAAGCATTAGATAGATAGTTCACCCAAAAATGAAAATGCTTACATCATTTACTTCTTTTTTTTTTCAGACCCATATGACTTTCTTCTCTCTACAGAACTCAAAAAAATTGAAGAATTTTAAAGATTGTTGGTAACTGAACAATGGCGATGCCCTTTGTCTTACCCGATGCCATAGAACAACATTGTTTGTATATATGGTTCCACAAAGAACCTTAAACACCCGAAGAATCTCTCTGTTTTATAAAAGGTTCTCTGTGGAGAAAAAAAGGTTATTCATTATAAAAGGTAAGAAAGAGATGGTTCTTTAAAGAACCTTTGACTGAATGATTTTTCGTGGAACCTAAAATGGTTCATCCCTGTGAAGAACTATAAGCACCTTTTTTAAGAGTCTATCCCTTTAAAAACAAACATTCTGTCACTTCCTCCATTATGGATCAACAAGTTTTATGAGATAATTTTTCAATTCTCATCAAGTTTTAAAGGGGGGCTAGCTAATCAGTGTCGTACCCTAATTGGATGTTTTGATGGAAATCATGTTTTGGTCAACAGATTGAGACTGTGGGTCTTTAAGTCTCCATAAAGAAAGAAGGTGAAAGTGATGAGTCTGTAACCACACCCACCACTTTAGCCCCACCCAGCAGGTGGATGCTGTTGGGGTGTTTAATCAAAGTCTTGATTTCACAGTTGCACAAATAAAAACAAAAACAGAAGGTTTAATGCTAAGGGTCAGCAAGAGGGTGGAAAATGGAATTCATGAAATTTTGGCACAAAACTTCTTGGTTATCATTATAAGTTGACCTCAGGTGTAAAATAAACTGAGACAAAATGTGTGACACGACCACTGTAGTCTGCAGCTTTGGTAATTTTTCTCTTGATTTCAAAATTGAATAATTCATCCCTGACGTCTTCGATGTTACCAGCACCATAGAAATAAACAGAAGTTGGTTGGTGACTGATCCTGTCCCAAGATCCCATCTGTTCCAAAGGTCCTTAAAATCCTCTACATAAAACCAAAGGATGTAGCGGAGCGCTCGGGTTCAAGCCAGATGCTTTCAGTGTTTTCTGCAAATGAGGCAGATAAGTAGAATTTTACACAAGAAAAACAGATAATCCCGCTGTACTTCTATCAAATTGGCAACCGTGCAAGCGAGAGACTCCGGGAATCGAACGTTTTTAAACTCTTTGATTTGAAGTAATTAGCTATGAAGTACAATAAAAGTAGCTGTCCTGCTGAGACAAAACAGATATTGGCGAGTTAACTCAAACCTTAAAGGGATTCTGTAATAATTTGTTTAAAAAATGGAAATGAAATGTATTAACGTTGGCCTGTGTTCTATCTCTTTCTGTTCTGATGCAGAAAAGCCATTAATAATTTGTGGAATCAGGCCCATTGGCAAAATTCTACTGCCATATGTTATTTAATAAATTTACGAATCAAACATTGGCATTATTTCAATCCACTTCCCTATACATAAGGACATCACAACAAAATCTCCAAAATGGATGATCTGCATTGTTATTCTGCCAGGGTTTTGCAAAGTACGCATTGCTTAGTTCCTGGACTTAAAACGTTATTTTAAGGGCTTTGAAAATAATATTAACATAAGCATTTCGATAACATATGGCAGCTGATAAAAACTCTTCTGTAGGTCTTCTGCATGTCTGTTTGGAATAGCATGTTCCTATTCCATGGGAAAAGCTTTCTTGATGGCTACAGGAAGAACTCTCAATTGAACTTCTGTCTTTGAACTCAACATTCGACTGGGTTTGGCAAAGCTGTGTTTAATTTTCCTTCCCCCAATCTGTGCTTTAGATATAAATACGATAACGCCAGATATGGCAGCAGGGTTAACGCTTCACATAAAACATTTCATAATTCTGACTCTCTCCTACGCCAAAACGCTCTATTGCCAGAAGGTCACATCAGGGTAACGCGTCTTCGAGACTGCTTTGCGTTGTGGTCACTGTGCTGCCAGCCGTTTGCTGCAGTGATTAAATTATTATTGTAAGAATGTGTTTCGGGACAAATATTTGTGATTTCTCAGACTGGGAGTATTGGGAGACCAGTGCTTCTTACACGCTCTCTTTTGTTAGGCAGACAGACACGCGGGGTCATCCCCCGAGGGTCTTGGTCTGGGTCGAATCACTTATCGCTAAACTTTTCTCAGCCTGGAATTGCTCTTCCCTGTCTGTAAATGATCGGGAGAGAGATATTTAGCAGGTTGGTGTTTAGATGCTCAGGGAGTTTGTCTGCGGTGCTATTAAGATGATGATGTCAGAGATACATATTGCAATTTGAAGAGAGCATGGACAAAATGCCATTTTTGTCTTATATAAAATAACATGAAAGATTCTTCAGCACATTTCCCTGATACAATAAATATGCTTCATGAAAAGAGATGTTATCAAAAAAAAAAGAATGAAGCAAATACACAGTGCAGACAGGCAGTCTTCTCCTTGGGTTGGGTTGTTCCATGTACCAAGATGATAAAGTTGGTGATAAATGAAATGAAACTTCTGCTTCTGACAGTATTGATAAGAACTTGTGAAAGAAGAATACTGAATTTTGGAAAAAGGGTGCATTTTATGGATAAGGCAAGCCAAAATTATGTCTCGCATGGGAACCTTGACCCTGTTTGGCTATATTTTGTTCAAATGTTCTCGTGAACCATTGCCAACCCTGTCGCATGTTTCCCATCATGTGTGCTTCTCTTCTTTCAATGAACTTTGTGTGTAGTTACAAAAACCTTTCACATCTCGAAACGCTACAAATTGTAGCAAACGGCTTCATTGGAAACAGAAAGGGCACATCTCAATGTTTCTCATGGAAATGTATGAGATTTCTGGCAAGGAGAGAGAATTCATGTTACGTTTAGATTTTCGTTCAGGTTTTGTTCGGGAGTCGTAAATCATTTTCCTAAGACTTGAACAGTTTATTCTGAATCATGATTCGTGTTTGTTTTGGCTGTATATTTATATGCAATATGGAGAAATATAGAGTTTTAAGGATAGCTTTTTGCATCCATCTGTATAGAACAGGAGGAAACACGGCTTAGCCCTTTGAACCCTGTCTAATACGTCTTTAATGCACAACATACTGGTTACTAACTCTCAAATTTACTCTCCAGTGCCCTTGGGCAGAGTCCAAGAGCAAAACCTGATCTAATCCATCTCTGTGAAACTTCCGTGGTTTGTCAATTTACCATGATGCACCTCAAGGCATGTTGTTGAGAGAATTACATTTTACACGAGGCAATAAATCACATTGCATACTTTCAGTACACTTAAAACTGTATTTTGTCTTTTTTGCTCAGAACACTGTTACGCCAATAATTATGTGAGCTTATAAGAGAACAGAGACTGAAAGTGGGCCAGACATGATTTATAATCTAGGAAGACTTTGTGCTTGCCTGAGCTTTCATAATCCCTCCAGTAATCAGGCTTGAGGACTAAATTGTGTTGTTCATTTTTATATAATTGTGTGGGTCAATACTATTGGGTGATACCAAGTATTGTTGCATATTTGATTTAGTGTGGTTCTAAAAATGGACAAAAAAAAGTACAATTATTCATAGACACTGTACTGTACTATACAACAATTCTGTAATTTTGGACTCCACCATGTTGGATTTATAGTTTGATTTATGTATAGTAACCTTTAGTGTTTTTATAAGAGGTGTATATAAAACTGCAGTTGGTACACCCCACAAGTGTCAATGTACAGTTTTTAGACTGATGAGAAAATGTTGGAACGAGTCCCTCGCAGCTTAGTTTCAATGAAAAGTGCTATTTTTGAAAAGGGCATCTAAAAAAAAACGATAATATTCGTTTTAGCCGTGTCATATAAAAGTTGTCCATCAGAGTTGCTTTAGCAGGCCGTTGCTAAGAAACCGGGTTGTTTTAACGCTCTCTTTTGGCTTGACGCTGTAATGATGTTGGGGCGTTTAGATGAATCTGACAGCTGAAATTCTAAGCTTTACATAGATACCAAACTACAGTGGGCAATTCCCAAAGAGCAGGCAGCACCGAGCGAAGTATGTAGGCGTGTTTCTGGCCATTTTTGTTTGCGATTTTGCTTACAAAATTAAAGTTTTGATATTTTTAGGCCAATGAACTTACTAAACATCTTCATGAAACATGATCTTTACTTATTATCCCAATGTTTTTTTGGCATAAAAGAAAAATCTATCATTTTAAACCAAATAATGTATTGTTGGCTATTGCCACAAACATGTTAAGGTGTTACTTGTAACTTGTTTTGTGAAATAATGTGGTAAAACATTAAATATATGGAAGGTATGTATTATCAGATATATCATGGCAAATGCATAATTTAAATAAAAATACTCATCCAAAGCCCAAATCCTTTAAAAAAAAAAAGCTGTCTTGCACACTTGCGTGGACACTTATGGTTGGTAGGCAAGGTCGGAGATCATCATTCCATTCTCTGTATGAATTTTTTGAGTGAATGAGTGAATGAATGTTATACTTTGTTAAGAAGAAGTAACGTGTAAGGAAATAGATACATTAAACATGACAGTTATTGTTGTCAGAGTCGTTTAACTGACTTGCACAGCGTTTTATTGTGTAAAATTACACTGTCAGTCAGATTATTTACATAACCACTGGAAGTTTGATCCTTTGGTATGTTCTAAAAGGTGGGCACTTAACTGTCTTAGCTGTGTTACATCTCATAAAATTATGATCCGATTGTAAAATAAACTGTCTTCCAAACATAAATGTAGAAATATTTACAACATGACTTTATGGAAAGTGGAGCATTTTTGCACTTACCTGATAAGCATGTTCATTGTAAAACATCTTAACCCTGTTAAGTAAGGGGTGTAAATATCCCAAGATATTTCCTGTTTTTCTCCAAAGAACTTAATTTTGGTGCTGCTACAATGGCATGCACTTTTTCTTTCATCAATCGCACAGAAAGGTATGTTAAAAAGCCGATCGTGTTACACGCTGATACATTTCACAAACAGATTGTGGAGTAACATATGCCAGGATGGACAGTCATACCTGGTCGCCTGCCAACTATTTTAGCGCACCCTTTGAAGCGAGGATTTCTGGATTGCACGGGTATGTCCACGCTTTACAGTTACAACAGAGAGTGTGTTTACTACTCCTAAAGTATTAGATACCCTGGTCTTTGTCCTCACCTGACCTCTGCCGAAGCATCCAATTGCACCAAGGCTGGGTAGACTGACAGAAACGCGCAGGGAAGGCCCCACCCCCTTACCTAAGAGCATATAAGGTCTGTCTGCGCTGCTTTCTTCAGTAAGTATATCCGCTTCTCGTGCAGCAAGCGGGGCAAAGCTGATGGATCTCTCCACTGACACGTTTGGCTGATGCCCACACCAAGAGCAAAGCCATCTTTAAGGACAACAGCTTCAAGGAAATACCTCCCAGGGGTTCAAAAGAATATTGAGACAAGGCCTACAGCAACAAGGAGAGGTCCCATTCAGGGATGGTTCTCCTGATGACTGGCAAGGAGCGACGGGCACCCTTCATAAATCTGCAGATGAAAGGATGCTGCCAGACTGTTGAGCCCTAAAAACCCACATGACAGGCAGGAATAGCTGCCAGGTAGACCTTAATTGTGAAAAAAGACCTGCCTTTATCCATAAGGTCCTGTAAGAAACACAACATATCAGGTACTGATTACTGATATTATGTGAGACCCTGCCCATCACACCTCCCCTTCAAACACTTGCCACTTACAACCATATAAGGACTGTGTAGAAACGGCTCTGGCATTTTGTAAAGTAGCAACCATATGCGGGTGAAGAACATACGACAATGGGAGTCTTCGCGTGAGGCGAATAGATCTACGGTTGCCTGACCGAATCCCCTTCAAATCATGCTCACTATCTGAGGTTGAAGGCGCCAATCTACGTAGAGTGGGTTCACACTTGATAGAAGGTCTGCATCTCTGTTCAGGATCCCGCGAAATCGTGTTCGTGTTTGAGGTTCAAAGTCCAGGAGGATGGACTGGAGTAAGGCAGCGGGGGTTAACCCGGGGAACACCAGATATCCTCTGAGACCCCAAGAAGCCCCGCGTCATCATCATAGCTGGAACCAGTCGGTTCTTTAGGCCCAAGCAGACCAAGTGGAACGATACAGCGATGAGAGCCCTGCACACGGTCCGGTAGGCCCGTGGTGAGCTGTTCCCAGGAGCAGTAGCAGATTTAGAGAGCGACTTATTGGCGAAAAACTTGTTAAATACAGTGGCGGCCAGCCGTGGAAAGTAAAGGCGGAGCAGGTGAAAAAAGAGCTTGAGCGTGGGTGGCTCAGGATGCGAAAAACACAGCTAACCTGGCTGAATAGAGGACTGTCACGTTTGGCGGAAGCTGACCAGTCCACGAAAAACGAAAATCCAACTGAACTGTGTTACAGCAGAGATCACATGAAGCGAATAACAACTGAAGAACAGCAGCGCAGGCAGACTTGTTATGCTCTCAGATAAGGTGGTAGGATCTTACCTGGCATTGGCTGCGCGCTGCTGTCTGTCTAGTCAGACTTGGTGCAATTGGATGCTTCTGCAGAGGTTAGGTACGGATGCCCTTCCCATAGGTGGATCTCGAACACGAGATGATGAAAGAGAACTAAACAAACACAACGTGATTTCCCAGCAGTCTAATCTCAGCCAATCAGATAGTGGTATGTACCAGATGGTCTATATACGCTTAAGTAACACCCAGAGGTCACCCAATATTGAATGGGGACCTGTGGAAGTTGTGCCAAATTTACATATTGATCTAGCTGGTGTTACACTTTTAAGCTTGAAGTAATTGCAGTGGCATTAGAAATATGTTTCTAACAAGGACTGAGTTGAAGATTATGAGGCTGTTTGGAGAATAAATGCTTAAACATGAGGTAGCGTCCACACCTGAGGATGTTTGTCGGGAAGTAATAGCTCAAAGAGGAAAAAGGTGGGAAATGTCAGGAGTTCTGATAGCAGTTAGAAACTCGGTTGAAGCTTGAGCAGGAATGAATAGTTTTGTTCTCCAAAGTCACGCACAAGGTCATAGTCAGTAAAGTGCTTTTATTTGTTCATTCTGTTTGACGCACAACCCACGCGCACTTCAGATTTTGTCTGCCATGAATTTAATTGGTTCTCACCACAACAGATTTAAATGTGATGATGTAATAAAATGTAAGAATTAGTAACATCTCACTAATATAAAACTTCAGTTCTCCTAACACAAGAATAGATGAAGTTTGACCTATTCTATGTTTAATGCGATGGCCATTTGAGAAGCAAAATGTTTACTTACATAGATTTTTCTTGCACACAACCCTGTTGAAAAAACAGCATATGTTAGTTTGGTATGTTTTGATGCTGGTTTGCTGGTTTGTGCTGGTTTAAACTGGTCATGTGCTGGTATAAACTGGTCCTTAGCTGGTCATGTGCTGGTCCGTATAAGGTTTAAGCTGGTCAAACAAGCATCAAAACACCTTACCCAGGATATGCTGTTTTTTTCTACAGGGAAATTGTCTCATGTTGTAATTTGTTGTTTTCTCAAAAACAGTACTGACTTTACAGACTGTCTTTCGGTAATGTTAAGTGTTACAGAGAGAATCACAATGTTATTTCCCCACACATGGATTTCCAGACCAGGATTAGATACAGACTTCTGAACTATTTGACCTATTTGTTGATGTCAGTAAAGAATTAATTTGTCTCCATACTGCATCCTGTCATGAACAAATTGGGAAAATATGCAGGCATGTTGTACTTCATGTACGGTTTACGAATGTCTGTTTTCTGTATATAAATGTATGTTTTATCAGCAGTGCTCTTGAGTTCTTTGTAAAATGTCTGTCTCCTGACCTAGTTTGATGTCATTATGCTGAAGAGTCCTGGACAGTGTTCTCTTAAAGAGATAGCTCACCCAAAAAGAAAGATTCGGTCATGGTTTACTAACACTCCAGCTGTTTCAAACCTTATGTTGTCTTGGAATTAAAAAAATTAAGAACAGAGACTACAGTGAGTTTCTGATTATACTTTATTTCATCAGAAAGAACTGTGACACCAAAAAACATCAAAAACATTTTTCTTTCAGCAGCTTCAGACATTTTGCTAGATAAAATCATGCTTTGTTTCCCGTGAGATGACTTTACAAATGGCGGCGTCCGCTCCAGAGAAGCCTGGAGAAGTTCTGACAATGTTTTCTGTGTCAGGGAGAGAATATTGAAACCAGCTTCAACATTCTGCGCTTGTACTTGGCATAACCGCTAAAATGTGCTGATTCAAGACAGATGGATTTAAAAGATGCTAAGAGCTGTAGGTCTGTAATTTGATCGACACACACACACATGCATTACAAACACTTATGCCTTAAAATGTGATTATTATTGTTTTTGTCAAGTGATCCATTGTGATGAGGTCGGAACATGTGTAGAGATGTAAATAGTGTCCAGCCCTGATCACAACACAGTTTTGATCATTGATCTTACATGTTGTTAGAAACTCCTTCCACCATAAGTGACTTTAATCAAAGACAGGACACTGATTGAAGACGTAATGGACAATGTGGTGGATGTAGGGAAGGAAGGCCTTTCTTATGAGTGAAAGGGACAGTTGACGTTTTGGCTAAATTATTGTGTGGTCTTCGCTGAGGGGATTGAATTTGGCTATTTTGCAGATGTCATTGACAGGCTGCTTGCTACTGTTTGTGTTAAGAAGATATGCATGAGTGGACATTTTTATTTAATAAAGCATTTCATTTGATTAATTGTATTTGTGTGTGAGTGCAAGATGGGTCATCAAAAGCACTGACCGGTTTTTTTTTTTTTTTTTATATGTTTCCTTTTAAAGTTAATTCTTTAAATGTTCTTGTACCTCTAACATTTTCATTTACATTTTTTGTAGAGATGCACTGATACATCGGCCATTAATTAGTATCGGTGATAGTTTAATAACACCCATTGATCTGAACCGATATATCCGGTCAATCAAAAGAGGACAGGAAAATGCAATGAATTTGTGGTCTGTAGAAAATGTAAAGAAACAACCGCAGTTCATATATGTTCAATATGAATAGTCATCATATTAATTAATAACATTAATTAACAGAAAGTCAAGAAATATTAATTCAATCTTCAGATATCTTCGGTATCGGCAGTTATCACTCTACATATATCGATATTGGTGGAGAAATTTAGTTTGGGTCCATCTCTAATTTTTTGTTTACTCTATGCAGCATACATGTGCATTACCTTAGTCAGTCAGATTTTTTTAAGTTGGACTTTAAGCCAAAGAAACAAGGTCATAATACCATTGTTGTAATATATTATTGTTAATTTGATATAAAGTAAATAAATTAAATGTCATCACGCCAGACAGTTTGGAGATTTTTGTCTTTCCCTGTGAATATAAGGCAACTGTGTTTGAACTGTATGCCTCTGGACTACACAGAAAATGGCCACCTTTTTGATTCTGCTGGATCTTTAAAATCAACAATAATATACTTTTTTTTTTGCTGTATTGGCATACTTTTTGGAAACTGAAGCAATTCGAAAGCAATTTTGGAGACATTGTAATCTTTTGCCATTCAAGCGTTTTATTACTGTAAGCTGTTGGAGGTGTAACCAAGATGGCCGCCAAGTGAACCAACATGCTTTTAATCAGGTCAGTAAAGTTGAGTCAATTAGTCTAAAAAGTGTGTTGAAAGAACTAAAGCCGAAAGGTGACAAGATTAAAAGACATTTGAAAATAGTTGAATCTGTGCAGCTGAAACATTACATCAGATTTAGATATAAATTGTTGCCAAGCTAGACAAAAGCAACGGTATTGGGCTAGCGAATAACATTAAACATCATTGTCAGCATTCTTGTAATCAATCCATTGTGTTCAATGATTCCGAGCTAGACATCAAAATCAGGAACAGACACGAGTGCAAATGAGCATGTAAACATTTCATCAGACACGCTAAAGAAACCCACAAAATACCCATTCAAAGTAAATGACCAAAGGAATGACTGTTTCCCATTGATCTGAGGGGTTCATGTTGCTCAGAATAGGCTCATAATACAGTCTTTCCGGTGATGTCAGTGGTGTGTCTGCAGATGTAAAAAGGACTTATGTGAAAAACCTTTTTTGCTTGTGCCTGCTGGTTTAAGGCAATGACATGAAATTGTTTATTATTTCTTCTTGAACAGTACATGTTTTACTGTAGTTGAGTAGTGTTGAAACTGAATACTCGTTGCTCGAACTCAATTTTTGAGTAAAATGTTTGGACAGACAGCATTTGTAATTTAAATTTTTACGGCATTGTTTGATTTTATAGAAAAGGAACAAACTAATGAAATGTGCTTTACATATTAGAGATTATTAATGTCACTTTTTTGTTTCATGAGTTGCTTAATTGTGCAGTTCAGATTTAGCTAAAAACTTCAAAATATGTTGTTTACTGCCAAGTTCCACCATCACCAATGACCTGTAGACCACTTGTCACGAAATGTAATGAGAGAGAAGAACCCAAATGCAGGCAGCGGTACGGGGTAACAAAAGATTTTAATAAACACAAAACAAAAACCCACAATGGGGTAAAATACAGGGGATAAACCAAGACTGCCAAACAGGAACGAAAAACTCACGTAAGGTAACAAACTGTAACAAAAATCACGGACCACAGGGTGTGTGGACGGCTGCAGAGAAGCGATAGGGAGACTAGAGAGCCTCACCATCCCAGTGGTCAGAACCCGGTCCTCCGGGATAGAATCCAGGTGGGAATGGGAGGAGTCCTGCGGGTTGCTGCAAGCGAGATCCTCTACCAGATCCTGGAAAGACCCCCGGATCATCCTCTCCCGTTCCTCAGGCAGAGGAGGACTGACGAGGCCAGCGAGGAAATAAGAGTTCAGTAGGACCTCTGGGAGACAGCCCCGCCTAGCCACCGATCCCCGTGCATATTCATCCAGGGTCCGATTACCCTGGGGAGGAAAAGGGCCGTTGCCTTTCTGGACCTCATTGTAGGTTGACTGCCACCAAGTCTGGGACGAGTTACTGCCTGCTGGGTTCATTATTGGCTCGTTTGTTCTGTCACGAAACGTAATGAGAGAGAAGAACCCAAATGAAGGCAGCGGTACGGGGTAACAAAAGATTTTAATAAACACAAAACAAAAACCCACAATGGGGTAAAATACAGGGGATAAACCAAGACTGCCAAACAGGAACGAAAAACTCACGTAAGGTAACAAACTGTAACAAAAATCAAAAGGATCAAAAAACAGGAACAGAGCACTGGAATTGAACGCTGGGACACAGCGTATGGATAAATCCTTGGTACAAGAGTTAAGACAAGCAAACGGACATCCAGGTTTACAAGTATGTACAAAAACAAACGAGCACAGGACAGAGAATACAAGGGCAATAAATAGGGAGACAAACAAAGGATAATTAACAATAGGCAGGTGTGGGTAATAAAACACTCAAGGGAAGCTAACGAGGAGACGAGAGGGGCGGGGCCATAGACGAGACACGAGAAGGAGCATGAAAGCCAAAATCTAAGCCATGCCATGTCCTTCTCACACAAAACCCTAGACTTAGTCATGACTCCGCTGCAAGAATAAGAATAAACATGACATGATAGCGGAATCATGACACCACTTTGCAAGAAGTCATCACTGGTCCAAAAGCACTTCCTGTTTCAATTCATTAAAACTTCTGCATTAAAAAATTAAAGCTTTAAGACCTGATTTTATATACAAAGTATAAAAACAACTAAAAAACAATAAGTGCTTCTGGACCAGAGTTGTTTACATCATTCTTTATTGCTTGAATGTTGGGGTATGATGTCCCAAAAGGATACATTACATTCAATAAACTGCATATTTTTTCATTGGGGCACATTGAAAATAAGAATGGAAACATTAAATGGCAATTTAACAAACTCTTTAAAAACGATGTGATCAGTAAGTTAAAATTACTTAATTTTATAAATTACAGCAATATGAATTGTACTGCACAGCCAATTTGTTTACACTTCAATTAATAGGACAACAACATACATTTTTTTACAGTGTAAAATATGTATACAAATTGGCTATACTAACCATGAGAAAAGATTTACTGGAGAAAGTTTGCCAACTAGCCCCAGTCTTTCCTTCACGGTCAGAAATTATGATCTAAAATGTTTTCAAGCTGTCACTGGGGTGTAATCTTTCAAAAGTATACATTTGCACCTAACTAATCTATATTAGTATCTCAGGTACATATTGGTTGAAAAATGGACATTTTAGTACCTCAAATCAGCACAAATTGGTACCAAATGTATACAATATCTGGTACATATTGGGATCTTTTTAATGAATACCATCACAGTGACGGAGTACATTTTCAACCTTTTTTTGACAATGTATATTTAGTCCACCAGGTTGTGTATGGAAGCAAACTGACTTGTGATCTCAATTACATCCTAGCTAAAATTTAAGCCAACCCTTTAAACAATTAACTGAAAAAACAACTGAAAAGCAACACTAAATTAGTGACATGAAACACGAGAGCTGGCATATCTCATAGTTAGAAATTCTCTTCATGGCACCTATGCTTGAGTTTCCTGTGTGTATATATAATGCATAGCTGGCATATATAACCAAACAACTACTATACTGTAATTGCTTCCACTTGTCACTTTACTATTACGCTGCTGTAGGTCAGACCTCTGGTTTGCTTTATCGGTCTAAGTACATCTCCACACAACCACCTCAAAGTATGAAACACAATTGCGTTTTGATGGATTGTGCCGCAAAACTTCCCCATGTGCAATCTCTCAGCTCAACCCTTGATCCTCTGCTTGGAATTTTTCTCCACTCCCAGAACAAGAGATATATCTTGACTAAACTCTTTATATATTGTGAAGACATTGCGAATGGTGCTTGCTTCATTTTGTATGAAGTTAGCTGGTGGCAAGGTGTTTATTAGTGCGTTACTATGCGGTCGCTAAGGTGTACTGGATTGTTGTCATGTTTACATCTGGGAGTCACCATCAAAAAATGGTGCTATGTAGTATTCTAAAAGTGGTTCTTGGATTATAATCATAGGGGAACCATATATAGAACCATATATTGGTGCTTTAGTGGTTCTTCCGAGGTTCTTCAGAGATTCTTTGGGATGACCAGTTCTATAGAGCACCTTAGTCATCCCAAAGAACTTCGAAAGAATCACTGAAGAATCAAAATATGGTTCTTTATAGCACTTAAAGTGTTTCCCCTATGATTACAAGCTAAGAACCGCTTTCAGTTCTATACAGTTGAAAGAAAAAGTATGTGAACCCTTTGGG
This sequence comes from Triplophysa dalaica, assembly GCF_015846415.1. Taxonomy (NCBI): domain Eukaryota; kingdom Metazoa; phylum Chordata; class Actinopteri; order Cypriniformes; family Nemacheilidae; genus Triplophysa; species Triplophysa dalaica. The sequence goes on along the minus strand of NC_079565.1, from coordinate 12,846,076 downwards.
CTTACTTGGATTTCTTCATAAATTGGTCATAAAATGTGTTCTGATCTTCATCTAAGTCACAACAATAGAGAAACACAGTCTGCTTAAACTAATACCGCACAAACATTATACGTTTTCATGTTTTTATTGAACACAACATGTAAACATTCATAGTGCAGGGTGGAAAGTATGTGAACTTTTGGGTTTAATAACAGGTTGACCCTCCTTTGGCAGCATAACCTCAACCAAACGTTTCCTATAGTTGCAGATCAGACCTGTACAACGGTCAGGAGAAATTTTGGACCATTTCTCTTTACAAAAGTGTTTCAGTTCAGCAATATTCTTGGGATGTCTGGTGTGAATCGCTCTCTTGAGGTCATGCCACAGCATCTCAATCGGGTTGAGGTCAGGACTCTGACTGGGCCACTCCAGAAGGCGTATTTTCTTCTGTTGAAGCCATTCTGTTGTTGATTTACTTCTATGCTTTGGGTCGTTGTCCTGTTGCATCGTCCATCCTCTGTTAAGCTTCAGTTGGCGGACAGATGGTCTTAAGATTTCCTGCAAAATGTCTTGATGAACTTTGGAATTAATTTTTCCATCGATTACAGTAATCCTTCCAGGGCCTGAGGCAGCAAAGCAGCCCCAAACCATGATGCCCCCTCCACCATATTTCACAGTTGGGATGAGGTTTTGATGTTGGTGTGCTGTGCCTTTTGTTCTCCAAACATAGCGTTGTGTGTTCTTTCCAAACAACTCAATTTTGGTTTCATCTGTCCATAGAATGTTTTGCCAGTAGTGCTGTGGAACATCCAGGTGCTCTTTTGCAAACTTAAAACGTGCTGCAATGTTTTTTTTGGACAGCAGTGGCTTCCTCCGTGGTGTCCTCCCATGAAGTCCATTCTTGTTTAATGTTTTCCTTATTGTAGATTTGTCAACAAAAATGTTAGCATGTGTCAGAGATTTCTGTAAGTGTTTAGCTGACACTCTAGGATTCTTCTTCACCTCATTGAGCATTCTGCGCTGTGCTCTTGCAGTCATCTTTTCAGGACGACCACGCCTAGGGAGTGTAGCAACAGTGCTGAACTTTCTCCATTTGTAGACAATCTGTCTTACCGTGGACACATGGACATCAAGGCTTTTAGATATACTTTTGTAGCCCTTTCCAGCTTTATGTAAGTCAACAATTCTTGATCGTTGGTCTTCTGAGAGCTCTTTTGTGCGAGGCATGGTTCACATCAGACAACGCTTCTTCAGAACAGCAAACTCAAAACTGGTGTGTGTTTTTTATTGGACAGGCCAGCTTTAATCAACACATCCAATCTCATCACATTGATTGGACCCCAGGTTGGCTGACTCCTGGCTCCAATTAGCTCTTGGAGAAGTCATTAGCCTAGGGTTTCACATACTTTTTCCACCCTGCACTATGAATGTTTACATGTTGTGTTCAATAAAAACATGAAAACGTATTATGTTTGTGCGGTATTAGTTAAAGCAGACTGTGTTTCTCTATTGTTGTGACTTGAAGATTAGAACACATTTTATGACCAATTTATGAAGAAATCCAAGTAAGCCCAAAGGGTTCACATGCTTTTTCTTTCAACTGTATATACACATACGGACTGTATAGACTTTACTGATGAAATGTTGGTCTAAAGTTTGGCTTTTGGGCTTAAGAGTTTGCTGAGACTCCTTACACTAACTCTGACTATATTTTAAAGAAAATTAGTTGTCCATAGTTTTATTTACAAATGGGTTAAACTTTGACTTACAACCCCCTTAGCAGTTGTGCAGCCATGTTTCTCTTTTGTATCTCGTATCTTTGTCTTCATGTGACCTCTTGCTTTAGTGTCATGTTTTCTGTTCTCATCCAGTATTTGACTGTATTTCTTGGTGTTATTCTTTGATAAAACTGTTCCCTGCTCCCGAGTCTGATTTCCGATCCACCCATCTTCCTCTTTTTAGCAGACCAGGCGATTGATAAATGATGGAAGTAGAGTTGCCTCTCCAGCTGGTTTTGGTCCAGATGGAATTAACCATCTTAAGAACAGGGGATTTGCAGTCTGGAGATAATGACTTTTAGTTTGCCCTGACAGTGCCCAGAACGAGGGCAGTGATAAAACCCTGCTGGCCAGAAGAGACCTCTTCATTTGACTGTTTAATTTTTTTCTCTTGGTACCATTCTACATCTCAATTTTTAGCTTTACTGAGGAACTCTGTCAATTAAAATGTAATGGGTGGTGTAGTTTATTCTCAGTTTTGTGTATGGAGACAACTTTGCTTGAGCTGGAGACAAATGTGAGATGAGATGAAAGATTTTCCATGTCTCAATTTGGTTTCATTTTAATCTCATTGCTGTCTTGATTTTCTTTCCTTTTGGTTGAGAACCATGCATACGTGATCTAAAGCACTCACTTCTGTGTGATGTAAATTTGTTGCTGTTTATGAAATGCAGTAAACGTTGGCACCTCTCCTCACAGCCCTCCTGGGTATGTGGTGAATGTAAATGAGTGAATAAATAAAAACAGACTTTTATTCTCGCTCTGACACAGAACAACCCCTAAGGTCTGTTTACTGTTGGCTCGTATTATGGGAGAGAATTTGGGTAGACTGTCTATTTCGGGGTTGCGGTCAGTAATATCAGTAACTTTAAGATGTTATGCTTTGGTTTTGTTTCCCCATAGCTACTTTTTCGATGTGGTCTCTTACTTGATTTACATGATTTCATGATACAATGACTTTTAATGGGCAGTTAAAAAAATATGTTGGGGTCTATCGTTCATCGTTATGAAGACATCAGATTTTTTATTTAAAAAATTACAAGACAAAAATGGGCAAGGATGAGACAATTGGTTACATGCAGTAAAAGGTTAAATTCTTGTTTATTAAATAAAATATGAAAAATGTAAAAGTTAATAAGAAAGGTTGTATCAAAAATATCAGACCTTTGATAGCAAGCTTTGTTGTCTAGAGGAAGCTTATCAAAGTTTGTGACAAAGCTATTAAGGGCTTTTTTAATACAGAAAGTGAAAAAGTTGTTTTATGAACTTTATTTAACTAAACCCAACAAACAGTGTGGATAAGACAGCATATTAAGCCTCACCTCTGTCTTGTGACAGTCTTTGCAGCATCCCTCCTTTACCCCATTGCCTCACTCTCTACTGGTGCTCTGGATTCGTGCCAAAATTCTGAGCTTAGTGGAGGTGAATGGTGACTGAGGGCCTTGAACTGGTTGTGAATGGCGACTCTGAAAGTTATGGCGACTGAGGGCATTGCAGTGGTGGCGAATGGCCACTCATTGGAAGTGAATGGTCACTTGATGGCCTTGCACTGCTTGTGAATGGTGACTCTGGAAGTGAATGGAGACTGAGGGCCTTGCACTTGTTGTGAATGGCGACTCTGGAATAGAATCTGTGTTCCACAGAAGAAAAAAAGTACAGGTTTGGGACATGATGCTGGGTGATTGGTTAATTTTCATTTGTCTTTAAATGTCAATTTATCTTGAAAGTCTCTTCAAATTCTACCTATCTCAAGGAGAAACAATTGAGACTTGAAGGAGAGCTTGGTTTTGTAATGTTTCTTTCCTGTGTGTGTTGTGTTGCTGGGAGTTCATCAGGCATTTCCTGTACTTCCTGTTTTCTTGGCCCAGGACAGCTGTGTAGTCCACCTGCTCTGCTTGGAGATCGCTCTCCCATGACTGCTGGCTCCAATAAGGAGTCAAAAAATCCATTGATGTGTTGAGGTGAATTCGCTCAGCAGGGGCTGCAACTGTCCACCCAACAGAGGGAGAACAGGAAACATTGCATTGATGGGCAAGTGTGATCCGACGCAGGTCTCGCGAAAATCTCCAAAGGCATTTTTGTGTGGTGCCAGAACTTTGCGGGTCCCTGTTGGTTTGTCAGAAGCCAAAGCATAGCTAAGCAAGTTGGCAGAGGGCCACGTCGAATCAGTGCTTTACTGTAAAGGCATAATGCGGTGGAGTTGGAAAGCAATGTTCTCTGCTCCTCGAGATTTGGGCTAATGACACGGGGTAAGAGTTGTGAGTCATTCATGGAGTTTGGCCCAAAGTACCCTTAACCTGCTAAAATAGGGGTTTTGAAATGCTGTTTTTGGCATTGAACAGCAGGTACTTTGATTTGCTGTCAAGGACTCGGCTTAGCTCATGTACCGTTGAGTGCAGTCCTGTCTTCTTTCACCCACAAGCATGCCGAGTGTCATCCATAATCTGTGTTGATATACAGTAGGATCCACAGTCTATAGAAGAGCGGGTAACATTTCCGGATAAGTTAGCACATTAGTGTGGTCTCCTAAAATATAATACATGTTAATTTCTCATTGCTACGTTTACACAACCAGCTGTGGTATGTTTGATCTAGAATTAAAATCTAGTCAATTATTTTTGACTTGGTTTAATGTTTCGCTTGTTTCTTCTTGTTAGCACTGAGGTGAACTGACAGAAGAAATGTCCTGGCTTAGTTGTGTTCTCATAAATAACATTAGTAATCTTGTATGACTACTAAGGAGTTATTAGAAATCTTAGCAATGTCCCAGACTGTGCTCCGATATGTCAAGATAACATGTCTGCATATAAAGCCTGAAGTCCTAATATGACTCATATTTTTCACTATATTTTTCATGACACATCGCTCACAAGTTTAAAGAGTGAGGCCGTTCACACCTAGAGTGAAAACTATAAAGATAACTATAAATATGAGCGTCCACAGCAACAATTGTTTTTTCTGAGCTTGCATGCTGCAGTTTCACATTTCAGTCCCATGAGGTGTGGTTACACAAGGTGTTTCAGACCAGTTTGGGTGAGAATTTGCTTTTAGATAGAATGCATCTTTTGTTCGACACTTTAATTTTTGCAATTGTATGTGTCTAATACATGCATGGGCAACTTATAACACACCAAAGACACAGAAAAACATGTATTCGCGCAATATGACCCCTTTAAGGTAAAATAATAATTTTGTTTCTTTCTTTAAACTACTAACAATATTTCTACCAAAATCCTAATAAAAATATTGTTTCTATTGGCATTAATTTGCATAAAATGATAATTGGAGAAACAGAAAAGATGCAATGTATTTTTTCAGATCACAAATACTGCAAAGAAAACAAGTTCATATTCACTTTTAAACAATACAACAGTAATATGTGTACATGTATTTAGGAATTGTTTAAAATTATTTTTTTGTGAGATTACCTTGATTTCATCACGGTTGCTTTTAGTGGATATAATAATGCTGAACGTCTCTTGTAGCTCAATTGGTAGAGCGCGGTGCAAGCAACGTTAAGCATTTAGCATAATAACACAATTTAGTGGTATGCACTTGAAAATTTTAAGTTAAAGCATCTGCTAAATTCATAAATATAAATGTTGATTTAAGTGTGCCACATGACTTTTCCTGACGCCAGGAGTTGCGTTGGTTAAATTCTTCTGGATCCTCAGATTCTTGTTCTGTCTTGAGTTTTGTACACTTGCTTTGATAATAAACAACTTAAAGCAGTTTTGTGTGACTAAAGACTAAAACTAATGGCTGGCCAAATCATTCCAGATATGCAGAGGGGTCTGGGACGTAGACGGCATGTCGTGGACAGTCTTGACTCCAGTCCACACTCAAAAATAGTCAATAACAGCAACTGAAATGACAGTGAACTCGTCTCACCCTGCGTCCCGGGACTTGGCTGTCATTTTCAGGTCATTTTTTTACGTCTACCTGCTTATCTTGGGTGGAGCAAAGCATTCCTGTAGTTTGGACAGGTCTATTCTGGCCTTCTTCCAGACTGTCAGGCCAAAAGCCTAAAGCGTGTACATATCTCGCCATATGTTATCATTCCGTTCGGGTGTGTCTCTTAAGTGTACATTTTTGGCAAATCATGAAGTTGTATAATGCAAGATGTCTTATTGGCTTACTTGTGTTAGCACTTCCAACAAACCCATAACTCACAATGTTTGCTTTAATGTTGTACAGGCACATATAGTTTGTTTTGGCCTCTTTTACATAAAAACACATTTTTCAAACACAGTCCTCTGTAGTTTTTTTAGTGTACGTAGGGAATGTAGCATATCTCTTTTGTTTTGCGTGTGTGACTGTGTGTTTGGACGCGTGTGATATACTCATGTGTCGAGCGACCACCCAGATGCAGGTTCATAACAATAACACTTCCACTTCCTATGCTTGATAACGCCACAGTTAAGGCTGAGGGAATCTAGGCTGGACAGACTGTATCAGTCAATTCGGTCCACATCAGAGGAGCAGTCGGCTCTGTTTAGGAAACAGCTAGTCAAGCCTACACGTCAATAACTTCCTCCCCTCTGCTGTAATCTAAACACGCTAATCTTGGTATAAACTGTCTTTATTTAAACTTTTTACAGTGTTAATACCATCAATGTATAGGAGTATATACAGTATACATGTATATATTTCCTATCCTTGACGTAACAAAGTTCAATTGTCATTTTTTTGCTTTACTGGTAATAATAAACCTAAGAGGTAATCTACCGTCGTTCAAAATAGAATAAGGGAAATAATTACAATGTTACTGTATTGTATTTTTACATTACAACATTTCATTTGTTGTTTTTGTGTTGTTGTGCTGTTGCTGTTGTTGTTGTGGTGTTGTAGTGTTGTTGTGCTATGTAACCTATCCTAATTAAAATAGGTAATGCACAAGCTGAGTGGTTGTTATCGAGATGAAGTGGAAAGCTGATAAATTAGATAAATAAATCCTTTAAAAAATTGAATAATCTCTGTTAGGGTCAGGGTTGAATGAAATCCGTCTTCTTATTTCATCCTCAGAATAAGCAAAGTGAACCCTTTATGTTGTTATTGTCTCACTTTGTGAGACTAAGCAGAAGAATCATAAAAAGTAATTGCTTTATATGTGCATATTATCTCATTTACACATTTAGACGGTTTCCGAAAACATTCTGCTTTATAATTTTCGTCTAGCCTAATTTATAGTTGTGAACAGGCTCCAGGCACTGAATATGGCATATACATTGGAGTAAAGATTACAACAATCATCATACAGTAGGTGAGAAAGAGAAGTCATTAAATTTGTGGAAAATCCTCTAACCGTAAACATCACTCTTGTACCTACATACAAATAAATGTAGCTTTGGGTATATAAAACACTGCGCTGTTAACACGTTTGTTAGCGTGCTACTTATGATAGATTTATTGCATTAAAATGACGCCTGTGTTTTTTCTTTGTGGTTTAGTGGGGAGAGATAGCATTTCATTTAAGGTGTTGGAAGCCAGCGCCAGCACATTTACCCAGTTCAGTCTAGATGTAGGTAATGTTTGATCATAAATCCAGCAATTGACAGCTGAAAAAAGATTTTGATTGACAGTTCTGTTTTACGGTAGCCTAATTTACAGGATGAGGTATTCATCTACATAAATAAAGCTCCACTTTTTTCTATGACCTGGAACCAGTTTCCGGGAAATTTAGAATACTGACCAGGGATAATTGTTGGAGACTTGTAGAATATGAATGAACTACAAATACTCAGGAATTACTCAAATGTTTTACATTCTGAACTGTGATGTGTAAATTAGTATTTTTTTATGTAAAATGCAAATGAAGGTTCTCCGTCGTAAGGTTTCAAATTGTTTTAATAAACATCATTAGATGAGTGTCGTGAAATGAGTGACAGATGGTTCATGATTAGTTTGTGGCTTTTCATCGACAGTCTTTGTTCGGTTTAACAAATTGTGATGATTCGCAAGCCTGCATCGTATTTCCAATTCAACATAACAATAATAATCAGTATTTATGTCTAGTTTTCCAGTGAATATATTTTTAAAACAAGACAAATCTATGAGAAAGTTGATTAGTAAAAGGCATGAATCTAAATTTAGTGTGCTTAAATTTTCTTAAATCATTCCAAACCCGCATGACTTTTTCTTCTGCAGAACACAAACAAAGATATTTTGAAGAATGTTTCAAACAACATTGACCCCCATTGACATTGTATAAACCAAAACCACTGTGACATTTCTCAAAATATCTTGATTTGTGCTTTACCAAAAACAGAAAGATACAGGTTTTAAACAACATGAGGGAAAAATAAATGATATACAGATTTTTTTTAATTATAAATTTATCATAATTCATAAATCAGTTTTTTTAATTCATTATGGCAAAACTAGACATATACTTATTTAGAAAAAGATGTCCACAGTTCAGAAGGTTCTCCATTGTTGGGATGTTTGTAGATTTCCTCAAGGGAACACAGAGCTGTTTCAACACCTGCTCTAAAGCACAGCGAGCTCCTTGATGACGCGCTCCTCGACTCACCTACGGGCAAATTACAGTTAAGCGTAAGTTTCCACTCACAGCTGCTTTTCCACTATCTCTTCCTCTCTTCTTAATGGTGGCTTTTTTGCCACTAGGGGGGAGACCAGAAACACAGTAGGAAAGGAATTCTGTTGGATGGATGCGTTTTTTTGGTGCGGGAACTATTTACACGTTGGAAGAGACCAGACAGTGTTTAATGTTTGTGGGGTTTGGTTTTAGTCACTTTGAATTCCTGCTCTCTGAAATCATAGGACCACATCGCTGTGTTGATTCATTTGCACTCAACTCTTGAAAATCAGAAAGTTATTATTTAGACTGCATGTGGTATCTGAAAATATCAAGTATGACAGAAATATAACCTTTATAACGTCTGGAATTATAAAAAGGGCCGTTTTTGGCGGCGCAGATAAGAGCTTTGAAGAATAACAGGTCTCGATGTGATTGATGACATTAGAGAGATAAAACTCTGATGAACTTTGCAGTAAAGAGTATGGCAATCCAACGCACATAAGAAATATGTTTATTATTACTGTATGTATGTCTCTTATCTCCGTGATTTAAAGGTTTTTGTCATTAATCTTCGAGGCTGCAGTAGTTATTTCCAGGGCCTTTATCGGGGGACAACAAGGTTTTTGGCCTTGCTTTGCTGCTTTAAAACTATAAACAGACCTTCTTTATTATAATACGTAGTAACCAACCACAATTAGTGATTTATGTTTATTTACGAAAAATATATATGTGTGCACGTGGTGGTTCTTTTTGAACCTTTAATATTAATGTACAGTAGTATTATTTAGGATAATTATGCTACATGATATGCCTTATAATGTAAGTTAAAGTGAGAATTCAGCCAAATATAGAAATTATTACATCATAAAATCAGCCTTATGTCATTTAAAACCTTTATGACTTTCTTTTTTATGCAGAACACAAAATAAGATATTTTGAAGAATGTTGGTATCTAAACAACATTGACACCCTCTGATCTTTCTCAAAATATCTTCTTTAGTGTCAAACAGAAGAGTTGTACAGTATTAAGTTTAGAATGATATGAGGGTGAATAAATAATGACAGAATTTTTATTTTGGCTGAATTATCTCTTCAATTTGGATAGGTTTGTGTGTTGATGAAGATACACAGAAAGAGTTTGGGCCTGTGGCAGGACATTCAAGTCTGGCAAAACATTGATGTAGTCAAGTGCAAATATTTGACGTTCTCTTAATACATCACAGTGACATCTTCAGTTTAATTCTACTCCTAAATGACAGTTTTCCATCTTTTTTTGACCTAGCCGTAAATATGATTCTTCACAGTTTTGAGGTGTACCAAACTCTGTGCAAGACGTAACATTTCACAAAGCCATCACGAGCTGGAGCCAAAGCAATTATTTCACTTAATTTTTAGAGCATTTATTCAGGGCAAGAAAAACAGAGGGTTGTTGTTATTGTTAGACATTAGAAGCAATATTTCAAATGTGAAGATTATTATATTAGGGATCTTAGATGCTGCTGCCTGACTAGGGAGCGATAAAATTTGAGTTGAGTTATTGAGTCGCAAATGCTCAAACCACATGTGGGGAGACTCTACAGCACTGTTAATGTCTTATACATGGAACAGTAGTTCAAGTTTTAGAGGTTTTAGGTTAGTGGTTTTTGTTAAGTATGCAGGGAGACACTTGTTTAAGCCCTATTTGCAAAATAAAATATTAACCTATTTAACTTTGTTTGTTTTAATTTATTTACTTTACATTTTAACTTAGTCGGAAGTTAAACATCCATCTCGATAACATCCAGTCGGAATGTCCGTGATGCTTCTATGTCAGCAGTATGACATCAAAGTTCTGATGTTGTCGCATATTGTGTTTATTTAAGATAAAAGAAGCATAAAATAATGCAGATGCCAAAAAGTTTACAATTTTACTTTTTCTCTCATATCGTTCTTGCCGAATGAAGTTTAGAGAAACGTGATTTCCAGTATCCTGTGTGTTTTGGAGAGGTGCGACGGGACACAAGAGCCTGTCTGATCTATTCAGGATGTGGCAGGGAATTTATGAGACCCTGCAGTCCATTCTCGTGCTCCGGTCCTCTTTCTAATAATCCTCTGCCATGTGTGTTTTTCCCCTCATAGACGCTCTGCGTCATGACAGAATGGAATGTGTTCTACTCTGTTGGCCCGTGAGTGAATCCTGTTTAAGCTTCGAAGACTTCTGAAGACTTTTCATTGAGACTGTTGAGATTCGTGTGCCAGGTTTCTGGTCTTGTGTCTCAAGAGCAGGTGTTAATGATCAGGTATACAGTCCAGGGGAGGTGAGGAAAAACCAAATCGCTGTGTCACCTTTTTGAATTGACGTAGTTAATGGTTTAAAATAACACAATTGTTTCCCCATATCATGTGGCTTGTTAAGATAATATTTTCTTAATATTTAAGTGTTCATTTTTGTCTGTGCTGTTTAAACAGAGAGGAAAAAACATTTAATCGATTTTTTTAAATCAATAGATTTTATATTGAAGAACAAAGTTAGGAAATCTCTCTTTTGGCCTGGACTAGTAAGCAACCACACAAAACACCCTAACAACTGTCTACAGTAGCAGTGAACTAGCCACCACATACATTAGTAATGCCCTAGCAACCACCCAAGACACCCTAGCAACCACCTCCGGTAGTAATGCTCCAGCAATCACCCAATACACCTTAGCAACCAGCGATAGTAGTAGTGCCCTAGAAACCACCCAAAACACCTTGGCATCCACCTACAGTAGAATTGCCAGTCACCAGTCACCAGTCACCTACAGTAGCAATCCAATCAAAATACCTAAGCATCCACCCGCATTAGTGCTGACCTAGCAATCTCTCTGAACACTGTAGCAACAACTTACAGTATCAATACTCTAGCAACCACACAGAACACCCCATGCACCACCAGGAGCAATGCCCTAGCAGACCACAGAAACACCTTAGCAACCACCCAGAGTAGTGATGGCCTAGTAATCTCCTTGAACATTGTAGCAACCACTTATAGTAGCAGTGCCTTAGCAACCACTCAGGCACCTACAGCAGGAATGCCCTAGCAACCAACCAAAACACCTTAGCAACCACCCAGAGTAGTGATGGCCTAGCAATCTCCTTGAACATTGTAGCAACCACTTACAGTAGCAGTGCCTTAGCAACCACTCAGGCACCTGCAGCAGGAATGCCCTAGCAACCAACCAAAACACCTTAGCAATCACCTACAGTAGTGATCACCTGACAATCTCCCTGAACAATGTAGCAACTACGTACAATAGCAATCCCCTTGCAGCCACACAGAACACCATAGCAACCACTTACACTAGCAATGCCCTTGCAACCCCCTACGGTAGCAATGCCCTAGCAACCATCTGGCACCTACAGGAGCAATGCACGAGAAACCAACCAAAACACCTTAGCAACCTCCCACCTTACCAATGGCCTAGCAATCTCCCTGAACATTGTAGCAACCACATACAATGCCCTAAAATGGCTTATTTATATTGACATGAGAATAAATATTTTAATAGTTATTTGTACTTTAAAAGAATCCTAGTTGAGCGGTTTGATTTTACTCAATTCTTAGACGTGCTGTAATTCTTAAGGAATATCAGACTGCTGGATCACACAACTGACCAATCAGAGTTGAGTATTGAAGAGAGCCATGTACTGTAATAATGTGTCTCGATTCACAAGATTGATTTGTGGAATTCTACTCATTTATCCAGCATTAAGTGCAGATAATTGTAGAGCACATATATTGCTTGTATTTAAAGTTATTTTTCTCAGTGCTTGAATTAGGAATCAACCCTGTGACGTTTCTAGCTTCTGGCAAACCCTTGTTGTTTCTAGCTTCACAAGTGAAACAGATTCGGTCGGCCTATTTACGATGCATCATTTAAGAAAAATTCATATAGCTGCTTATAGATGTAGAAGAACCTCATACATATACATTTCACAATGTTAAAAATGCTGTCATAAAAAGTGAGCGATGATTATTAAGTTAGGTAGGTCATCCGTTTTCATATTCATACAGTTGCGTTAAGTTCCCGCTGAGGCGACGGTCGCGTCAAAGTGCCATGGACCATCGCCATTTCCAAATCACTCAACGTTCTCACTCTCAACCCTCACCTGAAGCTGCTTTTCTAATGTGATCTCAGTTAGATATGAAAACACTCCCTGTTTTCCAATCTAACTGAGCACCCGGTTCATATATCCAGCCCTGACAGCTTGACAGGAAGGGGGTGTGTATATGTTTGAAAGGTTTGGGGGAACTTCATCCATCTTTTTCTTGCCTTCTTAATAGCTGATACGTTAACGGCTGTCACCAGGTTGTGTGTGTGGCCGGGGGTCTCTGTGGAGTGGTCAGCATAAAGCCCGACCCCAGCGGCGTGTTAAACTACTCACATATGCGGCTGGATGGTGGGTGCGTGGTGGATGTTGTTTGCCCTTGGCTGGGGTGTGTTAAACCGCTCACAGCTGTTGTTCTGTTTAAGTTTGCGTGAGGGGGAAAATTGGGAAATAAACAGTCAGCCAAGGTGACAATTTGTGAGATACAATGAAAAAAATAAAAAAAATAATCTGAGGACAATGCTTTTATTCAGTACAAGTGGGATTTAAGTAAAATCGGATGCTTGGGAAAACCCAAGAATCCTGCGGTTGTTTGGAAGAATGATAGGGATGTGGTGGAACGAAGCTAGGTTACTGTAGAAAAAGTTCTGAAGCACTTCCTTTCCTAAATGATCTTTGATTGTATTTTGTTCTAATGTTTTTGTACTGTTTTGCGTACTTCTGGGCTAGTGTTGTTAACATCTTGCAAACTGGCCTATACCTACCTATCTTACTATATTGTAAATTAGAGATGCACCGATATATCATCCAATAAACGGTATAGGTTGATAAAAGCGATTTTTCACACTGTAGGCCACATGTGTCAAACTCAGTTCCTGGAGGGCCGCAGCTCTGCACAGTTTAACTCCAACCCTAATCAAACACACCTGATTCAGCTAATCAACATCTTCAGGATAACTAGAAACTTCCAAGCAAGAGTGGTTTAAAGCTGGTTAGAGCTAAACTATGCAGACCTGCGGCCCTCCAGGAACTGAGTTTGACACCCCTGCTGTAGGCCATCGGCTGATAGTTTGAAAACAGCAGATAATCAGGGTCAATATATCCAGTCAATCAAAAGAGGTCAGGAAAATGCAATGAAGGTGTCCTCTGTATTTTGAAAATGTTAAGAAACATTACCAGTTTGATTTTTCATATTAATAGTTATCATATGAATTAATAACATTCAGAATGGACAGGAAATTAAGTGGGAATGAGAAGGGGAGGGTTCGGGTCGGGAATGGACCTTGAGCCGAGGAAGGCCATCGGCTTAAACCATATGGTGGTATTTTTACCAGCAGGGAACTCACAAAGAGCTCATTAAATGTTTAAAGGGGTCAGGAATTCCTTATTTGAAGATCTATTAAACACTCAAATCACATGATTTTTAGGGTTGTATCTTGTGACATCACATCCTGCTTTGTGTAGATGTCTTTGGTTCGTGTTGCGTTTCAGGTCAAACGCACCAGAGTTCATATGGAAGTAGTCTCTTGTAGCCTTTGGCTGCTTTCTTTGGTCAAGGCCCACCCAAGAGGCCATATGACTGGAAGGTAAATCAAGCGATTAAGTTTCGTTTGGTGCCTCATCAGCATCAGGCGTGGAAATGCCCCAGCAGTTACAGACTGGTGCATATTCACGAACATGTCAAAAGTTAACAGCGACAACAATAATAAGTTTATGCTGTGTACCTCACATACATTTCAGAATTAAGCATTTAGTCGATCGTGATGAATTCTTATCGCAACCATTGTAAACACGACAGCTCACTTCTTTGATCAGACTTCTTTGTTTCCAGGCGAACCGTTAAAGAAAACAACACGCACGTCTCACGAAACCCCTTTAAAATTCAACCAATCAGATGACGATTTGAAATGTGCTTTTGCATCAGACGTTCAACCAAAGGTCTTTGGTCTGAGACCTATGTGATACGGTTCAGATTGCAGCATTTACACTTTAATTGAACTATATTAACAGAAATTTCACCAGAGTTTATTTTGATCCAAACATGTTGGACATGCACAAGTGTGAACACACCTTTAGACATCCTCGGTTTTAAGAGAATTGCGTATAGTTCTGACAGCAACAGGTGGTAGCCGGGAGCAGTGACGTTGTCTATGGGGATTTTATAGTAAATGACGTTAACACATGCAGATGAAAAAGCGTTGACTTACTCTCACGAAAGTGTCACTTCAGCTCGGCGCCACCGAGTTCCAGGATCCAGCTGGATGTAAAAGCCGTCTCCCATAAATGTTTGTTTTGCTTCATTAAAGTGTGCCATGCTTATGATTCTCATGGTCTGATTCTCAAGTCACGTTCCCTCTACAACTTGGATCCTACTTAGACTGTCACCCTGATTTCTGCACACACTTGTGTGTGTTGAATGCACAGTCATATATTGTGTTTTTATGCCTTGAATGTAGGAGTAATGTTCGTGAATTTGAGATAAGCACGCGGGCCTCTTGCAAAATACCTTCTTAGCTTTTAGAACTATGTTTATAAATGAGCTTCCAGTATCTGATTGGCTCTGTAGCATCAGTGATGCGATTGATCAGGGCCTTTTTTAGAAATAGCCTGTTTCGGGGTATCTGATGGTTAATAATAGTGAGTATTGAGGGTTTTATTGAGTTCATAACCCAGTCTCTAGATTTCCACTTGCGTTTTACAAAGAGTTCACGCAGTTTACATGGGTGCTCAGCATCTATTCTCATAATAAAAGCTTGTATATGACCATGAACATATTTTAGCCTTAACTATGACTTGACACATATAATTTGAAGAAAATTACCAGCAGGCTCAAGTTCCCAAGGTTTGTATAATTTCCTCACGTAATGGCATCCACGTCCCTTGTGTTTTTGTGATTTTAGGGCATTAATCTTTTCTCTGAGTCTGTAATCTACCTTTGCTATTTGGAAGCAGTTAAGAGTAAATTAACCTCTTGGCCTGTCTGATACGTTTTCTGATGAAGATCTGTGATGTTTTGAACATGTGAGTCTTAAGCCCCATTCAGACGGCCAGCAACAACCTGCTACAAAGCAAGGCGATTAACTATGCCTAACAAAATCCAGCAACACAAGCTACAGTGACTATTTGGCTAATGGAAGTGGGCGTTTCTAGCGAATCAGCAAAGTTGAGATTTACTTTACTTTATGCAAATAATGAGCGATTTTTGGGGATGACTAAATTATCAATAAAAAATTAAATAGAAAATATTTACAAAATATTTACAAAATAGTGAATAAAATAAAATGCTTACAGCAAAATCAAATGAAATAAAATAATAAAACAATTAATTACAAATTAAATAAAATGACACAAAAAAATTAAAATAAAATACTTACAGCAAAATTTTAATGAAAAAGATTTAAAATACATTCATAAAAAAGTTTAAAAAAGTAATAAATGAATAAACTAAAATATTTGCATCAAACGTAAAATGATAAAATAAGAAACAAAAAGACAAACAAAAACATTTAAAAGGAATAAAATAAATGAAATAAAATGCTTTCAGCAAAAAATCTAAACAGAACAAAAATTTATATAAAATTGATATTTATATCAATTGTTCTTGATATTGTCTTACACAAACAAATAATATTATTAATTATTCATTGTCACTATCTAGTAAACATATTTTGTAGGTGCAGTTTTTGCAAAATGTGTTTTTCTCATCCTTACACTCATATGTTGAGTAAAATTTTTTGATCACAATAAAAATCTAATACTGTGCCTATTCTAAAGCTACAGAACCACCTGAAAAGTATTTGTGGTTATTATGAAGTCTCTAATGAAAGTTTCTCCCGAGTGTGTAACTTGATTCTGACTGGTCTGTCATAGTTTGTTGTAGGCCTGACCTGCATTATTTTGCTAGCTTTGATTCTGTGCGTGTGCTGGTAATAAAATCGCTTATTGGTGCCCGAGGCATTTCGTGTCACCAGTTTTATTATCAATACGACTCTCTCAAATTTGATTAAGCAGTCTTGTATGTAACAAATTTACCACTCGGTCATAATTCTGCATGCACAATTATGATACGTAACATGATGACATGGATTGTGTATCATTTTTTACTCAGTATTGTTTTTTCCGTCTGGGCTAGACACATGGAAGTGATCATGCACAGAGGGAGGTGTGTTTTCTAGAAAAAAAGATAGAATCAGACTTCCTAACCCGAGCGCTTTCCCAAACACTCCACACTTCCTTTGAGGCCTGGAATACGTGGTTAGATTACCAAACCGTGATCTTCCACAATCCCCCCGGTGGGATGTGATAGAGGCCAGGTCCTGAGTCTACAGCGCCCAGCTGACTGTAAGCATCTGGTGCTACTGCTTTAGGGGAGAAGCTGATTGCAAAGAACACAGTGCAGCTGGATCCCGAGTGCTCGCCGTTAGGTGTTTTCATGTCTATCATCAGCTGATTACTGCGATTATGCATGCTGTATTTGTGTTTGTCTATCAGAGCTCTGATTTACAACTGCCCTCGAGGAACGGCCCTTACCTACAGAGTGCTTTTCCTCTGTTGCTTCTCATCTTTCATCCCGTTTCTTTCCCACCTGGATTCTCAACTGTCAATCATCAGCCAATCAAACGAAGATGTTTTAATATTGTCTTGAGCAGAAATGTCAGCAGATCTTATAGGAGTAGTTCAATTCAAAATAAGCACCCATTGGCTTTTTTATTCTTACTATGGAAAGGCAACGTGTCTTATTTTAAAAGTGAACTACTCCTTTAAAGTGATAGTTAACCAAAAATGTCATGATTTACTCACCCTCTTGTCATTCCAAAATATATTTAAAAAAAATGTTGTTATCTGGCACTCATTCACTTGCAAGGGTTTTGTGTCCATACTATAAAAGTCAATGGGGTCCAGTGCTATTTGTTTACAAACATTCTTCAAAATATCTTCTTTTGTGCTCTTTGGAAGATAGAAAGTAATGCGGATTTGAAACGACAAGAGGGTGAGTAAATGATGACAGAATTTCCATTTTTGTGTGAACTATCACTTTAAGGGAACTCTTTGCTCATTCTCCATGTCTTTCGACACATGAAAACTGATAAAAATCCGGGTTATCATATGACATTTTTTTTCCCTAGTTTGCAAGTTTTCCTAAATACGTGTGCAAATATGACTGTTGTACTGCTTAAAAGTGAATATGAACTTCATTTCATATTCAGTTTCCAATTTTTTTTTTATTGTTTCTCCAGTTTTAATTTTCAGCAAATAAATGCAAATAGAAGCAATATTTGTATTTGAAATTTGGAAGAAATATTGTTAGTAGTTCACAGAATGAAACATATAAAGCTATAAAGAGTGAATTTAGAAAAACTGAAAATACATTTGCAATGGTTCATTTTCACTGACCGTACAACTGACAACGTTCAGTTATGAAGCAAGCAAAATCAGTGAAGAAAACAATCACCTTATCTTATCATGAATCCTAGTAGTGGGCATATAATAATGATTTATAAGTTGAGCTGTGTGGTAGGATTTCACGAAAGATGTCAGTTTGACTTAATTTGACCACAATCCATGTAAAGATAAGCATGTAAAATAACCTGCAATTTCATGTACAAAACAAAGATGTCGATAGAGAGACAATCATTAGGGATTTAATATCATTATTGATCAATCAAATCAATGTCATTTATTTGTGGTATTGTTGTACAGAGTGATTGTCATCAGCTTGTAGGATGATACAACATCTGATCATCCTCTCTCTGTTTATTTTGCTATAATGAATGGATGAGTGTATTTCTGCAAAAACAATCTAAACCTCTCTGATGTTGCAGCGCATTATTTTCATTGATCATTTTTGCTTCTTTCCTCTTTCAGCTATAGAGTCTTTTATTCTCATTAGATTCGGATCTGTCTCGGATTACTCTTAGAGTCATGTACTGTACCAGTGTGATTGACAGAGATTTTTAAAGGCTCTCACACGTCTGAAGTTTCAATGGCAAAAGGCAACTGCCGGTGTCGGATTTAAACTCTATTAAATTCCAGCCAACAGGACCGTACAAACATATGACTGATTGACATTTATATATTCATATTTATAGATGTTTTACTCATGCTCTTGGCCACCTTTTCCATGACAACTGATGTTTGGATTTCTTTGACACATGGCTAAACTCTTGAAACGTCATAATGTATACTGTGTAACTGATCACTCATTATAAAGGAACATTTAAGGAAATTTTGAAGATGTCCATTTAAATTATTTTGATGAGATACTCAGTTAAGGGATGCCCCACCCAAAAATGAAAATTCGGTCAACATTGACTCCAAACATTGAATACCAAACTGGTACATATTTCTTTGTTCTGTTGAATACAAAGAAAGATATTTGGAAAAATGTTACCAGCTGACATTTCTAGGACATCATTGACCACCATGGTAAAAATAGTTCCAATGTAAGTCAAAGGTATATACATACATAGATCTTGCATTGGCTGCTTTCGTCAGCTGCTGCTATATGTCAATGGCACCACAATATTGGTCCTGGCAATAGACGCATGTAAACAAGTGCAAGTAAACAGGGGAGCTGGACCTCTTCAGCATTTAAAGCACAATAACGTTTATTTTTCTGAACACTTGTCAATAATTTAGGGTATATGTGCATCACAAAAACATCAAGTCTCAAGATACTTAAAATCTCAATATTTAGACTTTAGAAGATTTCATTAGTTGTGCCTGTATTTCTTGTAAGTACATATTACATCATGACTATGCAAGAGAAACAAGAAAAACATTTCACATCAATGCAGCCTTTGACTTTAAAATGCTTGTTCTCTGGCTTAGTATCTAGTCGTACTTAACCAATGATGCATACATATTTTTGGACAATTTACTGCTTTTTATCTATGTGTGACACCTTGGGCGCTCATCTGAAGCTCTTGAGTGTCATTTCAGATGCTCCTCTGGGGTGTTATCGGGCGAACACTTGATTATTATCTCCTCAATGCGAGTTTCTACATGCCTCTTCATCCATCAGCTCTCCTCAGGGCTGCCGTCTCAAAACAACACGGTTGCTCCTTCGGCTGTGCGGCTCCAGACCTGTCTTTGCCTGTTTCAATAAATCGCCTCGATTCAATCCAACATCTCGTTCCAGGTCTTAAAGATGATCTGGTCCGGTGTAACGAACCCAAGGCTCTGTATCGGTCTGTCGGTTTGGCCTCATACTTTTTATTTCTTTCACATTTGATCAATCGTACAGCGTTTCTGTTCTTTTGAAACAGGGGAATATTAAGTTCTCTAAATTCGGTCATTTCATCATTTGTGATGTTTCCATTTTTCTCAGGGCTTTCTGGAATTGAATATAGAACCATAAAGAGAAACTGTTAACGGTTTTCGGGCCCATTTTTGTCAAAGATTTATGGGACCAATCATCAGCTGTATGGTCACGACTCGGCCAGTTGCATATGGAAATGTGAAAGTAATAATGATCATGTTTTTCTTTAACGCACGTGGACTTTTGGACAACAGCCTTCTCATTATGGAAACGATCTCAAGTGCTCCCATCCACAAACTGTTTCTGTGTTCGGTTAAGAGCCCCATGGAGATTTGGGCAGGACAAGGCAATCCTTTAGCTGTCACACACTCTTTGAACACTTTGTGCATTACTTTCAAGAAAGAACATTTCTGGGGAGGTTTTATGGATAGAGCCCCCCATCACCAAGACAGAGAACAGAGTAGGCCAGATCAGATCCAATCCAAGATCAGACGTGATATGCACATGTTCAGGGAATTGGAGGTCTGACCTTTGGGAAACAAATGTCTTTTAAAGTGACAGGTCAATACTAGACATGCGGTTTTTTTTTCAAATACTGCACGGATAAAGAACAATTTGTTTTTTAAACATACCGTACAAAAATAGCTTCTTCCCTCAGGCCATCTACCTCTTGAACAGATAATTAAACAAAAAAAAATAAAAAATTCTTGCGTGCAAGACTTCTTATGTGCAATTAACTCTGTGCAATAATAACAAAGTGTAATCTTCAATATCCTTCAGATAATACACTATCTATTTTTTATACAACTTTTTCTGTAAATTATATTTCATCTTGCTGTATATAACGCATAGCTTTTACTGAAATAGTCTATTCTATTTTTTACTTGTACATATTTACATACACACATAACTTTACTCTCTATAGCTTTACTCTTATGTTTACTGTATTGTATTTCTAATTTTTATACCCATAGGCCCTTATTTAAATCATCTGTGTAACTGTTTTTTTGTATTGTTTGATGGTCTCTGTGTTGTTGCTTATTCTGTGTACTGGATGCTCCTGTCACCAAAACAAATTCCTTGTATGTGCAAACATACTTGGCAATAAAGCTCTTTCTTATTCTGATTCTGATTCTGATTCTGATTCTGTATTGTAAATATTACCTTATATGTTGTCTTTCTAATTGGTTTATTTTTTATTATGTTATTATATTGTATTTGCTTAAGAACAATTACAATTTGAGTCTGTATTGTCACATCTGTACACAGGACAAAAAATCCAACAACTATTATGAATATAAAAACTGTCACTTATTGTGACTATTAAGATTTGTGTGTATGCAAACTTTATTTATTTTTTATAACTTTTTAGAAATTTTTATTTGAACTTTGTAAATGTCTGTTATGTGAAATATGGAAATTCAACGAAATTCAAAGCTCTATGTTTTCTGTAAGGTTAATGTAAAATTTTGACCACAACAGTATTTACAAATATATATATTTAATATAATAAAGAGGGAGATATATTTAAATACATAATTTAGGCTGATTAATCGTGATAAACGATTAATCGCACACAGAATAAAGGTTTGTTTTTACAAAATATATCTCTGTGTACTGTGCATATTGACTTTGTATTTAAAAACACAAATCAAACATACATGCATATTAAGGAAATTAAGAGTTTATTTACAAAATGAACACTTGAAAATTGTTATAAATTATGTTTTTTTTATTGTGCATTCTAATAAAAATCCATCCTCTGCTGTTGCTTTTTTTTGTCATTTAGCAGACGCTTTTATCCAAAGCGTCTTACAGGTGGGGTAGGCAATGGAAGCAATTGGGACAGCATAAGCATAAGTGCAATCAAAGAAGAAGACTGGTCTCATATAAACTAACACAGTATAGGTAACCTAACATAGAACCATTCATTCATTTTTTTTTGTATTTTTTTAAGAGTAGAGAAGATATGGTCAGAACAGATCAGTCAGATGTTGACGGAAGAGATGTGTTTTCAGACATTTCTTAAAGATGGCTACAGAATCTGCAGATCTTGTAGCAGCGGGTAGATCATTCCACATAGGTGGAACAGATGTGGAGAAGGTGCGCGAGAGAGATTTTTTACCTTTTTGGGATGGCACCACAAGACGCTGTTCGTTTGCAGAGCGTAGGGATCTGGCGGGTACACATATCTGCAGTAGCGAGTGAAGATAAGGTGGTGCCGAACCAGTGGTGGTCTTGTAGGCCAGGAGCAGAGTCTTGAATTTGATGCGAGCGACTATAGGGAGCCAATGTAGCTTAATGAATAGAGGAGTGACGTGTGCTCTCTTCGGTTCATTAAAGATAACTCCTGTCGCAGCATTCTGGATCATCTGTAGATGCAAGCTGGAAGTCCACCCAGTAGCGCATTGCAGTAGTGCAGTCTGGACAGGACCATAGCCTGTACAATGACTTGCGTAGCATGCTCTGATAGGAAGGGTCGTATTTTCTTAATATTGTAGAGGATGAATCTTAAGCCATAATAAGTAAATAATACGGCTAACTAACACAACAAAACACAAAAAAACATAACAAATAATAACATTTTTTTTTTAATAAAAAAAGAGTTATCTCCTTCATCTCCATTTTTATTTATTGCACAGTACACATACATATATTATATAAACACAAACTTTTATTCTCGATGCGGTTAATTGTGAATAATCTTTTAACAGCCATAAAAATCATTGTCAATAATGTTTTTAAATACATTTTGTTTTCAAAAAACAATTTCCAATAAAAATAAATTCATGGGATTTTTTGCTTGTTTTTATTCCGCCTTTTAATGTTCATAAATAGGAACTCCCGCCGAAAACGTACACCATTGATTGGCCAAGTGTTTTTGTGTCAGACCAGTCAGAAAAACAAAGCACTGTTTTGAAAGCACCACAAAGCCATGTGCTTACAATAGTTGAGCAAATCAAATTATGAACGTCTTGAAGTTGTTCTTGTGATTCTTGAAACATTCAAAAATTCACATTTCACCTTGAAGGACTATTATGTGAAAACAAAAAAGATTCTCTGATAAAGGAAATATCTCTCTGATCAAAAGTGAACTCTCGTGTTATTAAAAGTCAGTTTGAGATCTTCCAAGCCTGTGTGGATTTAGATCACAGCTGATGGATTGTGTCTGGTTCCACATGTGCTCTGGTCTGGTTGATATCACTGCTTATTGACTCTTTTTATCAGATGCACATGTCTCTGCTGCCTCAGTCGTATCTCCGCTGGCAACTTAAGGGTTAATGGAGCAATCACTTATTTGAGGGTATTTAAGTTTATAGGCTGAAGTTTAGCGTTTGGGAAGCTTCAGGGCTCAAATTATAGCGCATCATGGGTAATGCTTAACAGAGAAATCATTTCAGACTGTACCCAACCTCAACTCATGACCTCAGGGACTGTTTCATGTCCACAAAACTTCTCAGAGTTTCTCAATGCTTTCATGAAAACCTCATGAGGTAGTTGGAATCAATCATTTACAGAGTGTTGTAATCATTAGAAATCATAATTATACAGCCTTACAGATTTTTTGTGCAAAATATCTTCCGTAACATAATTCATGGCATACTTGACTGTGTTTGACAATGTGGTCTTCTGTTCTTGCTTTGCATTGCAGATGAATTCTTTTGAAAGGGAAACCCATTTCTGAAAGCTGGAAGTCGGAAAGGGGGATGTTACACGCTCTGCTCATTGTCTTTTCCCGGGGGGAATGTGGTATCTGCATTCCCTAACCTAGTTACCGAATGCTTCAGAAACAATGAGCAATTTATCCTTCATCTCATCTTTCCGCGCTTTTGATATTCGGGTGGCAGATAGCTATGGATGAATGGAAAATACACTAGAAAAGACAACAACTAGAGAACACTAGGCATAGGGATCACATCAATCCTTTATTGGTTTAAAGCTCTCAATTAAAGGGGTTATTTTGCTTAAAACTTAAAATAATGTCATCATTTATTTACCCTCATGTCTCATGACTCTTTCTTCTGGTGAACACAAAAATAGTTCTTTTGTGAAATGGTTTTGTGTTCAGACAATGGAAGTCAATGTTGTTTGGTTACCAGCATTCTTCAAAATATCTTCTCATGTGTTCTGCAGAATTAAGAAAGTCACACATGTACGAAATTATATGACGGGTACTAACTGATGAAATGATTTTCATTTTTGAGTGAACTATCCCTTTAGGAGTTTCAATGAGAATGTCTAGTTGTTTTAACCCTCTGGGGTCAGAGGGTGTTTTGAGGCAGATTTGCTTTTAAGTTGATCAAATATGACAATTTTATTACAATCAAATGTTTTTCTTTGTGAAAAGTGAGAGAGATCCAGCTTTGTCATACACTTGAAAACAATCGCATTCAAACTGTCTAAGTTGTTCAAATGTGAGTACAGCTATTTTCAAATTTGCTCCAAGTCTAACAGATGTCCCACACTCTGCTGCTTATTTGTGAAGGTTTTGGTTGAATTATTCTTGTCCATCATATAAAGGCCACACTTTCTGAAGCCCGGCAAGCTTAAAGGTGTTGACTGGAAGCCCCCCCTCGAGCCCCTGGCAGTGGTCAGGCTCTGAAAGACAGTCTGTTTGGTTGATATCTCCATCCTTCAACACCACCCCATCAATTCCAGTACGCCCTGACCATCCCTGCTGAGACACTGACCCTTTGTCCACCAGTTGATGGGCTGAGGCCCCAAGTCCCACTCTTACGCCCTGAAGAGTGACAACCACCTCAAAGTCTTCATCTCCCTAAACCTGTGACCTTCACACCGCAACGCGACATAGAAAAGATGCATCACAAATAAAAGGACACTGTATGAAAAATTCAAAAACACACTCTATAGGCCTATAGTTTAACTTGTGCTGTTAAGTACCAACAGAGATCCAAAACTTTGCTCCACACATCACAATAATAGGGATTTGGATTTTTGTGGTTTCAAATTCCAAAGCAACCACTCGGTCACGGTTGAAATCGCACACTTACTGTATTTAACTCCCTTGTTACAATTCACTGATGGACATTGTGATAGAAGATCCAGTGGCGGACTCTTCCTGCTGCGGGGCCAGATGTTTGTAGTAGGCTATCGAGTCTATGGTGCTTCTGGGGTTTAATGTGCGGTTTACGGCCGTGATGTCCACATGCAGCGTTTGCCTCTTCAGTTCCTGGTGTGTGATGCTTTGTTCAGCGTCTCATAGTTCTGTTGTTTCTTCTGTGAACACTTGCCTGGCTAGACAGATTTAGGGGGTGCTTTCGGCAGAAAATAAACATGGCGGCAAAACTTTTTCATCTCTTTGATCGACTGCTTGTCAGATGTAAAAATAAAAAAAATCCCGCCCGAAAAATCAAGATGTGTAACGTGCAGGGAATTTGTTCAATAGATATATAGACTGTAGCAGAGATTCAGCACATTGTTGAAAACATAATGGCTCGAAAACTTGATTAATATGCATTAATAGCAACCTAAACGTTTACAAGAAGACAAAATGTTTTTGTCTTATTTGTTCTATTCTGTAAGTAATTCTATTCTATTTCTGTTAGGAATTATTAAAAAATTATAGATGAAGTAGTTCATCAATGTTGATGGTGGGCAGAGAGCCAACAGGCATTAGAAAGACTGTAAAAAGTGCGATGCCGTATATATTACATAAAAGTTAAGGGTCTGTGTATGTTAGAGGGGTAGTTCTTCCAAAAATTCTGTCATCATTTACTTATTCTCAGATTGTTTCAAACCTATATAAATGTCTTTTTTCTGTTGAACACAAAGAAAAATATTTGGAAGAATGTCATTAACCAAACAGATCTCATCCTCCATTTACTGCCATAGTAGGGAAAATAAATACTACTGGAGTCAATAGGGGATGAGATCTGTTTGGAGGGTGAGTAAATTATGACAGAATTGAAATTTTGGGGCAAACTATCCCTTTAAGCATAAAAATTAAGGATAAAGTCATCCTTCGCTATGGCGAAGGTTTTTGGAGGAGATACGCTAGCACCCAAAATATATGGTAAAGGTGTTCCAGCAGACAACCGTTGGAGAGAAAGATTGTCCACCCCTTTAAGTCCCAGTGAACCGGAAGTTGCGATTGTTTTTACTTCTGTATTTTGACGCATTTCGAGTGAAATCGAAAAATAGTGGCCGTGGCTTTCATCTTTCTCTGCAAATTGATTGGAAGTATAAAAACAGCAGTTACATTTTTAAATGGATCTGGCAGCAGGCTCACAATTGAAGGGGAGTCAACGAATGCTCCGCCCAAGCCATCCAACATACCTCATCTAAGAGGGATAGTCACTACAGGATGGAAGTGAATTTTCAGATTTTAATTAATGAGGGCACATGATTTTTAAAAATAGAATGAACCACATTGATAAACTATTTACAATAAATGCTGCAATATGTCATGACATATGAACTTAATTAATTAAGTACATAGTGTTCAAAACTGTTCTCACCTTACCTAATGTGCAACAGTAAATGATGTAAAGGATGATTTGACTTAAGACCACCTATGAAATATTTATTACTCTGCAAGTAACTCGCAATTAATTCAAAATAATTTTATGTAAAACAGAAACGACGACAGAGAAACAAAAGTTATTGACTGCAGCTGTAATATCACCTTTAGATATCTCTTATAAATAATTAATTAAAAAATCTATTCAAAATTAGAGATCTGCCCAGAGATTAATTTTAAGACCAAACCTGGCCTGCGATCCTAACCAAGTACTATTAAATTTTAAGTCCAAACCAGACCCAAACACAACATTGTGAGTAGATGCAGACCCAGTGTTTAATACGGCAACAAAGTTATGTTAAAATGAAAACTTTACTTTACTTGAGATTCTTGGACTGACCGTCACAACATAGTTCAATATTGTTTCATTTATTTACCCTCATGTCATTTCAAACCTGTATGACTTTTTTCTGCAGAATAGAAGTTTTGGTAACCAAACAACACTGACACCCGTTGCCTTTCAATGTATGGACACAAAACCACAGACATTTTTCAAAATATCATCTTTTGTTTTCAACAGAAAAAGTGTCTCATACAGGTTTTGAAGGACGTGATTCTAATTTTGGGTGAATCATCTCTTTTATACAATGCATTATGTTGCTACTTAGTTTACAGTACAAAGAGCCCAGAATCATAAGCTCTATTTGGACCCTTTTCAAGCTCCAGCATCCAAAACCAGAACTGCATGACCCCCCTTGACTTCATGAAGGGTTCACAGGAGGCCAGTTGTGTTTCTATGTGTTATTGTAGGTCTTCATAGGTCACCCTGTTTTGGATCCAATTGATTTGAGTTCAAAAGGAACAGCCTCTCTGTGGCAGTGCTTACATTACATCACATTCTTTTCCACTTTCTGTTTTTAGACGTGCAGACAGGCCTCGCTCATTAGCACTTTTTTATTCACTGACCAGAGAGGTCGCAATAGCCTGGAAAGTCTGTTTGGAGGGGGGAAGCCAACAAGAACAAAAACAAGACTCTTTTTTTTCAAGAGAAAAGGAAGTCTGGGGCAAGTTTTCACGATAGCTATAGTAGAGTATATCTTCTTTCGTTTTTTGGGGGAAAAAGACCAATTACAGAAATGTTTTTCTCCCTGTGAAGTATTCATTTTGATATTGGTTTCATTCACCTAGTTAAAATTCTCTGTGAGTTCTATCCATGGCTAAAATGTTAGGGTTGTAATGTATGCTTTTTTTTATTTGCTGTGTTGTGCTTCATGTCTTACTGTTTTAATTTCTTCTAAAAAGTCAATGATGTGCTGTTCATTGTGACAATTTACCCCAGTACAGTGTGTCAATGTTCAATTGTCTTAGAAAAATCCCTGTAAAAACTGACAATTTGCCTCTGTATGGTTTACGTTGTGACAACTTACCCCAGAACACTGTGTCAATGTTCGATTTTCTTAAAAATATCCCTGTAAAAACTGACAACTATCCCCGGTGTTCTGTTCATTACAACTTAACACAATACCCAGTATGTGTCAATGTTCAATAGTCTTAGAAATATCCCTGTAAAAACTGTAACAACTAGCCCCGGTGAAGTGTGCTGCTCATTGTGATAATTTACCCCGGTACAGTGTGTAAATGTTCACTAGAAACTGTGACTACTAGCCCCGGTCTAATTCGACATTTAGCACATTACACTAAACTCTTTACAATTTCTTCACATGCTGCAGTGTTAAATGATTTTTGGTTCCTCTTTTTTCTTTACGACATGTAAAGTATCATTAAAAGGGAGTGTATTGCTCCTTTCTGTTTACCGCGATTATTTGTGATTAATTTTGCATGTGTCTTGGTTCAGCCTCAGGTTCGGAAAGTGTTGTGTCACTCGCGTCTGGAGTTTAGCTGGTCTGCTGGCATCTAAGTGATATCTCTGGTTTACCGCCGAAAGCTCCAAACTTTGCTTTGTGAAGGGGGGAATCTGCTTTTGTCAGTGAGATTAATATGTAGTTGGCCGGAGCTGAGTCATGGTGCTTGTTTGGGTTGGACGAGCTGTTTGGAAGCTGTCAGACCATCCTCATCTGTATTATTTTGAGGAGTGTTGCTTGAAGCAGAAGTGCTTTCTCACGGACGCAGCCCATGATGAGACTCGCCGTCTCTCAGATGTGGGGTGAAATATGAGATGGTGTAGAAGACGTGAAGACGAACGCTAAACAAGTGATGGAGTGCTTCCTATTAGGGTAAAATGGTGGATTGTTTGATTGAGGGAGACACATGTTTGAATATCGTACCCTGAGGTGAATTGATGTGCTGATGGATGCCAAATTATAAGAAGATTATGACTTTGTTTGGTTGGCTGATGTTCAAATATTTGCCCTTTAAGCTGAAGCTTGTCTTTTTTGGATGTTAAGATACTTTCTCCTATCCTATCTTAGTTTGAAAAGACAACTGTACCATCGTAAAATTGATTTCTTTCTAACATTGGATGAACCAGTGGTGTTAGTTTGGGGCGGGACTTTCTGGATTTCTGACCAATGGCATTTCAAAGTTTTAGAAGAATGGAAGATTATCAAAAAATTATTTCTTATTTATCTAATGTCATTTGGATTTTAAACATCATAAGGGTTTAATAAAAGCAGTGCCAGTGATGGCAGGATTAAGATTTTTCAATGAATTTTGGTGTATTATTTGTTTAATGTTTCTTTTGCCAATGTTGGTTTTTAATTCAGTCAAGTAAATTTACTGTCATCTTTCTAATATCTTATAAATTTGCAAGTAACTATTTTCATCATTAAAACACTAATAAAATCTTATTGTTGAACAAACCTTTCCCAAAAACGTACTTTCACGATGGAAAAATAACTTTGAAAATCCAAACTTTTTGCCAAACCTACTGGATACTGTCAAATAAGCGACATTAAAACCAACAAATAAATTTATAGCATGTCATTTTTTGAGCATTTCCTAGGAAATAATCTTTATTTTGCCCTTCTGTGTTTAACATTAAACATGTGACAGTGATTTACGAGAGACATGACTGTAACACAAACCTTTGAGTAACTATAGAGTACAGAAAGGAAAATCTGAGGTTGTATAAACACAATTTAATCTTACATATAAAAGGCTGCGTTCATTTAGAGGCAAATCCTTTCTAAACGTCTACACTGCTTTTCTAACCGACAGGTTTTTTGTTTCCAAACGTACAAAACTGAAGGCTTAGTGTGGGTAAGAGTTATAAATGATTTGCTTTGTATATTAGGGTTAAGAAACTTTATGTGTATAGAAGAGACACATGGAACTTCATATAATTGCCTCATGTGGGTTTGCGCTTTAGTGAGTTAAAAAAGATAACCAGAACATCCTGGCAAAGATCATCACGACACACTTTACATCTTTGCATAATATACACTGTTAACCATTACAAAGTGCAATACATAACATAAAAGAAACATGATTTACACAAAAGATGGTTGCTTTACACATTTTTCAAAATAAACAATTACAACAATCAAACATTATTTTCGAATAAGATAAATATTATATTTTTTTGTTTATATTTAGTTTCATTTTGTTTAAGAATTCTTTTTTTAGAAATGTTTCATATTATATTTTATAATAAGTATTTCATAGTTAATCAATTTTTTTTTATTAATTCAAATTTAATTAAAGTACAGTATTTTAGTAGCCAAGACTAGAGTCTGTGCCCATCCAGAAATAGATTTGAAAATAGACCTATCTAGAGAAATATTTTCTTGACTGAAACTGTGATGAGCCCTAACTTGACAGACACTTGGCCTTAAAACATCTAACTGCTTTTTTATAGATCTTTGATTTTGTTTTAAAAAGTCAAATTAGCAAAAATTACAAAAGGGTAAACTCAATGAACTTCATTGTACAGACGTTGCCAAGTTTGACATTCTGAACTTTGTTTTAGTTAGTATAGCTAATTCCGCAAATGTGTTTATGTTTTCATAATGCTCCTCTAGTAGTCTGTCTTTTTTGTTTAATATGAACAACATGTTTTAGCTTGCAGTCGGCCGTGTTTTTACAAGCGCGTTCTTTTAAGTTTACACAGAGATTAATCTTCTTTTCCAGTGTTATTTTAATAAGCGTCCCTGTGTTGATTGACAGTAATCGGCTTGGTAAACTATAAATGAAGCATAACATGCTGGCATTCAATATGCGATTGTTATAAGAAAGTCATGGCATGTATGAACTGCATTCTTTATGTGCATTCATGTTTACATGGTTTATTTGTTCATAACTTTTCCTTATAATATATAATATAGCTCTAGCTTTGCTTCAAGAACCAGATTTTACACTGAATGTCAAGTTAAGATCGAATAGAATTGTAAGACATACAGTAATACATTTATAAATTCAAACTGTCCAAACGATTTATTGCGATTTATTGATTCCAAAATAAATGTTTGTATTTATACGTGTATAGTTTATGTGCATGTGTGTATAAATACACATAAATATACATGTGTATATGTATAAATAAATGCACACACTAACAGCTGTATGAAAAGTATGTGCATAAATAAATATACATTTGTATTTAACAAAAAATTACATTATGCGTAAATAATACGTACATTATCAAAGATATTAATATTAACAAGATGTGTCCCTGCCATTAAAATGAATTGGGAGGAACGCAACCCTCAATATGGCCGTCCTAGTGAACCTTCGCGCAAGCGTAGTATCTTAAGCAACATGAAAATAATGTTTAAACATTATGGTACAGTTAACGTCATTTTTTAAATGTTGTTTTTAAAGGGGTCATATGACACGGCTGAAACGATTATTATGGTTTGTTTTAGATGTAATGCAATGTGTATACACGATTTAAGGTTAAAATACGCAGTATTTTCCACATACCGTGCATGTTTGTATCTCCTCTTTGGCCCACCTCTCTGAAACGTGCACATTTTTTACAAAGCTCATCGCTCTGAAAGCGAGGTGTGCTATGATTGGCCAGTTAACCAGTGCATAGTAATTGGTTGAATACTGCAAGCGTGTGGCGGAAGTGTAACGGCACTTCTCATTTTTGGAACATCAGGTATGCCCACCTTACCTGTGTATACATTTGGCCGATCTAAGTCAACCCATTCCATGTACTTACGTAGATTTGTGGGGGTGTGGTAACACGAGGCGTTTCAGGCAGATCTGGGTGAGCATTCGCTTTTAGATAGAATGCATTTTTCTCTGAAACACTTTCAACTTTTGCAATTTTATGTGTCTAATACATGCATTGGCAACTTTTAACACATCAAAGACATGTATTTGCGCCATATAACCCCTTTAAATATGTTGTTTAATTGGAATTTTATCTGGCAATTCTTGAAATATCAGTATTCACGTCTTGTTTAAATTACGTAATAACTGTCTGAAAGCTAGTTGCAAAGATGGACGCTGAGTGGCACGACTTCACTAAACGGACTTTGATATAACTCATATTTCTTAAATATGTATATACATCGACCTTTGAGAATTTATATAAACATATATATGCACATCACACAAACTTTTATTTTGGAATCGATTATAAGTCGATTTAACATAACAATTTTTTTACTATTTACTAATATGACCAAGACTGACATCGGCAAAACGACTAACTAATTTATTATCACTATTGTCTAATACTGTATTAAATTACGTTATATTATATTTGAAAACTTAAAAAAAAAACATTTGCTCAACTTGACTAGTTTATACTTACTGACCAATGAATGTTCCAAAAGATAAATAAAGTTTAATTTCATGGAATTCCTTTTCTTATTTGATAAGCATATTATTCTGCCTAGTGTATTAGATTATCTGTTCATATACGCTGTGCTTTTTGCCTGAAGCATTGTTTCTTGATCGCGAACACCGGCCTGGAGATGTTCAGGAAATGTGAGGTGGAGAGTGATAAGATTTTCTAAAGCTCTTTAAACTTGGCAGAAGTCTCAAGGTTGGAGCAAATCTCCGGCCGCAGCCAGAGACTTAGACGAACAACTCTTTCCATTTATATCACAATACATCTGAGTGATTTTTTTCTGCTGTCGAGCACTGAATGACGAAAGTTCATGACATTACACGTGCCGTGACTTCGGGGGAATTGCTAAAAGAACGACCAAAAAAGAGAGTAACAGGAAAAATAAAGCAGCAGAAGCGATTACAACCCGCATCCAATCTTCCAATCTATTTTCCGCCAAAAAAACGTCAGGGTTTGAATAGAAGCTGTTGTTTGAATTCAATTACCCATTCCTTATGTATTGTCCAAGGTTCATTGTGCACAGGCTTCCAAGTCAAGTTGTTTTAAAGGTTTGTGTGCAATAAATTCATAATTGTTATTCATATTTTTGTAGATGTCAGGTTCATAGCTCAAACTGACCACTCTACTGTTTTCTACTGTGTCTCACCCAAGCTCACGCGCCAAGTTCACACATAATGGAAAGATCTCAGGCCGCATTATCCTATGTTAATCGGTAGTAACAATGAGACATTGATGGATGTGTGCGGTCAACGGCAGGTGTTTGGATTTGTGAGTCCAAGAATTTGAAAGTTGTGGTTGTCGAAATCAAAGGGGGTCAGGGCTTGGCTAGTTAGTATGGCTGTAACTAGAACATCTGGTTTCAAGAGCATCTGTTTTGTTTGACGGCCATTCAAAAGCCTGAGTGTAATCTGACAGAATACAATTTTTAGAGCAACAGTAAAAGCAAAAAATCGTATAAATCACTTTTATATTATATGTAAATATTATAGTTCTTTGTTATTTTGGACGGTTCTTGTATTTTGAGGCATGGAATTATCTTCTGTTTTTGACATCACAGCTCAGAAGAGTCTCTAGTAAATGTCTTGGGACTTTATGTAGTGTCATTAGCCAATCTATTGCTCCAGAGTGATTCGTCATATGACCTTTATGGCCCAGATGATTGGCTGATAAAACCCTGATCAACAAAGGGTCAGCCAAATAGCTGCCGCGGAGAAAGGGAATGAATAGTGCTATGTTTGTATGATGAATCTGATTTGTAGACCATATTTGGTAATGGCGATGGTATTTTCAGTAAATGGCAATCTGTGTAGCATACTTTGTGA
Source organism: Triplophysa dalaica (assembly GCF_015846415.1). Taxonomy (NCBI): domain Eukaryota; kingdom Metazoa; phylum Chordata; class Actinopteri; order Cypriniformes; family Nemacheilidae; genus Triplophysa; species Triplophysa dalaica. The sequence goes on along the minus strand of NC_079565.1, from coordinate 12,812,882 downwards.
TGCATATACTGTAATGTGTACATTTATCTGTAGTGATTAATAATCTGACCTGTAAACATTTGTTAACACCAAGTCTGAAAAGACTACTCATCTGCGTTCAACAGTTCAACAATATTTACAAACCAATTTTTCAAAACATTTCTTAATTATGCATTATAACTCTTGGAAAATGATTCAGCTTCTGTTTAAAATAATGATTAAGTCTAATATAATAAAAAGAATATTATGGTATTTATAGATTACAATAGATTTAGATCTAGAATAATATAGAAATGTTTTGTACATTACTGACCTTTATTTTTTATTTTTAGTTCCTGGTTTCTTGCCGTTGGATCCCAAAGACAACATCGATCTACAGGTAGTTTGTCTTTTCTACTTATTTCAATATGCAATTCCTCTCTGGGCAGTTTCTATTGGTTTCATATTATTTATTTTTTATTGCAATGTATCTCTTTCCTTCTCAACATCTGCAAGTCATTGTAGTGGATCTAATTTTGTGGGTTTCTGTTTGAATTTGCATTAACACAACCGACCAACCAAGTGTCCTGTTTTGACCATTTTTCTCTGTTTGCCACAGATTGCATGCATACGAGTCTGTATTGTACTTTTAATAGAAAACATTTCTGCAATTATGTGTCATTTGTATATTCGAATGTTCTTTTCGTCTGTGTATTTTCTCCAGCTGTGGTTTTTGCCTGCCATTGGATAAGTGTATGGGTTTGGCCCATTCTTGTGAGCGACACATTTTTGAGATGGTCTTAAAATTGTAGTGAAACATGTCAAAGAATTGTAACTATCTGAAAGGTGTCTAGTCTGATAACGTCGATATGTTTGTGTCAGGGTCAGGTTTGGTGTATAGGAAATCTTTTCGTGTTATGTGCATTTATTATTATAATGCATATTGTTTTATCAGCTTATCAATAAAAATGTTTAATGTTGTCGCAATGGCAAAAATAAACATTGCAAGCTCATTTGTTGAGAAAGATTTAGGAGCACATTTTTCATTAATCTGCTATAATATTGAGCTGATTTCTTCAACCCCCTAGTCGTTCGTAATCCAAACTTGTAAATGTGTTCCAAAGTGGTTGGCGTTGCCTTCAGTATTCACCACTGATGATGTAAAGATTTGGCTGTAGGCTGCTATAAGTTTACGAGGCCAATCCGTCCCAATCAATGTGCTCTCCTCTTAGCGCTTTTAAACTTTGATCCACAGAGGCGACTGTGGGGTAAGGTTGATGATCGCGGTCTGGGTCACACGAGGAGACTGACTTCTTGATTTGGAAACTTTCACTTCACACAATGCCGTGTATCGGTTTGTGGTGACGTATGTTTGATACTGGGGTCGGGGAAAAATCAAATTTTTAGATGTTTCGTCACTTGAGTCATTGGGATGTGTGTAGTTTAAAGGGACAATATTGAACAGAAAATAGAGCCAATAATCGGATGTGGAATAAAAAAAAACATTCTTGTGTCCAATCAGCCCTGTTTTCTATTTGTTTGCTTAAAATATGTAACACTGATGTACTTCGGATGTATTTCCTGTTGAAATAGGAAGATGGGGTGAACTCTAGAATGCAATTTATTCAATAAAGCGTTGTGTATGAAATGAGTTGCAATTAGTTTTGATGCGTTTTCTGTTTCAGTCAACTTTCAGTAGTTAACACGTGTAACACATTCTGTCCAGGGTTAACAGATACGGAAAGACGAAATCAAAGAGAAGCCAATATGAGAGAGAGAGACAGAATCAAGACCAAATAATCCGAACAATAACTGATGAGACAGAAACACAAATATGAACGCCCAGAAGCAGCAAAAAATAAAACGTACATCTTTCCACAAATAGAGAGGTAAGACAAATAATGGAAAGTTCTTACAAATTGTAAGCATGTTTAAACATCCAGGTTTGAATTGATCTGATTGATTTAAGGTTCCAGCACTGAAAGACGAAGTCGCATGGAGATTAGTTTAAGGTATTCGTCTTTCAGCATATGCTTTTATCTAAATCAACTTTCTGGAGGAACTTGAGGGGAAGCGTACTGCTCAAGGGTAATATGAGGAGTAGGTTGTTGAAAAAGAAACGCCCAGGTCACATTTCACTTTACCATTTACAATTATAATTAACAACCTACATTCCCCCAAAACCATGGCATTAAAATAATAATAATAATATATATATATATATATATAAAATATTGCATAAATGTACTAATGTAATCCTGTATTAAAACATTCCAGAATTTCCAGAATTGAAAGTGCAGGAATCAGGTGTCCCATGTTTGTTCAGTCCATAAATTTACATTAATGGGAAAGGCAGAAGAGTTTATTTTAGAATCATTGCTTTATTGCACTTTTTAATGACAATTTAAAATACTTTTCTAAACTTACAATTTATTTTATTAATGTAAGCCTGCAAAAATAAAAAGCATAGCTTCACATTTGAAAATGTAAATTGACTGTCTGTCTCATTATCTAATGAGATAATAAGGCAGAAAAGTTTGATTTCAGGCATTCATTTTCACTACGATTACATTTTTTACATGATCTTACTCAGTCAATATTAAAGATATAAATTATATTTTCACAGAATTTTATTTACTTTATGTAGGATTATTTTATGTATAAAACAGTAAATTACAGGAAGGTAACTCAATCGCCCCCTAAATAACATCATGAGAACATCAGAACAGTAACATCATCAGAACAAAACATTTGGGTCAGGGTTGGTGCATTTGCATAAAAAGGCTTAGAAGTACAATCCCAAATCTCAGGGCCCAGGAGCATGTATGTAAGCTCAGAATTTGAGTGGAAACTAGGATGGGGGCATATCCGCATGATCCCTGCCAGAGCAATCAGGATCAGATCTTGCACCAAGGTGATGCATTTACCCCATACGCTAAACAGGGGGGTTTGCAAGAATTTTGTCATAATTTTGAGCCACAATGTTGGAAACTGAGGGAAATAAGTCCTCTTGTTTTCGGGAGCAGTTGCCAGATATTCTCTTGCAGTAAGAGCTTACAGGGAAAGTAAAGCCATATGAAACAAATCGCATTAGCTTTTAGCAGCGACTAAAGAGAAACGCGCACACTCACACACAATTTCAGTGCATACCAATAGAAGTATATCTGTACTATTTTGAGAGGCCCTGGTCTCACACAGGCTTATAGGCCCAGAGGTAAATCTGTGATGTTTTCCAACCCTTTAGAAGAATACACTTTTGCTCCATACACACGTGCCTTTGGCTTTTGTTTGTTGCTATTTCTGCAGAACTTTGCGCCATGTGCGTTGTGCATCAAGACAACAAAGGCGGTTTGACCTGACCAGTCAGAAGACGCTGAACAAGCATATTCAACATTATGTACTGTATGTGATTTTCTGCAGCCAAGCTCTTTCAGTTAAATGCTCAACAGTGCCCTTCTTTGGAAGAGTGTTTTGTGTTGAGCGTGCAGGCAGGAAAACACCCCCAGCTTGGCGTAGCTGGTAGCAGAGCTGGTAAAAACATTTGGGGTTTAAAGCTTCATTGTTTGTGTTTCCAAACGAAAGAAAAAAGTCCTTAGCGGTCAGCCACAGACTTGGATACCAAGCAGTTTCAGCTTGTTGATTCGAAACCACTGCTCTCATCCTAACCCGTTACCCCAATATCATTGACCCAGCTTCAACAAGACGTGCTTATTCATCTGGTTCCTCTGGGGGTTCTTCTCCAGTAAACGTGGACTATGGAAACATTTTTGAGCATCTCTGGCTTGATAATTTCATCTTTTAAGCTTCTGTTACTCATGAAGAAAGTTTGTTTTTGTAATGCATTTGGGTTATAGAAGCATATTTAGGTTGATGTTAATGTTTACTATTACTCACAAGGAATGGTTAAATAGTAGGAAAGCTTACTCAGTTTTGGCACAGAACTTTTATATGATCTGTCTCTAAATCTTGGCTGTCTCGCTAATCAAATACAGTTGTTTTTTATCATTATAGTGAGGTTATAAATTTGCTTTTAAGAAGTTGGCCAGAAGAGATAAAAACCGGACCACCCTCTTGTTTCAGACGGCTCCATACCTGTGTTTTGTCAGGTACTGTATCTCATCCTACACATGGTTTTTAAAGCTGTATTTACAGTAGCACATTCCAGAATCCACTGTCTTAAAGCAAGACGGACAGCAGATACAGTGACCTTCAAACCAGTTAAACGCCAATTAGAATTCTTTGAGAATAGTAGACTGCGGTCCCGCTGAAGATGTCAGGATTTCATTGCTACTCATTCTTCATCTGAGATGAGTTTATGGTATATACCACTGTAATGTTGGGATTTGTACCTACAGTAGTATTGCTTACTCTAGAAGTGTGTAGAGGGGTCAGTTAGCACACACTGCAGTGGTGGTGGCTAATGTTGACACAGATCGAAGCCAATTTCAACAAGTTATACGGTATACCAGCAGATTTACAGTTTGTAAATAAACTCATTTGGTAAAATGTGCGCTTTATAGACCGGAACATAAATTTTTAGAAATACTCAATCCTCTCAGCTCGCAAAAACATTCTATTCCAGGGCTGTACGGTGGGAATTCTAACACGCCCACATCTACAGGCTGACATATGGGGAACATCTATCGGCGACTGTGGTGCAATTGCGGCCTGCTCACGTTCTGAGCAGCAGACTCGGACAGCTTGCTTGCGAGGAAAGGTTAATGGAGACTAGGGTTATTTAATAACCTGCCTCTGTTGTCCAAGGCTCGAGCAAAAAACCCAGAGCTATTTTTTGTAGCATGGGATTATCACAGCAATGGAAGGTGTGAGGTTGTTTATATGCCCTGACGGGCCATGACTTTGGTTTGAGGCAAAACCTGATACGTCCACATAAAAATAAAAAAATGCCACAGGCTAGCAAATGGAAAACAAAGAAAGCTCTGGCAAACGTGTAAGGCAATAAAAAAAATGGGTTTCGCAAAGTTTTGATTCATCAGCACAGTTTTCGCATTGTATGTTATGCGGTTGCTCTAAATGACATCGGACCTCAGTGTGCACAGCAGTCAGTCTCATTGAACTGCTCTGCAATGTATTGTCTGTTTGTTCAGCTGTTTAGCATATGTGTTTTGTATTGTTCCCTACTGGGTTTGGGACAGCAGACACGGATGGTCGTGTAGCAGTCAAATGTATTCTTGAGGGTAGGGGTTTCATGGCTTTGCTTTATGAAAATAACTTATTGTCTATTCTGTTTAAACCGCAATCTGTAACTTTTGTCTCTCTATCGACATATCAGTTTGAATCATAATATTATAGGTTACTTCCCTACTTTATGTGATGAAAAATAATTGAGGTCTACGGGAAGTTAAGGTTGGGACACATAACATTTTTTTGTTGTTGCTGTTGAAACAGTCTACTGTAGATTCATCGCTGGAAATTAAACTGGGATTTAACTACGATTAAACTGAAAATGTTTAACCGACACCGTACTAACACAGCATAATGTAAAAAGAAAGTTGTTAGCATGTCACACCATTTATCTGGCATGTGTACAATGTTGTTGAAATGTATATGTTATACTGATTGTGTTTGACCATTCCATGCATCAGAACAATTTGAACCTCAACGTGTGCTGAAAATACCCATTCATCAGCTCCGAACCCTATTTTTCGCGTCTGGGGTACGTCAGGGGTACATTCGTAGTCTCTGCAGCAATGAAATGGATGGTTTCAGAAGTGCCTCAACACAGGACTGACTCTGATGGCTGTTAGGCAGATGACTGATATACTGTGTGTGTAAAAGTTAAAGCGTTGAGTAGAACACAAGCCAACAGCTATAAAGCTGCCGTATATCTGGCAAGAGAGCCTGTCCTTCAATTTCTGTTGCGCTCTCACCCTCTCTCTCTTTACAGTTTTTTTCAAGAAGTATTTATAAGAGAATAAAAAGTTCATCATGCATCCATAATAAAAGTATGAAAGATGACTCACTTTTAATTATAGTACAGTGTTCCATAATAAACGTTGAGATGTAGAAATGTTTTCAGTAGCATATAACAGTGTGATTTGTTTTTCAAGATGGAAAGAGAAGTTTGCTGAATGGTTGTGTATTCTCTATTAGGAAGGCAATAAAGTATTAGGAGGCTTTCAAGATTAATTCAATTCAGTTCAAGTTTATTTATATAATGGTTTTTACAATGTACTTTGTTATGAATCACATTTACAGAAAACACATTGTAGAATATACATTGACATTGACAAGACAAAGACAAAAACATAAGACATAAACCATAAGACAAATCAAAATAAACGAGTGTCTTTAATATATTAGAAGGAATAAGCGATAAACAGCATAAAATACCTAGTCCTATTAGGCAAATAAGAAACAGGCACTAAAAATGAAAAATATATGGTAGGCCAGCAAAATGGAAATGATTGCTGGTATAATTTTACAACAGACAACCTCTGTGTGGCAACTAGTATCCAGTAAGAACCTGGAAGAAGTAATAATGTTTGATAATAATAACACTTTATAATAATAATAGAATTGAATAGGCCTCATAGACTTGCACGGCTCAGTTATCAATGCAGCTGGTTATGATACATGCTGTACAAATGCTGTGGGTGGGGGTTGGTGTTGTTTTTTGTGTTAATTTTACAGCTGAGTATTTTCATTTGCCGTAAAACAATAAATCACAGCAGGAATATCAAAGCCAGGCTTTTGACCCGAAAACACTAAACGGTTACATCATCAAATGGGCATTTGGTCATAAAGTCCCAGAAACGGTCATTAGAGAGGCCCCAACATTTTTGGACACCTATTGGTTTATTGTTGCATGCGAAAGCTGCTCTTGAGAATCGGATGAACTAGGAGGTGAGGTGATATTCTCTCTGGATCTACAGCATGTACGTTCAAAGATATTGATGAGGAAGTCCTGTTCTGGGTCACTGTAAAGAACTATAAATGAGAAAGCAACAGTGGCCCTTGAGAGATGATGATGATGATAATACCAGGATGGAGAGCATGGTAAGCTTATAAGCTCTCCACAAGATCCATACAGCGTATGTTTACTCAAGAATATTGTGTATCTGTCTCAAATCACCTTAATTGAAATCCGTTGTGAGTCAGTTTCTTGTGCTGTATATGTTTGATTTCAGTGCTGCCACCA